>NC_060149.1:86340658-86982443 GCF_021461385.2 Schistocerca piceifrons | reverse complement strand
TCCCCCATCTCTGTTTCCATTCCCTCTTTGTCCTCTTATCGCTCTCTCTGACCTTGAGCCATGTTTATTGTTGATGCAAATGAAACCTTCATTGGAAATTTAAGTTGCTTAAAATGAATAGTTAAATTGGTTGGGATCATTGATATATGGGGTTTGAGAAAGACTTGTGCAGCTGCTGGATCTGTGAGGATAACAACTTCAATGACAGTTTATCAAGTGGCAACTCATGGGATTCTGTGACAGATGCATGTAACAGATCTAAGGACAAACAGGTCACCCTTTCTTTCTCATCTAATTTCATTAATAATTTATGCACTAGATCGCATATGGCAGATTAGCATTAGTTTTATTATGTTCAAGTCTTTCTTTCAGTATTTCATTGACATAAACACATACAAAGCTTTATGCTTCTTGTGCAGGTTACAAAGCAGCTTACATATATCCACTACATTGTAGTTTCAATATTTTGGACACAGTTTCTTTATTTTAATGGTTGTTAACCAAATTTCTTTGTTTCCCTCAAACTGTAAATTAGATCTTGCCTATGAGGCACTGTGGCAGTTTCCTGTACGCTCTTCTGGCTATTGTAAGGAAAGTCAAATGAATAGGAAGGAAGCACAAAACTGCAACATAACTGTTGATCTGAATTTGAACTAAAGGTATCTGATACTGTAAATATGACACAAAACTTCAAAGTCATGAATAACCCCAATCTAAAAATTTATCACCATAATGTACAGAACCTGAATTAATTCAACATGCTAAAATAACTAAATGTGTTTTATCTTCTTACTGTTGTAGAAATAACAGCAAGCAGGGTGGGGTAGCAAGCTACATAAAGGAAAATATAGCTTTTACTACCCTACCTAACTTCACTGTAACATATGTAAAAAGGACTCATGAAATTGCAGATACAAAAATTATTAACTTCAGTTGGATAGTTGGATATTGTTACAGTTTACCGATCACCATCCAGAATTTTAAAATTTTTCTTAAATAAAGTGGAGTCATTGGTAAGAAAAGTAAATAAAATGCATTGATTTGATAATCTGTGGTGACTTCAACACTGACTGTTTCACAAAAAAGAGTAGAAACAGAAATACTCTTTTGAACCTTGCTGCAACTTATAATTTAAAGTTAATGCTGCTACCCAAGTAACAGAGACTTCCAAAAATGCTTTAGATCAATTTCTAATCTAGAAGAGTTTACACAGTACTCCACCAGAAATTTTTGATGCCGGCTTCAATGATCATCTTGCTCAAATACTAATCTTGAAAATAAAGGGCAGCATTGTTAATAACATGCATTTAACATACACATGTAGAAACTACAGTCAGGAGCATATAAACTATTTCAACAGCTTATTACACAAAGGAAAATGGTCATAGATTTTTAAAATTAATGACATATTGAAAAATTCAATACCTTCATTGGTACACTAACTCATTCCTTTCAAACTGTATTTCTACTGAAAACTATAACCATAAGTGGCAGTCCTAGTACAAACAGTTGGATCACAATGGGAACCAGGGTTTCATGTTTGTAAAAGAGATTTCTTCGCAAAATGTGTAACCAGAATAATTCCTGGTCTGATTTACATGTCTACTATAAGAAATAATGCACAGCAATGAATGCATTTACAGTTCAGCAAATAAAATGAAGGCCATGTTGAGTGTTAGGAAAGAAGAATCTGGTGAAAACAAAGCATCTTTTGAAAATATAACACTATTAGAAGAAAATGAAAAAGTAACAAACTCCCTAAAAGCAGTCAACATAGTTATTTACATTATCTCTCTCACCTACTTTATATATTACTTATGTACTGTTCTATAATTACATGTTTTCAACACATCACAGAAACTGCCTGCTTGAAGTGAGCAGTCTCATAAGCATGTACGTATTTCAACTCGTGTTGCTGATAATATGCAAAAATCAGATATAAATAAGAGTACCCAACACAATGACTATAAGACAACCACATGTAGTAGGTGTATGTACATCAGAACTGTCTCACCAGATGAAGTAGCAAAATCAATAAAAGGACTAAAAACTCCAACCACAACTCTACAACAGTCTTAAAGCAGAATGCTCTAAACCTATTTGAAATACGTACATGCTTATGAGACTGCTCACTTCAAGCAGGCAGTTTCTGTGATGTGTTGAAAACATGTAATTATAGAACAGTACATAAGTAATATATAAAGTAGGTGAGAGAGATAATGTAAATAACTACATAACTATCTCAGTTACCTACTATATTGAAAAAAATGTTAGAAAAGTTATCTTTGACACACTTATACAAATTTGTAAATAAGAAAATATCCTATGTAATGAACAACACAGATTCAGAAGTAAGAGGTCAGCAACAACTCTACTTTGTGAATGAATGCCTCTGAATACTGTACTCACCTGGGTGAACTAGACTGTTACAGTTTAGAGGTGGTGGAGTGGTAGGATGTTGATATGGTCATGCTGACCAATAGTGGCATGGAAAACTCAGCTGAAATGTAAAACATCTTTATTCAGTCTTTTGCAGTCTTGTGGACACACCCCCCAGCATTGTGGAATTTACTGGCAGTACCGTCAGCTATGGTGTGCTGGACATGTGATGTCTATGTCCTGCTTTGCTGGTACTGTTTGCTTCACTCAGTAATGCATGCCCCACATAGCACCGTGCACCTATGAGTGAGAAGTGACGGAAGTGCAAACATCTACCTGGACCCTAGTAGAGGTCCACTGCTACTCACAGAGAAATTCACCAGGTGTAGCTGGATGGTGGTGATGCTGCCTTGGCCATAAAGTGCTAGCCTCCAAGGCATAAGTGCAGCTACTGCTCTAGTGCCTGGAGACAACTGATCTGTAGTACTGCTCCAAGTCCATGGGTGTAAGCTTTACACAATGAGCTTGTCTGGTGGAGTTGGCAACTCAGACCAGCATCAGTTGCTCCCTGGCCCATAACGTGATGGAGATTTACATGGCCCTCGCATCGCAGAGAGTGCTGCCACACTGCACATAAATGTGCTAGAAACAAAGGGTATTTGTAGAGGTTAAAAACATGTTTGTTGTGCTGATACTTTGCTTCCAGATTCATAAAGATCAATGCCTTTGTGGTCTAATGGTGTGGAAACTCCCCTTAGGCCAGAGTTCATCGCTGCACTGCTTTTCTGTAAAATCACCAAGATTGCATGGTTCAATCTGGCTGCTTTGCACTAGGTAAACAAGTTCATTCATGAAGTCACACACCTCTGCACCTAATTGCTCACCATACATACTGCTGAAATGGAGCAGCTTTTCCCACAGTAATGCATAAGATTAGCAATAATGTTACATTCTTTCCCTCTTTGGGAAGACCTGAACCCTGGCTCTTAACCTGTTTCTGGTCTGCAACAAAAGACTTTATATACAATTATGCTATTGTTCCTAAGGTAACTTAATCTTATGATCATAAATTATCAATCAAAACAACAAACATAAATCAATGATATAATAATGAAGAGTTTATTTATTCTTCATGTCACCCCAACAAAACATTATCATTAAATATAGAAAGATCAACAAAAAACTATATAAAAGTAAAATGTTAAGCTCTATAGGGTCTCCTCATCCTAAAGATAAATTTAAGCCTTTTGCCTTAAAAGTTAAATTCAAAAATTTATTAACAGACAGTTGAGTTCTCATCAAGCCATTCATTCCAGCCACTAATTAAGAGACCAATGATTGTGGTATCTTTGCACAGTCAAAATATCATTGCTCTTTAAAAAAATCACTAAGTGAGCAGCCCATACCTCAAAATATTTTCAAGAGGACATGCTTTTGATAAACAGGTGGAAATCAATTTTGCCTCATTCCCTATAATAAGTTAACAAAGATCAAATTTTCATACAATTAAATATACTAATTCTATCATTATTACAAAGATTTTGTATTTATTTTACTTGTCTCGATTTAGGTTGATTTATGAATAAGTTATAGTTAATATGTCATAATTATTGTTAAGTTATTCATAGAAATGATATCTTAATTGTTTCCTAAGATATCTAGTTTCTTAAGAAAAAATTTAATTTTTTAAAGTTAGTTGTTTGCACTTAATTTTTTAAATATAAATATTAACTTATTTATTCTTTAAGGGATAAGCTTTAAAGTTATTAACCTATAATTTTCTTGTTTTGGAATATAATAGTAGCTATCTTCAAGATTATATTTTAGTTCATTATTTTATGTTTAATTTTATAATTATTTTATGTTTTGTATCAAGATTTTTAATTTAATTTAAGAATCTTTGTAATAATGATAGATTTTTTTTCAGTTTCTCTATTAACATAAAGCAGCTTGAGATGCAAAGCTCAGAGACCCCAGATTTACTCTACAATTCTTAGCCTATTACCTCATCCATCATTCCCTGTGCTACTACATTCTCGTTTAAGTTTCCCAGTGGCTGCACTGTTTAAGAGCTCAAGAACTTGTGACCACCCTAACTTTTGACACCTTGCTGATTTATTGGTTAATTTTCTTTAAATTTTGTTAAACGGAACATAGATCCAACAATCTGAAATATATGGCACTTGAATCTACTGCACTACTGCTCCTGTAGACTCCATGAAACTTGGCGTCAGGGTGACAAGCACACCTACAATTGTGCACATTTTAAGGAGCTTTTACACATGCACAACTCATGTCACATAATTGCCTTACAGGCCAAATCCATATGGATTTGATAGACAATATGCACGGTTCATGATCTGCACAGCTAGCCCTTGCCACTCAACTAGAAGTTTACATCAGTGCCACCAGGTGGTAGCATACTGTGGCAGACTTTTATCCCCGTTTGCTTGGTATAAATCCTGCTAGATGAAAGCACACTCCTCAGATATGCTAATCCACTCGCTCTACAGTAAAATTAGCTTGGATGTCAGTATATGTTAAAGTTGTACTGACAGTAAACCTATTTTGTGGGTTTCTGAATGAGTTATAGAGTATTAAGTTATTAATTTTATCATACAGTAATCCATTAGAGGTGGTGAGAATCATAAGGGCCTAAAGTACATCACTATTGATTGTGAGATTGTAGCATTTATTCACGCTTCTGATATCTGTTGAGCTTATGGTGAGTCAGGTTTATCCATACTGTAGGCCCATGTTGTACATATGAAAATGGATGAAAAGCTGTATCATTGGCTTCTCTGATATTCACTTAAATGTAGGATTGATAGCAGTGTGCTTTAGGCCCTTATGGATCACAGCACCTCATTTGCACTCTAGTCAAGTGATGTTACTACTTGAGTTAAATCATTTCCACAAACAACAGTTTGTGTTTGGGGTTGGTTGTTTACTGTGTGGAAATTGGCTTTCATGTGCAGTGTAAACATGAACTGTTTTGAAGTTATTTAAAAAACTAATAGAAAATTAAAGCTGTGAGGCAGTGTCTTGAGTTATGCTTTTGTAGCTCAGTTGGTTGAGGACTTGCCTGTGAAAGGCAAAGGTCCCGAGTTTGAGTCTCAGTCCAATACGCAGCTTTAATTTGCCAAGAAGTTTCATATCAGTGCAAACTCCAATACCTAGGTATTACAACTACAGAAACTTAAATTAGAAGGAACACACAGAAAATGTTGTGGGGATGGCTAACCAAAGACTGTGTTTTATTGGCAGGACACTTAGAAAATGTAACAGACCTACTAAGAAGACTGCCTACACTATGCTTGTCCGTCCTCTTGTAGAATACTGCTTCGCAGTGTGGGATCCTGACGGTGTACATAAAAAAAGTTCAAAGAAATGCAGCACGTTTTGTATTATCACGAAATATGGGAGAGAGTGTCACAGAAATGATACAGGATTTGGGCTAGACATGATTAAAAGAAAGGCATTTTTCATTGCAACAGAATCTTCTCACGAAATTCCAATCACCAACTTTCTCCTCCAAATGCGAAAATATTTTGTTGACACCAACCTACATAGGGAGGAATGATCACAGAAATAAAATAAGGGAAATCAGAGCTCTTGCGGAAAGATATAGGTGTTCATTCTTTCCGTGCACTATACGAGATTGGAATAATAGAGAATTGTGAAGGTGGTTCGATGAACCCTCTGCCAGGCACTTAAATGTGATTTGCAGAGTAGCCATGTAAATGTAGATTGATGTCCAGCTTAACTTAAATTTTCAGCTGCACACATCCTAACACAAAACATAAACTATTCTCTGCTACTTTCTTGGTCTTAATCCATACAGAACTTCACACACAGGTCATGCTAGGTTTTTGCACTTCCCCTATATCCTACATCCCACAGCTTCGCCATGGACTGATGACAGCACTTGCATCAACACATGAGGAGTACCTTGAAATGGTTTCATGTGCCCGGTATGAACAATCATTGTGTGAGTTGGTAAGTGGAGTTTGACAATAACTGGTGACATTTTGACAATTAGCTAATATGACCCTTGCGATCTTGTTACAAACTTCTTGGTCTTACCCTACATCATGCAGAGGTTTGAAAACATTAACCACTGACTGACTTTATATACTGTGATAATTTGTCCACATGATTACCCAATTGCTCTTGTCATTACAGGGCTCTGATGCTTCCATTTTTCCCTTTCTGTTTTAGCAAAATTCTTGACAGACTCCACATCCTTGCCTATATTTCATTTTATCTTGTCAAGTGGTGACAGCACGCTCCTCCCATTAATTACCTCATAAGATGGCAGGCCTGTTCCAGAATGGTTCTTTGAAATGGATATGGCCACAACAAATGATAGATATATGTCCCAGTCATTATGGTTTGAGTTCACATAATGACTCAGCATCATGCCAATAGTGTGGCGTATCCTCTCTGTCCTATCATTAGTCTGAGGCTACAGTGGACTAGTTCTTAGTTTTTTTAACTATTAGCAAATTACACAACTGCTTTAACAAATCGAACATAAAATTCATCTCTTGATCTGTATTTATTGTTTCTGACACTCCCAATTTGAACACCTAGCTGTTGACCAATGCTTGCACTAACATTGCTGCCTATTGGTTAGACATCCCAACCATTTTCATATATCAATAAAAATGGTCAACAGCAGTCAACACAAATAAATTCCCTGCCAGAGCCTTGTTAAATGGTCCAACCCTCTCTATCCCAATCATTTGTAAATGTTCTTTGCTTTGAGTAACTTTTGCAAAGCTATTAACTTATGGCCAATACCTGCCTCTTATGCACATTGTATACAACCTCTCACATACCAATCTACACCTTCTTTTCTTGACTTCCACCAGTTTCATTCTACCACTGTCCTACTCATTGTTATACAACCAATGTCTCCCAGCAATAAGTGATCACATGCTTCCTCCAAAACTTCTTCTTTTAACTCTGCTGGCACAACTACCTGCAGTCCCGACAGTGTTGTCTTACACAACAACACGTGGCACACAGTGAATTGTGGCTGTGATGTGTACAGTTCACATTCTGTGTGAGCACATTGTGCTGCTTACCATTGTGTAAGGCCTTGACCCAGTGTCTGTGTCCCCACTGTGTTTCTTGTTAAACTATGGCTTTTGTACATTTATTAGCAGGTTTGTGTATGACTTCCTGCTCAAATTCACTGATTCTTAGAGTCCATCTGGTCAAGTCTACTTTAAAGGGCTTTTAGGTCCCGTAAACATTTAAGGGCTGTATGGTCAGATACTACTTTAAACATTTTTCCAAGCAACTAACACTGGTAAAAGATGATTCCATAAAATGTGAAATGTGTTTTATTCATCTCATAACGTACACATTTTCAGAACATATGTCTGATGTACAGGAGACATGTCAAGGTTACAATTAGTGTATTTAAAATTTTGTCACACTTACAATAATGCTTTGTGATGTGTTTACTTACTTGCAATTTGACAAACTTACAGTATTTACATCTATTATAACTATCATAAATTTTTATTCCACTTTATGGATCCAGCTCAAAGTATCACTTCGTCCTTCATGAAATCTTCCGCAGAGTAGTAGCATCGTTCAATTAGAAAATCATGTAATCATGTAACTTGCTTTTTAAAATATTTATCTTCATATTCATTATGTCGCACCCTTTTATTGTGTTGTGAATTTTCATGGCTATATACTGAGGAGTCTGAGCACACAGTTTGAAGGGAGGAGAGGTGAGCATAAAGTTCTCTTTATGTCTTGTGTCATACGAGTGTTCAAAACAATTTTTTTAATAGGAAAAGAACCACCTCAAAGATGTATAAAGAGGGGACAGTTAATATTTTTAGGTCTTTAAATAATGGTCGATATGATGCCGTCAGCTGTGCAGAGCACATGTTATGAATGATTCTTTTTTTTTTCAACTTTAAAATTCATGTAACATTTCCCGAGTTTCTGCCAAAAATTATTCCATATCGAATAACCAATTTAAAGTAGCTGTAATATGCTATTTTCCTGATGGCCATATCAGTGGCACAGGTTAAAATTTCCATTGCAAATGCAAGGCTGTTTAATTTATTTCCTAGATATTCTATATGAGAATTCCAAATCAAAGTTCTGTCTAAGTTTATTCCCAGGAACCTGACTGAGTCAAGTTCTTCCATTTTTTGATAGTTGTGAGTGACACAGATTTCTTCAGGTTTTGAATGTTTGGTTTTAAAACTCATCATGTGAGTTTTTGAAATGTTTAGCCTTAAGCCATTTTGACTGAACCATGTTTCCAGGTTACTTAATGTATTCATGACACTCTGTGGTATATTGTCAGAATTTTCATTTTCAATTAGGCAGAAGTATTATCTGCAAACAAAGTTAAATGAATATTTATATTGAGAGTCAAGTCATTTACTTAGAACAGGAATAAAATGGGTTCAAGGACTGAGCCTTGATGAATACCTTGTGACACAGTTTTCCACTCGGAGAAGTGATCTGCTCCATTTGACGTGATTACTACCCTTTGTTTACTCTCCAAGAGATGTGATTCAAACCATTTCAAAGCAACATCCCTTATTCCATACCCATTGAGTTTGAAAAGCATCAGGGCATCTCTTTCTCTGTTGTGGAGTAGTTTTTCTTCACCCAATCATTTGCATAAAGCTGTATGCTACCAGATGCTCCACTCAATCTACTATTTGACTGAAAACATATTCCACAGCCTGATTAGAAGCATCGCACACTAAGACAAACTTTTTTTGTAGTCTGAGAAAATTAGTGCTGGGCTTGAATTTTTTAATGGTCACATAAGTCACCCTGCCACATTTGCAAATCCTATTCTGAATATTCTGTAATAACTTGCTAAACCCAAGAAAGACTGTAACTCCTTAGTATTACTTGGAACTGGAAATTCCCATTCTGCCTGTACCAACCTCGGATCAATCTTAATTCCATCACTGCTAATCACATGCCTCAGATACACTACTTCTTCTAGAACAAAGTGTCTTTTACCATGCTCAAAGTGAAATCTGTGGTTGTAACCTTGTAAAAACCTCTCTCTAACATTGTGTACATTCTGCCATATATTTTGTGAGAACAATTATATCAACTAGGTATACCACAAACTGGTGAGATTTCAGTCCCCTCAGTACTTCAGCTAGCAAATGCTAAATTGTTGCTGGAACATTCTTCAGCCAAAATGGCATCTTATGAGACTGATAATGACTCCAGGGGACTGAGAATGCTGTTTTTGTATGGTCCTTAGGGAATACTTGTATCTGATGTTACCTGCTCCTCATATCCGTGGCAGAGAAGTACTTTTACTGCCCTAAGTTTTCAATAGCCTCCATGATGTCTGGTATTGTATATGCATGGGTTATCATATAAATGTTAAAATACCTGTCACCACAGCGCAATCTATATCACTTATTACCATCTGGTACCTTCGTTGGCACAACCATGATGGCTGCCTCCCATGGACTAGTGATTTCTCCTATCATGCTATCTGCTATTTGTTGAGTAATGAATTCTTGCAACACTCATTGCAAATACTGCAGTATGTGGTAAGGTTTATGATACAGAAGTGACTCATTCCCTGTAAGAGTACAAAACTGTATTATTGGTGTAGGTGGTAAAGTCTCTCAAAAAAAAAAACAAATCGTCTAACTCAAACAACAATTTATCCATTTCAACGTGTCTCTACAATTAAGGTGCTCTGTTTTCTTGCCTAATACAGTTGTCTCAGAAGTTTGCATATTATGTATGTGTACACTGACACAGTCTCTATCCACATCATCCAGGACTTCCAAATTAGCTACCAACATTCCTTTGGTCAGCTCTACTCCATCAGTGCCAAAATTATCAAAATTCACTAGAACTGCTTTCCTGTCTTTCCTCTCCCACATGCATGCAATGTTTCTCCATGCAAAGCAACATGGTATGTTCAATACATAATTTTCTGTAAGGCTATTCTGCTTCCATGTTTATCCAAACCTAATTCCTGGTACCTCTGTGGCACAATAGCATGCAAATAAACCCTTAGTGGTGTTGACTGCAGCTCATGAGGTTCACCCTTTGAGACTGATGCACCTTGTGACAGTACTTCACTGGCGACAGCCTCTACTAGCTTGAACATTGCCCATCCAAGTTCAGTTACATTTCTCTAGGGTCAGTTTTGGGGCGTGCTGTGTGCGCAACATGTTTTCCAATCATGCAGCAGACCTGGGTTCAATTCCCAACTGGGTCGAAGATTTTCTCTGGTCATGGACTGGGTGTTGTGTTGTCCTCATCATCATCTCATCATCACCAAGATGCAAGTCATCCAACCTGGTGTCACCTGAAATAAGACTTGCAACCCGGCTTCCAAACTTCCCCAGACGGAGCCTCCCAGCCAACAATGTCACACAATCTCTTTTTGTTTGCCTGCTGCATTATCAGGATGTCTAAACCTAAGAACATGACATCTACACGTTGCTTAATACACTGTGCCCCATCCTGACTGATCTATTAGTGCTTAACTGAGATACTCCACATCATTGTCTCCAACATCATGTAAATTACATCACTGAGGTTTCAATCATGGGTCTACTTCATGGTCAGTCAGTGGCTGTGTGGAGGATGGTAAAGGGTAGGTGGCTGGGGAGACAAGGCGTGGGAGATCTGTTTCTGGACAAGGTGGGGAGGGTAATTTCACTCTGGGAAGGCCTCAGCAAGACCATCAGCATATTTGGAGAACTCTGGTCATCACTGCAGATGCTAAGACCATGGGTAGCAAGGCTGTAAGTAGAAACTTTTTGATGTGAAATGCATGCCAGTAGTCAAAATGAAGCTATTGTTGGTGATTGGTAGATCTGATGTGGATGGTGGTAATTATGTAGCCATCCAAAAGTTGGAGGTTAACACAACAAAGTTGGCTTGTTGGGCTGAGGAGGACCAGTGAATAGGGGAGAAGGTGTCCAGGCTCTAGAAGATTGTGAATGGGGGTATCCTCACCTTCAGTTAAGATCATGAAGATGTCATAATTGAATCAGAACCACTGAGTGATTTGAAATTCTGGATGACTATCAATGATTTCTCTAGATGAATCATTAGTAGGTTCAGATAGGATTGTGGTATATGGATGCCCATGGCTGTACTGTGGATTTGTTTGCTACCTTCAAAAAAGTAATTAAGGGTAAGTGAGTAGATAGTTGGTGATGGTGACCAAACAGGAGGTTGTAGGTTTGGAGTCAGTCAGGCATTGGGAAAGATAGTTATCAGTGGTGGCAAGGCCATGGGCATTAGGGATGTTGGTGTAGAGGAAGATGACAACAGTGGCAAGCTGTGTGCCATGTATTAATAGGACAGACACTGTAGACAGTTGCTAGAGGAAAAGGTTAGTACTATTTATATGGGTGAGTTGGTACCAGAGAGTAGGCTGAAGGCATTAGTCCACAAGGGCATATATCCTCTCTATGGGGCCACAGTATCCATCCACGATAATACAATATATAAAGATGTCTTAAAGAGAAGTAATTTAAATCTGAATTTGAAAATATGGTTATTGTTGTTAGCCTTGCATTTTATTTTGCTAGGTATATTTTGAAAGAGGTTTATAGCTCTGTATTTCACTTTTTTGTGTGCAAAAGTTAGTTTCACTTGAGCAAAATACAGATCACTTTTCCCTCTAGTGTTTGCTAATATTTCTATCATTCTCAAATCAAGAGCCGTACTGACATTTAATTTTGTTGTTAGCCTCGCATTTTATTTTGCTAGGTATATTTTGAAAGAGGTTTATAGCTCTGTGTTTCACTTTTTTGTGTGCAAAAGTTGGTTTCACTTGAGCAAAATACAGATCACTTTTCCCTCTAGTGTTTGTTAATATTTCTATCATTCTCAAATCAAGAGCAGTACTGACATTTAATTTTGTCAAAGAATAATTGTACTGTTAAACTCTGGTTAATATTCTTCTCTGCTTAAACATGAGACTATAAAATGTACATGAGTAAACTCCACACATAATTCTAATTACTATATTTCATGTATGAAATACGTTTGCCTAACTGAGGAGTTACCCCAAATGCAAAGGAAGATGGCGGCGAGTGAAAGCCATAGTGATGTCACAATAAATTTAAAATGTAGTAGTGATGTGTGTAAAATCTGTGTAAAGAAAGTGGAAAGAGGTATGCTGTGCATTGACTGCAAGGGCTGGTATCATGACAAATGTGTAAAAGTGGACCTGAAATATATAAAAGATGAACATGAGTGGACATGCTGTCAGTGCCTAGTAAGTGTCACGAAAAATGAAGTAATGGGCATGCTAATCTCAAAAGAAAAAATTATAAGTGTGTACACAGACGATCTGGAGACAATCAGTTCAAAACACAACAAACCTGAGAGGAAGTATCAAGAGCTGGATATAAAATATAATGCACTCTCTCAGAAACACCACCTATCACAAGAAAATGTTAAAGTACTGACACCAGGCCTCTCCACATGCTTACATGAGGGTATGCATTCAAAACAATTGGTTTTTGCCAAAATAAAGGATGGTGCCAAGTTAAATGTAATGGTGGAAAATATTGCAACAGGTACAAGCCAACTAAAAAAAGAAGATCCCATCATAATTATTGGCGGCGGAAGGGACGTATATACAAATGAAAGCAAGACTGCCCTATGATGTTTCCAAAACATATTACCAAAATGTTTAATTTACATATCATTATCACAACTGTTCCAGTGTGACATGATCTGCCAATTTGGTCGTGTGTACACAAAGAAGTGAAATGTACAATTCTGAGCTAAAAAAAATTGTGGGACAAATTTAACTACATACAATTGGTAGACCTTAGTGAAATGAACCATGATGACCACACAAACCATGGGCCTATACCTAAACAGAAAAGGAAATGCCAAGCTAGTTTCTCAGTTAAGCGAACTGTTTGACAAACCTAGCAAAGAAGATGATCCTATTGCCCTAGATGATAAGCAAGAAGTTTTTTTTAGAATAAAGGACCATCACACCAATGTCCAAGGAAGTAGTATTTTCAGCATCAACAGCAAAAGCAGTGCAAACATCAGCTGCAGATCTCCTGGAAGCAGCAGCAGCACCTGGAACCATGTTAAGAAACACCAAGAACAGGAAGCCCTCACAAAAGGACCAAACTTTTTGATACTCAGAGCTTGCCAAAAAAAAAACAGTATAACAAGTAGAGCAACAGATTCAAAGAAATTCAATTTAAAAATACTGCATCAAAATGTTGAATATGCATACAAAAAATCAGAAGAATTAGAAGTGTTATTATCTGCTGAAGTTGCCAACATTTTGTTGGTTGGTTGGTTGTTTTGGGGAAGGAGACCAGACAGCGAGGTCATCGGTCTCATCGGATTAGGGAAGGACGGGGAAGGAAGTCGGCCGTGCCCTTTCAAAGGAACCATCCCGGCATTTGCCTGGAGCGATTTAGGGAAATCACGGAAAACCTAAATCAGGATGGCCGGACGCAGGATTGAACCGTCGTCCTCCCGAATCAACATTTTGTAATGACTGAGTGGAATTTAAAGTAGAATGAATTAAAGGTCTTCAATCTAATGGAATATAAAAATGTCGCATATTACTGCAGAACTGTACTTAATAGTGGAGGAGCTGCAATATATGTAGACAGCAAAATAGGGAATTGGACTCCAGAGAAGATCACAAACTGTACAGAATTTTGCTTTGAATCAGAAGCAGTTCATACAAAGTTCATGGGAGAAAAATGAAAAATGCCCTGTAAAAGGAATATACTGATCACCTAGCTCATGCATTGAACGATTTTTACTGGAAACTGATGTCTACTGCATAAAGTCACAAAGCAATACACTTATGTAATAATAGCTGGTGACTTAAATATAGATATGCTTAAAGTCAGTGACTACACAAGAAGTTTTGAAGACATTATAAGGTTTCATGTAACAAATCCAGCAAGACATACAGAAACGTCAAGCACATTAATAGTGCATGTCAAATATACCTACACACAGACAAAAAGTTCAGGTTATAAATACTGTTGTTGCAGACCATTTGGACAAACAAATGAACTGTGAGATCAAATAAAAACTGAAGAAAATGTAGTGGCTAAATTTAGACAAACTAAGCTTAGAAATCTGAACAGACTAGAATTTTTGCTAAAAGAAGAAAAGTGAGACAATATGTACATAGAGGACAGTGTAGAAAAGAGCTGGGAATCTTTTTGTGGTGTATTAAGAAACCACGTAGATGTAGCCTGTCCTAAAATATGCAGAACTATTAGGGGTAAATCAAACAAAAAAATGATTCACCACAGAAGCTAAAAAAGCAAGAGATGAACTGATTGAATCTTTGAAACATATCAGTAAGGAAAAGGTCTGATCAGTCATGAAGCTTACAAGTGTAAGAAGAAAGCATACACTAGGATGATAAGAGCATAAAGGAACTGAGCACTTTCAAAAGAAAACTAAAGGAACACCTCATCTGTGGATGCTGTTATAAGATGAAACAGTACTTGTTGGAAAACCTGTTTTACAAATGTATGCTGGAATGTCAAATTTTCCTGAAAGAAGGAAAAGGAAAACAAAGTGTAGTGCTGAAAATACAGTAGAAACATACAGACTAAGATGTCGTGTTGTAGTAATGTATAAATGTCCTAATATTTCTATGCAGTGAGTTTAACATAGAAGAACTAAAAAAAAGTCTTCAATTCTTCAAAATGTATTATTTATTATTATTTGTAGTATGACAACAAATTAGATTGCAGACTTTCCCTATGTGTGCTACACTGATGCATAAATCAGTGCAGGCTATCATATATCACTGAGTAAAAATATTATCAGTAAACATTACTACAGAATATTTCTTGTATCAAATGACAAATTTCCAAGAACTTTGTTTATTTCTGTATAAAGTTGCAACATAACATGTCTAAAATCACTGTAAAACTGATCAATGGACAATAGAATGAACTTTAACTATAACTACTGTGTTAACTCATATGCCATCAACAGATGAAAATATGCAAAGTATGTTAACTTACTGATTTCTGAGGCTGTAAATTTGAAAATTATTCATATGCTAAAAGTAGATGAACTAAAAAATTGTAGCAGAATTTTGATATGGTTTGATTGAGCTTTAATCAATACACACACTGAAGAACATAGAAGTTTCTACTTTTTCTGTTGTTTTTTGTTGGTACAGTACACCAGCTGAGTAGGTGCACTATTTTTACAGTATACACCTGGTCAAATTTTACTTTTCCATAGTTTAGATCTAGCTCACTTGTGCAAAACAATTTAATAAAATTCACAATAAAACTATTTACTATTTTTCAGTGGCACATCTTTAGAACAAAAGGGTGTTCATGATAAAATCCAGCAGCATCTACATCTACATCTACACGATTACTCTGCAATTCACATTTAAGTGCTTGGCAGAGGGTTCATCGAAGCACAATCATACTATCTCTCTACCATTCCACTCCTGAACAGCGTGCGGGAAAAACGAACACCTAAACCTTTCTGTTCGAGCTCTGATTTCTCTTATTTTATTTTGATGATCATTCCTACCTATGTAGGTTGGGCTCAACAAAATATTTTCGCATTCGGAAGAGAAAGTTGGTGACTGAAATTTCGTAAATAGATCTCGCCACGACGAAAAACGTCTTTGCTTTAATGACTTCCATCCCAATTCGCGTATCATATCTGCCACACACTCTCCCCTATTACATGATAATACAAAACGAGCAGCCCTTTTTTGCACCCTTTCGATGTCCTCCGTCAATCCCACCTGGTAAGGATCCCACACCATGCAGCAATATTCTAACAGAGGACGAACGAGTGTAGTGTAAGCTGTCTCTTTAGTGGACTTGTTGCATCTTCAAAGTGTCCTGCCAATGAAACGCAACCTTTGGCTCGCCTTCCCCACAATATTATCTATGTGGTCTTTCCAACTGAAGTTGTTTGTAATTTTAACACCCAGGTACTTAGTTGAATTCACAGCCTTGAGAATTGTACTATTTATCGAGTAATCGAATTCCAACAGATTTCTTTTGGAACTCATGTGGATCACCTCACGCTTTTCGTTATTTAGCATCAACTGCCACCTGCCATACCATACAGCAATCTTTTCTAAATTGCTTTGCAACTGATACTGGTCTTCAGATGACCTTACTAGACGGTAAATTACAGCATCATCTGCGAACAACCTAAGAGAACTGCTCAGATTGTCACCCAGGTCATTTATATAGATCAGGAACAGCAGAGGTCCCAGGACGCTTCCATGGGGAGCACCTGATATCACTTCAGTTTTATTCGATGATTTGCCGTCTATTACTACGAACTGCGACCTTCCTGACAGGAAATCATGAATCTAGTCGCACAACTGAGACGATACCCCATATGCCTGCAGCTTGATTAGAAGTCGCTTGTGAGGAACGCTGTCAAAAGCTTTCCGGAAATCTAGAAATACGGGATCAACTTCAGATCCCCTGTCGATAGCGGCCATTACTTTGTGCGAATAAAGAGCTAGCTGCGTTGCACAAAAACAATGTTTTCTGAAACCATGCTGATTACGTATCAATAGATCATTCCCTTCGAGGTGATTCATAATGTTTGAATACAGTATATGCTCCAAAACCCTACTGCAAACCGACGTCAATGATATAGGTCTGTAGTTAGAGGGATTACTCCTACTACCCTTCTTAAACACTGGTGCGGCCTGCGCAATTTTCCAATCTGTAGGTACAGATCTATCGGTGAGCGAGCAGTTGTATACGATTGCTAAGTAGGGAGCTATTGTATCAGCGTAATCTGAAAGGAACCTAATCGATATACAATCTGGACCTGAAGACTTGCCCGTATCAAGCGATTTGAGTTGCTTCGCAACCCCTAAGGTATCTACTTCTAAGAAACTCATGCTAGCAACTGTTTGTGTTTCAAATCCTGGAATATTCCATTCGTCTTCTCTGGTGAAGGAATTTTGGAAAACTGTGTTCAATAACTCCACTTTAGCGGCACAGTCGTCGGTAACTGTACCATCGGCACTGCGCAGTGAAGGTATTGACTGCGTCTTGCTGCTTGTGTACTTTACATACGACCTGAATTTCTTCAGATTTTCTACCAAATTTCGAGACAATGTTTTGTTGTGGAACCTATTAAAGGCATCTTGCATTGAAGTCCGTGCCAAATTTCACGCGTCTGTAAATTTTAGCCAATCTTTGGGATTTCGCGTTCTTCTGAACTTCGCATGCTTTTTCCGTTACCTCTGCAACAGCGTTCGGACCTGTTTTGGGTACCACGGGGGATCAATTCCATCTCTTACCAGTGTATGAGGTATGAATCTCTCAATTGCTGTTGCTACTATATCTTTGAATTTGAGCCATATCTCGTCTACATTTGCATAGTCAGTTTGGAAGGAATGGAGATTGTCTCTTAGGAAGGCTTCTAGTGACACTTTATCCGCTTTTTTAAATAAAATTATTTTGTGTTTGATGAGCATTACCACTGTAATTTCTTCCCAAGTTGTTGTGGTGTAGCTCTGTGCATAAATGGAACTTCCTAATGTAACTTTCTGTATCTTGATTCTTAAACAGAAACCAAATTCTACATAAGCTGAACCAAGTGTACCATAAACATGCATGGTTTCTAATTATATAATGAAAAGGAAAGTTGCTACTCACCATATAGCGGAGATGCTGAGTTGCAGATAGGCACAACAAAAAGACTGTCACAAATAAAGCTTTTGGCCAGTAAGGCCTTTGTCAACATTAGACAGCACAGCACACACACACACACACACACACACACACACACACACACACACACACAGACGCACACACACACGCAAATGCAACTCAACGCACACACACAACTGCAGTTTGAGGCAACTGAAACCACACTGCAAGTAGCAGCACCAGTGCATAATGGGAGTGGCAACTGGGTGGAGGTAAGGAGGAGACTGGGGCAGGAATGGGGTGCGATAGTATCCTAGGGGTGGCGGACAGTGAAGTGCTGCAGGTTAGACGGTGGTCAGGGGATCGGTGGGGAGAGGGAAATGCGGAAAAGGAGAGAGGTAAAAAGACTGGGTGTGATTGTCGAATGATGGCTATGTAGTGCTGGAATGGGAACAGGGAAGGAGCTGCATGGGTGAGGACAGTGACTAATGAAGGTGGTCCACTTGTTTCTTGGCCACAGTTTGTTGGTGGCCATTCATGCGGACAGACAACTTGTTTGTAGTCATGCCCACATAGAATGCAGCACAGATAGAATGCTGCTTAGCTTGTAGATCACATAACTAGTTTCACAGGTAGCCCCTCCTTTGATGGGATAGGTGATGTTTGTGACTGGACTAGAGTAGGTGGTGGTGGGAGGATATATGGGACAGGTCTTGCGTCTAGGTCTCTTACAGGGGTATGAGCCATGAGATAAGGGGTTGGAAGCAGGCAGAAGTTGTGTAAGGATAGACGAGTATATTGTGTAGGTTTGGTGGATGGTGAAATACCACTGTGTGTGTGTGGGAGGGGAGAAGAATAGTGGGCAGGATATTTCTCATTTCAGGGCACAGTGAGAGGTAGTCAAAACACTGGCAGAGAATGTAATTCAGTTTCTACAGTCCTGGGTGGTAGTGACTTATGAGGGGAATACTCCTCTGTGGCCAGACAATGGTGGGAGACTGGAAAGATAAGGTGTGGGAGATTTGTTTTGTACAAGGTTGGGAGGATAATTACAGTCTGTGGAGGCCTCAGTGAGACCCTCAGTATAATATGAGAGGGGCCACTCATCGCTACAGATGTGACGACCACAGATGGCTACACTGTCCAGAAGGGACTTCTTGGTATGCAACAGGTGGGAGCTGTCAAAGTGGATGTATTGCTGGTGGTTAGTAGGTTTGAAAAGGACAAAGGTACTGATGTAGCCATCTTTGAGATGGAGGTCAACATCTACGATGTTGACTTGTTGGTTTGAGCAGGAGCAGGTCAAGCAAAAGTTGTTGAGGTTCTGGAGGAATGTGGGTAGGGTGTCCTCACCCTCGATCCAGATCGCAAAGATGTGATCAGTGAACCTGAACCAGGCATTTGGTTTAGGATTCTGGGTTTTTATGAAAGATTCCTCTAGATGGCCTATGAATAGGTTGGCCATGCCATAGGATGCCATGCCATGCCATAGGATGGTGCCATGCAGGTGCCCATAGCCATGCCCCAGATTTGTTTGTGGGTAATGCCTTCAAAGGAGAAGTAATTGTGGGTAAGCATATAGTTGGTCATGTTGCCTAGGAAGGAGGTCATTGGTTTGGAATCTGTTGGGCATTAGGAAAGGTAGTGTTCAATAGTGGTAAGGTCATGGGCATTAGGAATATGTTAGTGGAAAGGGAGGTACCATGAATAGTAATGAGCAGGGCACCATATGGTAAAGCGACAGGAACTGTGGAGAGTCGGTGGAGGAAATGGTTGGTATGTTTTATATAGGAGGGTAGGTTCCAGGTAATAGTTTGAAGGAGTTGGTCCATGAGAGCAGAGATTCTCTCAGTGGGGGCACAGTAACTGACCACAATAGGGCATCCTGGGTGGTTAGGTTATGGACCTTAGGAAGCATGTAGTAGGTAGGAGTGTGGGGAGTGGTAGGGATGAGTAGAGAGGTGGACTCCAGGGAGCGATTCTGGGATGGGACTAAGGATTTGAGCAGTGAATGGAGATCCTGCTGGATTTCTGGAATGGGGTCACTGTGGCAAGGTTTGTAGGTGGAAGTATCTGACAGTTGGCAGAGTCCTTCTGCCAGGTAATCCACCTACAAAACTTGCCATAGTGACCCCATTCCAGAAATCCAGCAGGCTCTCCAGTCACTACACAAATTCTTAGACCCATCCTGGAATCTCTCCCTAGAGTCCAACTATCTACTCTTCCCTTCCACTCCCCGCATTCCCATCTTCTACATGCTTCCTAAAGTCCATAACCTAACCACCCAGGATGCTCCATTGTGGCTGATTACTGTGCCCTACTGAGAGAACCTCTGCTCTCATAGACCAACACCTTCAACCTATTACCCGGAACCAACCCTCCTATGTAAAAGATACAAACCATTTCCTCCACCAACTATCCACAGTTCCTTTCCCTTAACCACATGGTGACCTGCTCATCACTATTGACAGTACCTCCCTTTACACTGACATTCCTAATGCCCATGTCCTTACCACTATTGAACACTACCTTTCCCAATCCCCAATGGATTCCAAACCAACAACCTTCTTCCTAATTTCCATGACCAGCTATATGCTTACCCACAATTACTTTTACTTTGAAGGCATTATCTACAAGCAAATCTTCATACAGCTATGGACACCTGCATGGCACCATCCTATGCCAGCCTATTCATGAGCCATGTAGAGGAATCATTCCTCGAAACCAATAATCCTAAATCACTCACCTGGTTCAGATTCATTGCTGACATCTTTGCGATCTAGATTGTGGGGGAGGACATCATATCCACATTCCCCCAGAACCTCAGCAACTTTTGCTGCACCTGGTCCTACTCTACCCAAAAAGTAATCTTCCTAGATGTTGACCTCCACCTCAAAGATGGCTACATCAGTACCTCTGTCTGTATCAAACCTACTAACCACCAGCAATACCTCCACTTTGACAGCTCCCACCTGTTCCACACCAAGAAGGCCCTTCCATACAGTGTAGCCACCCATGGTCATCACATCTCCAGTGACGAGCGGTCCCTCTTTAAATATACTGAGGGTCTCACAGAAGCCTTCACAGACTGTAATTATCCACCCAACCTTGTAGAAAAAAAAATCTCCCATGCCTTATCTTTCCAATCTGCCATCACTTCCCAATGTTCCACCGTCCGGCCACAGCGGAGCATTCCCCTTGTAACTCATTACCACTCAGGACTGGAGCAACTGACTTACATTCTTCACCAGGGTTTTGACTACCTGTCGTCATGCCCTGAAATGAGAAATATCCCACCCACTATTCTTCCCAACCCTCCCACATGAGTTTCTGCTGTCCTGCAAACCTACACAATATACTTGTCCATCCATACACAACCCCTGATTCCAACCCCTTACCTCATTGCTCATACCCCTGTAATACACCTAGATTCAAGACCTGCCCCATACATCCTTGGACCACCACCTACTCCAATCTGGTCACAAACATCACCCATCTCATCAAAGGCGGGGCTACCTGTGAAACCAGTCATGTGATCTACAAGCTAAGCTGCAGCCACTGTGCTGCATTCTATGTGGGCATGACAACCAACAAGCTGTCTGTCCACATGAATGGCCACCAACAGACTGTGACCAAGAAACAAGTGGACCACCCTGTTGTTGAGCACACTGCCAAACATGACATCCTTCTTGTCAATGACTGCTTCACAGCCAGTGCCATATGGATCCTTCCCACTAACACGAGCTTTTCTGAATTGTGCAGATGGGGACTTTCCCTGCAATACATCCTACTTCCCGCCATTACCCTCCTGCCCTCAACCTTCATTATTCACTGTCCTCACCCATCCAGCTCCTTCCCTGTTCCCATTCCAGCACTACACAGCCATCATTCCACCATCACACCCAGTCTTTTTACTTCTCTCCTTTTCCACTATTTCCCCCTCCCCACCTCTCCCCTGTCCATCGTCTAAACTGCAACACTTCACTGTCCGCCACCCCTACCATACTATCCCTCCACCTCCCCACCCCAGCCTCCTCCTTACCCCCACCCAGTCACCACTCCCATTACGCACTGCTGCTGCTGCTCGCAGTGTGGTTTCAGTTGCCTCAAACTGCAGTTGTGTGTGTGTGTGTGTGTGTGTGTGTGTGTGTGTGTGTGTGTGTGTGTGTTGTCTATTGTTGATGAAGGCCTTACTGGCTGAAAACTTTATTTTTGACAATCTCTTTGCTGTGCCTATCTGTGACTCAGCATCTCCGCTATATGGTGAGTAGCAACTTCTCTTTTTATTACATTGTTACATTCCATCCTGGATTTTCCAAGGTCTCTAATTAAATGCTATGTTTGGCACAATTAAACATCTATGATAGGTCACAAAAGAGGCCAACTGGTGAAGATCTACCATTTAACAATATTGTTATGTGCATTGTGTATGTATAAACAGCTATCTCACTGAAAGACTGTATTGTGGTACTCTTGACTAATCAGTTAAATCGGTTACATATTGTCATTTATCAACACCTTTGTGTGTGTGTGTGTGTGTGTGTGTGTGTGTGTGTGTATGTGTGTGTGTGTGGATGAATGGGTGGGTGGGTGGGTCCATGGGTGGGTATGTGTGTAAGCAACAAAAGTCATTTTTATAAGCATGCAATTACATAAAGAATATGACATTGATATAAACATATATATCTATAGAGGAAAGAATATTAAAGATGTAGACCGAAGAGTGTATAAATGTTCTATTTTCATCAAACCATTTTATATGCTGGCTTGACAAACTGTGTGTATATATACAAGCAAATGGTGTTGAAGATAAATAAGGACTAATACAGAACGTACATCAGTGATCCAAAATATTATGTCCACTGCCTGTTGCAAGATTGAGTGACACTTGATTTTCATTGTGGGCACATGTTGTGGTACAGGAAGCATATAAGCAGAGCAAAGAAATATGGGGGATCATACAATTTGCAACTGGGTAACACCACTGACATAAGAAACTTTAACTAATAGCAGATTGTTATGGCTTGGCACCTGAGTATGAACATTTGTGAAATGGTGACAGTGGTCATAATGTGTACTATTGTCACGAACATCTATGGAAAGAAGATGAAGAACTGTGAAACCACAAGTAGACAATTACGCATTGGATGTCCGGGCCTCATCATTGAATTTGGAGGTCAGAGGCTTGTCCACTCTGTAAAGCAGGACAGGTAGCAATCTGCAGCAGATATGGCAACAGAGTGCAACGATGATACAGGACCAAGTGTTTGATAACACACCATTCAGTGTATGTTGTTGAACATGGGACTCTGCAGCAGTCCACCCATATGTGTTCCCATTTTGACCCAATGACATCATCAATTATAATCACAGTGGCCACAGGATCAATTGAGGTTATACACTGGTTCAATGGAAGCATATTTCCTGGTGTGATGAATCACTATCTTTTTACACCAGGTCAGTGGTCATGTCTGGATACTTCATCATCTAGACAAGTGGCTGCTCAAAACATTTAACACTAACAGACATAGGCAGCTATGGGCAGTATTGTACTATAGGAGACATTCACGTAGGCTACCATGAGCCCTATGGTAGTAATACAAGGCACCATTCTCCACGAAAACTGTAGACAATGTGAACATCATTGTGGGCACCCTGCATCCTTTCATGTCTTCCCTGATGGTGATGGCATCTTCTAGCAAGATAAGAGCCCATGTCCAAAGGCAGAATGGTGCTACAGTGATTTTAATAAAATAATAGTGAACTTACATTGATGTCTTGGCCACCAAATTCCCGTAATTTGAACCTGAGACACTATCAAGCATCAGCTCCATTTCCACAAAGCACCGGTTCATAATTTACAAGAACTTTGTGAGCTGTATACAGTCATGTGATGCAAAGTAATTCTGGAAACATACCTACAATTTGTCAAATCCATGCCATGCAGAATTGCTGCTATGTTGTGTTTCAGAGGTGGGCTGACATACTATTAAGCAGGTGATCATAATGTTTTGCCTTCTCAGTGTATAAACATTCATGTAAACACCTTTGAAATGCATTGCAGTGCATACACCCTATTGACATCAAAATAGTGTGTCATGTTTTAACTTGAATAGTGCGAAAGATCAATCTTAGTCTCAGCTGACAAGACCAGCTCACTCAATTTAAGCCTCAGAATTATGGCTGCTTGTTGAGCACTACCTCAACACCCTACACCTACTGAAACAGAATCAGTGAAGTGAGAACTTCAGAAAAATGGACTAACAATGTAAGTAAAAGGATAGATTGCTACTCACCATAAGGATGACACATTGAGTTGCAGACAGGCACAATGGAAAGGCTGTTACATGTTTAGATTTCATTCAAAGCTTTCTTCAGAAAAGAAAACACACACATTCATTCACCCAAGCGAGCACACCTCATGCAAAAGCTTGGATTGGAGTGATGGCCTGAGCTGCTGTAGATGGCAGTCATGTGTGCATAAGGTGTGATTGCTTGTTGATATTCCAACCTGAAGTTCCCATTGTTTGAAAAATGAACTAACAAAGGCAAAACAAATGTATTCACAGAAGATAGATTTTCAGCTAAACACAAAAATTTTGTGTGCAGTTCCTTTGATTAAGACTAGTAAATTTAAATCAGAAAATGATTTATATTGATTTTGAGTTTGGTTTCCGTCAATTATCTTACATGCACATCATGACAGTACCAGATATGTTATGCACACCCTATTTTTTTTGTTTTATAGTCAGTCTCAAACTCAAAATATCTGCTACAAATATTTTTAAAAGTAAAATATAAAACTTATAGATACATTATCTTTCTTTCAGAAACGGTTAACTATTTTCAATCAAAAACATACATTTCATTGTGTGTTTAATTACTGTAACTCTTTCATGAGCTCAGCTGACTGATTGGTACTGTTTCACAAACTTTTTAAAATGTTTAGGCTGCAATAATGTTGTGGAAATGTTCTCTTACAGCAAGAAGAAGAAAAAGTAAAGTTACAGGAACTGATTGTAAATAAGAAGGATAATAAAAATGAAGGGATAAGCAAACTTCCAATGAAAGATGAGGACCAAGAGTTGTTATCTGCTTCTGAAAATCCCTGTCTCAGTTTTGTAAGTCATTCTAAAAATATTTTTAATTGGTCATTGATGTGTTCAGCTAATACTAAGCTTTACCTTCCTCAAATTATCACTTTATCCCTATAAATTCTTCCACCGAATAGCAGCATTTCTCCCACAGAAGCACTTGCATCATAATTTTTAGAGACTCTGGCTTCATATTAAGTATGTTTGTGCCTGTTAATCTATTATATATTTTCAACCCCAAGTATTTTGGAGACTGCATATATTTTCAAAAGGTCTGTGGGAAGCATAAAATTATCTTTTTTTTTTCTAGCATTGGAAGTGTGCTAGCACAATTACCTCAAATAATTTTTGTTTGCTGTGTAGGATTGTAATTTTGTAAATGTAGTGGAAGGAAACAGTAAGTGTTTGTAGTTTCCTAAATAATGGGCAATGAGATTCTTTTTGCTGTGCAGTACACATGTATCTGGCAATTTTCTTTTGTAGTGTCAATATCTGAGATGTGCAATTTAAATTTCACCAGAAAACTATACGATACCTAATGACAGATTCAAAATGAGATGCTATTTTTCCCATACTCACAATTGATGCATTTACTACTACTTGTATAACAACATAAAACTGCGTGAGTTATTTGATAGTAAAGCAACATGAACATTTCAACCTGAGTTCCTGTCCACCTTTGGTCCAATAAATTGAACTGTGTCATCTTCATCCATAAGTTGACTGTTATGATGTTCTTTGTGACATCTGAATTTGTTGGTTGTTCTTTATCTGTGTGGTGCAGGTGCTCTGTGCATCTTTCCTGTACCTTCCAAACAGCCATTCTCCCACAGTGGCATCAGATGTGATACTCTCCAGGTTTTCAGAGCACTAGGCGATCCTCAGCAGACCCCAGAAAGGCTTTCATCTTGGGAAGCAAGCACAATACACACTTGACATTATTTTTTGATAGTATTCTTGCAATATTGCATGGAGGCATGACGGCTGGTGGTATACAAGTATAAATCTGTGTGCACTGGTTTATGCTAAGCACTGTGCCCTAGTGTACCATCTGACTTTCACTTGATGAGTATGTCCAGAGATTCTGTGTATCTCGGTTGTGAACTTGGTGTTTTAGTGCAGGCAGTTCAGGTGTTGGAAAAAGTCCTGTTGACATGTGTCTGTGTGGGAAGATTAGAACTAGATCAGATCCAGTGTGCCATAAAATCAAAAAGAGCCTAGGCCACAGCTTCCAGATGAAGAAGAGAAACCTGTTGCAGCAATTTTGATGTCTTATTTTGGTAACACATGAGCAGAAGTTAGGAAAATACTCTGCACACCACGTGTGGATGTCACCCATCAGCAGAGATGAAAGCCTTGTTGGGATCTGTTAAGGATGACCTAGGACTGCAGTAAGCAATAGGCTACCACACGCCATGCACGTGTAGGAATATATGCATAGGTCAGTTTCTCTTGACAGTGCAGGAAATATGCATGGAGTACAAGCATCACACAGATAAAGAATAATCAACGAAGTCAACTGTCACAGACCACTGTATATCCAAAGGACCAAAGGATATAGTGTGAATTATGACAGGAACCAAGTTCTTAAAACACACCAACACATTCTGTAACAATGTTTCTAAAGAATCTGTGGATATCTGGCTCTAGGAAAGAAGTGTTGGCACAAAGGAAACTACAGAAAACAAAGAAGCAGAAACAATGTTGGTTTTTCATACCCTCCAAAAGGGTTATTTGGGAAAATAGGAAGACAGTGGCTTCTAACTCAGTAATGTTTGAGACCCAGCCTTGAATGTGCTGAAAGCACAGTGACAATCAGTGTGGAGATCCACTCACATCACACCTACTAAATGAACTCAGGTGTTATGGTGCACCAATTGAAGACCACTTTGGCAGTGGAGCCATGCCTGGGCACCATGGGCTTGAGATCAACATTAGGAGGTAGGGGATATATAAGATGGCATCCAGTGTAAGACAATCAGTTGTCAAGACCACTTGAAGATGGCAGCAAGTCATCTTGAGGAAATGTCACACCATTTGGATGACACTAACATGGCTGAATACCCAAGAATATTTCATTACTATCATTTGCCAATAAAGCCTAAAAATACACACCATGTGTCAATTAAATTAAAATGGATCACTGGAAGTGAGAAGTGTTGTTGAATATGTTCAGAATTATATAATTATATTTAATAATGTTATGAATGCAGAAAAATAAAGGGCAAACATAAGGTTCAATTTAAGACATAAAAATAAATCAAAGGCAGTGTGGTCCACCATACAATCTGAATTGGGTTTTAGAGTCTATAACTACAAAATTTCTAAAATTATGCTTGAAAATTAGACCACTATAAGTCCTGCACAAATATCAGAGTACCCCTCCACCAAATTTGTTCCCCAGTGGTTTGTACCCAAAAGACTGTGTGGGAGGACCTATGGTTGTAGTGTTTGGAAATCAGAAGTTGAAACATGAATGGTACATGAAAATTTGAATCAGGCTCATATATAACACAATGGTTAAGGATACTACTAACAAAAACCAGGAAACCAGATTTAAGTCCCATTCTTTCTGAAAATTTCAATTGTCATGACTTATACATTACCTTTCTGATCAACTCATTTCATTTGATCCTCTTCTGCCTAACAGAACTTCTCCCTACAAGTCAATCTCCACATCTCTGGTAACATTGTAAAAAAAACCTCATCTTTAAGAATTGCGAAACTTCTCACACAAAATTTCAATCTCCAAAAGCCTTGTCACCATTTTCTGCAGAAATGAGCAATTCTTTTTCAATATTGCAAGGATCTTCCCGAGGCCTTTGTATACAGCTGTTCATCTTCACACCTGTTCCCAATGTGATTTCTTGTGTTGTATCCTCAGATGGTTTTCATGCTTCACAAAGACCTTACCATTAGTTAAAAAGAGACAACCTACACACATACATGCCTTCATAGCCAAGGCCACTAATACTTTGCTGATGTTTTGGCCTGGAGGAAGCCAGTTAGAATTCTGCTGGTTGAATATACTTCAGTCATCAGTGGAGTGCCAAAGCATAAAATTAAAAATCAGTATTGTGCAGTATATTTTAAAAACAAATGGGTCAATCCAGGTTATGAGGTATGGAGAAGACCATAGACAGATCATTAGACATGTTATGAAGCTGTTACAACAGTAAAGAGTGCTTCATGCAAGGTTCAACCAAAACAAAGACCTTGTTGTCAAGCAGAGGCTGGACATTACCACCACATATGTAAGGGGAGAAGTGTAGGAACCTTTCAGTGAATCTGAAAGTTAAAACTTATCTATAAGTTATTCACTAAGTCACTGGATTAAAGTAATAAATACTCTTACTCAGTGATTATACTGGCCCCAAAATGGGGGGTGATACAAATTAGTTGAAAATAATGTTTTTTTTTTCTTTTTAAGTGTCTCACTGAAGAAGGTTATTCCATAAACAGTCCATCCAGATGTCTCATAATGCCAAAATGGCAGCTAATGATATAAGTGATAATGAAACAGAAGCTCAACTAAAACTGTTAAGTGGAGGAAAGGTGATCTGACCTCATAGGATGTCTTGATGTTTCCATACAGATTATCTGACAAAACTTGCTAATATCCTAGTAACAGCTGATTGTAAATCACTAAAATGACAAAGCACTCCAACAAATTGGAGAAAGGTGCATGATATTCTTATTTTCAAGAACAGAGAAATGATAGAGGTACATTACTATAGGTCTGTATTGCTGACATCAGGCCATTGTAGAAATACAGAAAATGTTTTATGCTAATGTAATTTCTTCACTACATTATAGTGTGGACCTGTACTTAATACCTTTTGTGAATTGATGGAGATGTCATTAATCTGTCATTTTTGGAAACAAAAACTCTCCTTTGTACATGGATGCTGCAGACAGTTATCATCTAAAACTCTGTCTTCTCTGTTGGTAGCAGTGACTGGGTTTATTCTATCTTCAGTGATGTCCAGAAGTCATTAAGAACAGGTCCACAATGTCATGTAGTGAATAAACTATTAGTTTACAGAATAACATCCCAGCATTTTTATTGGATTGAAGACTTTATAGCAACAGAACTTGCCACATAACTCTTAATGGGAGTAGTACAGAACTGCTCCTGATGTGTATGAAAATGACCTAGTGGATAGCATCAGAAGCTTTGTAAGGCTGTCTATTGATGCTGTTATTGTGTATAGGAAAGTTGTAATAATAGAACATTGTAGCAAATGCAGGAAGATCTGCAGAGGGTTGACACTTGGTAAAAGGATTGGTAGTTGGTCCTCAACACATAAAATGTAAAATATAGCACAAAATGGGAGGAAAGAGCTATTATTGATATATTAGACCACGATGAGAAATTATGGGAGTAAGTCACAATTTTTAAAATATAGGACTGTGTGTGCAGAGACAGTTAAAGTGGAATGACCACATAAAACTAGATCTGAGGATAGAAGATGCCTAACCAAGATTTGTGGCAACACCACAATACACTTTGCTGTGACAAGTGAGTGAAACCACCATGAACTATAAAAAGTATCTCTGCCACCATCGGCATAGTTGCGGTTATTCTTTACATTTGTTTATCTCCTGTTCTTTGTTCATCCTATACTTGCATAATGAAGCTATTATTGAATATAGGACAATATTTATTGCGAATGAGAGAATAATTCCTAGCTCCCATAGTGATGACCACAAAATGGAAAAGGAAAGCAAAGGTAACAGTGGAACATATTGTCAGAGACAATGGATCCATTGATTCAAGTTCCTGGAACTAGAATCAGAATGGAACAAGGCTTACTGCTCAACCCAAGATCGCCATCCATGGCTTTTAATTCACTGAAAAATGACATGGCAGACATAAATATGCAAGAAGGGAGTATGTACGTGCGACATGGAAATGTTAAATTTCCTATATTCTGGTTGACGCGATCCCATCTTTGGCTCATACAAGGTGAATGTATATTTAAACAGCACTGAATGTTCAGTAACACTGATAGATCTCGTTACAGCAAAGTTGAGCTGCACTAAAGAAAGCTCTCATGAGATGATGTGTGCTGTCACTAGAACTGTGATTACAAAAGATTCTTGCAGATGAAAACTTGAGTGATAAGACTCTTTCACAAGTGTCCAAAACTGTACATACATAGCAGACCCAGAACTTCTACCTGAACTGTCTTTATGCATATTATGGCTTTGTGAACTTCCACATCCACAATGTTATTGCAGCACCAACAGACATGCCATTGCAAGATTTAGCAAGTAAACTATTTAAGGGTGGTTTCTCGATATGCAAAAATCGGCAGCAATCAAGACAAGGATGCAGGAGCAGGCAGAGAGGTGTAAGTTGATGCCACTGGTCCTGTAATGTGCACAAATACTTCTCACCAGCAGTATACATTGTCCAAACTCACCATGGAGCAGCTGACTGCACAAATGACAAAACTTAACATGCAGATAGACACACACAAATAGCAGATATGAAGTCACAGTTTGAAACAATATGAAGGCTGCCATGCAACAAGACTTGCTGAAATGGTGGTGCTAGTATGATAGGCTGCATTGAAGCTCATCAGAGCTGTGCTGCTAGATTTGTTATGAGTAGGTTCGATCAGCATGCAGGTATTACGGAAATGCTTCATGAATTCAAATGGGGATCCCCAGAGGAAAGACAAAGTTGTTAACATGAGACACTATTGCAAAAGCTTACAGAACTGATATTTGAGACTGAATGCATATTGGATCTACTGTCACCAACATAAGTTTCCCTTAAGGACTACAAAGAGGGGCTAATAGACAGTCATTTTCCCTTGCTCTATTGCTAGTGGAACAGGAAAGGAAGTGACTAATGGTGGTACATAGAACCCTGTGCCATACACTGTATGGTGACTTGTGGAGTATGTATGTATATGTAGATGTGTACAAGCATTTCAGCAACTTTACACATCAATGAACTCAACCCTGCAGTTACCCAGATTTCAAACATGGCCACTAATATACATTGGCAACAACACAAGCACCCAGATCAGAGAATGGTGAAGACGTAGGCAAATGCCACATTAGCAGCAGTCAACTGGTCACACCAACTGTTTATACAAGACTAGTTTTGAGGTTGAAAGTTAATGTCCTATAGCACCAATGGCTGGTAGACCCTGAAGCTCAGGTTCAGCAGCCTAACTGGTAAGGTTTCACCCATCCTTTATGCCTGCAGGCATCTTTCCTTCATGAAGTATGAGCTGTGTGGAGAACTGTAAACGTTAAGTGTAGAAATCTATAATGTGTGTGTGTGTGTGTGTGTGTGTGTGTGTGTGTGTGTGTGTGTGTGTGTGCGCGTGTGCGAGTGCGCATGCTTGTGTGTTCATGTTTCTTATCATGTGTTTTCATGTTTCTTATCGATAACGGTTTGGAAGTCGGTGTCTGTCTAAGAAGTGCTGATGACACATTGATAGCAACAGTACAGCATATAGGTATGGTGGTACACGTTTCCAAGATTGCTTCCTATGGTGAAAAATGTTTAGCACAGGGCCAGCCTCAGCATCCTGAACATCTCATTTAGCACTGCAGCGTGGAGCTTTTTTTTTTGGTGGGGGGGGGGGGGGGGGGGTTGGCACAAGTCTCTGAGTTTGGCGGAATTGCATTGTCCACGATTCTTTATTTGCTCATGGTATGAAAGACATTTGGAGGTCCAGTGGCAGTTTTCACAAAAAAGGTGGTCTAGTGATCTATCATCACCCTTGGCACTTGTGGCAGACATGAGTGAAATAGCCATGGGAGCACATTTGCAATAGAAAAAGAAGGGGCTGTGCGGCTGATCGCGGTGGAGGTGTGTGTGTTTGTCCTTAGGATAATTTAGGTTAAGTAGTCTGTAAGCTGAGGGACTGATGACGTTAGCAGTTAAGTCCCGTAAGATTTCACACACATTTGAACATTTTCTTTGAGAAACAGTGGATGTTTGCAGCCACTTACCTTTTTCTCTAAGAACTTGACTCAACAACAGCAAAAATGGTGTGCAGTTCACTGCATGTTAGATGCTTGTGATTTATTTAGCAATGAAACACTTTCACCCATCTGTCAAAGGAGGATATTTTGCAATTTTTGCTGATCACAAGCCATTTGTAGCTATTTTTCATCATGACAATGATTTCAAGTCAACTCATCAATGCAGGCAAGTTAAGTGCCTTGCACAGCTCTCAAGCTATGCATCACACATAGTGGGGAAAGACAAAATGATTGTAGAGTACCTATATTGGAACTGTGATACTTTAAACTATATTTGTTGGGCAGAGATAGTGTTAAAACAACAGGAGTATCCCCCTTTACGCTGTGTCATACAGGAGCAGTGAATTGCATTGCAGCTCAGGTGGACGCCAGCCCAGGATTTGCCAGACGGTATTTGCTGTGCTGTAGCAAGAGGGAAGCAGTGACTCTACATACTGGAACTGCAGTATGTTTATGAGATTTCTGGATCAAAGAGAATATTTTTTAAAATTTCGCTAATACAAAACAAGATTTTAGATTTGCCGTTTCCCCCATTTAAAAATGTATGTATATCTGCCAATGAAATTTACATTTAATTAAGGAAATAATAGATCTAATAAATTTTTTCTATATAAATAAGCTCTCTGAGATTGTGTTTATCGATATCTGTGAACAAAATTTTCATTCATTTAAAAAATTAAAATTTAATAAATTTATCTTTATCAATAAACTCTGTCAAACATCATCTATCTATATAATCGATTGAAATTTTAATTAAAAAACTCAAACTACATTTCAACCATAACTGTTTTAATTTTTTAAAAAGCTAAATTTTTTCTATATAAATAAAAGCAAAACAAAATGTACTCGAAAGCTGAGCTATTTCAAAACTTAGAAAATTATTGTAAAGAAAAATGTGGATTAAATTGTGCTGATTTAGAAAATTATTGTAAAGAAAAAGGTTATTCAAATGTAACTAGGCAAGATCTAGAGGAATTCATTGATAATTTTAATATTAAAGAAATGAAGAAGATGGAACTAAGATACAAAAATATAAAAGGACTAAGAACACAATTTGTAAAATGAGGAAGCTAAAAACTTATTAAAGAGAAGTTAATCATGCTGTTTCTAAATGCTGTTGACTCTATCTGTATCTGTAAAGGAACTTCATGAGATCTGTAAAATAAAAACTTTCAAGAATTATTCAAAACTTAATAAACACCAATTAATAGATCTTATAAAAAATCTGACGACAGTATTAATAATAATGATAATGAATTGAATAAAAAATCTTTAAAAGAACTTCATCAAATCTGTAAAATGAAAAATTTTAAAAATTATTCTACACTTAATTAGCAGCAATTAATCGCTCTTATCAGTAAATCTGGGGGTAATATTAATAACATTGATAATGAGAATTATTTTCAAAAGCTTCTAGCAGATAAATATCATGAAATTAAACAAAAAAAACATCAGAAAAATTTTCCAAATTTCCGTTTCCAAGATGATGATTTTTTTTTTTTTTTTTAATTCACCTAAATGACTGAATAGAAAAGCTTCTGCTTTTAAATCTAGAATAATAACGTACAAAATTAATAATGTTGTTATTATTGTTGAACCGCAAGAAATTTTTAACCAAACTAAAGGTGAAGTAATCAGTAAATTTAGAATATTTTAATGCAAGCAAGAGCAATTAAAGTGAACATGAAATTTTAATATAATTTTAAAAGACAAGCCAAAATACAAGAATATAATTTTAAAACAAGTAATGATGTTTTATTAAGAACAACTAAATTAGAAGATTGTTATCAAAAATCAACAAATAAACTACTAACTGAAATGGAAGAAATGTGGTGAAAAAAATCTGGTTGGTCATTATTTTATATAAGTAGTTTAGAATTAAGTGTTAATAGACACAGTCCAATTTCTGATTCTTCTTATATCGATTTACCAAAAAAAATTGAAGATAAAAAAGCAGTAATTATTCTAAAAAACACAAATCAAAAATGTTTCCTTTGTTCAATAAAATCAGCTTTCTATCCAGAAAATGAGCATGTGGAAAGAGTTAATAATCATAAAAATATTAGATTAGAAGTAGATGAAATGTTTGAAAAAGAAAAAATTAATTTTCCTGTTCAGTTGACAGATGTTACATAATTTGAAGAGAAGTCAGATATAGTAAAAATTGCTCAAATTAGCACATGTGTAATTGGGAAATCTGCTCAAACCATACAAGTATTTCAGTCCTGATGCTTTCAGTGCACTTTTATATGCTGACTTTTTGTATAAAGTGGAAAGTGCCTAATGCGAAAATGGAAAGCAAATCTTCGAATGTACTTAATAATTCATTGTATTATGCGGAAAAGAGCCTATGCAGTACTACTGTATTACAATTCATTAGTTATTCACGACTCGGCAAGGTTGTTACTCTTAACACCTCTGTTGAGCAGTGCAAAACGATGAAAAGAGTTCCAGCACAGCGCAGTGCTGCTGGTGTGGACCTAAAATGTGCCGCTCTGTGCAACAACGAATAAGTTACAGTCAGTGTTGGTACAGTACAACAAAGGAAATGGTTTGTTCATCAGCGCTCTCATTGTTGCCTTTCTCGTTTTCCTCATTATTGATGCTCAACGGCATATACAGGAACATAGTTGCGCATCTACCAACAGATGGCTCTGAGCACTATGGGACTTAACTTCAGAGGTCATCAGTCCCCTAGAACTTAGAACTACTTAAACCTAACTAACCGAAGGACATCACACACATCCATGCCCGAGGCAGGATTCGAACCTGCGACCGTATCGGTCACACGGTTCCAGACTGTAGCGCCTAGAACCACTCGGCCACTCCGGCCGGCCATCTACCAACAGTATTGTGCAATGTGCCCAATGAAAGAGGTAAGTGTTGTCCCGTTAAACAATGGTTTTAGGTGGCAAGGTCATTATTTTCTGTCAGTTTCAGTTGACTAGTAGCACTTTAAAAGATACAGTAACATGATGTCGAACAAACGGTATGTGTCATTAACACTTATCCAAAAGATTAATGTAATTGTGGTGAGTGAGAAAGACAAACTCTCTGTGTGCTAAATTATGTCGTGTTTCTAATGTGGTAAAACACAAATTTATGTGACTTTAAGAAACAAGGATAAGATTCAGGAGGAATGGATGAAAGGTAACAGGCAGATGAAAAGAAAGGCAAAGAAGAACGGAAATGAAGAAATTAATGAAATAGTGTGCAGATGGTTTGTAAGTGCATGGGCAAAACACTTACCTTTATTTGGACCCATATTGCAGAGTTAGGCTCTGAAAGTCACTAAAGAGGTTGGAATTATGGAGTTTAAGGCATCCGCAGGATGACTGGACAGTTTCAAAGCTAGGCACAACATCCTGTGGAATGAAGTGTGTGGGGAAGCTAGGGAAGTGCAAGAAAGTGTAGCAACAGAATGGAAGACAATATTGTCCAACTTAATTGTGAATTATAATCTGAAATACGTGTTCAATGCCAATGAAACAGGACTGTTTTATTGTCCACTGCCTTCAAAATTGCTAGCAATTCGAGATGAAAGGTGCACCAGCAGAAAAATGTCCGAGGAAAGACTCACTGTACTGCTGTGTGGAAACATGTTAGGTGAAACGGAGAAGCCACTGGTGATTGGAAAGGTGGCAAAACCAGGTTGTTTCAAAAACATAATCATCATTAAGCTTCCAGTAACATGGCAAAGCAATAAAAAGGCGTGGATGGTGAGTGGTCTTATGGAAGAATGGCTGGGCTCTTTCAATGCCAAAATGAAAAAAGGAAATCGCCAAGTTCTCCTTTTCCTAGACAATGCAACCTGCCACCTGAAAGTAATGTTATCAGACGTTAAATTGGCTTGGTTCCCTACAGGTTCAACCAGCCTCGCATAACCAGTGGACCAGGGGTATATTTACACATTCAAGTGTCATTATAGACGATTACTGATGCAGTCTCTAATAATTCATGTTGAAGAAGCCGAAAGTGTGTTTGCTCTTTCATGGTCAGTTTCTGTCCTGGATGCAATAAATTAAATTGGCTTGACAGTAAAGGAAATAAAACCCAAAACTGTCACCAAGTGCTTCAACAAAATGGAGTTTGGGGGTCAAGAAAAAGACGCTTCAGTGGTCGTTGAAGTTCAACAAAATGCAGCAGCAGTTGCTGAATTAATGAAAATGCGAAACATTTCATCTAGTACAGATGATTACATTATAAATGATGACTTTTTATCAACTCGCTCAACTTTCACTTCAGCAACTGATTTTATAGAAATCCGCAACACAGAGGGTGATGAAGAAGAAACAAAGGAGGAAGAAGAGGAGCAAAATAATGTCCCTAGAAAAATTAATATGCCTGAAGAAGCCATTGCATGTATAAACGATGTTATGCAATTTTAAGCACACACAAATTCTCCCAACTTGTTGCCGCTACAGTATGGTGCAAAAAATTGCCTTGAATAAAACAATGTTGAACAAGAAATTAAAACTAGTTTTCGTCCTTGATATGTGGTGAAAAAGTGAAATGTAAAGCAAATAAATATGGGAATAATGTGTATGTACATACAATAATAATCTAATTTAAAGTTTGAGTAAAAATATAGCAATGCCATGTTATTTATCAATTAATGTAATAGTCCAGTGTTCTATTCTCCAATATACAGTAAATGGTCATCTGTGCTGGATTGAAAGTACATAAATACAGTATAAACATAATTCAAAATTTTTACTGTACTTTTGTGCATGATACCTGACAGATTTTACATTGCCCAGTGAGTTCTGTGTAATCTGGGACCATGTCCAACTTGGATAATTCTTTTAGTCCTAGGCGATTCCGTTTTGACCATGTTTTTCTGTATTTGTGTTAATGTTCACGCTTACGATGAAAAATGTTTGGTATATCCTCTTCGCCGTACAGAAAATAAACAAGAAAAACATGTTAATCTTCTTTTCATTCAAGTGGAAAATAATTGTCAGTATTGTTTGATGAAAGATTTAACTAGATTAATTAAATGACAGACAACTAACAACAAATCAAAAAGTTATCCTTGTGAAAGATGTTGAAGATATTTTTATTCATAAGAAAAATTAAACAATCATGAAACCGATTGATAAGAACATAAAGAAGTAAAAATAGATATGCCTGTAGAAGGTGAAAAAAATTGAATTTAGAACAAAACCAAATTTTGTACATACTACTGTATTTTCAGAAATTCTAGTTGCAGTTCTTATGGTAAAAACAATAGTATAATTCAATAAACCAATTTATATTGGAAAGAGTATTCCAGATATTTCGAAAATAAAATGGGTATGATTTTCATTATAATTTTATGAAACCAATGTACCATAAAAAACATTAATTATGTTATATGGATACATATTCGTTTATTTATGAAATAAGAACTGAAGATTTTTATAAAGATACAAAATCGATGATAAACGAATTTGACACAAGTGATTATTCAAATTTAAATTTTATAGAATTTTACGAGTAAAGAAGAAAGTTTTTAGAAAAATTAAAGATGAAAATTGTGAAAAAATTATGCCAGAGTGTGTTTGTTTATGACTGAAAATGTATGCTTATAAAGTTGTTGATAAACAAGAGAATAAATCTAAAGGAGTTAAAAAATATATTGTTAAAACTGAAATTAGTTTAGATGATTATAAATGTTGTTTGCATAAAAAATATAGAAAAATCCATGTAACTAGATTATATAAATGTGGATTGCATATAGTTGAATGTAATAAAATTCTTTTAAGTTCTGATGATGATAAACATATTATACTATAAATGTAATTAAAACACCCCCACATGGTCATTAAAAATTAGACTCAAATAAAATAATAGATGATAACATTTATTTCTTATGTGAATTAAACAGTTGCATAGAAGAATAATGAAAACAAATAATGAAATTAAAAATTTTCAGTATTTAATATTTTTCATGATGTAATTTTTGTTGTACTTTCAGACATAATTTACAAACAAATTTTCTACAAAACATTCCACTCTTTGTTAATACCTTTCTTTATATTTCTGATTACAGCTACACCTCTGAATAAATTTTGAAGAATTTTTAATTCCTTTTTTACAATTTTCACAAGAAAATGCTTTTTTATTCCAATAATTATGAAGTTCTTTTATATGATCATATTTATTTCCTATACATTCATTCTATTTCTTTTTTTATACAATCAATACAACCTGTTTTTCAAGGTGTAGTCGAAATTTGCAAATTTTATTTCTTTATGAATTACTTTTTGTTCTTCACACAATTGACAAATCATTTTATTTTCACTTTCCATTTATGAAGAAAAAATTCACTAGAATTTAAAAGAAATAAAAGCCTACTGAATTTTATTATATATAAATGGAGATGTTTCTAGATCCAAAAAATTACAAAAATAATAAAAAGTTTAATAATCATTGATGAAAATAATAATCCACAGTTTAAAACCAAAGATGCGGCTAAACTTTTAGAATATAAAAAAAAGTAAATAACGCCTTCAAACATTTTGACGATGAAGTTACAATTACATTAGAAATGTTAAAATATATAAAATTTAAGAGAGAAGAAGCAAAACAATTTAATAATGGGTTACTCATGATATTTTACCTTCAATAAAAAATAAATCATTTAAAAGATCTAAATTAAATTAAGGATAATTTTATGTAAAGTCAGGTCATATATATTATAGAACTGTAGAAATTTTATGCAAAACTAATGAACGAGTAACTAGTTTATTGCCACATGTTCCTCAAGTAACTGAAGAAAATTTAAGTCCTACTGTTTTTATTTTAAGATTACATGATAATAATTTTAATTATAATTGTTATATGTTATTCATACACAATTTAAAAATGTTGAGAAACATTTCTAATCTTATTAGAAATAGACAGCCAAATTTTGAAGAATTTTTAAGAATTAATCATGTACCAAATTCAGTAAATTTATATCACGAAAGACAGAAACCTTACCAATTATTTGCTGTTGAAATTATTTCAATGCTTTGCATAACTATTCACAAGAACAATTGTATGGTGGTGTAACTAATCTAGCAAACGTTTCTTAGAACTTAAAACTAAATTTCCAAGCACCCATTTTCTTAATTCAATGTAAATAAGATTCATAATGATTTTTATATAAAGCTAACAAACAAAATTCATTAAAACAGATGATTACATTAATTCAAATTTAAAATTTTTGAATAACTCCAACATTAAAACATTTTTTGTTAACCTTCATCAAAATATGCCCTATCTTCTTTAATAAACAATAACCATAATGAATATTATGTTCAGTACCAAACATGCTTAAATCTTAAATAACTAACTCCTTTTATATATAAATGTTTTATTAACAGTATAAAAATTTTATTACCTTTGTACATCCATCTATTGTGTAATCAAATATATTTTATTACTTTTTCAACAATATAAATATCTGGAAAATTCATATCAATAGTTCTTGTTCATAAAAATTTCCTTTTTCCTTCACCATTTAAATCTTTCAATTTATATATGGTTGCATTAGAATGAATAACATCTGTTCATTTTCTTTGTTTCATCTTTTGATTTTGTTTTTATTGTTGAATTTTCTGTGTTATATTCATCAACAAGATTTTTAATTAAATCAAGCCACTTATAATTTCCTTGTAAGTCAAATGTTCTTCACATTTTTTTTTTTTCTTTTAATGTTCTATTAAACCTTTCCAGAACATATGATTTCAATTCACTAAAAGTTGCATAATGATTAATACTAATTTTTTTCCATAATTCTTGAAATTCTCTATTTTAAAATTCTATATCATTATCTGTTTGTAATGTTTTTTTCGTTTTCTTGGCTTGAATAGTCTTTGAAAAGAATCAATTATATTTTTACCTGCTTTATCTTTAACTGAAATAGCCCAAACAAATTTTGAAAAAACATCAGTAACAGTTAATAAATATTTATATCCTTTATTTATTTTTGAAATTCATTTTAATTTTCCACAATCGATTTCGACTTAATCTGCTTGCCGTAAATCGTCTATTCCAAAAAAATTACATATTTTTTCTCATTGGTTTACGTAATTCATTAATAATTTCTTCATTTGTGCACTATTTTAATTGATTGGATGTAAGGAACTATTTTGTAAAGTTAATCAAAAACACGCACCGAAAGATCGCAATCATTAATTGTTAAATCTCTCTTAAATTATTACCAAAAACAACAAACTCTTTAAGAATGAAATCATATTCATTGAGATTGTTAAATTTTTTTCTCCTCCAGTCATAAAAGGAAATTCAATTATTTGTTTATCATATACTTTATTTGTAAGTTTACTTAACTTATTTAAATGTGGAGTGGAATCTGTTTTTGAGAAATTACCTGAACAAGCCTTTTCTATTTCTTTTATTGCAAAGTAATTAGTTAGATAAGTTTTATTTAGTTGATTATTTATTTAGTGTATCGCCAATACAGTCCTATCATAAAATTTAATTACATAATGTATCTACATCTTTACACACAAGAAACTTAAGTTTGGCTTTACAACTTAACATCCAGTCCTTCAATCCAATGCACTGCATCTGGAGTTGCTAGCAGGAAGTTCTCTTCAGCACCGTGATAAGCTCGTATCCTGCATTCACTGGCAATGTGGTGAACAGTCTGGTATCACATCCCTAAATTCAAAACTAGCAAAAATGAGCTATGTAGTAAGAATTCTCTGCAACAATACTAGTGCAGAAACAGTTAGGGCTGTATACTTTGCTCGTGTACATTCAATACTGAAGTACGGTATCATTTTCTGGGGAAATGTACACCAGGCCATAACAGTTTTCAGGAAACAAAAAGGCAATTATAAGAATAATGAGACAAGTGAGCAGCAGAAAACCATGCAAACCTTTCTTTAAAAATCTAAAGATCCTATCACTTTCCTGCATTGATATAGTGGAAGTAGTCATGAATGTTAAAAAATGCATACTGAGAAAAGAAAACCTTTTTCCTCAAAACAAAAGTGCCCATGATTACAGTACCAGCTCATACTGTGACATACATGTTAATCGTTGTAACACCACATTATACCAAAAAGGTGTATATCATGCAGGAACAAAACTTTACAACAGATTACCAAGACATATAAAATCTCTTCCTGAACTACAATGCTTTAAAAGTCTGTGACAGCCTACCTTCTGAAACACTGCTACTATTCAATCTCACAGTATCTTATGCAAGAAAAAATGTAATTTGTATCTTTAACTGTAGAAATAAGTTATAAATATACAGTATTTCAAAATTTTGTAATTATTAACTGTATAGATCCAATTTGTTATAAAAATTTAAATGATGTATATTTGATGTTTGAAAAACCAATAGCTAAAAAGGTTTTCTATAGAATATCCCGTGTACAATATATGTACTGAAAAAGAGATTTATATGGACAAATAAAGAAATAAATAAAATATGGAGCCCCGTAGTCACAAGCTGGAGTAGGCAGTTCTGCCACTTGAAGAGAGCTTCCCTCCATTGGCCATGGCTGGGTAGTCCAGGTCTTGCGTGGTAGGTTGAATCCATGTGGAAGTTTAGCACCTGGCAAGATGTTATGCAGGCGCACATCTGTCACTGCTTCCCACCAACCTTTTCATACTTCAAGGGGTTTGAAATCCTTAGCAACCATGTCAGCAGCATTATATAGAGTGTAATGGCATGATTTCAGTCTCTTACGATTTAAAACTGGCAGGGCGCTATGCACAGGTAGCCTAAAATTCCTGGAGATCTTGTGGAATTCCCTCATACAGGCACTACATCTGTGTAGATCAGGAGGCATAATACCAGTTAACTGTGGAAGCCAATAAACTGGAGTAGATCTGATTACACCAGGTATTATGCACATTCTCATGTTCAGCTGGATCTTAGCAAGCCTAGTATGATGACTGTTTGTCGAAACAATTGCACAATACTCAGCACTTGAGTGCACCAAACCCAGAGCTGAAGATCACTGGGTGGTTGCTGAAGATCCCCAGGTAGTTCCACATAGCATATGGAGGATGTTATTTCGAGTCCTCAACTTTTGAGCTAAGTTAAGAAGGTGTTTAAAGCATAGTGTACAGTCCAGGATGTCACCAAGATATTTTGGGTTCCAATTATGACGAATAATTTTGCCTCTGAAACATAATTCCAGTTTTACGTTTGCCAACTGATTATTTAAATGGAAGCAACACACTTCTGTTTTACTCACACTGGCTTGGAGTCTCCAAATTTTGAAGTAATTATGTAATACAAACAGGTCATTGGTTAGAATCTTTTCTGTTGTCTTCATTTCCTGGTGTTGTACAGCTAGAGCAAAGTCTTCGGCATAGCAGAATTTTCTGGATGAAGTGTCATGTAGATCAGACAGATACAGGTTGAACATTAATGGTGAGAGAACTTATCCTTGAGGCAATCCATTGTTTAGCTTCCTCTCCTTACTTATGTTGCTTCCAGTGATTACCGGGAACTTCCGATCGCTTAGTATCCTGTTAATCAGTCGAACCATTGTTCTGCTGGGTATGATGCAGAGAAATTTGTAGATAAGGCCTTCCCTCCACACAGTGTCGAAGGTGGCAGTTAGATAAACAAACACAACAAATGACTGCTTCATTTGGCATGCTGACTCTGTGAAGGATGTGTGAGACAATACTTGGTTGCAGCAACTATGCCCTGGTGTGAAGCCTTCCTGATCAACCAGAGCATTCTGTAGGATAGCACGACTTATTCTGTTATATACTAGCCTTTCAAAAAGCTTGTATCATAAGCAAGGCAGGACAATGGGGCAATAGCTTTGTACCATGTTACTGGGTTTGCCAGGTTTCAGAATAGTTATTACCTTCGCCTTTTTAAACTCTAATGGAAGTTGACCAGTCAGCAGGGTGTCTGTGAAGAATTCTGCCAGCTATTTCTTAGCATTTCCTCCCATATGGATCAGGAATTCAGGAGGGATACCATCAAATCCAGGGGCCTTAAGGGGTTTGAGGATCTTCAGTCCAAAGTCAATGTCTGAAACTGTTAAGGGACGGGCATGCTCAGATGAGGTCATGAAACTGTCATCTGATATGTCTTGTATGTTTCTTGTCAGCAGGTATTCTTGGGGTAGTAATGATGTGGGAAGTAATTGAGTTTGGTGTTACTTCAGAATTTTTTCTGCATGCTTGTGCACTTCCTCCCAGTCTTCTCAGAAGACTCCATGCTTCCCTGCTCGAGTGGGTAAAGTCCATATTTTTGACAGTTTCTGCCCATTTATGCCTCTGAGACATGTCCAAGCTGGACAATAGTTCCATAGCTATCTCTGAGTCACCACTTTGCTGGAAGTGTTGGTACAGTGTTTAACTTTCATCACTCCATCCTGGAACATTTTCTTTCTGGTGTTCTCTTGGCACACACTTTTTAACTGTTGCTGTTAGTGCACCAATGAAGCGCTGATAGTTCTTATGTGATGCAGGAATCCAGCGAATGGTCTTATCCAGGTCCATTGAAAACTTCGTCCGGTCAGCTTTCTGGAAATTTCATTGAGTGTGTGGGGTTGATCGTATGACGGGAACCATGCAGCCAGTTTGTATTATTACAGGTCTGTGTTGGCTGTGAGGAAAGACATATATCACTTTTCTTGTGGCATTGATGGGAAAGCCACTTTCATTGCATGTAACAAAGCATAAGTAGGATTTGAATCCTTGCCCTAAGCAGCTGACCTGAAAGTGCCTTGATCTTTGGCATCAAACACTAGATGAAGATTATTCTCTTCAACCCATTCTGCATGAATGCTCCAATTTTCATCATTTTGAGAGTACTTACACAGTTCATGGTGACTATTGAAGTCTATTATATAAATTGCTGGATGTTCTGTTGTGTGTAGAACAAAATCAGGACTGGCCGATTTGGGTGGTTTTTAAACTTTTGTAATAGTAATACTGTGCATTTGTATGACAACTGTATGTATAACTGCATCCACACTTACAGAAATCACTGAAGCTTCATTTATGTTGTTTTGGACATAAGTAGCAATTGCATACACGTCGTGGTAATTTACACCAAGTGCGGAATATCCAGGAATTCAACCTTGTCTTCAGAATATTTATTCGCTGGAAATGTGAGTTTCCTGAGTGATGACACATCGATATTGTTGTCTAGCAAAAATTTTGAAAGCTAGTCACACGTTGCCCTGCTAATGCTTTCGATATTCAGTTGAATGAGTCTGATAGTTGGTCCAATGTTTCTTGTTAATGGGCTCTGAAAACAACTATTTCTGCTATTTCATTGATAAGTCATTGGCAGGAGATCCTGTGGATAGTCTGGCTGTCTGTAAACACTGTTGCTCAAGTAGCACCACCCAGGAGGCATGTGTAGGGTATTTTAAGGTTAAACCTACAGACATGAGCAATGCTACCTCCCTTTCAGTTGATTAAAATCCGGTTTTTAAACCTACAGACCTTTTTTAAACCTACGGACGTCAGCAACGCTACCTCTCATTAAGTTTATTAAAATCCTTTTTTTTTTTAATTTTAATTTTTTTTTATTTTAAGGTAGAAGAATTGTGAATATAAATGATCCAATTGATGTAAAAGATGCTGTGAACAAGCAATAGTTACTTATGAATAAAAAATCTTGTTACTAAAGCTGACTATACAAGTATTTTAACACAGTTGAATAATTATGTCAGTAATAGCATGTTCTTGACATGCTTCATCTAATAGATTCATTCCTTTATCTCCACATGCTAATATTTCATTTACTTTAGTCCCAGAGCCACACCGATTACAACCAGGTAAATGTATTTCAAATGATAAATTATTAATCGTACCATTAACAAAGCCTTTTCAATATTCACTTTCCCAAAATGTATGTGGTAAAGTACTCAAAAATCTAGTAAAATATGGAATTACTTTTGGATTCTTACTTATAACAGCATTAAATTAATTAATAACCTTTTTCGTTATTCCAACTCTTTCATTCAAATAATTTTTATTTCCAGCTAAGTGTTCCCCATGGATTCCTGTTAATCTATCAATTAATTGATGAACTTTATTTTTTTCAATCGAAAAACCCTAATATACACATTAAAGAAGATGAAACTTTGAACTGAGTTACTATTGAAAGTGATGTTAAAATATTTATGGATAAATAAGATTGTACTGGTCAAGTTTTAGGATTTAATAATCAAATTATTGAATCTAATGAAAAAGAAATTGCTAACAATGTTCCTAAAATCTTTCCAATTGAATTAATAAATATAAATCTAGCTGATGGAATGTTTGTTAAATATAATGATCATTTTCATAGAGAAACTAATATTATTTCTTCATTTAAACCAAATGCTGAATTTGGAGAACCAATAATGTATGCACCAAATTATCCTATAAATATTCCATTTTTTGATACTATTCCAAATTTAACAATTACTCACACTGTCGGAAACGATAATTTGATTCACTCCAATGTGCTTCTACAACACCAATTTTAAAAGGAATTAGTAAGTTGTTCCCTAATAAATCATGGACAGAATCGAGCGTTAATTGTACTGTTTTCCTGTTGATGAGAATAAATAAATTAATTAAATCTTCCTAACAGAGTAACAGAAATTAATATTAATATTGGTGATGGATGGATTCATGCTAATTGTTCACAGCTGTATATGATATTTCGATGCTGTTCACACAAATGGAATGGATTTTGCAGCATAAGATGGTAAAGTGAATATTAATCGAATTGATAATTATTTGTTAAAATTGTTTGATGTTATTACTATAAAAAGGAAACAATATTTTATCTAGAACAGAGCATCCATTTATTTTTTCATCAACACTTATTCGATTAACTTCATCTGTATCAAGATAATTAACTATGGAAGGACATATTCTTACCAATAATAAAATTTTGTAATGAAGCACTTTATCCATTAGAATTATTTGGTGGATTTTTTAAGGATTTTATAGAAATAATTTGGGAAAGTGATTTAAGACCAATTTTCACTTAGAGTTCAAGAAAAGATGAAAAACATTCTATTCTTCAATGGACTACTTACAGTGATAATAGTACACTTCCAAAAGAAAGTAAAATTATAGTAAAAAGTATGGAGATCCATGTTCCTGTTGTTACATATGAAACAGAACTTTCGCTTGAATTAGAATAAGAAAGATTGGAAAACCAAAAAATTCCAATTTCTTTCTTTGAAATACAAAAAATTGAATTTGCTGGATTAAATGGAAAAAGAATTATTATAATTCTGCTGAATTTGATGTGCCATACTGTATTTTCATTATTTTCCAAACTAATTGAAAAAATAATCAGTTAAATCATTATTCTTTATTCAATCAATTTAATTACAAAATATTTTATAAAAAATGGGAGGAATGAAGTTTTTCCTCGACAATTATGGAATCTTGATCCCCCAAATACGTTTTTTAAAAGCTTATGATGCTTTTAGAGATTTTGAAAGAATAACACAATAAAATAACGATTTAAATCTAAATCCATTCAATTTTATTCAGAATTTTCCTATATATGTCATAAATATGACTAGGAGAATGAATGTTTTAACTACTCAGAAAAAAACAATGAAATTATATTCATTTTTAATGAAAATATGCCTAATGATACAATTGTATATATAATTATTTATGGTGAAAAGGAGTTAACTTATGATTCACAACATAGCATTTTAAGTGAAAATTTTTTTTACATAGATGAATAAAAAATTAAAAGAAGTTATAAAAGTGTTATCTGCATTTTACATATCCTTTTGAAATATTTTCAGAAAGATACAGAAGACAAGAACTAAAAAATTTTGATTTTCAAAAATTAAGACATTTAATAAACTTTTAATATTTTAAATCAAAAATTTTTAAACTTTAATTTTTTTAAAAAAAAATTTCTGTTAAATAAAATCAAAGCAACATGAGCATGAATGACTTTGTTAAGTATCTAGTAAGTGAACTTGACAGTTATAGTAAAGCTTATGCAGAGGTGTTCTGTAAATTATCATTACTAATAAAAATAAATGTTATAATATTTCAAAAGCTGAAATTTTAATAACTAAAAAGGGACAAAAAGTTTTATTACGTTTAGATGAGTAATATAAAATTACTCTTCCAGATTGTTATACTAAAATATTTTCAGAAGGTGATGATAAATTAGAGAATATTGTTGAATTACATTTTATTTGTCGATGTAAAAGAAAAAGAAAATAAAGATCGTTTGATTCATGTTATTGAATTTGCATAGATTTTAAAATTTTCTTATTTTTTAAAATTTTGTTTTTTGAATATTAAACTTTAATTGAATAAATTTATTTTCTTAATTAAATGAAAATGTCATTCACGAATATATATATAAATTTTTAAATGGGGGAAATGACAAAACTAAAATCTTGTTTTGTATTAGAGAATTTTTAATAATTATGCTCTTTGGTACAGAAACCCCATAAATATACTTCCTTCTAACAACACCATAGGGAAGTTTTTGGCATGCTGCATAGCTTAGCGCACACTGGACTCCAAGTAACAGCCAGCTTCATCTCCACTACAGTCATATGATGTGAACTGCAGAAAGATTGTCATGCATGGGCACTTTTATGCTTGACATGCTAGCAGGCATGTTTTTACACCTGTTGCAGATTTTCCAACACTATGAGCCAAACATACATTTAAATCGTAGGCCCACTGCAATACTTTGCCAGTCAATGTTGTTAGCTAATGATCATTGATCGTTTTACTAAATTGCCAGAGGTCATCACAATACAGTATACATCTCATGAATCAATTGCAAGAATTGCACTGCATGCTTGTTTCTACAGGTTTGTTGTACCACAAGACATAACCACAGATCACAGGAAACAATGTGAAAGCCAGCTTTTCAGTGAACTTCTCATACTGGTAGCTGCAACCACCTCCGCACTACAAGCTACCATCCAGTGAGCAATGGAATGATAGACTGATTCCACCATACACTCAAAACACCCGTAATGTGCAGTTCATATCTTGGTCAGAAGCATTACCACCGGTTCTATTGACATTGAGAACAGCAGTGAAGAAGGACAAGCAGTGCTCACCAGCACAAATGACCTATGGTGACCAGTTGCAGGTTCAAAGAGAACTGATCTCGCCAGTATCCACACAACTAGTCATTCTGGAGCTATGCATCCAGTTTGCACAACAATTCAGTCTCAGAGTGGAGTCCATTCAGTATACCACTACTGTCAGACATAGAGACTGGCACATTTGTTCATAAAGACTTAGCAAAAATGTCCCATGTGAGCCTCAGGGATGATATCAGGATGTTGAACACCAGAATATTTGCAACCACCCAAGTTAAACTCTAAAACTCTTGATTGTGTTTCTAGCGTGATGGCATAGGACACTTTGGACTGTATTTCAGTCATAAAATTGGGGCATTAAACTAAGTAACTCTCTTTGTACTATTGAAGGGGGTTGAAGACCCACTGATGTTGAATTCATTAAGAGTGCCAGTCATGAGAAGCAAGTTATTTACTATCACCAGGTTTCTGAGCCCCTCTTTTCACTCTCTCATTGTCACTTACATGAAGTGGTTGTGATTAAAACACAACACTCATGTTACAATGGAAATGTTGACAGTGGTTGGGAGTGTAGGAATACTTTGTAGTTCCAAAAGTAATAGTGCCATACAATATTTACATTTTATTTACCCTTATTATTACATGGTACCACCACCTTGAATAGAAATATGTGAATGATATCCTTTTTAAACTTTTACAATTTATGTACTGAGTGCTCTTTGTTGTGGATGCAGTGTACAACTCAAAAATATCATTTATCATAGTAATGTAATTACGTAAGCATTCTCAATATTTACCCAGTATTAATCATACTTTTTTTTTCCATACCAGAATAGTACAGAAGTTGAAAAGGAAAAACTTAAAAATGAAGTCAAGTTGTTGGAGGAGGCAAATACAGAGCTGAGACAAAGACTAAGTGAGATCAATGAAAAATATTTGAAGTTGCTTGAAGAAAATGCTCATCTCAATACAAAAATGGAAACAAAATCTGACAGCAAGAAAAATTTTCCAACGGAGGCTGGTACAGTGTGAGTTATGCTTTTCTCAATTTCTTCTTTATCTACTTTGGTGTTGAATATTTTTTTCATCTGTGTTCCATGTACAGGGTTTTTTAGGAGGAATGGCAAATATTTAGGTAGTAGTGGCAACTAATTCTAATAATTCATTCCATATAACCTGTTTCCAGTTTTTATTGAGTACAGAGATCCAGCTGGTTACAGAGATATTGGTACTCCATTTGCACTGAAGTTCATCCTTTGAAGTTATTTTAAACTCTCCTTTTGAACAGGCCCGAGAAGGCCCAATGGTACTGATTGACTGCCATGTTATCCTCAGCCAAATGGCATCACTGAATGCAGATATGGAGGGGCATGTGGTCATCACATCACTCTTCTGGCCATTGACAGTTTTTGTGACCTGAACCGCTACTTCTCAATCAAGTAGCTCCTCAATTAACCTCACAAATGCTGAGTAGAGCCCACTTGCCAACACTGCTCAGCATACCCAGACAGTCCACCCAACCAAATGCTAGTCAAGCCTGACAGCACTGTAACCTCTACCATTCAATAATAACAAAACTAATAAACTTCATAATCACTGCAAATAATAAACTTAAAAGAACTACAGGTGATTTTATTGGAAAAACTGCCATTGTCAATCACTTAGAAATAAATGTTTGAATGGCAAATGCACTGCTACAAGAAATTTTGAAAATATACTCCTCTGAGGGAAATGTACCTCTGCCTTTGTAGCTGAAGAGCAATGCCTTTGACAGATTACTAATAAGCCATTAGCTTGTAATTTATAGTCTAACCAATTAAGTAGAGTCTCTCTAAGAGTGACTAGCCTTCTCAGTATTGGAACCCTTCAGACAGCCAAACTGTGACAATATCATATATTATTTGTACTCAGATGCTTAAGAAGCAACTTGTTGGTTGTAGAAGATGTAACTCAGGTTTCCAGTGATTTCTCCACCTAAAATAATATCTGCGTCCACTTCATGTAAGCTGTGATTTTTGTCGAGTTAACCAAGTAAAAAAATGTAGCCAAAACAGTCAAAATACTTTTTGAACATGTTTATGGCATCATAAAACTGACAAACACCAACTTTAGTACCTGAAAACTGGCATCATACTGGCCCCACTCAGCTACTGTAATTGCCCCTTGTATACCTTCTAATAATTACGTGCTTTTTGTATCAATTCAGAATTAAGATGTCAGTCCTTTTTCAAAATTGATTATGGAATTTGATTTTACAGATCATTCCCCTGTTACTGATAGAGTTATCATCTCGAAATATTGTAATTTGTGTCCAATCTACTTCTAATGTGTATAACAATGTTTTAATTATTCTCATTAACAGTTTTAAAAATATCTACATCTTCATCTACATAGATACTCTCAAAATTACATAGCCTCGGTATTGTAAAGCAGCTTACATCACTTAATAAAGGCAAGGCTTCCGGTCCAGATTGTATACCAGTCAGGTTCCTCTCAGAGTATGCTGATACAATAGCTCCATGTTTAGTAATTATGTACAACCACTTGCTCACAGAAAGATTCATACCTAAAGACTGGAAAACTGCTCAAGTCACACTAATACCCAAAAAGGGAAGTAGGAGTAATCCGTTGAATTACAGGCCCATATCACTAACATTGATTTGCAGCTGGGTTTTGGAACATATACTGTATTCGAACATTATGAAGTACCTTGAAGAAAATGATTTACTGACACATAGTCAGCATGGATTCAGAAAATATCTTTCTTGCAAAACACAACTAGCTCTTTATACTCATGAAGTAATGAATGCTATTCATAGGGGATGTCAAATTGACTCCATATTTTTAGATTTCCAGAAGGCTTTCGACACCATTCCTCACAACTATCTTCTAACCCAATTGCATGCCTATGAAATATCACCACAGTTGTGCAACTGGATTCATGATTTTGTGTCAGAAAGGTCACAGTTCATAGTAATAGATGGAAAGTCATTGAGTTAAGCAGAAATAATATCTGGCATTCCCCAAGGAAGTGTTATAGCCCCTCTGTTGTTCCTAATCTATATTAACAATATAGGAGACAATCTTAGTAGCCGTTTTAGATTGTTTGTAGATGATGCTGTCATTTACGTCTTGTAAAGTCATCAGATGAACAAAACAAATTGAAAATGATTTAGATTAGATATCTGTATGATGAAGAAAGTGGCAGTTGACCCTGAATAAAGAAAAGTGTGAAGTTATTCACATGAATACTAAGCGAAATCCACTAAATTTTGATTATACGATAAGTCACACAAATCTGAAGGCTGTAAATTAAACTAAATACTTAGGGATTACAGCTACAAATGACCTAAATTGAAATGATCACACAGATAATGTTGTGGATAGAGCAAACCAAAGACTGTGATCCATTGGCAGAACACTTAGAAGGTACAACAGGTCTACTAAAGACACTGCTTATACTACGCTTTTCCGCCCTATTCTGGAGTATTGCTGTGCAGTGTGGGATCCACATGAGGTGGGACTGGTGGATGGCATCGAACAAGTACAAAGGGCAACTCATTATGTTTGATCATGAAAAAGGGCAGGTAGTGCCACAGACATGATAGGTGAATTGGAGTGGCAGTCATTAAAACAAAGGCGTTTTTCGTGTGACAGCATATTCTCATGAAATTTCAATCACCAGTTTTCTCCTCTGATTTCAAAAACATTCTGTTGGCACCGACCTACATAGGCAGAAATGATCATCATGATAAAATAAGAGAAATCAGGGCTCGCACAGAAAAATTTAAGTGCTCATTTTCCCCACACACCAGTCGAGAGTGGAACGGTAGTGCGACAGCTTGAAGGGGGTTCATTGAACCCTCTGCCAGGCACTTTATTGTGAATAGCAGAGTAGCCATGTAAATGTAGATGACTTGTTTATATTAAGTGATTTAAGTTGCTTCATTAATCCAAGGATATCTTCGTTTAAGTTACTCATGTTGGCAGTTGGCCGGCCAGTGTGGCCGAGCGATTCTAGGCGCTACAGTCTGGAACCGTGCGATCGCTATGGTTGCAGGTTCGAATCCTGCCTCGGGCATGGATGTGTGAGATGTCCTTAGGTTAGTTAGGTTTAAGTAGTTCTAAGTTCTAGGGGACTGATGACCTCAGAAGTTAAGTCCCTTAGTGGTCAGAGCCATTTGAACCATTTGTTGACAGTTGTTCCTAATTCAGAGTCTAGAATATTTGTTTCATCTTCTTTGGTGAAGGAATTTTGTAGGGGTGTATTTAGTAACTCTGCTTTAGCAGCACTGTCATCGATAGTATTTCCATTGCTATCACATAGAGAAGGCACTGATTGTGTCTTGCCACTAGCATACTTCACTCTATAGTTTGGTAGTAGTTCTTAACATAAATCCTGTGTCTGTACAGTTGGCAGTATCATAATTACTGTCATTTATATATGTATGGATTCCATTAGTGATAAACTGAAATTTCTCTTACTTTATTTTTTACATACACTATGTGATCAAAAGTATCCGGACACATGGCTGAAAATGACTTACAAGTTCGTGGCACCCTCCATCGGTAATGCTGGAATTCAGTATGGTGTTGGCCCACCCTTAGCCTGGATGACAGCTTCCACTCTTGCAGGCATACATTCAGTCAGGTGCTAGAAGGTTTCTTGCGGAATGGCAGCCCATTCTTCATGGAGTGCTGCACTGAGGAGAGGTATCAATGTCATTCGGTGAGGTCTGGCACGAAGTCGGTGCTCCAAAACATCCCAGAGGTGTTCTATAGGATTTAGGTAAGGACTCTGTGCAGGCCAATCCATTACAGGGATGTTATTGTTGTGCAAGCACTATGCCACAGGTCGTGCATTATGAATAGGTGCTCGATCGTGTTGAAAGATGCAACCACCATCCCCGAATTGCTCTTCAGCAGTGGCAAGAAAGAAGGTGCTTAAAACATCAGTGTAGACCTTTGCTGTGATAGTGCCTTGCAAAACAACAAGGGGTGCAAGCCCACTCCATGAAAAACATGACTACACCATAACACCACTACCTCCAAATTTTACTGTTGGCTCGACACACACTGGCAGATGATGTTCACTGTGCATTTGCCATACCCACACTCTGCCATCGGATTGCCACATTGTGTACCGTGATTTGTCACTCCATACAATGTTTTTGCACTGTTCAATCACCCAAGGTTCATGCTCCTTACACAAAGAGAGACATCGTTTGGCATTTACCTGCGTGATGTGTGGCTTAAGAGCAGCCACTCGACCAAGAAATCCAAGTTTTCTCACCTCCTGCCTAACTGTCATAGTACTTGCAGTGGATCCTGATGCTGTTTGGAATTGCTGTGTGTTGGTCTGGATAGATGTCAGTCTATTACACATTACGACCCTCTTCAACTGTCAGCAGTCTCTGTCAGTCAACAGACGAGGTTGACCTCTATGCTTTTGTGGGGTAAATGTCCCTTCATGTTTCCACTTCACTGTCACATTGGAAACAGTGGACCTAGGGATTTTTAGGAGTGTGGAAATCTCGCATACAGATGTGTGACAAGTGACACCCAATCACCTGACCATGTTCAAAGTCTGTGAGTTCCTCGGAGCACCCCATTCTGTTCTCTCATGATGTCTAATGACCACTGATGTCGGTGATATGGAGTACTTGGCAGTAGATGGCAGCACAATGCACCTAATATGAAAAACGTATGTTTTTGGGGGTGTCCGGATACTTTTGATCACATAGTGTATTTTTTAGTTTGTAGTTTAGTAGCTTTGTAAATTAATTACAATTCACATTTATAATCACAGTTCACCTTAAGTTGACTTATTCAGATCAATACAGTAATCCAACAATGTTACAATTCAAGCTCTTGTGTGTATGTAATGTCATGCTGTAGTATCACATTCTTCATGATGGTCAGAATTGTAGTTTTTGTTAAATGTTGAGCAATTCTGCCACATTGTTTCTCTTGGTTTAGTGTGAGTTATATTTATATTACTGAAACTGTTTGAGGAGTTTCCTGCAATAATCAAGTCTTGTTTTATTTAGTACCCTTCTAAACTCAGATTTAGTAGATCTTCTATCCTGATCAATACTGACGCGGGCAGAGAAATCATTGACTGTTGGTTTTGCAATATAATGTAATTCTTTAAACCTTTTTATGAAGATATGATCATTGGCTGTTTTAGAGCAATTAGCTACCCTAATTGGAGAGTTTACTGTAGGAATTAATTTGAATAATAATGTTAAGAATATTAAAATCACTAGCAATCATATTTTTGTTAAATAAGCTAATAGTGCTGAAAGTGATGCTCAGTATGCATACACTGATACATAGAACACCCTAGCTTCTTGTGGATAGCACTAACTATCTATTGCCAAACAACTTGTTTGTAATATGTAGTGATTTATACAAACCTTCCTCGTGAATCAGTCTATATATTATTAAAAATCATATCGAAATCCCTACAGTAGTGCATGAGATTAACATGATCATACAAACAGAAACCACAGTGGGGGACTTACATTTATAATATGTGTAGATTTATTATGAAATCCAACTTCTTTTACTTATACATCCAGTACAGCACAAGTGAAATGATTAACATCTATGTTCTGAAATGAAAATTTCTGGTGAATGTTGAAAATTTCTGGTGAATGTTGAAAGTCCTTGTTTCTCGATTTCTGCTCTGTCATATGGGAGTGGATAGTATGTACCCATATGAAACTATGAGTTATTGTAAATAACCTGTAAATTGATTGATTCCACATCAGTATTATACACTGCATCATTGAAATGATCCATGGAACTTTTTTCCCTAAACGCCATACAGCCAAACAGAACAAGCAAGTAGTTAAGTAAATATAGTAAGGAAAGTTCAGACAGAACGTAAATACAAGACTCGAACTCGGGACCTTTGCCTTTCGCGGGCAAGTGCTCTACCAACTGAGCTACCCAAGCACGACTCACGCCCCGTCCTCACGGCTTTACTTCTGGCAGTACCTCGTCTCCTACCCTCCAAACTTTGCAGAAGCTCTCCTGCGAACCTTGCAGAACTAGCACTCCTGAAAGAAAGGATCATGCAGAGACATGGCTTAGCCACAGCCTGGGGGATGTTTCCAGAACATTCTGGAAACATCCCCCAGGCTGTGGCTAAGCCATGTCTCCACAATATCCTTTCTTTCAGGAGTGCTATTTCTGGAAACATCCCCCAGGCTGTGGCTAAGCCACGTCTCCGCAGTATCCTTTCTTTCAGGAGTGCTAGTTCTGCAAGGTCCGCAGGAGAGCTTCTGAAAAGTTTGTAAAGTAGGAGACAAGGTACTGGCAGAAGTAAAGCTGTGGGGGCGGGACGTGAGTCGTGCTTGGGTATCTCAGTTTTAGAGCACTTTCCTGCGAAAGGCAAAGGTCCCGAGTTCGATTCTCGGTCCGGCACACAGTTTTAATCTGCCAGAAAGTTTCAGATCAGCGCACACTCCACTGCATAGTGAAAATCTCATTCTAGAATGTAAATACTTAAGCAGTAAAGGAGATCATTCACTAAGTGGTGGTGGTGGTGGTTAGTGTTTAACGTCCCGTCGACAACGAGGTCATTAGAGATGGAGCGCAAGCTCGGGTTAGGGAAGGATTGGGAAGGAAACCGGCTGTGCCCTTTCAAAGGAACCATCCTGGCATTTGCCTGAAATGATTTAGGGAAATCACGGAAAACCTAAATCAGGATGGCTGGAGACGGGATTGAACCGTCGTCCTCCCGAATGCGAGTCCAGTGTGCTAACCACTGCGCCACCTCGCTCGGTCATTCACCAAGTAGCAGATGCATTCAGTCATCATAGCATAAAAAATATGGCAACTTTGCTATGTTCGTGAAGAAATCCTTTAAAGTGCTAGAGCGCAATTAGACATATATATCATGCGCTCTCTCTCTCACTCTCTCTCTCCTCTCTCTCTCTCTCTCTCTCTCTCTCTCTCTCTCTCTCTCTCTCTCTCTCTCTCTGTCTCTCTCTCTCTCTCTCTCTTCCCCCCCTCTCCCCCTCCACACCCCTCCCCCCCCCCCCCTCTTGCGCACACAATTGCACAAACCTGTGCACCTAAACTCTGCCAGTCAGACAAATACTGCCAGTATTCCAATGTGGCAGGTGTATTGGGATGAGAGGCTGTGTCGGATGACTTGGCTAGACTGAGAGATAGGTAACAAGCAGGCAAAAGGGTTGGAGAGGGGTGACTAGCAATTCAGAGGGAGCTATCAGGTTTGCAGTATAGGAATGCCAGAGTGAGGGATGGAAGGTTCACGGACTAGAAACGCAACACAGGGTGCCAGACCCAGTGAGTTTGTACAGAGCATGATGAAGATGTTATGGATTTGGAGGCAGTGACAGGGCAGAGGAAGGAGAAATTGTGTGGAGACAGTGGGCTAGTGGAGACAGGCCAGAAGGATTACATGAGCAAAAATGTGTTGCAAGGATAACTCCCATCTACATAGTTACGAAAACTTAGTGCTGGAGGGAAGGATCAAGGTGGCGTGGGTTGTGGAGCAGCTATTGAACTTACGCATGTTGTGCCAAGCAGCCTATTGTGCCACTGGGTAATCAATTCTGTCCTTGGCTACAGTTTGGTGGGGCTCATTCATTCTGGTGGACAGCTGGTTGGTGGTCATGCCCACATGAAACACTGTACAGTGGTTGCAACAGAGCTGGTTTATGGCATGGTTGCTTTCACAGGTGGCCCTTCCTTTGATTGGATAGGATAAACATGTGAGAGAACTGGAGTAAGATGTGCTAAATGGGTGAATTGACCAGGTGATGCTCCTGGGTTTTCCACAATGATATGACTCCTGTGGCTAGGAGTTTGGAGCGACAGTGGCATAGGAAAGGATCAACATGTTGTATAGCTTATACGAGTGATGGAATACCACTTTAGGAGGGGACGAAAGTATGCTGGGTAGGATGTCCCTCATTTCTGGTCATGATGACAGACAATCAAACACCTGGCAAAGGACATGGTTCAGTTGCTCCAGTCTAGGACAATACTTGGTGATGGGGTGGATGTTTATTTGCAACTAATTCTTAGAGGTGGTGGGATGACTAGTGGGGCATTAGGATATGAAAGGGGAAATCTATTTGTTGACAAAATTTGTTGCGTAGTGCCTGTCTGTGAAGGCCTTTGTGAGATATTCAGCATATTGGACAAGGGAATTCTCATCACTTCAAATACACCATCCGTGGGTGGCCAGGCTATATAGGAGCAATTTTTTGGAGTGGAATGAGTGACAGCTGTCAAAATTCAGGTACTTAGTGGGCTTATTATGGACAGATGTATGGAATGGGCCATCAGAGAGATGGAGGTCAATGCCCTGGAAGTTGAAACATTGGGCTGGAAGGGACCAGGAGAAGCAGAGGGGAAAAGATGTTAAGGCTGCAGGAAAATGAGGATGCGGTGTCTTGGCTCTGGGCCCAGTTCATGAAGATATCATTAATGAATCTGAACCATACAAGAAGTTTGGCATTCGGGGTTTTGGGAAGCTAGGTTGGTTTCTTCTGGATGGCCCATAAAAAGAATTGCATGGGAGGATGCCATGCAGGTTCCTGTGATCGTGCCACAGATTTGTTTATATACCTTCACCTCAAAGGAGAAGCAGTTGTGTGTGTAGATATGACTGGTAAGGTGTATAAGGAATGAAGTAGTGGGTTTGGAGTTGTAACGACTGAGGGAGAGGTAGTTTTCAATAGCAGCAAAGCCATGGACATGAAGAATATAGGTGTATAAGTAGGTAGCATCAACAGTGTTGAGTAGGGATCCATTTGGTAATGGGGTGGGGATGGTTGAGAATCAGTGAAGGAAATGGTTTGTGTCTTTCATAAGAGATGCTAGACTATGGGCAATTGGGTAGAGGTGTTGATCGACATGAGTGAAGATTCTTTCAGTGGGTGCACAGCAACCACCTAAAATGCAGCATCCAGGATTGTAGGGTGCATGTAGGAAGAATGTAGGTGGGTGTGCTGGAGGTTCAATGGAGTGAGGACAGAGATGGAGTCAGGGGAGAGATTCTGCGATGGGTAGGGATTGGGGCTCTAATTTATTTTCATTCAGAATTATTTGCATTTTCTATTTAGGACAGTGATAAGTTAATGAAACAACTTCTTTGATTTTGCCAACACCATCACACCATCAGTAAACTGTATACACTCCATCCCTTTGCCTTCTACACACAACCCTCTCATTCCATCAGTGAACTCTTCTATGGTCTCTTCCAATAGATCTTAAACAAAATAGGTGAAAAGTAACATCTATGAATAACTCCTCTTCCAATTCTTATTCTCTCTGTTAGTTCTACACTAAATGTTACTTTGACATTTTGCTGAAGATATAACACCTTAACCAATTTTATTTTTCTCCTCTGGATGCTGTATTTTCTTAGGATAAGCAAGAGTTCATCCTACTCTCTCAAAAGCTTTCTCAAAATCTATAAACTCAGCATAAATTTCCTATTATTTACAACATAGCAACTCTCCTAGTATTAAAGTGTAACCCCTCTTCTGAAACCATGCTGCTCTTCTCCCATGATGCTTTTCTGCTTGCTGTACATCCTTAAAATCATCATTCTCACTAAAGGCTTGATTGAATTTAGTATCAGCTTAATGTCCAATGTATGCTATATTTTGTTGTGTTGTTTTTCTTTTTCAAAGGGTAGCAAGATTGATTCCAAGAAATTGCTGAGGCACTCTCTCTTTGAGTATTTGTTGTTACTGTTATGATCTTCACTCTGAAGAGAGGTTTAGTGGAGCTCTCCACATCAGTCTTTCCTACACAAACCTCTTCATCTCTGGATAAGTACTGCACCTGCAGGGGATGGGCACAAATGTGGAAACAGCAAAACCCCAGCACTTTATATGCCTAATACAACTTTGGAAACCTCTTAGCATTCAAAACAGTTTCCAGTCATCTCAGAATGGATAAATATAGGCCCTGTATAGCTTTCAAGAAATCTTATACCATTATTCCTGCAAAATAGTGGCAATTTCAGGTAACAATGATGGAGTGGGTAACCATAACACGCCCTTCTCTCCAAATTAGATTGCATAGGCTTAATAATATTAAGATCTGGTTACTGTGGTGGGCAGGGGAGATGTGACAATTCATCCTCGTGCTCACAAAACTTGTCCCGGATGGTGCGAGTTGTGTGAACAGGAGCCCTGCCATGGAACACAGCACCACCCTAAGGGAGAAAACATTGTACCATGGGACGGACTGGATTCCCCGAGATGGTCACATATTCCGTGACAGTAATGCAATCTCATTCAGAAACCATGGGGCTCATGGAATATCATGATGTGGGTGCCTAAATAATCACCAAACCCCCACCATGTTTCACTCTTGGGATGTTAATTCAGCTAGACCTGGAAACAGTATGAAACAAGACTCATCTGACCAAATGACTACCTTCCATTGTTCCATAGTCCAGACTTTATGGCTTTGGCATCACATTTCCTGTTAAGGGCATTTGCATCTCAGACTAGTGGTTTTGGAATTACAGTTCACTCTAAAGTTCCTTGCTTATTGATCTCCCTTTATGTTGTTTTGGTGCTGACAAGATTTGTGAATACAGCATTCAGTTCTTCAGTGACTTTTGCAGCTGTTGTTCTCTTATTTTCTCACTGACCATCCATTATGATCACTCAGCACACATTTTTGTCCATGCTGTGACTTAGCAGATGATGTTTTCCTGTTTCTCCTGTATAAAGTATAAATCTTCAGCACAGGGCCTCCTGAAATACAACACTTCAGCTTTCATTTTTATGGAAGCACCCACCATACAAACACCAACAATTTGTCCACATTCAAATTCACTTAGCTGTAACATAATACAATCACAACTACATGAACACTGTTTGACAATGACTGACACTTGAAATGTACTTAGGTCATTGCAGAGGTGCTTTTTGTGGTCAAATACAACTGCATACCCTGCAGGCTTGTCTAGCATCTGCATTTATGTTCAAGCATACATATCTCACAGTGTTTCCATATTCTTGTCCATCCTCTGTCCATTCATTTGAACTTGCTTACTGTATTCATGCCTTGGTCTTCCTCCATAATTCTTATCCCACCCACACTTCCCTCCATTGCCAAACTGATGATTCCTTCATGCTTCACAATGTGTCTATCGACAGATTCCTTCCTTTAGTCAAGTTTTGACATAAATTTCTTTTTTCCCTAATTCTATTCAGTATCTACTCATTAGTTAATCAATCTACCCATATAATCTGTAGCATTCTGCTGTAGTACAATATTTGACAAGCTTCTCTTCTTTTCTGAACTCCTAATCACCCACTCTTTGCTTTCGTGCAAGGCTATGTTCCAGGCCAGTACCTTTATAAAAGACTTCCTAATGCTTAAATTTATATTAGATGTTAACAGATTTCTCTTTTTTGGAAATGCTTTTCTTGCTGTAGCTACTTCAGTGATCATCATTTATTTTGCTGCCCACATAGCAAAACTCATGTACAACTTTTGGTGTCTCATTTCCTATTTTGATTCCCTCAGCATCACTTGATTTAGTTTGACTACGTTCCTTTACCCATGTTTCATTTTTGGTGAATTAATCTTATTAGCCCCCCTCCATGTGCCATCCATCCCATTCAACAGCACCACCAAGTTCTCTACTGTCTTTGACAATATTACAATATCATTGGTGAAATTTTGTCCAAAAACTGAGAACAGGGAGCATTGTCACTAACACATTTATTAACACACAATTTGAAAAGGACTTTGGACAAATTGATCTGATGCTTGAATTGAAAAAGGAAACAAAATTCTTCTGAATATTCAACAAAAGGTTAACCTCTTCTTGAAGTGTCCAGGCCCAAAGAACAAAATTTGTACATTCCTAGCACGAAATTCAGACAACACTTGTAACAAATAAAGAGCAAAGTCTGTACCCTGACACATGATGTGCCCTGCTTTGGTTCTGAGCTGAAATCTGTGTCCAGCATGTGATATGAAAATTTGTCTAAGTTTAATAATCACCACTGAAAACTTTTCCAAGGCCAAAAGTGTCATTCTGAGCAGGATCTGTCCCCAAAAGTGTGACACCAAAGGGCACAGTGATGGCAGTGAGTAGCAGACAAATCGGCAGGAGCAGCAGTGACTCCGGAAACAAGCATTAGTCTTCAGTGGGTGAATTAACGGCCTGTTGTGTCCAGAGCATGCTCTTAAATCCTGGCTGCATGGATGACTACAACTTTCTTATTGGCTGTTTCCCTTTTGATGGATGCCCCAACACAGTCCGATTGTCATGAGCCACTGACTGCTGCATGCATCAATTGCTGGTTTGATGTGACCCTCTGATGCCTTGCAGGCTGATTCCTTGCTGCAGTCTGAAGTTTGAATAATGGCAGTGGGCCGTGGACAGTTGGCTGTCAGAGCTTTATGAAGGGCATGCAACAGCAATTGGCAAACCTCATTTTTTTTATTTCTTCTTCCTGAACTTTAATTTTCTTTCCAGATTTCTCCTTGGTTTCCTGTACTCCTTGCTCAAGTTAAGATTGAATAACATCAGGAGAGGCTATGGGTACTGCTTCCTTTTTGTGTCCTTCAACTCTTACAACCACAATCTGGTGTTGTGACAGTGCCACGACATTTAACAGTGCCGCCACGACAGTACGCGCAAATGGCGATAGAGGCGCTCCGCAACTCGGCTGAGCGCGGGAGCGCCACCTAGCTACGAACGGTGCTGGCCGCATGTCACGGCATTGGCAGTTGAATAAGAGATACTGAGTTGTTATCATGTAACGAGCTATTGTTTCTAAGTGAGTGTGTTTGAATATCCACGCAATTATTGGTGATTAAAGGTTATAACACTTTTTTCACCAATAATTGTGTGGATATTCAAACACACTCACTTAGAAACAATAGCTTGTTACTTGATAACAACTCAATATCTCTTATTCGACTGCCATGCCGTGACATGCGGCTGGCGCCGTTCGTAGCTAGGTGGCGCTCCCGCGCTCAGCCGAGTTGCGGAGCGCCTCTATCGCCGTTTGCGCGTACTGTCGTGGCGGCACTGTTAAATGTCGTGGCACTGTCACAACATCTGGTTTCTGTAGAAGTTGTTGATAAACCTTCACTCCTATTTTATCCCTACTACCTTTAGAATTTCAAAGAGTGTATTTTAGTCAACATTGTCAAAATATTCCTCTAAATCTGCTCTACATTGCTCCAAAGCCCAAACTGTTCTTCACAGAAGTTGAATTCTACCAGTTTTTCCATTCCTCTATAAATAATTAATGGTGGTATTTTCCAGCCATGACTTATTAAAGTGATAGTTCAGTAATATTCACACCTGTCAGCACCTGCTGTCTTTGGAATTAGAATTATCACATTTTTCCTGATGTCTGAGGGTATTTTGCCTTTCTCATACATCTTGTATACCTTGCTCTCACAAGGATCTTAATAATTCTAAGGGAATGTTGTCTATTCCAGTGGCATTGTTTTGATTTTGGTCTTTTAGATCTCTGTTCAATTCTTCTCACAGTATCATATCTCCTACCTCATCTTCATTTACTCCCTCTGCCTCTCAACAATATTACCTTTAAGTTCATTTCCCTTGGATATCTCTACTACATATTCCTTCCACAGTTCAGCTTTCCCTTCTCTGCTTGATACTGGCATGCCCTAAAAGCTCTTGATGTTAACACAGCTGCTTCTCTTTTCTTCACATGTCTCTTTAATTCTTCTACAAACAGCATCCACTTTCCCCTAGTTATATGTGTATCTACTGACTTGCATTTGTTCTCTAGCCATTCTTGCTTAGGCATTTTGCACTTTTTTGTGTATATATAAGAGGCATGTCCAGAAACTCAGAGAGTCAATTGTTTGAAAATAAAAAAGACAATATATTTATGAAAAATTTACGAAAATAAAGTTGTACATCAAACAGTATTTTTTAATGTAGTTACCTACTTTCTCAATGTATTTTGTGAGGTGGGAGATGAGCTGTCTGATACCTAAATCTCAAATGTCTCCTGTTGCCTCCTGCTCATTGTTGACAGCATTCTGAACCTCTTCATTAGTAGGAAATCTTCTTCCATCCATAAGCAACTTCAGTGAGATGAAAAGATGAAACTCAGAAGATGTCAGATCAGGACTTTGATCAGGGTATTGTGTCATGATATAGAGTAGAGTAAGCACATGAGAACTTCATGGGTTTTCAGTCAGAATGCTATTTCTGAGTGGTCAGAAACAAATGCAGAAAGACAAATTTCCAGTGATGGAAGATGATTGCTCAGATCAGTACCAAACACCACCACAGGGCACCTAATTGAAGCAGATTTTGGAACTAGATAACGATGGATGTAGGAGACTGAAGGAACTTCAGTGTCTGATTAGTACTAAGCTACCACAAGAATTAAAAAATCTTAGCAGTAATCCATGCGATTTCAAATCAAAACTGAAGAGTTTCCTCATGGGTCACTTCTTCTATTCTGTCAAGGAGTTCCTTGAAAAATTAAGCTGATTCTTGTTTTATTGTTGATTGCATTTACTTAAACTTATGGCTTGACTTTTTTCAGATTCATAAATATTTTATTTTTATCTATTATTACTTTCATGTTGTAATTTCATGTACTCACACATTCCATGACCTTGGAGATTTGTTCCTCAGTTTGGTCCTATGGAACTTGATGTGTGAATCAAAAATAAATAAATACTTGTTTATTGCATTGAGACTAAACTATTACAATGAAGGCTGTTTCTAGACATGAGAAAAAGCAAATGGTTCAACTGTTGGTACAACAGAAGTTAGTGTCAGATTTCAAAAGGTGAGAAGTAAGAGAAGTTAGCAATCACTAGCAGCATATGAAGTTGAAATCATTTGAGAGCAGCACTCCAAGTGATAAAACAGACATAAGTCAGATCTTACCAGGGCTGCCACCAAGTCACGCAGAGTTGGTATCCAAACATTCTACCTGAAGACTACTCTGAATAGTGCTGCCAGCCATCCATGGTCAGGTCTTTCACCTTCTCCTACTCTGTAGTTGCGATATTCGTGGCCTTTGCCCTAACAAACTCCTAGTTTGGCTGCAACAACACTGCTTTATCTTGATTTTCTCTGCTCTGTGAGTGGAGACCACCTTGTGCACCAGGAGCTCTGTCTCAGCAGTTCTACCCATTTTCCATCTCACTGTTACCTGTGCCAACCCACTGCCTTTGTGGTTCTGAGGAGCAAGTGTTGTACTTGCCACATATGCTAGAACGCTCCTATATGTGACTACAGTCTACTGTGGCATCTTATGACAGCATCTAGATGGTGTATGGAGTTAATGCGCTAACTCAATGGATTGCAACTTTTACCCTGGAACAACTGCATAGAGCATCTGCAGTTCATAAGCTTTCTTTGTTACTGTTTTCCTCATGTAAACTAAGAGGTACCAACTGTGCCTGCCTGTCACGTGCATTATTTGTCTGGTTTCCTGCTTTGGAGTGTTCTTGCTGGCATTCAACAGCACCAAGCTTAACCATGAGTAAGGCAGTAAGTCATCAGTACATGACAGTGATGACTGATGATGTCCCAGCTGAATGAATCCAAGAGCTGCTGTGTGGCATTGGCTGTGTGAGGATGTGCATTGTTATGCAACATGCACACTCACTCCATTAACACTGTCCTTCTTTGGTTTTGTATTGCTGTTCTAGCTTGTTTAGTGTTTCATAGTACCACACAGAATTAACTGTTTCCCCCTGGGGCAGAAATTCAGTGAGAAGAACCCTATTAGTCCCAAAAGAAAGAGACCATGATTTTTCTGGCTGAAACAATGGTCTTGAATTTTTGTGCTGATGGTGAGGAGTGATATCCCCACTACATTCATTGTCTTTTCATCTCAGGGGTGTAATAAGCCATCCAGTCACGATAGAGCCAAAGAATTATTGATCTTTCAATTCAAGAAATTGCCATGAAGATCCTTTTATGTTGATTGTGTATTGATCTGTGGATTTTTTTGATATCCACCTTTCACATAATTTGTTGAAATCGAGTTTTCAAGTTATGATTTCATGCAGAAGAGATTCAGAGATTTCTGGAACACTATGTTCATCTCATTGAAAGTCAATCAATGGTTGTGATGAATCATTTCTTTTATTTGGTTCAACATCCCATCAGTTATGATTGAGGGATGCCCACTCCTTTGCTCTTCATAAGGATTCAATTTGTCAGCTTTAAATATTTGACACCACTTAGAGACATTAGACAGGAAGAAAGCCAATGTCCACTCCTTGTGTATACTGGGGGGAGTATCCAAGACGTGGAAAGGGTCCTTCCGGATGCCATGAAGGGTACAGGATGCAGCCAACTGCAGATGGTGGCTCATGTCAGCACTAATGATGTGTGTCGCTATGGATCGGAAGAGATTCTCTCTGGTTTCCGGTGGCTATCTGAGTTGGTGAAGACTGCCACTCTTACTAGTGAGATGAAGGCAGAGCTCACCATCTGCAGCATCGTTGACAGGACCAACTGCAGACCTTTGGTACAGAGCCAATTGGAGGGTCTGAATCAGAGGCTTAGATGGTTCTGTGACTGTGTAGGTTGCAGATTACTCGGCTTGCGCCACATGGTGGTGGGGTTTCAGGTTCCGCTTCATTGGTCAGGTGTCCACTACACACAGGAGGCGGCTACATGGGTAGCAGGCGCTGTGTGGTGTGGACTGGGTGGTTTTTCAGGTTAGACAGTCTTGGGAAAGATCAAAAAGGGCTCCAGTCTCAAAGGGTACAGGGCAAAGAAACGAGGAGAATCAACCAGGCAACAGTCAGTATTGTAGTTGTAAATTGTCATAGCTGTGTTGGAAAAGTACCAGAGCTTCAAGTGCTGATAGAAAGCACTGAAGCTGAAATCGTCATAGGAACAGAAAGCTGGCTAATACCGAAGATAAATTCTGCCAAAATTTTTACAGAGGTGCAAACCATGTTCAGAAAGGATAGATTAAATAAAGTAGGTGTGGTGTGTTTGTGTCTCCAGGTAGTAGTTTATCTTGTAGTGAAGTTGAAATAGATAGTTCCTGCGAATTAATATGGGTAGAGGTTATACGCAACAACCGTACCAAAATAATAATTGGCTCCTTCTTCCGACCCCCCGACTCAGATGATATAATAGCTGAACGGTTCAAAGAAAACTTGAATCTCATTACAAATAAGTACCTCACTCATACAGTTATAATTGGTGGAGACTTCAATCTACCCTCGATTTGTTGGCAAAAATACATGTTCAAAGCTGGTGGTAGACAGAAAACATCTTCCGAAATTGTACTAAATGCTTTATCTGAGAATTACTTTGAACAATTAGTTCATGAGCCCACAAGAATTGTAAATGGTTGCAAAAACACACTTGACCTCTTAGCCACAAATAATCCTAATCTAATAGAGAGCGGTCATGACGGATACAGGAATTAGTGAACACAAGGTCATTGTAACATGGCTCAAAACCATATCAACCAAAACCACTAAAAAGAAACACAAAATTTATGTATTTAAAACAGCAGATAAAAATTTGCTTGATGCCTTCTTAAGAGAGAGTCTCCATTCGTTCCAAGCTAATTATGTAAGTGTAGACCAGATATGGCTCAAATTCAAAGATACAGTATTGACAGCAATAGATAGATTCATACTGCATAAGTTAATAAGAGACGGGAGTGCTCCACCATGGTACACAAAACACATCAGAACACTGTTGCAGAAGCAATGAAAAAGCATGCCAAATTCAAAAAAACACAAAATCCCCAAGACTGGCTACATTTCACGGAAGCTTGAAACTTAGTGCGGACATCAATGAGAGATCCTTTTAATAGTTTCCACACTGAAATATTGTCTTAAAATATGGTAGAAACCCCAAAGAGATTCTGGTCATATGTAAGGTTCACCAGTGGCAAAAACAGTCAATACCGTCACAGCGGGACAGAGATGGAAATGTTACCAGTGATGGTGCCACTAAAGCAGAGTTACTAAATACAGTTTTCCGTAATTCCTTCACAAAAGAAGACAAAGTAAATATTCCACAATTCGAAACCAGAACAGCTGTTAGCATGAGTGACATGAAAGTAGATATCTTAGGTGTCACGAAACAACTCAAATCACTTAAGAAAGGCAAGTCTTCTGGTCCAGATGATATACCAATCACGTTCCTCTCAGAGTATGCAGACACAATAGCGCCTTTCTTAGCAATCATATGCAACCACTCACTTGACGAAAGATCTGTTCCTAAAGACTGGAAAGTAGCACAGGTCACACCAATATTCAAGAAAGGAAATAGGAGTAACCCATTGAATTACAGACCCATATCACTCACCTCAATTTGCAGCAGTATTTTGAAGCATGTACTGTACTCTAACATTATGAATCACCTTGAAGAAAATGACTTATTGATACATAACCAACATGGATTCAGAAAATATCATTCTTGTGCAACACAGCTAGCTCTTTATTCCCATGAAGTAATGAGTGCTGTCGACAACGGATCTCAGATCGACTCCATATTCCTAGATTTCCAAAAGGCTTTTGATACTGTTCCTCACAAGCAACTATTAATCAAATTGCGTGCATATGGAGTATCAACTGAGTTGAGTGACTGGATTCTTGATTTCCTCTCAGAGAGGTCACAGTTCATAGTGTTTGATGGTAAATCATCGAGTAGAACAGAAGTGATATCTGGCATTCCGCATAGTAGTGTCATAGGCCCTCTGCTGTTCCTGATTTATATAAATGATCTAGGTGATAATCTGAGCAGCCCCCTTAGATAGTTTGCAGATGACATTGTAATTTACTGTCTAGTAAAATCATCAGACGATCAATTCCAATTACAAAATGGTCTAGAGAGAATTTCTGTATGGTGTGAAAAGTGGCAATTAGCACTAAACAAAGAAAAGTGCGAGGTCATCCACATGGGTACTAAACGAAATCAGATAAATTTTGAGTATACGATAAATCACACAAATCTAAGGACTGTCAATTCGGCTAAATACCTAGGAATTACAATTATGAGCAACTTAAATTAGAAAGACCACATAGATAATATCGTGGGGAAGGTGAAACAAAGACTGCACTTTGTTGGCAGATCACTTAGAAGATGCGACAACCAAACTGAAGAGACAGTCTACACTACACTCGTCCATCCTCTGCTGGAATACTGCTGCGCAGTGTGGGATCCTTACCAGGCAGGAGTGATGGAGGACATCGAAAAAGTACAAAGAAGGGCAGTTCGTTATGTGTTACCACGCAAAATTTCTGTTCCAACACTGACAATGTTGAGTGTTTATGGAAAAAGTTCAAGGCAATCGTAAAATGCGTTTTAGACAGGTACGTGCCAAGTAAAACTTTGAGGGACGGGAAAAACCCACTGTGGTTCAACAACGAAGTTAGGAAACTACTGCAAAAGCTAAGAGAGCTTTACTGCAAGTTTAAATGCAGCCAAAACCTCTCAGGCAAATAGAAGCTAAATGATGTCAAAGTTAGCGTAAGGAGGGCTATGCGTGAAGCGTTCAGTGAATTCGAAAGTAAAATTCTATGTACTGACTTGACAGAAAATCCTAGGAAGTTCTGGTCTTATGTTAAATCAGTAAGTGGCTCAAAACAGCATATCCAGACACTCTGAGATGATGATGGCATTGAAACAGAGGATGACACGCATAAAACTGAAATACTAAACACCTTTTTCCAAAGCTGTTTCACAGAGGAAGACCGCACTGCAGTTCCTTCTCTAAATCCTCGCACAAACGAAAAAATGGCTGACATCGAAATAAGTGTCCAAGGAATAGAAAAGCAACTGAAATCACTCAACAGAGGAAAGTCCACCGGATCTGATGGGATACCAATTCAATTCTACACAGAGTATGCGAAAGAACTAGCCCCCCTTCTAACAGCCGTGTACCGCAAGTCTCTAGAGGAACGGAAGGTTCCAAATGATTGGAAAAGAGTACAGGTAGTCCCAGTCTTCAAGAAGGGTCGTCGAGCAGATGCGCAAAACTATAGACCTATATCTGTGACATCGATCTGTTGTAGAATTTTAGAACATGTTTTTTGCTCACGTATCATGTCATTTCTGGAAACCCAGAATCTACCCTGTAGGAATCAACATGGATTCCGGAAACAGCGATCGTGTGAGACCCAACTCGCTTTATTTGTTCATGAGGCCCAGAAAATATTAGATACAGGCTCCCAGGTAGATGCCATTTTCCTTGACTTCCAGAAGGCATTCGATACAGTTCCGCACTGTCACCTGATAAACAAAGTAAGAGCCTACGGAATATTAGACCAGCTGTGTGGCTGGATTGAAGAGCTTTTAGCAAACAGAACACAGCATGTTGTTCTCAATGGAGAGACATCTACAGACGTTAAAGTAACCTCCGACCATTGTTTTTCACAATATATATAAATGACCTAGTAGATAGGAAGTGCCATGCAGCTTTTCGCAGATGATGCTGTAGTATACAGAGAAGTTGCAGCATTAGAAAATTGCAGCGAAATGCAGGAAGATCTGCAGCGGATAGGCACATGGTGCGGGGAGTGGCAACTGACCCTTAACATAGACAAATGTAATGTATTGCGAATACATAGAAAGAAGGATCCTTTATTGTATGATTATATGATAGCGGCACAAACACTGGTAGCAGTTACTTCTGTAAAATATCTGGGAGTATGCGTGCAGAACGATTTGAAGTAGAATGATCGTATAAAATTAATTGTTGGTAAGGTGGGTGCCAGGTTGAGATTCATTGGGAGAGTCCTTAGAAAATGTAGTCCATCAACAAAGGAGGTGGCTTACAAAACACTCGTTTGACCTATACTTGAGTATTGCTCATCAGTGTGGGATCCGTACCAGGTCGGGTTGACAGAGGAGATAGAGAAGATCCAAAGAAGAGTGGCGTGTTTCGTCACAGGGTTATTTGGTAAGTGTGATAGCATTACGGAGATGTTTAGTAAACTCAAGTGGCAGACTCTGAAAGAGAGGTGCTCTGCATTGTGGTGTAGCTTGCTGTCCAGGTTTTGAGAGGGTGCATTTCTGGATGAGGTATTGAATATATTGCTTCCCCCTACTTATACCACCTGAGGAGATCACGAATGTAAAATTAGAGAGATTCGAGCATGCACGGAGGCTTTCCAGCAGTCGTTCTTCCCACAAACCATATGCGACTGGAACACGAAAGGGAGGTAATGACAGTGGCACGTAAAGTGCCCTCTGCCACACACCATTGGGTGGCTTACGGAGTATAAATGTAGATGTAGATGTAGATGTAGAATAGGGGTATGAGTGTCACTGATATGATACGCAAGTTGGGCTGGCAGTCACTGAAACAAAGGCAATTTTCTTTTCAGCGAGATCTATTTATGAAATTTCAATAGCCAACTTTCTCTTCCGAATGCATAAATATTTTGTTGACACCCACCTATGTAGGGAGAAAATATCATCATAATAAAATAAGATAAATCAGAGCTGGAACGGAAAGATTCAGGTGTTTCTTTTTCCCACATGCCATTTGAGAGTGGAATGGTAGAGAAGTAGTATGAAAATGGTTCGATGAACCCTCTGCTAGGCACTTAAGTGTGAATTGCAGAGTAGCCATGTAGATGTAGATATGTAGATGTAGATGTTAACGTTAATCACACGTTCCACATAAACAGTTTTTATTTCATTAAAAATTGGGATTAGCATTTTTCCTTTGGCAACAAGAAACTGGATTACAATCTCACTTCACAACTGGTGGGATTTGGAGTAGACACACTCATTTCAACATGGCACTCAACAAGAGTTTTCAGCTGACTAAGACAATAAAGCATGTATTCTGCGACCAACAGCTTGTCTTTGAACACATTGCTGCCAATTTTGTTGAAAATAAATCATTTTGATCATCAGAGGCTCAATGGTTTTACTTTCTGGACATCCATATGTTGACTATATGTACTGAGAATGTAGTTTTTTTCAGAATATAGTCCCTGCATGTTCCTAGTAGCTCTTTTTTTGTTTTCCGTATAAAGCTTATAATTTTTCTGTTGGTATCTCATCAGTTCATGAGGCTATTCCATTTTCCATCTCTTTCTAAAAGGCACTTTCAATTCACTTTTTAGAATATTGTAACCCTCATCTTCTTCGTTCAGTGTACTTTCTACTTCCGGTTCAAGTTGTTTTGTCTCATGTCCTCTTTCCCTGTTGTGTAACCCCTCAATATATTCTTTCCACCTCTCCATTCACTATTCTGTCATCTCCAGTCTCTATCTTCATGACACTCTTCCATCCCTCCTTCTCACACATCACCCACATTCCTTCTTTATATATTAAGTTATATGTGCTTCCTCTCTGACCATTCCATGTTACTATATTTCTTCTGAAATCACTTCTGCCTCCCTTCTTAATACATTACTTAAACTTTTATACATTCTTTTTACCTGTTATGTGTTAACATTTTTTCACTGCCTTCTTTCCTCCATTTTATTGATAATTTCATTCATTGTCAACATGTTTATTATTCTGTCTCTAGCCTTTGTTCTTAGAACTTATTTCGTGACCTCTTTTAAATTAGTTGTGAAGTTTTCCCATCTTTCATTGATGTTACTTGGTGCACTCTATCTGAATTTTCCTGTAAAATAGTCTTGTGGTGCTGTAACCTTGATGGTCAGATATGGCCCAGCTGCTAACCACATAGTGATGTACTGTGAGTTGCTGACCATCTAGTATGTCTGCAAGCCAATTGTCAAGATTTCATCTCACCAGCTGCCACATTACCAAGTGGTGCTATGTTTGCTGTATGCAGTGCAACTATAGTCGGTACCATCTTGCCTCCATGAGTCACATGCTGTCACCCCACTTTCCTGGTATTCTTCTGGCAGACAGCTTTATACAGTGTCATCCAGTGGCTCTCCTTTGAGTTGACATTGGGAGTTCACAGTTCTCCCGAACATACAAGTGGCCACTCAATCAGAGTTCCAGTCACTGACTGCACAATTCACTCCTGGCTTTGTACAAGCCCCATTTGTAGCCCATCAGTCAGAGCCTACTACCTCTCATACCATGTCCAGATCAATGAGTCATTGTGAGTGCATCAACCACATGCTATGTCAGTGATAGCCTATTAGGGTTGATCAGTATGCTTAACTCAGTAACCATTGCTAGCATAAATGGTACCGCTTATACCTTCTAAGAAACTGTTACATTGTGTTGTGTCATTCTCATATCAGATCTGAACAATCTTTTGGTTGGGTATTCTGAAACTACTTTGTGTTGAACTTGCTTAATGTGTTGTGTTAATAAATTTCTATTATTCTTTGGCTACCTGGACATGTCCATTCATTAGTAGTGTGCAACACACAGAGTGGGGCTTAAAATGTACTTCCTTAGGTTTATCTCTTCCTTTAATGTTTCTGAATTCATTACTTCTAGTTTCATACCTTTCTAAACCTTCTTTGGTTTAATATACTACTCACTGATGACTAGATTGTGATTTGAGCAGATATAAGCTCCTGGGTGACTTATTGCACTTATCAGGTTACTCACTGCTGGATCAATTAATGGTCTTTTTATTATGTTTATCATTCAATCTTCCAGTTTTACCTGCTTTTTTGAGGTGCTCAAATGAGATGATCACTACGGTGACATCGAACAAGGTAGCACAGTGGTTAGCACACTGGACTCATATTCAGGACAACGATGGTTCAAATTCACATCTGGCAATCCTGATTTAGGTTTTCCATGATTTCCCTAGACTGCTCCAGGCAAATGCCATGATGGTTCCTTTGAAAGGGACATGACCATCTTCCTTCCCAATCCATCCATAATCCAATGGGACCGATGACCTCACTGATTCATCACCTCCCCCAAATGAACCAAACAATCTACTATGATATCTTGCCTTCTACAGAAGTTTATGCCCTCTCTTATTCCTTCGTCCAAGACCATAACTCCTGACAGATCTGTCCTCTCTCCCCTTATCAGTCAGCACATTTCTATCTCTCATAACTATGATGCAAGCTCCTCTTCTGCCCTATACCCTTATTTTTTCTATCTTCATGTTGCGTTCCTCTTTCTCTTAATTGGGATGTTATGTAGTTGTTATGTACACTTGGTTAGGTACTAAGTCTCATTTTGTTCCTTTCAATCTTATCATCATCATTCTTTCATTTGTATATCTTACATACATAAGTTTTCCTTTCAACCTATTTTTCATGCCCTGAGTTGTCAAATCTATAATCTCCAGCGTTTGTTCTCCTCCCAAAGATCTGACTCATGGGAAATTTTAACGCCTGAGTCTTTTATACAGAGGTCCATAACATTCATGTGTAATGAAACAGTTCTGTGGCAGCTTCCCACTTATTTCTGCACATGAAAAAAGGGTGCCCAGCCACATTCAGCCACTCACTGTGGGTCAGATACTGGTTGCAGCCACCCACTCTCATGTAGATGCTGCAATCCTCCACTGTTCATAAGCTCTCAGAGGACACCGTGGTACTATGCAGGGGAACTTCTTATGCTGAGAGTCCTATTGCACTCACAATAATCCCTGAGTGTAGGGCTGCTTCTTCCACCAACACCATCATACTGCAGTGCACCTTCTCTGATGCAGATGTCACTGAGGCCTTCATTCATAATAATGGTGATTAGCTCTGCATTGTGCCCTGAAGGATTGGTTCCCTGTCTAAACTTAGCGACTGGCCTACTGGAGTGTAGGCTGCCCACTCTCACAATGTGGATGCACCACTCAGGAATCACTTAAAGGAATAAAGATGACCCAATGTTTCTTGAGCTAGGTTAATGGCTGTGTGCAATACCACAACCAAAGGCAATACTTATTCATGTAATATATAGTAATTAGTTAATACTGAAACCCATTTAAGGCTTCATTATTGCCTATATTTATTTTTGTAGCAGCTATTGTTGACATTGTTGACTGATTTCTTCTTACACATGAATGGGGAAAACAGTATTTGTGAAAAAAAAAATAGTTTGTTCCACAGTGAAAAGTAGGTTTAGGTTACAGTGAAATTGGCAGAAGATTTTATCTAATCTACTGATATAACTTTCTTTATATTATTTCAGTTAAGCCCATGAATCTTTTGTTGAAAATATATTATAAATAGACGGTTTTTAAGACACCGTGGCATTTAGTGAGGAACACCAAAGCCATACAGATGTATGTATAGGTTAACCATATAAGAGGGAAGGAGAGGGAAAGACGAAAGGGTGTGGGTTTTAAGGGAGAGCGTAAGGAGTCATTCCAATCCCAGGAGCAGAAAGACTTACCTTGGGGGAAAAAAGGACAGGTATACACTCGCGCGCACACACACACACACACACACACACACACACACACACATCCATCCGCACATACACAGACACAAGCAGACATTTGTAAAGGCCTTTACAAATGTCTGCTTGTGTCTGTGTATGTGCGGATGGATATGTGTGTGTGTGCGAGTGTATACCTGTCCTTTTTTCCCCCTAAGGTAAGTCTTTCCGCTCCTGGGATTGGAATGACTCCTTACCCTCTCCCTTAAAATCCACATCCTTTCGTCTTTCCCTCTCCTTTCCTCTTTCCTGATGAAGCAACCGTTGGTTGCGAAAGCTTGAATTTTGTGTGTATGTTTGTGTTTGTTTGTGTGTCTATCAACTTGCCAGCGCTTTCGTTTGGTAAGTCACATCATCTTTGTGTTTAGATATATTTATCCCACGTGGAATGTTTCCCTCTATTATATTCATTTAACCATATAAGAGTTTGACTAGGATCAGTAATGTGTGAATATAATCAACATATTATGAGCAAGCCATCTTAATGTACTGTTGCCACTTTGACAGTAATTAACACATATTAATTTATTTCTTACAGTGTTAGTCCTCTATGTTATGTTTCTTACAGGGGAACAGAGATACTTGTGATTTCAAAATTTTTACTTGTGATTTTCAGGTATGTTTATGGCCCACAAGAATTTAAAATTGTTATTAAGAATGAATTTGCCAGTTTGTTTAATTTAAAAGATCAGCTCAAAATACTTGCTGAAAAATTTGAAGACACCAGTGCCACTGGAACAGAAATGATGAAGAGCGCTGTACAGGTATCATCAACTACGTATATTGTATTATATAATAGTTTGGGATAATTTAGTATTTTGATTTTCCCTTGAATTATTTAACAAAATTATATTGGAAATATCATGTTACACAAAAGCACACTGCGAACCCAAGCAAACTTAGTTACTTTGTGCTGATATTTTATTTGATACTGAAATCTGACACACGTATCTGTATACCATCTCACTCACTCTGCTTCACTGAATACACCTTTTTATTCCTCCTTAAAAAGACTTGTTAAAACAGTTTTCTGTCTATCCAAAGACAGCTGAAACAGATAAAAGTTGCAAGAAAGCAGTAAAAGAGAGCTTGTGTTCTGCCTCTAATGACCTTAAAGTTCTTTAAGGAAGGAAAGATTGTACCTATAAATGTACTTTTTAATTATGAAGGACTTGATTTTCATGTGAATAGATTCTCATCACCTGTTCTTGAAGAGTCTCATAGAATTTTGTACCAAATATGATCATTAACATATGGCTGTCTTACATAACAACAGTAACAGTAATTACCACTACTACAACAGCTATTACTACAATTATTATTTTGTACTCTGCCTAAAGTAGTTACACTTATGCCCACTGTTGTAATTATGTACAGTGCTGCAGATCCAAGCTTCTCTTTAATTATGTGCAAAAATATTACCACTTGATACTAGAACATATAATATTACTTCTGAGTTTTCATATTGGGAAAAGGATTCACAACAGAATTCTGTATATTGTAGCCAATGCACAGATTTCCTTAATAATGGTGTTTTAATAAGGTATATTTCTGTGGAATTGCCCCACAATACAGTGCTGTGGTGCAGAAATATATTATTGAACCATAGTAAAAAGTTTATTGTTTTACTGGGATCTATTCTTGAGACCTAACTAAGCATGTATAATCCACTACTGATTTTCTCAAGAACAAACTTGATATTATTCACTGAACAAAGCTTCTTTTCATTCCATGTAGGCTTTCACGGCCGGCATCTTTATCAGTAAACACTTCCGGGCTAAGTTGCCGTGGTCGATCTGTAGAACTTCTTCTCCCTGACGTTTCGTTCTCAACTATGGAGAACATCTTCCGAGGTGAGTCGACGACTGGCTGCTAGGAGCTGGGGCCGCCGCTTATACAGAGATTGTAGGGGGCGCCACCACACGTCACGTGGCGTCGATGTGCAGCTATCTCTGGCTATCGTCTGTTCTCTCGATTGCAGGCAATCGATTGTCATGTAATTAATGCAACATTGACCGCCATATCTTATCCAATTTTAATCCTTCTTCTTTACGATTAAAATTGTATTGATGTTTGTGGATTTTAATTGCCTCTCTATACATACGTGTATAATAGTGCAACGTCCTCGCTAGCACGCTTGTTTCACCAAATTTTATTTTGCGATCTCCATCCTTAAAAACATGTTCCGCTACTGCCGATTTGTCGATATGTTCCAAGTGACATTTTCTTTTGTGCTCCGTCAACTGTGTATTGATGCTTCTTTTTGTAGTTCCTATGTAAACCCTGCCACAACTACACGGAATTTTATATACCCCTGGGGTGCTAGGGGGTGACGAGCATCTTTTGTTGATCTTAGGATTCACTAATTTTCTTAGTAGGTCTAAAAATGGTCTCTACCTGAAACTTGGCTAGTACTTTTCCAATTCGATCCATGATATTATGGATGAACGGAAGAAATACTTTTCCAGCTGATGGTTGTTGCTGTCTCCTATTTTAGGCATTTTTCTATTTGGGTGAAGTGCTCGTTTAATCTCGTTTTTCGTATAACCATTTTTCGCAAAGGCTATTCGTAAATGATTTAGTTCTTCTTGTTGGCCCTATCCACTAGTGTTTTTATGACCCCCCTCTTTTGCCTAGGGTGGTGGTTTGAGTTCTTATGGAGGTAGCGATCAGTATGTGTACCTTTCCTGTAGACCTTATGGCCTAAGGTCCCATCCGCCCGTTTGATAACTGATACATCCAAGAAGTTAAGTTGTCCATTCTTCTCCTTCTCCATAGTAAATTTAATCTTTGGGTTGATGCTATTTAAGTGTACCAGGAAATCATTCAAGTCTTCTTCCTCATGATTCCATATTACAAAGTTATCATCCACATACCGATACCACTTCGAGGGGCTTTTTTTGGCCGACTGCAGTGCTTGATGTTCAAAATATTCCATGAATAAATTTGCAATTGCAGGACTTAGGGGGCTTCCCATGGCTAAATTCACCATTGTACTGAAAATAGGTTGAGGATAGACAGTGTTGGAACAAGGCTACTATATCAGTAGGGAACATATCGGCTATATGGGAGAGAGCTTCATCAACTGGAACCATCATGAACAAAGACACTATATCAAAACTGACAAGTATGTCATTAGGACCGACAGTAATTTCCCTCAATTTCTCAATGAAGTGTAGAGAGTTTTTAATATGACTCTCAGTTCTGCTGATGAAATTAGAATGGAAACCTCCAGGATATTACGCAAAGCTAAGCCACCCAGCAGCAGTCTGTCTCAAGGGGAAAGGAAGGCATTGCGGGAGATCAATGCAGACAAGAATGTTATTATAGTTGCCGCTGACAAGGGAAATGTTACTGTTTTAATTAATACTGAGGATTATCACAAGAAGATCAGTGATCACCTGGAATCCAGAACATACAAGAAGTTGAAAAAGGATCCCACAACGAATGTGCTGAATGCCACCAATTGTCTGATAAAACAGTCTTCCATTCCTACAGAAGTTAAAAAGTATCTTTGTAAAACGGAGGCTTATCCTCCGAGATTATATGGATTACCAAAGATACATAAACCTGATGTTCCTTTGAGACCAATAGTCAGCGAAATTGGAGCTCCTACCCAAGAACTAGCCAGACACCTTGCCTCTTTGTTACAACCTTACATAGGCAAAACTGAGAGTCATATTAAAAACTCTCTACACTTCATTGAGAAATTGAGGGAAATTACTGTCACTCCTAATGACATACTTGTCAGTTTTGATATAGTGTCTTTGTTCACAATGGTTCCAGTTGATGAAGCTCTCTCCCATATAGCCGATATGTTCCCTACTGATATAGTAGCCTTGTTCCAACACTGTCTATCCTCAACCTATTTTCAGTACAATGGTGAATTTTATGAACAGATCGATGGGGTAGCCATGGGAAGCCCCCTAAGTCCTGCAATTGCGAATTTATTCATGGAATATTTTGAACATCAAGCACTGCAGTCGGCCAAAAAAAGCCCCTCGAAGTGGTATCGGTATGTGGATGATACCTTTGTAATATGGAATCATGAGGAAGAAGACTTGAATGATTTCCTGGTACACTTAAATAGCATCAACCCAAAGATTAAATTTACTATGGAGAAGGAGAAGAATGGACAGCTTAACTTCTTGGATGTATCAGTTATCAAACGGGCGGATGGGACCTTAGGCCATAAGGTCTACAGGAAAGGTATACATACTGATCACTACCTCCATAAGAACTCAAACCACCACCCTAGGCAAAAGAGGGGGGTCATAAAAACACTAGTGGATAGGGCCAATAATATTTGTGAACCAGGCTACTTACAAGAAGAACTAAATCATTTACGAATGGCCTTTGCGAAAAATGGTTATACGAAAAACAAGATTAACCAAGCACTTCACCCAAATAGAAAAATGCCTAAAAATAGGAGACAGCAACAACCATAAGCTGGAAAAGTATTTCTTCCATTCATCCATAATATCACGGATCGAATTGGATAAGTACTAGCCAAGTTTCAGGTAGAGACCATTTTTAGACCTACTAAGAAAATTAGTGAATGCCTAAGATCAACAAAAGATGCTCGTCACCCCCCAGCCACCCCAGGGGTATATAAAATTCCATGTAGTTGTGGCAGGGTTTACATAGGAACTACAAAAAGAAGCATCAATACACAGTTGACGGAGCACAAAAGAAACTGTCGCTTGGGACATATCGACAAATCGGCAGTAGCGGAACATGTTTTTAAGGATGGAGATCATGAAATAAAATTTGGTGAAACAAGCGTGCTAGCGAGGACATTGCACTATTATACACGTATGTATAGAGAGGCAATTGAAATCCACAAACATCAATACAATTTTAATCGTAAAGAAGAAGGATTAAAATTGGATAAGATATGGCGGTCAATGTTGCATCAATCACGTGACAATCGATTGCCTGCAATCGAGAGGACAGACGATAGCCAGAGATAGCTGCACATCGACGCCACGTGACGTATGGTGGCGCCCCCTACGATATCTGTATAAGCGGCGGCCCCAGCTCCTAGCAGCCAGTCGTCGACTCACCTCGGAAGATGTTCTCCATAGTTGAGAACGAAATGTCAGGGAGAAGAAGTTCTACAGATCAACCACAGCAACTTAGCCCGGAAGTGTTTACTGATAAAGCTTCTTTTTCTAGGTAAACATGAAAAAATACAAAGTTGTCATTTCTTTTTAAAATACCATATATATTTTTTTACTGTAGTCCTATGTGAACACATTATATTAGATGTTAATGACTGTAATTTATTGAATTTGGTGTTTATACCCTGACGGGAAGTATGTGGTTACTACTTTCTGACTATTAGTTGCCAATCATATTATCTCTCTCCAATCTCAGTCAGGGGAAAAAAAAGAAGAACGCTGTATTAAGTATTAAGTAAGATTGTAGGATTTGTAGGTTTGGAAATTTATTGTACAGTGTAGCTACCCAGTCTTCTAGCAAAAATAATAAGAAATAGTGAGAAAGCCACGGGGAAGTATTGCATTAGCAGCCACAGGCCGGTAGTCACAGTCTGGGGACATGTAGATCATAATAATACACACGTAAGGGGATTGTGAGACAAGGCTAGTTGCACTGAGCAGAAAATTGCACCATGCAGTGGTAATAACTGTAGCAGGTTGGTTGATGTCAGTACACTAGGGCAAGTCTCTTGTTATAGGCAACGTGACTAGGTGCCAGGTTTTAGTGAAACAAGTGCATGTCAGAGCAATACAAATATGTCTGACTTTTGAGGTAGAGGCACTTTCTTTCACCGGAGTCCAGCAGCACCATCATGATGCCAAACCCATGCCAAAAAGCAAGACGATTGGGCATCACCAGGAGCAGTCATGGGTTTGAGACTCGGCTGCTTCTGTCACCACCAGCACTGAGTTCCTCACAGGGCTTAATGCCACAGCACTGCCAGCCTGCCATCTGCACCTGCAGCCACCAGCACTGAATTCCTCATGGGGCCTAGTGCCTTAGTGCCAATCACTGTGTGACTCCTGCCGGAGGTCAGCAGGTTGAATCCCTCACACAACAGCCTCCAAGTGTCTCCACAGCAAACGCGTGTGATGCCAATGGGCAACTCTGGGTGCCATCGCCAGTGGAGAAGTAGAACACCACTGATTTGTGGCTGTGACCTACAGAGGCCACCAGCTGTTCATGAGCCTGCTGTCAGTAATGCAGGGTGTCCACTCAGCATCAGCTCACCAGGGCGGAAACTGCAGCCTGTTTATCACCACTGGCCAAGTTCAATAGAGTGATGTGTGTCCTGCCTTGCTGAGCCACAACAAAGCATGTACTGAAGTTGAATAAAGTGTTCTTTACTGTAATTAGTGTGTCTGCTGGGCCATACAGCCCGTCACCACCACCACTCACACCACCGAGTGCAACTGCATACTTAATTTGCCATTGTTATCATTTTGATGTGAAAATTTCATGCAAAATGTGCTATTTATCAAATATATTGTTAGAACCTGAGTGGGTGAGTTCTCTGTATTGCATATCATTAGTTTCTTTTAAAGTTGGCCATAATTAACTGAGTCAAGTTGTGATGAAGCAAGCTGGGATAATTTTACTTCCCTCTTGTTTTGCCATCTGCCCCCTTAAAATTCATTTTATTCATAACTAATTACCATTATCATATGTGAGTATAATATGTATTTTCATAAAAGAGGGAGATTGGCCCTCAGTTTTAAAGAATATAAGACCAGATCTAATTTTGTGCTTAGTTTTATGTTTGTAATTGATTTTCTAATTTATTCAAATGGTTCAAATGGCTCTGAGCACTATGGGACTTAACTACTGTGGGCATCAGTCCCCTAGAACTTAGAACTACTTAAACCTAACTAACCTAAGGACATCACACACATCCATGCCTGAGGCAGGATTCGAACCTGCGACCGTAGCAGTCGCGCGGTTCCGGACTGCGCGCCTAGAACCGCTAGACCACCGCGACCGGCTTCTAAATTATTTCGACTATTCATAGTTAGTATCTTTTGTTATAGAGTGAAATCAATAATTTTTTGTAACTTAAATTCTATTGATGATGTATAAACAAATATAAATTCTGTACTAATTATAAACATTTGTAAGAACAACTAATTGAATTCTTAAAGGATCGATTTGGCTCTATTTGAAAACATGTTAGCAAAGCTAACCCTTAATTCCAAAGTAATTAACAGTTTTGTCAAAAGTATTGTTTGCGTAACAATATTTGTTAATTTCATCATTTAAACAAATAATTTGGCCTAACCCTTGTATTAGAAGAAACTGTTGAAAGTTTTCAATGTATTCAATGTATTCATTTAATTTAATGAGTTAAGTTTTAATTGTAATTTCTGGAAATTAAACTTCAAAAAATGTGTAGTTTTAGTAACTATTATTGTGATGATATATAAGGGCCTGATTTTTGGTCCCAAGACAGTCAGTCCATGATCAAGTTTCAGACGAGAAACTTGTGTTGGTTAGATCAACAACAATGCTTCAACTTAACTGTTAAATAATTGTTACACAATTAGACCATGTGTTAAAACAATGACAGTGTCTGCTCCATAGTACCTTTATATTTTTCAAGAACTGTGAACACTGTGGTTAGGTTTTTACTGCTCGTAGATGTACAATAGTAATCTATTGTACCAGTATGTGGAGATTTGCCAGCAAACTATTAATGAGGCTTGTGGAAAGTTTAAACTATAGTGCATTGGCCATATATAACTGTGTATTATTGGGGGGTTGTGAAAAGTGAAAGTAAACAGCTGAAAAAATGCAAATGTGCACCTGTCGGCTACATCATTTACAGTAGACAGTACTGCACTTCCACACCCTGTTTTTTCAGGCAGTACATCGACACTGAGGACAACAAATTAAGAAATAAAAGAAGGCAAACCGTCACATAGTGTTGAAAGATTTAAGGATATGCCTATTATCTGCATACACTATGTGACCAAAGGTATCCAGACAACTGGCTGAAAATACTCCTCCCAAACAGGTCATGAAGGCCCAATGGTACTGACCAGCTGCCGTGTCATCCTCAGGGCATAGGCATCACTGGATGCAGATATGGAGGGACATGTGGTCAGCCCACCGCTCTCCCAGCCGTATGTCAGTTCCCGAGACCAGAGCCACTACTTCTCAGTCTAGTAGCTCCTCAATTTGCCTCGTGAAGGCTGAGTGCACCCTGCTTGCCAACAGCTCTCGGAAGACCAGATGGTCACCCATCCAAGTGCTAGCCCAGCACAACAATGCTTAACGTCGGTGATGTGACGGGAACCAGTGTTACCACTGCGGCAAGGCTGTTGGCGGCTGAAAATGACTTACTAATTTGTGGCACCCTCCTTCGGTAATGCTGGAATTCAATATTGTGTTGGCCCACCCTTAGCCTTGATGAGAGCTTCCATTCTCTCAGGCATACGTTCAGTCAGGTGCTGGAAGGTTTCTTGGGGAATGGCAGCCCATTCTTCATGGAATGCTGCACTGAGGAGAGGTATCAATGTCGGTCGATGAGACCTGGCATGAAGTTGGTGTTCCAAAACATCACAAAGGTGTTCTATAGGATTCAGGTCAGGACTCTGTGCAGGCCAGTCCATTACAGGGATGTTATTGTCATGTAAGCACTCCAACCACAGCCAAAGCATCATGAACAGGTGCTCTATCAAGTTGAAAGATGCAATTGCCATCCCTGAATTGCTCTTCAACAGTGGGAAGCAAGAAGGTGCTTAAAACATCAGTCTAGGCCTTTGCTGTGATAGTGCAAGTGGTGCAAGCCCCTTCCATGAAAAACACAACCACACCATAACACCACCACCTCCGAATTTTACCGTTGGCACTATACACGCTGGAAGATGATGTTCAGCAGGCATTTGCCACACCCTGCCATCTGATTGCCACATTGTGTACCATGATTTGTCACTCCACAGAACATTTTTCCACTGTTCAGTTGTCCAATGTTTATGCTCCTTACACCAAGCAAGGTGTCATTTGGCATTTACCGGCTTGATGTGTGGCTTATGAGTAGCTGCTCGACCATGAAATCCAAGTTTTCTCTCCTCCCGCCTAACTGTCATAGTACTTGCAGTGGATCCTGATGCAGTTTGGAATTCCTGTGTGATGATCTGGATAGATGATGATGTTTGGTTTGTGGGGCATTCAACTGTGCAGTCATCAGTGCCCGGTCTGGATAGATGTCTGCCTATTACACATTATGGCCTTCTTCAACTGTCAGTGGTCTCTGTCAGTCAACAGATGAAGTTGGCCAATATGCTTTTGTGCTGTATGTGTCCCGTCACATTTCCACTTCACTATCACATTGGAAACAGTGGACGTAGGCATGTTTAGGAGTGTGGAAATCTCACACGCAGATGTATGACACCCAACCACCTGACCTTGAACTCGCAGGCTTATATGGTTCAAATGCCAATCATTTCTGCAGAACATACTAATTCACATGTGCTGTGAATATGAACATCCAGTCTCTAATCGTTCAAGGTGTTCTTTTTTTTCTGAACTTGAGTGTATTTTGATCCCCCTGTAATTAACATATACTGCTAGATTGACAAATATAGATTTAAAGTACACTCTATAGAAAAAAAAACACCATGAAAGAATTAGCTGAATGGCATTGAAATCACTCAATGTGATGCACACGTAGAGACAAATAAATGATTATAATTTCATAAAAATTGGATGATTTATTCAAGAGAAAGAGCAGTCATCATAAAGAGGGGGCCCTGCCAGGATGGAGGCAGGCAGCCTGCTGGTGGCTGTGAAGCAAGAAGTGGCTCTGGGTCATTCTAATGAAAGGACACCATGCCAATGAAGACAGCAGGAGGGTCACCAATGAAGGCAGCACTGGAAGCACCAGAAGAAGCAGCCAGTGGCCTGTCAGCAGCAGCTGAGGATAGTGGCTGGGTCAGGGGAATGCAGAGTGAGGACCTGTGGAAGGCATGGTGTTTTCCACATAGCTACCTGTAGAATGAGAAAACAGAATATGATGTGTAGTGTGGAAACCAGGGAGCACAAGGAAAGCAGTGTAAACCCTGGCAGTAAATATTCACAGTATGCTTCAATGGAGTGCACAGAATTGCACAGTGCTTCACAAGTGCATCTGTTTGTGTATGAAGGGGCAAAGTGTCTGGCCACAGGGCTGGTTGCAGCAAAAGCAGAGATTGTGACAGCTGGAATGGTGATCAGGTTGGCAACAAGAGAGATCATGTCAGTCTGTATAGGACTGGAGATAGCAGTGACGAGGTCCACTGCAAAGGTGCTAGGAATGACAGGAGGGACAGCCACAACAGGGGCTGTAACAATACAGCATGCAGCAGCTGCTGCAGTGGATGTGGCAGCAGAAGATGCAGATTGTGAAACAGGTGAAGGAGCACGGTTGAGTGGAGAGGGGCTGGATGAAGGGAGAGCAAGAGTATTGGGAAGAACATTAGCATGGTGGGCTTGGGGAGCATGACAACAAGTCAGCACAAAAAGGTGCAGAAAACGTAATGTTTGACAAGCAGGCAGAAGAGGCACACTGCAGTGGTGTTCGGCTGTGGTGGTGCCCGATGGTGCATCACGGTGTGGGTAAGAGTGCTTGGGAGGTCATAGGTGTATGGAAGGTGAGAGTACAGAGCACACCAAGGAGAGTGGGAAGTGAGAAGCCGAAAAAAGGCTAGGAGAAATGGAAGCTAGAGGAGGGGAAGCAGGGAAGGAATGGCTGGCAGCATTGGGCCTGGCCTGGACAGAGGCCCTCCCAGCATCGACTGGAGAGAGCATTGTGACAGTGTCACGAGGGCCATTGGTGGGTGGGCCAGCATCGGTGCCAGACAGGCTGGCAATGCTGGAGATGGTGGTGGGGGAACCAGTGAGGGGCATCGTAACCTTAGACAAGTGCAGCTGTAGTGCAGGAACTGGTGGTGGTGGAACATGTTTAAGAACCTGCAACAGTGGTGCCTGTGGTGTCAGAGGACAAGACAGGTCCAAAAAGATATGACAAGTATGATGCTACAGTCAAGAATCCACAGGAGAATCCTCAGAGGAGGAAAGGTGATCACGAGAATGAGATCCATCACGAGCAGCATAGTGAGCAGTGAGCTGCTGCCACACATGAACAGAGGAGAGGAAAGAAAGACCAACTCGATGATTAACTGAAATGAGAAGGCAATAGCTGGCCGGAGTGGCCGAGCGGTTCTAGGTGCTACAGTCTGGAACCGCGCAGCTGCTACGGTCGCAGTTTTGAATCCTGCCTCAGGTATGGATGTGTGTGATGTCCTTAGGTTAGTTAGGTTTAAGTAGTTCTAAGTTCTAGGGGACTGATGACCTCAGAAGTTAAATCCTATAGTGCTCAGGGTCATTTGAACCATTTGAGGAGGCAATAGGCTGAAGCACTAGATCTGGTTTGTTTGTGAGAGTTCTCAGTGATTGTGAAGACCACTTGTTGAAAACTTGACGCATTGGGTGCTGTGGCTTTGATGTCATGGAAGGGATAACAGCTGGGTGGGTGAGAAGCTGCAGTGGAAGGATGGTAGTGGTGTTCACTTGCATGATGAGACCATGGCTGGATGGGCAGACAGTTACAGAAAAAGTGTGGCATTATGCTGCATGGCCTTGAAGTTATGCTTCTAGATTGAAACATGGGTAGTGGTGCCAAGAGGGCTCTGTGTCATGAAGGCTACAGTCCAAAACACATGAATGAGAGGTGAGCCTGAGAAGTACTAAAGTCAACACTGTGGAAACTAATGCAAAACCAATAATCCTTGTCATTAATTCTATGTTTGTAGGTTTCATTTACTAATCTGTACTGCACAAAAATGACTGATGATTTGACAGTTAGTTTAAAAATGAACATTTATTGCAGCCTAACCACAGAAAAGTAAATTTCCACCTAAGTGAAGAGTAACAGGAATGATCATCCTTGACTGGAAGTAGGCTCAAAATCAAAATCCAAAGATCTATCAGTGATGATCACTGCTGCATAACTACACCATAGCAGTGGGACACAGGAAGTGTGCTGCTAATGGCTGGGTGCTGTAGTGGAGAGATACGCAGTCAGCTGAAGCTCCAATAGAAGAGATGTTGTGGGTGATCAGAAAAGTGGCCAGTTGCAGTCTGCAACTGCAGCTGCTTGCTGGAGGTTGCATCACAGCTTTGGTACATCATGGCAGAGGAATATCTGTGGATTCTTGTGGAACACACAACCCGCTGACGCAAGCTAGCCCCTAATAACAATGGTGCTGTTGTTGCAGCACCTGCTGCCATGAATGATGATAGCAGTCCCTGGTGGCACCAGTTAGAGCTAAGCTTGTAAACAGAATGTTTATAATCAGCACCAAATCCAAACATGCATTGTATTGGCAAGATGCGTAAACCATCTCCGAAGGAGGAGAGCTTGCAGGCCAAGGGCTGGCAACCCACAGGTCTCAGACATAGTGCCAGAAACAGGAGTAGGTGGCTGAGGATGCAGAAGCCCAGACGTGCATGTACCACAGAGCCAATGAGACACAGTTGACCTGTTGGGAAGCCAGTTGTGTCCTGTATCAATAGGAGGTGAAAGCAAATTGGTAGGGGTCTGTTAATCATTGGCAGTTCAAATGTTCAGCAAATAATGGTGCACCAGGTGCACTTAGTGTGTAGCCCTGGCAGCCTCATTCAGCATGTTGAAGAGGGTATTCTGGCAGCCATTGAGAGAACAGGGAACAACCAGCTCCAGATTGTAGCACATGTTTGAATAAACAATGCCTGGCATCTGGACTCTGAAGTCATACTTCGGTTATTCCAGTGACTATTAGAGAAGATTGAGAAGACCAGCCATGCTCATGCAGTTTCAGTTAAGCTCACAGTCTGCAGCATTGTCCCCATAACAGATTATGTCCCCCTGGTTCTGAATCAAGTGGAAGGCTTGAATCAGAAACTTTGTAGGTTCTCTGGCAAGCTATGCTGTGACTTAGGGCTGAGAACTGTAGGGTCTCCCTAAATCTGTGGCATGCACTCAAGGACTTTTTAAATTTAATGAGTCTCCAACAAATCCTGATAATGACAGCTGTAGGAAACCCAGAAGTATCAGTGTAAAACCCAAAGAAACTTCCCCAACATATGAGAGTATTAAAATCCTAGTGGTTAACTGTTGAAGCATTTGCAACAAAGTGCCAGAGTTCGCATCACTTCTAAAAAGCAATGAAGCTCAAATAATGGTAGGTAGAGAAAGTTGGTTAAAAATTTAAGTACAGCAGTGAGACTTTTGGGGAGAATTTTAAGTATATACTAAAAGGATAGGCTAATGGGAAATGCAGGTGGTGTATTTGTCATAGTAAACAAGAAACGCAAATCCACTGAGACAGAAACTGAAAATGCATGTGAGATTGTTTGGGCAATAATCGGTATCAAGGGTGGGCATAAAACGTTAATTGGATCCTTCTGTTGACCACCAGACTCACCTCCACTGTAACAGAAAACTTCAGAGAAAACCTCTGTTTGCTTCTATTTTTTATTTATTTATTGTTCCGTGGGACCAAATTAAGGAGAAGTCTCCATGGTCATGGAACGAGTCAATACATGAAATTATAACACGGTATTAGAAACAGATAAAATGAAATATAAAAAAACATATTCAGGTGACAAGTTGTAAGTTTAAATGAAGAAAATCAACAATGTAGCACTGGAATTTGCTTAATTTTTTAGCTCTTCCAGGAGCTCCTCAACAGAATAGAAGGAGTGAGCCATGAGGAAACTCTTCAGTTTAGACTTAAAAGAGTTTGGGCTACTGCTAAGATTTTTGAGTTCTTGTGGTAGCTTATTGAAAATGGATGCAGCAGAATACTGCACTCCTTTCTGCACAAGAGTCAAGGAAGTGCATTCTACATGCAGATTTGATTTCTGCCTAGTATTAACTGAGTGAAAGCTGCTAACTCTTGGAAATAGGCTAATATTGCAAACAACAAACGACATTAAAGAAAATTATACTGTGAGGGCAATGTCAGAATTCCCAGATTTTTGAATAGGGGTCGACAAGAGGTTCTCAAACTTACACCACATATAACTTGAACAGCCCGTTTTTGAGTCAAAAATACCCTTTTTGAATCAGAAGAATTACCCCAAAAAATAATACCATACGACATAAGCATATGAAAATATGCGAAGTAGACTACTTTTCGTGTTGAAGTGTCACTTATTTCAGATACTGTTCTAATGGTAAATAAAGCAGCATTTAGCTTCTGAACAAGATCCTGGACATGGGCTTTCCACAACAGCTTACTATCTATCGGAACTCCTAGGAACTTGAACTGTTCCGTCTCGCTTATAATATGCCTATTCTGTCTGATCAAAATATCGGTTCTTGTTGAATTGTGAGTTAGAAACTGTAAAAACTGAGTCTTACTGTGATTTAGCATCAAATCATTTTCCACAAGCCACGAATTTATTTCATGAACTACATTATTTGTTACTATTTCAATATTACACACAAGATCCTTCACTATCAAGCTGCTGTCATCAGCAAACAGAAATATTTTTGAATCACCTGTAATACTAGAAGGCATATCATTTATATAAATAAGAAACAGCAGTGACCCCAGCACCGACCCTTGGGGAACGCCCCACTTAACAGTGCCCCATTGGGACTGAACATCACTACCACTCTCAATATTGCGGAGAATTACCCTCTGCTTTCTGTTCTTAAAGTAAGAGGCAAACCAATTGTAAGCTACTCCCCTTACTCCACAATGGTCCAACTTCTGCAGTAATATTTTGTGGTCAACACAGTCAAAAGCCTTCGTTAAATCAAAGAAAACACCTAGCGTTCGCAACCTTTTATTTAATCCATCCAAAACCTCACAGAGAAAAGAGAATATAGCATTTTCAGTTGTTAAACCATTTCTAAAACCAAACTGAACATTTGACAGCAAATTATGTGAATTTAAATGCTCCAGTAACCTTGTATATACAACCTTCTCGATAACTTTAGATAACACCGATGGCATAGAAATAGGTCTAAAATTGTCAACAGTATCAATGTCTCCCTTTTTATAAAGTGGCTTCACTACCGAGTACTTTAATCGGTCAGGAAACCGACCACTCCTAAGGGAAAAGTTACAGATATGGCTGAGAACTGGGCTAACATACATAGAACAATACTTCAGTATTCTGCTAGATACCCCGTCATATCCATGAGATTTCTTGGTCTTTAGTGATTTAATTATTAACTCAATCTCCCTCTTGTCAGTATCATGGAGGAGCATTTCAGGTAACAGTCTCGGAACACTTTTTTCTAAGAGCACTATATGATTCCCTGTTGGGACTAGGTTTCTATTTAGTTCACCTGCTGTATTCAGAGAGTGATTATTAAATACTGTACATATATGTGACTTATCAGTAACATGGACATTCCCACTACGCACTGATTCTATATCCTCGACCTGTCTCTGCAGACCAGCAACTTCCTTCACGGCTGACCATATGGTTTTAATTTTATCCTGAGACTTAGCTATTCTATCTGCATACCACATACTTTTTGCCTTCCTAATAACATTTTTAAGCACCTTACAATACTGTTTGTAATGGGCTGCTGCATTTAGATTTTAACTGTTTCTAACGTTTTGATATAATTGCCACTTTGTTCTACAAGATATTCTTATCCCTCTAGTCAGCCACCCAGGCTGCCTGTTTGTGCTAGTACCCTGTTTTAAACGTTCTAACGGAAAGCAAATTTCAAAGAGCATGAGAAAAGTCCTGAGAAAAGCATTATATTTATCGTCTACTGCATCAGCGCTATAAACGTCTGGCAACTCTTGTTCCTTTATAAGGTTTACAAAGGTCTCTACAGCAACTGGATCAGCTTTCCTGAACAGCTGATGACTATATTTAACACGTGTTGCAGCACAAAAATCTTTTAAAGTTAAAATTTGTGCATCATGATCTGAAAGGCCATTCACCTTTTTGCTAACAGAATGCCCTTCTAGTAATGAGGAATGAACAAAAATGTTGTCTATGGTTGTTCTACTGTTCCCTTGCACTCTCGTTGGAAAGAATACGGTTTGCATAAGATTATATGAATTAAAGAGGTCTACCAGCATCCTCTTCCTTGCACAATCACTTATACAATTAATATTGAAGTCACCACATATAACTAACTTTTTGTATTTCCTATAAAGTGAACCAAGAACCTCCTCTAGCTTTAGCAGAAACGTTGTGAAATCGGAGTCTGGAGATCTATAAATAACAACAGTTAGAAGTTTAGCTCCATTAAATTTAACCACACCTGCACAACATTCAAACACCTTTTCAGTGCAGTACTTTGAAACATCAATTGACTCAAATGGGATGCCATTTTTCACATACATGGCTACTCCCCCACACCGCAAAGAGCTCCTTGAAAAGCTGCCAGCCAACCTGTATCCTGGTAAAGGAAGCCTCTGAATTATCTCCTTATTTAAGAAATGTTCAGATATACCAATAATTTCAGAGTCAACATCTATAAGCAGTTCACTAACTTTATCTCTAATGCCTTGTATGTTTTGATGAAATATACTAATTCCCTCATTAATCGGATACCTAAGCTTTGTCAAAAGTAATTCCCTTGTTAGAGAGACTTCCCTTAAGCAGGAATACCTGTCAGCTGACTTCAATCTAAAAAAGGTGCAGCTCTAACACCCACTACTGCAGGAATTTTCCCATGAGTGATCCCACCAACCCCACCTATGCTGTCACCTATAGGCTTTGCCAACCTCCCCTTCCCATACCTGTTGAGGTGCAGGCCATGTCTAGTGAAACCCGTCCTGCTGATAGACTCCACCAACACCACTGAAATGTGACCCATGCTTTCTGTCATCAGCGCACCCCCAAGTTTCATGTTATTACACCTGATGGCTATATTAAGATGAGGCTGATCGTGACGCTGAAACAGTTCCACGAAATGCACATTCGTGTTGCCAGTCTGAGTGGCTATCTTTTCCAGGTGACCATCTATGTTATACTCCCCACCCACAATCACTACCTGATCCTCTTTAGTAAAATCCCTACATAACCCCCCTATGTTAACAGTCACCTGAGCCAACCCTGCGTTAGGCTTCACAATGCTGGTGACCTGGTACTCACTCCCCAGCACTTCCTGCAACTGCTGGCCTACAGCTCTGCGATGAGAACTACCTAACAGCAGAACCTTCTTCTTCCTCTTTGACTTTGCAACTGTTCTAGGCACAGTAACTACTGAGGTCTGCTGCATACTTCCTACATCTACAGCTACTAGAGATTCCTCTCCACTAGACTCTGACAGTTGGTCATATCTATTGTAAACACCAATAGTAAAACTATCTGAAAATCTTCTTCTCCTAGCAGATCTCTTGCCAACAGCCAGCTCCCATTCCCCAACCCCCTTCTCCCTCCTCATCCTATCTAGCTCCTCCTGTGCGTTTTTCAACTGCACCTGAAGGGCACAGATCTTACGCTCCTGCTCCTCTATCAACTTACTCTTGCTACATAACCTGCAGTTCCAGGAGAGGATCTCACCAGAATGCCCACTGGCTTCCCCACTGCATTCCCCCCAGTGAAAATACTTCGAACAAGTCTCACACCGCAATCCACTACTCACGAACCTACGGCAAAGCCCACACTTCTCACTCATGGTAAAAGTTTACTTTTTCTAAGTTCCGCTACTACAATAAGAAGATGTTAAAAACCTGGCTACAATAATCTCAAACTTACTCTACAAGGGAAGTAACTACTATTATTAACAGTATTAATAAACTACTCACCTGAGCCAACCCTGCATTAGGCTTCACAATGCTGGTGACCTGGTACTCACTCCCCAGCACTTCCTGCAACTGCTGGCCTACACCTCTGCGATGAGAACTACCTAACAGCAGAACCTTCTTCTTCCTCTTTGACTTTGCAACTGTTCTAGGCACAGTAACTACTGAGGTCTGCTGCATACTTCCTACATCTACAGCTACTAGAGATTCCTCTCCACTAGACTCCCCCCATGAACCATGGACCTTGCCGTTGGTGGGGAGGCTTGAGTGCCTCAGCGATACAGATGGCCGTACCGTAGGTGCAACCACAACGGAGGGGTATCTGTTGAGAGGCCAGACAAACATGTGGTTCCTGAAGAGGGGCAGCAGCCTTTTCAGTAGTTGCAGGGGCAACAGTCTGGATGATTGACTGATCTGGCCTTGTAACATTAACCAAAACGGCCTTGCTGTGCTGGTACTGCGAACGGCTGAAAGCAAGGGGAAACTACAGCCGTAATTTTTCCCGCGGACATGCAGCTTTACTGTATGATTAAATGATGATGGCGTCCTCTTGGGTAAAATATTCCGGAGGTAAAATAGTCCCCCATTCGGATCTCCGGGCGGGGACCACTCAAGAGGACGTCGTTATCAGGAGAAAGAAAACTGGCATTCTACGGATCGGAGCGTGGAATGTCAGATCCCTTAATCGGGCAGGTAGGTTAGAAAATTTAAAAAGGGAAATGGATAGGTTAAAGTTAGATATAGTGGGAATTAGTGAAGTTCGGTGGCAGGAGGAACAAGACTTTTGGTCAGGTGATTACAGGGTTATAAATACAAAATCAAATAGGGGTAATGCAGGAGTAGGTTTAATAATGAATAAAAAAATAGGAGTGCGGGTTAGCTACTACAAACAGCATAGTGAACGCATTATTGTGGCCAAGATAGACACAAAGCCCATGCCTACTACAGTAGTATAAGTTTATATGCCAACTAGCTCTGCAGATGATGAAGAAATTGATGAAATGTATGACGAGATAAAAGAAATTATTCAGGTAGTGAAGGGAGACGAAAATTTAACAGTCATGGGTGACTGGAATGCGTCAGTAGGAAAAGGGAGAGAAGGAAACATAGTAGATGAATATGGATTGGGGGAAGAAATGAAAGAGGAAGCTGCCTTGTAGAATTTTGCACAGAGCATAACTTAATCATAGCTAACACTTGGTTCAAGAATCATGAAAGAAGGTTGTATACCTGGAAGAATCCTGGAGATACTAAAAGGTATCAGATAGATTACATAATGGTAAGACAGAGATTTAGGAACCAGGTTTTAAATTGTAAGACATTTCCAGGGGCAGATGTGGACTCTGACCACAATCTATTGGTTATGAACTGCAGATTGAAACTGAAGAAACTGCAAAAAGACGAGAATTTAAGGAGATGGGACCTGGATAAATTGAAAGAACCAGAGGTTGTAGAGAGTTTCAGGGAGAGCATAAGGGAACAATTGACAGGAATGGGGGAAAGAAATACAGTAGAAGAAGAATGGGTAGCTCTGAGGGATGAAGTAGTGAAGGCAGCAGAGGATCAAGTAGGTAAAAAGACGAGGGCTAATAGAAATCCTTGGGTAACAGAAGAAATATTGAATTTAATTGATGAAAGGAGAAAATATAAAAATGCAGTAAATGAAGCAGGCAAAAAGGAATACAAACGTCTCAAAAATGAGATCGACAGGAAGTACAAAATGGCTAAGCAGGGATGGCTAGGGGACAAATGTAAGGATGTAGAGGCTTGTCTCACTAGGGGTAAGATAGATAGTGCCTACAGGAAAATTAAAGAGACCTTTGGAGAGAAGAGAACCACTTGTATGAATATCAAGAGCTCAGATGGAAACCCAGTTCTAAGCAAAGAAGGGAAAGCAGAATGGTGGAAGGAGTATATAGAGGGTTTATACAAGGGCGATGTACTTGAGGACAATATTATGGAAATGGAAGAGGATGTAGATGAAGATGAAATGGGAGAAGAGTTTGACAGAGCACTGAAAGACCTGAGTCGAAACAAGGCCCCCGGAGTAGACAACATTCCATTAGAACTACTGATGGCCTTGGGAGAGCCAGTCATGACAAAACTCTACCATCTGGTGAGCAAGATGTATGAGACAGGCGAAATACCCACCAACTTCAAGAAGAATATAATAATTCCAATCCCAAAGAAAGCAGGTGTTGACAGATGTGAAAATTACCGAACTATCAGTTTAATAAGTCACAGCTGCAAAATACTAACGCGTATTCTTTACAGACGAATGGAAAAACTGGTAGAAGCGGACCTCGGGGAAGATCAGTTTGGATTCCGTAGAAATGTTGGAATGCGTGAGGCAATACTAACCTTACGACTTATCTTAGAAGAAAGATTAAGAAAAGGCCAACCTACGTTTCTAGCATTTGTAGACTTAGAGAAAGCTTTTGACAATGTTGACTGGAATACTCTCTTTCAAATTCTGAAGGTGGCAGGGGTAAAAGACAGGGAGCGAAAGGCTATTTACAATTTGTACAGAAACCAGATGGCAGTTATAAGAGTCAAGGGGCATGAAAGGGAAGCAGTGGTTGGGAAAGGAGTGAGACAGGGTTGTAGCCTCTCCCCGATGTTATTCAATCTGTATATTGAGCAAGCAGTAAAGGAAACAAAAGAAAAATTCGGAGTAGGTATTAAAATTCATGGAGAAGAAGTAAAAACTTTGAGGTTCGCCGATGACATTGTAATTCTGTCAGAGACAGCAAAGGACTTGGAAGAGCAGTTGAACGGAATGGACAGTATCTTGATAGGAGGATATAAGATGAACAACAACAAAAGCAAAACGAGGATAATGGAATGTAGTCAAATTAAATCGGGTGATGCTGAGGGGATTAGATTAGGTAATGAGACACTTAAAGTAGTAAAGGAGTTTTGCTATTTAGGGAGTAAAATAACTGATGATGGCCGAAGTAGAGAGGATATAAAATGTAGACTGGCAATGGCAAGGAAATCGTTTCTGAAGAAGAGAAATTTGTTAACATTGAGTATAGATTTAAGTGTCAGGAAGTCGTTTCTGAAAGTATTTGTATGGAGTGTAGCCATGTATGGAAGTGAAACATGGACGATAACCAGTTTGGACAAGAAGAGAATAGAAGCTTTCGAAATGTGGTGCTACAGAAGAATGCAGAAGATAAGGTGGGTAGATCACGTAACTAATGAGGAGGTATTGAATAGGATTGGGGAGAAGAGAAGTTTGTGGCACAACTTGACCAGAAGAAGGCATCGGTTGGTAGGACATGTTTTGAGGCATCAAGGGATCACAAATTTAGCATTGGAGGGCAGTGTGGAGGGTAAAAATCGTAGAGGGAGACCAAGAGATCAATACACTAAGCAGATTCAGAAGGATGTAGGTTGCAGTAGGTACTGGGAGATGAAGAAGCTTGCACAGGATAGAGTAGCATGGAGAGCTGCATCAAACCAGTCTCAGGACTGAAGACCACAACAACAACAACAACAATAGACTCTGACAGTTGGTCATATCTATTGTAAACACCAATAGTAAAACTATCTGAAAATCTTCTTCTCCTAGCAGATCTCTTGCCAACAGCCAGCTCCCATTCCCCAACCCCCTTCTCCTCCTCATCCTATGTAGCTCCTCCTGTGCGTTTTTCAACTGCACCTGAAGGGCACAGATCTTACGCTCCTGCTCCTCTATCAACTTACTCTTGCTACATAACCTGCAGTTCCAGGAGAGGATCTCACCAGAATGCCCACTGGCTTCCCCACTGCATTCCCCCCAGTGAAAATACTTCGAACAAGTCTCACACTGCAATCCACTACTCACGAACCTACGGCAAAGCCCACACTTCTCATTCATGGTAAAATTTTACTTTTTCTAAGTTCGGCTACTACAATAAGAAGATGTTAAAAACCTGACTACAATAATCTCAAACTTACTCTACAAGGGAAGTAACTACTATTATTAACAGTATTAATAAACAACAAATGTGAATATAACAAAAGACTAATACAGAAAGAGAATCAAATGTCTAATGACACAGTAACTAAGCTGAAAACAGTTCCTAAAAGGTTCTTCTGAAATTATTTCACCAGAAAACACCAAGAACACCGGTTGAAGACTACTAAAGTTCCCAAATAAACCAATATACACAAACAATTCATTAGTACTTAGCTTTCGATGCGCTGCTACAGTTGCAACTGGTCAGCATGGAATGTAAACACAGGCAAGAGGTTAAGTTGCTCCATACGAAACACTCACAAATATCAGGTCACAACACAAGAAAGGCAGAGGTGAATGAAGAAACCACTAATACGTCACTTATATAGTAAATATTATCACAAAACCCGTTAAAATATGTAGCTGAAACCTAAAAATATATGAAAACTTAGAGAGCGATCTCACACGCAGTCATTCGCTTATGACGTCACACCAAAGATCCACGAAAAATCTACTTAAGTTCCCTAATCAATTTGTAATCATTGAAGGGGATTTTAATCATTCAACAATCTGCAATCATGTACAATGCAGTGTACTACTGCTAAGATGTGTAAATCATCTTTGAAGGAGGAGAGCCTGCGGGCCAAGGACTGGCAACCCACAGAGCACAGACATAATGTCAGAAACAGGAGTGGCTGAGGATGCAGGGGCCCAGCCCTGCATCTACCACAGAGCCAGTGAGACTCATTTCACCTGTTGGGATGCCAGTTGCATCCTATATCAATAGGAGGTGACCATTTTCTTCACCCCTTCTATAGCCCCATTTGGAACCCTGCTGTTGCTCTCATCTGCAGTCCCAAACACGGTTTTCAAGATTCTCTTCCCAGCATCTAAGCAATCCCTCTTGTGCCATCATAAAGTATGCGGCACCACATCTATTGCTTGCTGCATTTGCTTCCACAAATGTTCATAAGACTTATGCAGTTTTTTGTACTCTTGAACAACTTCTCTGAGTGCACCTCTACTCTTTACCTCTCATTGCAGTCCAAAAAAAAAAAAACATCCTCCAGTCTCTTCACCTCATTTAACCATCATTTGGGAAAATTACACTTTTGTGCTGGGTGTGACAAGACATCCTGTGAAACATTACTTCTCTGAAAACTACCTAGAACAAATAGTTTGAAACCCCAATCATGATGTAAATTTGTTAGATAAATATGTTAGATTTAATGGTAACAAACATACCTGGCCTCCTTGTGGATGTCCACATTGAAACTGGTATCAGTGACTATGGGCACTTATCCCAACAATGAATACCAAAGGACAAATGACAGCTAAAAACAAATAGAAAAATTTATATATTGAGCAAACTAGAGAAATAAACATTAGTGTCATATCTCAATGAGGAATTTGAAATTTTAGCTCAGGGCAGGAGCACGTAGAAGAACTGTGGCACAAATTTAAAAGAAGATATGACAATGCATTGGATAGGTATGTACTCAGTAGAACAGTTCACGAAGGGTTTAATATTATGGCTCAAAAGAAGAAATTAATGTTTTTATGCTGGTAATATTAAACTCATTGTTACTGAACTAGTGTGTGTAGTGTCTCTGATTGTATGTCTGTGAAGGACAATATCAGTTTCCAGAGCGGCATCAACTACTCCTACAGCGTATGTAATTTCATACACATAGACAAGTTACTCTCGTGGTGTAGAAGCAGCTGCCAACTCCGATGGTCACCTGTAAAATTCTTGAAATTTAAGAGTAATTTAAGAGAAATCTGTAGTACAGATCTTCTCAAATTGGGGGGCCACTCGCATTTGGTCATTCGATGAGTATCTGCAAGTAAAATTAGTTCATTTTAGCAGAGAAAACTTTCTCTATGCTTTTGGTTATGTTATTGAAGCAGGTTCTACAGCAAACATTGACCACCAAATATTCGAAGTCCTATACCGACTTGTCATGCATTACAGTTCATCACAGAATCTTTTGATCAAAAATAAATACACAAAATTACCTTTGAAATGCACCAGACTATATTATGGCCATTACTAAACTCCACATTAATGTTACATATGGCTTGTGAATCTCAAAAAACATTAATTATACAATATGGCAGGTAACAATGACTGTTTCATTGCACACATTTCATACATGTCCTCTCATTATCCTGTCTCACAACAAAGTCTGGTCACATACTGATTTTTGTACGTTCCTTCACTCGCCATGGACCAATGCTAAGTCAGGGAATAAATATTTTGCTCACGCAGGTGAAACATGCTGCCTCACAATTTATATTAACTTTAAACAAATAACAATAGGAAGGTCATTGAACCGATCAGCTGATCGATTCATGACTCCTAACCGTTAGTACAGGCGAAGGCATATTATATGGTTCCCCATGGGAGCAAAATTTTGTTTACAACATTTTGCAAACCCACTCTGTACTAGCTGATAGCCTAATTTCATAAATGGCTGCTATCAAGTACATTTTTCCTATCCTTACTTCAGGTTGGACTACATTTACCAAACACCGTTGACAGTAGGCGATTGGTAGGGCCATGGGCTTTTTAGATTTCGGACCTCCCCATCTGAGCAAAGTCTCCATGGGAAACCATGGAAAACTGGGAGTGAGGTCAGCCAACCTGGTTTCCAAGTTCCATTTCAGATTTTGGTACATTAACGATTATTCTTGTCTGAAATTTGTGAATTTAAATTACAATCATCTCATTCAGTTTTTTCACAATTAGTTATTGCAGAGAAGCTGAGTGACATTGGTCAATCTTGCAGGGAATCTGAGTGCTGCAGGGCAGGCTGGTCTCTAATGATGACTCTCTCCCCACGATTGCTACTGGGATGCATAGTCGATGGATCGGGATTGGGTTGTCTCTCGTAGTGGACCAGCTAGTTGAGGGCTCACATCAGGATCAGGAATGGGATGTGGTGGACATGAAACAGAATGACAAGTCTGAGCCTTCAGACCCCTTACTCTGAATTTCTTCTTGGCCCTGAAATTGTTAGTAGATTGGCATGCTAACATGTTTCTGTACTGGCATGATAGATTCAGATCGAAGTTTTCTTTGTTCACTTTTCACCGTTCTTTCATACTTCTAACACTTCTGTTAAATATCACTGTTTTTATATCCTATTTTCATCAAATTACACCATGGATCAGTCTCAACATGATATGAATTCTCATAATGTTCCTAATTATGGTGCATTGGTTGTATCCTATCAACAGTCACAGGTAGTCCATGGGCACACACAATTACACTGCACTTATATTTTGATAACTTCATACGTAATTTAATCAGTCATATATTCCCTTATTTTCAATGTCATATTACTTAGCTTGCTTCACTGGAAGTCCATTTTGCTCAAGTAATTCAAACATTTAACACTAATAGATGGTAATTTCTCACTAGCATCTGAATGTAACATAATTCAGCTCAGCCACTGTTAGTTTACCTTTTACATGACACTGAAAATTTGGTTATATAGCAAAGGTCCACCTAACTGTAGTAAAGCCAACCACAAGATGACATGCACACCCCTGCTCTTTGTTGTCTAGTATCTCCAGAAAATTACTCTGCCTTAGCATACTTCTCAGACAAGTGCATGTATTTCAATGTGTAGAGCTACTTGGACTCATTTCCCGTCAAAATATTTGCTTCCAGTAATTACTGCCACTATCACTCATGAACTACATTACTCTTTATACATAATCTAGTACATCAACACATACAAAATTAAAATTAATTCTAGAAATAAACACAAAAGTCATTCACATATACATAAATGTATACAATCATCATTAGCTCTCATTCTGTGGTTCTGCTGAAAACAAACATCAATACTCGTACTCATCTAATTAAACCTATGTACGCCTAAAAACTCAATGAAATAAAATCTCCTTAATGACTACAATCTTTACTAGAGACTGTACTAAGTGTAATTTTCACTTTGCATACTACTTTTTAATATCATGGTGAGGATAGAATCCCTTCACCTTTTCTGTCACTGGGTAGGCCAATAGATATGCCCCACAATGTGGAATCCTGATTATTTCAAATGGTCCAACAAATAACAATTGCCATTTCTTGTTCCTCTTCTCCAATAAAGATGCCTGAGGATGAGTACGCAACAACACTAAATATCCCCCACAGAAAAAGTTTGTACTTTCTTAACTTATTGTGATATTTTACCTTTCTCTTTTTGGCCTTTTCAGCCATGTTCACTAAAGTCAATTTAATATTTTCTTCCCAAGTGGGCTTATCATGTGACACCTTTGGTAGACTGTTCACCCTCTCATTCCTTTCTTCCTTTTGAAACATCAATTCCTCTGGTGTGAATCCCATTGAGGTATGCAGTAAATTATTTACAATGTCTTTGAGCTCTTGCACATATTCTATCCACCTTGTTTGACTATTCAGACAACATGTTCTCATAAACTGACTTAGCTCGCAAAAAACACTCTCAATCTGGCTCACTTGTGGATTATACCTTGATGTTAGTGTTTGTTTAATCCCATTTTGCTCCGATGTGTTCCTCGAGGTATATGAGGTAAAATTACTGCAATTATCTGATATAATAGCTTGTGGTTTCTCTACTTGTGGTATAGATTCCAGCAGTGATTTTCTTAAGATGGTGTTACTCATTGTGGTTCTCATTGGATATAACTTCACATGTTTTGTAAATACATCCAATAAGCCTACAGTGTATCTACATCCTCCTTGCACTCTGGGTAATGCCCCGCAGACATCTGTGGATACCAAAACTAGTCATTTCTCCAGTAATATAGAATGGAGGAAAGCCCTACTACCTTTATTATTAGGTTTTGTTTTTTGACATATTGAAAACCTTCTAATGCCCTGTACTTTACGTTGCAAAGCAGGAAAGTAGCAATATGTTCATAACTTATTGACACACTTAATTACTCCTAAGTGACCCCATGCCAGATGTGTATATCGTATCAGCTTGACTTCATGGCTTTCAGGAATACATATACACAAATTATCTCCCTTTGTATTCCTCTGATGGAATAAAACCCCATTTATCACCTTAAAATAGTCTTTCAGGTTGGCATACTCAGGTTGTTCCAATTTCTGTTGGACACAACACTAGCGTATATCATTTTTCTGAAATTTCTCCATCCCCTGGCATAATTCCAAATAATACCTTTTCGGCATTGGTTCTTTCATTAACATGATAGTAAATTCTTCTCTGTGCTCACCTAATTGTTCTTCCTGATCTAATCCTTCTGGTATTCTAGATAGGACATCTGCAATTTGATTGTTCTTTCCATTAATATATCGTATATGAAATCGATACTCCTGTAACGCCATTGCCCACCGTAATAATCTTGCTGTGATCACCTTGCACAATAGCAAGAAGCTGAGTGCTTGGTGATCACAATAGACTATTGTGTGTGCCCCATATAAATAATAATGGAACTTCTTGAAAGCTGAAACTATAGCTAATGCTTCCAGCTCAGTTGTGGTATATGCCCTTTCACAACTCGACAAGACTCTACTTCCAAAAGCTATCAGGCAGAATGTGGGTTGCCCGTTAATTATATCAATTTGGAAAAGACAAGATCCCAATCCAACATTTGAAGAATCTGTCATCAAGCAAAAATCTATGTTCATATCTGGATGATGCAACAATTTTGCATTTACTAGAGCGTATTTGATTTTCTCAAATGCATAGTGACAGTCATTTGTCCATTGCCAGGAAACATTCTTTCTTAACAAATCTACTAATGGCTATGCATTCATGACTTGGTCTTCTGTGAACTGCCAAAAACATGAGGCTAAACACAAAAATGTGTTAAGTTCTTTCTTATTGCTAGGTGTAGGAAAATCCTTAATAGTGCTTATCTTACACTGCCTAGCAAAATTCTTTTGTCATCAATTTTGTTGTTGTTGTGGTCTTCAGTCCTGAGACTGGTTTGATGCAGCTCTCCATGCTACTCTATCCTGTGCAAGCTGCTTCATCTCCCAGTACCTACTGCAACCTACATCCTTCTGAATCTGCTTTGTGTATTCATCTCTTGGTCTTCCTCTACGATTTTTACCCTCCACGCTGCCCTCCAATACTAAATTGGTGATCCCTTGATGACTCAGAACATGTCCTACCCACCGATCCCTTCTTCTAGTCAAGCTGTGCCACAAACTTCTCTTCTCCCCAATCCTATTCAACACCTCCTCATTAGTTATGTGATCTACCCATCTAATCTTCAGCATTCTTCTGTAGCACCACATTTCGAAAGCTTCTATTCTCTTCTCGGCCAAACTATTTATTGTCCATGTTTCACTTCCATACATGGCTACACTCCATACAAATACTTTCAGAAACGACTTCCTGACACTTAAATCTATACTCAATGTTAACAAATTTCTCTTCTTCAGAAACCCTTTCCTTCCCATTGCCAGTCTACATTTTATATCCTCTCTACTTTGACCATCATCAGTTATTTTGCTCCCCAAATAGCAAAACTCCTTTACTGCTTTCAGTGTCTCATTTCCTAATCTAATACCCTCAACATCACCCGACTTAATTCAACTACATTCCATTATCCTCGTTTTGCTTTTGCTGATATTCATCTTATATCCTCCTTTCAAGACACTATCCATTCCATTCAACTGCTCTTCCAAGTCCTTTGCTGTCTCTGACAGAATTACAATGTCATCGGCGAACCTCAAAGTTTTTACTTCTTCTACATGGATTTTAATACCTACTCCGAATTTTTCTTTTGTTTCCTTTACTGCTTGCTTAATATACAGACTGAATAACATCGGGGAGAGGCTACAACCCTGTCTCACTCCCTTCCCAGCCACTGCTTCCCTTTCACGCCCCTCAACTCTTATAACTGCCATTTGGTTTCTATACAAATTGTAAATAGCCTTTCGCTCCCTGTATTTTACCCCTGCCACCTTCAGAATTTGAAAGAGAGTATTCGAGTCAACATTGTCAAAAGCTTTCTCTAAGTCTACAAATGCTAGAAACGTAGGTTTGCCTTTCCTTAATCTAGCTTCTAAGATAAGCCGTAGGGTCAGTATTGCCTCACGTGTTCCAATATTTCTACAGAATCCAAACTGATCTTCCCCAAGGTCGGCTTCAGCTAGTTTTTCCATTCGTCTGTAAAGAATTCGTGTTAGTATTTTGCAGCCGTGACTTATTAAACATATTGTTTGGTAATTTTCACATCTGTCAACACCTGCTTTCTTTGGGATTGGAATTATTATATTCTTCTTGAAGTCTGAGGGAATTTCGCCTGTCTCATACATCTTGCTCACCAGATGGTAGAGTTTTGTCAGGACTGGCTCTCCCACGGCCGTCAGTAGTTCTAATGGAATGTTGTCTACTCCCGGGGCCTTGTTTCGACTCAGGTCTTTCAGTGCTCTCTCAAACTCTTCACGCAGTATCATATCTCCCATTTCATCTTCATCCAGATCCTCTTCCATTTCCATAATATTGTCCTCAAGTACATCGCCCTTGTATAGATCCTCTATATACTCCTTCCACCTTTCTGCTTTCCCTTCTTTGCTTAGAACTGGGTTTCCATCTGAGCTCTTGATATTCACACAAGTTGTTCTCTTTTCTCCAAAGGTCTCTTTAATTTTCCTGTAGGCACTATCTATCTTACCCCTAGTGAGATAAGCCTCTACATCCTTACATTTATCCTCTAGCCATCCCTGCTTAGCCATTTTGCACTTCCTATCGATCTCATTTTTGAGACGTTTGTATTCGTTTTTGCCTGCTTCATTTACTGCATTTTTATATTTTCTCCTTTCATCAATTAAATTCAATATTTCTTCTGTTACCCAAGGATTTCTACTAGCCCTCTTCTTTTTACCTACTTGATCCTCTGCTGCCTTCACTACTTCACCCTTCAAAGCTACCCATTCTTCTTCTACTGTATTTCTTTCCCCCATTCCTGCCATTTCTTCCCTTACGCTCTCCCTGAAACTCTGTACAACCTCTGGTTCTTTCAGTTTATCAAGGTCCCATCTCCTTAAATTCCCACCTTTTTGCAGTTTCTTGAGTTTCAATCTATAGTTCATAACCAATAGATTGTGGTCAGATTCCACATCTGCCCCTGGAAATGTCTTACAATTTAAAACCTGGTTCCTAAATCTCTGTCTTACCATTATATAATCTATCTGAAATCTGCCAGTTGCTCCAGGCTTCTTCCATGTATACAACCTTCTTTTATGATTCTTGAACCAAGTGTTAGCTATGATTAAGTTGCGCTCTGTGCAAAATTCTACCAGGCGGCTTCCTCTTTCATTTCTTACCCCCAATCCATATTCACCCACTACGTTTCCTTCTCTCCCTTTTCCTACTACCGAATTCCAGTCACCCATGACTATTAAATTTTCGTCTCCCTTCACTATCTGAATAATTTCTTTTATTTCATCATACATTTCTTCAATTTCTTTGTCATGTGCAGAGCTAGTTGGCATATAAACTTGTACTACTGTAGTAGGCGTGGGCTTCGTGTCTATCTTGGCCACAATAATGCGTTCACTTTGCTGTTTGTAATAGCTTACCCGTATTCCTATTTTTTTATTCATTATTAAACCTACTCCTGCATTACCCCTATTTGACTCTGTATTTATAACCCTGTATTCGCCTGACCAAAAGTCTTGTTCCTCCTGCCACCAAACTTCACTAATTCCCACTATATCTAACTTTAACCTATCCATTTCACTTTTTAAACTTTCTAACCTACCTGCCCGATTAAGGGATCTGACATTCCACGCTCCGATCCGTAGAACGCCAGTTTTCTTTCTCCTGATAACAACATCCTCTTGAGTAGTCCCCGCCCAGAGATCCGAATGGGGGACTATTTTACCTCCAGAATATTTTACCCAAGAGAGCGCCGTCATCATTAACCATACACTAAAGCTGCATGCCCTCAGGAAAAATTACGGCTGTAAATGTGAGTGTATGCTTTCCCGGCGTATACAGCTGGCGAAGAGTTCTCGGGCTTCCAGCCGGGTGGCGGTGTCTTCAAACAGCGACATTTCGACGAGTGACATACTCATCATCTTCGCCAGAAGATGATGAGTATGTCACTCGTCGAAACGTCGCTGTTTGAAGACACCGCCACCCGGCTGGAAGCCCGAGAACTCTTCGCCATTACGGCTGTAGTTTCGCCTTGCTTTCAACCATTCGCAGTACCAGCACAGCATGGCCGTTTTGGTTAGTGTTACAAGGCCAGATAAGTCAATCATCCAGACTGTTGCCCCTGCAACTACTGAAAAGGCTGCTGCCCCTCTTCAGGAACCACGCATTTGTCTGGCCTCTCAACAGATACCCCTCCGTTGTGGTTGCACCTACGGTACGGTTATCTGTATCGCTGAGGCACGCAAGCCTCCCCACCAACAGCAAGGTCCATGGTTCATGGGGGGGTCATCAATTAAGTGACCCAAAAGTTTTATCTTCTATATCCCAAAGTGAGACTTTTGCAGGTTTGTGGTTATTCCAGATCTCCTAAAAGTTTCTAATAATCTCTCTAATAAGCAGATGTGCTGTTCCCATGTTGCGGTAGCAATTAAGATGTCATCAATGAACAGGGTGAGCTGACTTTGTAGTTCTGGTCCTAAAACTGCATCTAATACCATTAAAAACAACTCCTGCTCTCACATTCAAACAAAAAGGCAACTTCCAGCATAAATGAAGGCTGTATATTGTCTTGATTGCTCATCCAATTTGATCTGCCAATATAAAAATTCTAGGTCAATACTGGTAAAGTACTTGTTTCCATGAAACTTCTGAATGAGTTCTTCTATATTTTCTGGGTGAGTTCTCACTGGTACAATAATTGTACTGATGACTCTTGCATCCAACATCAATCTTACTTTTCCCCCTGGTTTAGGTACAACTACCAGCAGACTGCAATACAGACAGACCGATTGTTGTATCAGTTCCCAGTTTATCATCCTGTTTATTTTTTCACTTACTGAGTTCTTCAGTCTCCACGGAATTGGATATGATTTATTGCAATACATCTCATGAGGAAACACCTCCAAATGGCATGTAAATCCCTTAATAATTCCTGGCTTTTCTTCGAAAACCTGGATATATTTCTCCAAAAGATCTACCAAGTGATCATTTTCTTCATTTTCCAATCCGTCAGCTTCCTTTGCCTTTTCTTCCAATTGTTCTGCTATCCCAAGTATCTTGCTTTCCTTTACCTCTCCTTACATTTACATCTCCTTTTTTTTCTGAGCTTAATACCATGCCCAGGACAGTAATTTCCAATGCTCCTTCTTCCATGATCTGATCAACTTGTGCCATTTCCCCATTATCACAAAAACTGACTTTTTCTCATACTCTTGAACAACTTCTCTGAGTGCACCTCTACTCTTGGCCTCTTGCAGTCCAGAAAACACATCCTCCTATCTCCTCACCTCACTCCTCTACTCTTCCATGCTCTCCAGTTCCTGATCATGCAGTGCCCGCAATCCACCTTCAGGAAAGAGTTGAAGCATTTCCATGACTAGAATCCTCCCTGATGTACAGCAGCCTGACAACAGGGACTACAATCATCTGCTGTTACCAGTTATTTACTTACATGTGCAATGATAATAAATCCTTAATTACTCCCTACGCACTCTCATAACTAAATATTACCTTCCAATAACTATACACAATACCCTAAAGCCACCTAACATCATGTTTATTCGGTACATTATCTCAGTATTTACATCATTTGCAGACTAATAATTATGGCTATTAAATGTTATAAGTTTTTAGGTTGGGTGGTACCTCCAGGTACATGTGGCAAGTGCAGACCATTAAAGCTTATTTTTCCCTAGGAAGGAGGTCAGGTATTGAAGTGTGGATGCATGGGCACAAAATGGTTAGTCCATTCTGACAGGTATAGTCCACTTAGTGGTGCAGTTATGATCATGCAGAAAACATCAGATAGTAATCTTTTTGAAGTGTTTGTGGGATGCCTATTCAATACAGAGAAAAATTGACCAACATACTGATGTGTTTACATATTAATGTACCTCATATGAAAATATTTGCACTTACCCCTGTTACACCCTATATATCTATACTACTACATGAAGACAAGTTGTTGTTTAATGTTGTTAGCAAATATCTTAAAAATTTGTTGACCAAGTTACTTCAGATTTGTACATGATACCGCAATAAATGTTCAGATGGGGAAAATGTCTATAAAAATCTCAAAAAGTTCATGGCCAATTTATTTCAGATTTTTACACGATAATCTAATAAACATTGGTACAGACATAGGCTACATTTATATACATGGTCTTTCATATAAAGTGTATGCCTCTTTAACTTCCAAAGTAATAAGTGATGGAATATTTATTGAGATAGGTCTATGTCAGAAACATTATACTTTCTGTTGGATTATGAATGTAGTTTATTGCATTATTTCCCAGAGAGTTAAACCAATGAGATAAAATGTTTTAAGTAGAACATTGTTTTTTTCTGTCATGTAGCTGATGTAATTAAACCAACTGTGTGCAGATCAATCTGTATCACATTTCTATCACATTCAGTTTGGGAGCCACAAGCCTTCAAAATATTAGGGGTGGATGCAACATGGTTTATAGAATACTTAGCTGTGTGCAGACTGATATTCTGATGGTATAATTGTCTATTTTTTATTTTTTTATTTACATTTTTTGCATATAGGCCATCAAGCTAATGGCTTTTGCAAGCAAGTGAGGTGTTCAAATATCTGTCTGTGTTTCTGAATGAACAACACAATGCATCTTCTAAAAGACCAGCAGATGAGATGTAATATCACTGCTGTCATGCAGTGAGAAGCTTTCTTGATGTGACATTTGAAATCATCGGGGCTTGTGGGTTCAGTGACATAAACATGATTCTATAGATATCCTCACAAAATAAATTCATTGTGTTAAATTGGGCAATTGTGTGGGCCATTTCTGAGGACCAGAAATCTAACTGAACATGACATCTAAAAGCACATAGAGGAAGCTTGTCACTCCATGACACCACCAATGTTACAACCTGTCCTCAGGTTGTTTAGAAGGTTCATTGTGTTTTGCATTCAGAAACATGGGCACACATTAGAACTCCTCACTTACATCAGCATTAAGCCAGTTTAACATCCATCTGTACACGGCCAACATGTGGCATCCACACCTGGCACTTTAAAGGTTTCAGGCTCCCAAACTAACTGTGATAGAAATGTGATTTAAACTGGTTTTTACAGAGCTGGTTTAAATAAATCAGATACGTGACAGAATACAACTAATGTTCTATTTAAAAAAAATGTATTTTGTCATTGTAACTCTCTGGAAAATGACCTATTTTTACAAACCAATAGAAAGTGTAACATTTCTTACATGGATATATCTCAATAAATATTCCTGTCACATATTATTTTGTAAGTAACAGAGGCATACACTTTATCTGAAACACACTGTATATGAATATTAATAGATATGTAAAATCTATGCGACTATATAAAGACAATTCATTGTTTAACATCATTACCAAAAACTTCAAAATGTTTGTGACTGATTTACATCAAATTTTTATGCAATATTCTAATAAAAGTTTGGACAGACATAGGTTACCTATTTAAAAGACAAAACATCATTAGCAGAATTCTCAAAAAGTTCTTCTCTGATTTGCTTCATATTTTTCTGTGATACACTGATTAGCTAATTAACAAGGATGGACATTGGCAAACATTGTTTTTTAATATTGTTACCAAATATCTGGAAAAGGTCTTGATTGATTTACTTGTCTACTAGAAGTTCAGATGGACATAAGTGAGATATCTTTTAATATATATGGTATATAAACATAATATATAAAGGGGAAACATTGTAAGAAAATCTCGAAATTTCTAGACCTGTTTACTTGTAATTTTTATTTGGTACTCTACAGCCGGACATAGGCTACAGTTTTTTTTTCCTTTCTTTTTTTTAAAAAAAAGAAAAAGAACAACATACAGGTTTTCTGTTAAAACAGACTGCGGGAAAGAAAATGCTCTGCAGTGAGAATGTACAGTTTTATTTTCTTTCTTGATGTTAATTTTAACTACAATGGTGGGACATCTAGTCCATTAGACTATTTTCTCCTCCCATATATATTCTTTCTCCTTTACCTAATTTTAAACAAAAATTGTAGACACAACTATGTGGTATTATGTTTTCTCCCTCACAGTCAGTTTTCAAAGAAAACAGGAAGTTGTATTAATAGCTTATTGGCTTATGAGTAGAATACTGCTACGGAATCTGAGTTATCTGAAACTTTATAATCCTAGCTATCTGTTGATTAAAACTATCCAAAAAAAAAGAAAAGAGAAAGAAAAAACTGTCCCCAAGGCTACTAGCCTCACAGACCCAGCAGCAGTAGAGGTCTCTCATGCTCCATATACCAATGATTCCATCCAATCTACCCTTTCACCTTAAGCAACTTCTGGTACCAATCAATGTTTAGCATGAAACTTGCCACAATAAAAAATTATTAAATCCATTAGAAGATTGCTCAAAGACATGAACTGGATAGATGTTTACAATACTTCTGACTCAAATGGAAAATACAAAGCATTTATTAATAAAGTTACTTCCTCATTTGAAAATTGTTTTCCCGTAAAGGTAACTCAAATAAAACAGAAGTCTAAAAATAAACCATGGATTACACAAGGAATAAAGATATTATGTGGGACAAAAAGGAGACTGTATTTACTATCTAGGAACAGCTCTGATCATTGGATTGTAGTGCATTACAAAGAATACTGCAAAATATTGAAGCAAGTAATCCAGAAATCTAAGCAGCTTTATTATAAGAAAAAGATAATTGCAGCACATAACAAAGTAAACACTACATTTATTTATTTATTTATATACTTGTTCCATAGATCTGTACATGTGAGCAAGTCACTCAGATGTGGAACGTGTCAATATACATAATAAAATACGTAGAATAAAGACATTGTTATAGTATTAATAACAGTGCACAAAAGTCATACTTATTAGCTTAAAAACTAGTCAGCATAAATGTGAAGATAGCAGTTTCATATTTAGGGCATTATTGCATTTATTTTAACCTTGAACAGTAATCAAAACTTCCCACTTTGGGTTTAAAAGTGACCCAAAAATGGAAAGGAGAAAAACAGGAATTTTTACATTAGGGCATTATTACATTAGTTTAACAGTAAACAGTGTCAAAAAATTTAAAAACATCTTTCCAATCTGGGTTTTACTTATTTCTCTGAAAGAATTCCTCTAGTGAATAAAGTGAGGTCTCAAGTAAATAATTTTTCAAGCTACGTTTAAATACTGATGTACTACTCCTTATACTTTTGATGCTATTGGGTAGGGAATTGAAAATTTTCATTCCAGCGTACTTTACCCCTTTCTGAATAAGTGTCAAGTTCTTTAACTCACAGTGGAAATCCTCTTTTCTTCTGGTGTTATGTTCATGATGTAGGCAATTCGTTTCATACATAGTGGGGTTATTTATTATGAAGCACATCAGTGAATATATGTACTGAGATGTTGCTGTCAGTATTTCAAGTCGTTTAAAAAGATTTCAGAGACAGGTGGTGCCGAAAAGAAGAGGAACAGGTAGCTCTAAAATTAAATGAGGCATTGGTAACAAGTGTGTGTAGTGTTGCAAGCCTCTTAAAAAGTAATTTGTTTCTGTTACTGACATGTGGGGTTATCAGGTTCAGTAAACAGTGGAATGGAATATCTGAGACCAGTCTTTGTAAATACCTTGAGTAAAATGGAAATGACACACACATCACCCAAAAAAGTAGCATCCATCATAAAATCCTTAAAATCAAAGTGTTCTAGTGATGCCAACAAAGTTAATCAAAGGGTGCTCATGTGAGTTGAGTTCTATCTTAAGTGATTCGTATTATCAATCTCTTATCAGCAGAACATTTCCAGACTGGCTAAGATGTGCTGAAGTTAAGCCTCTTTACAAGAAGGGGGATAAAGACATACCATAAAAGTACTGACCAATTTCATTTGTGACAACTTTTCAAACATATTTGAAGAGGTTGTGTTCAAGCATCTGCTTAAGAATCTGACTGCAAATAATATATTGACAAGTCACAGTTTGCGTTCCTTAAGTCTTCCAATATATAGAAGGCTATTTACACATATAGTGAGAATGTACTTAATTCATTAGAAAACAGATTAGAGGCTATTGGCATTTTCTGTGACCTGTCAAAAGCCTTTGACTGTGTGAATCACATCACTCTCTGAAGTAAATTAGAGATAGGGAGATAAAGAAATAGCATGAAATATCTGTCCAATTTCACTTTTGCCAGCATTCTCAAAAATTTTAGAAAAAGTAATGTACAGTCAGCGTCATAACCATCTTATCTCAAATAACATACTGTCAAAGTCACATCATGACCGAAGATGACCGCATTATCTCACTTCAGAGCCAACAGCATAAGAATTGTATTAGACATAAGTATGTAACTAAATTTATAGTCAGTACTACATTGAGAGAAGAGGCTATTATCCTGCACTGTCCAGTGGATATATATTGTCCCAAAGTCAAGTACTTCATCTTGTTCAAGTTATAATAAAATAATCTAATATTTTGTGTGTGTTGTAGTATCCACTCGTCTTCCTCCAGATGAAAATCTAACAACCCACCACAGTACTTATGAGTATTCTTTCATCCAGCACATCTTCTTGTCCAATCACTGTAAACATTGGACATGACTCCTCATGTATTTGTCTATGTCTCCATTCCTCCCCTTCCATGAATACCTTTCTGCTACCCTTCAGTTCATCATCCTACAACCTCCATGCCCATATAGCATGTGATCATATTCTTGCTTCAGCACTTTCCCATTGAGCTTAGCTTAGCTAGTATTACCATATGTGGTCCCAATACAGTTAACTTAGATAACAGGCTGTGACATATATTGAACTACAGCTGTGTTATGTAGATCTTGCAGTTCACATAAGCAGTTTTTGCTGCTTGCCACTCAGCAAAACCATTACCCAGTACCTGTACTACCAGTACCTCTCTGCCCAGTCCACCTGCATTTCTATGCTTCTTTTCTGGCTTATGTACCACTTCATAATCAAACTCCCTCAGTCTTAGAACCTACCTTGTTAGCCAGCTATAAGGGTCTCCAAAACCTAATAACCACATTTAAAGCTGGATGATCAGTTATTTCCGTGAATTTTTTTAGCACCAAAAATACATATTTCCATATATGAAGCAGAGAATTTCCTTTTTGGTGCTGGAATAGTTCTTCTCCACCATATTAACTAGTTATGAAGCATAAGAAACAGAATGTTCTTTACCATTCATCTCCTTATGCAAAATGTGCCCTAATGCATGATCGAGCACATAACGTGACAGCACAGATTCCTTCCGATAGTCTGGGAAAATCAAAATTGGGCTTGATGTCAAAGCTTTCTTCAATCCCTCACATGTGGCTTGAAATTTCTCCATCCACTCAAACTTCATGCCCTTTTTCAATAGTTGCACGAGCAGTTGCGCCACATCTGTGAACGCCTTCACAAATTTCCTATAGTAATTTGAGAACCCAAAAAATGACTGTACCACTTTACTTGACTTAGGAACTGGAAAATCCTGTGCTGCTTATATTGGTATTGGGTCTGTCTTAAGCCCTTCCATACTAATTATATGCCCCAAGTAATCCACTTTCTCTAAGGCAAAATGACACTCTCCACACTCAGTGTCAGATGTGTGGCCTGCAACCTTTCAAAAACCTGTCTTAACCATTACATATGTTCCTCCATATCCCTTGAAAACACAATTACATCATCAAGGTAAACCAAACATTTCCAAGATTTCAAACCCTTTGTAATGCCATCCAACAAGCTCTGAAATGTTGCTTGTGCATTATTTAATCTGAATGGCATCCTTTGGTGTTGATGATGACCCCAGGGAACTGAGAATGCTGCCTTCTGTCGGTTCTCTGGAAACACCTTGAACAATCAGTACCCACTCCTTAATAATATAGGAGAAATACCAGCACTGTCCTAAGTTATCCATAGTCTCTATGATATTGCATGTGGGGTATGTGTTGATTACCATCTTACTATTAATATGGTGATAATCACAACAGAACATACATTTCTTGGAACTACCTGGCAATTTTTTGGGCATGACTATGATGGTGGCCCCCATGGACTATCACTTTCCTCTATTATTCCCAGTTAATTGTTGGTTAATGAAATCCTCCATAATTGGCAGTAAATGTTGAGGCACACAATATGGTTCATGGTACATGGTAATTCAGTGCTTCATTTCCTTTTGGAATTTGGTGTTGCATCACATGTGTCACTGGCAATGGATCCTGAGGATAAAACAAGTCCTTGAGCTCCAATACTAATTTCTTCATTTCTACCTTCTCTGTCCCCTCTAGATGCTCCACCTTTTTACATAGTGCAGTTTTTGCAGCAGCCTGTCACTGACCACAGTTCACATGAGATGTGTCCCAGTCATCCTCCTCTAGGATATCCACATTTGCTGCTAACATGCTTCCTTAGCCTTACTTCATTGGCACAAGAAATAATCCAGATTCACCAGTACCACTTTTCCATCATCTCTCTCCTATGACTACAAAGCTTCTCCTGACAATAATGTGATGTATCCAACACATCATGCTCCTTTGGTGGCTCTATTATATACAACATATCTACAGGCAACTCCAGTTTTATATCACCAAAAACAACTTTCCAGTGCCCTCCAACACAATATCACATAAGTCAAGCCTTAGTGTTTTAGCCATTTAACTGGTTTGTCCCTAAAGACAGATGCACCTTTCGACAGTACTACACTGGCAACACCTTCCCTAGTTGGAAGATTGTCCCATTTAGTTCCACCACACATCCCTAAAGGTCAGGTTTTGCATCATGTTCATACAAAAAGTCTAACCCCAGGATCATACAGTAATGGTACCTTACATGAGGCACCACTCCCACACATTACTCAAATGAAATTGCTGCAACCTGAAAACCTAATTCTACTGATCCTGACCTCACATCACTGTCTCCCACCCCAAACAACTTATAGTGTGGTAAGTTTAATTGCTTCCAACCCACAGTACCCTAGAGCCACCGACACATGCACCTGTGTCCAATAGAAACCTAAGTTTCCTGCCCTTCACAATTCCTACTATAGCACTCTCCACCTCTGCATGCATATTCCCTGCATCAAAATTTAATGGAAATGCTGCTTGGCGGACTTGGGTTTCCCTTTTGTATTTAATGTTTGTCCATTTCCCATTTTTCTACCTTTATTATTGCTACTGCCATTCCATTGGTGGTATCCACCCTTTCCATCTCACTGAGGCTGTCAATATTGCCTCTGGACGTGCCCCGTTCATCCACACCTACAGAATTTCACATTAGTGGAAAACAACACACTTATCCTGTACCCTGTTGTCATATCAATCTTCTCAAATTATGTTGGCAACCTGACAGAAGAATACACATCATTCAGAACACCTGTATGAAACTCTCTTGACATATTGGGTGACAGGTCTTTCAGGAAGGTGTCAAGTGCACTATGCTTAGCTTCCAGCTGTACAGTCTTATTCATTTCGTCACTCTCCACTAACTCATATATTTGTGCATTAATTTTGTGTGTCCTGTCTGCAAATTCTTCCACTGTTTCCCCACATGTTTTTGTGATTCCACTTAATTGCTCCCAAAAAACCTCACACTGTTTTGTTTCCTATAATGCTGTAGGATGCTTTACTGCAATTGCTCAAATGTTGTTATATTTTTCAATGCTTCCATAGACCTAACAAAAGGTTTTGCCTCTCCTGCCAACTATAACTTCATTATCTGTAACAACTGATTATTTGACCAACCACCCACCCATGCTGACATTCTCAGATCCTCCAAGAAAGACATCATACCTTCACCTGACCTTTTAGAAAAGGAAGTGACTAAACTGGTGGCAGCTGGATGTACTTTGGGCCTAAGACAGCCAGAGTGGTGGTAGCTGTTAATCTTTAATTGCAGTTTGCTTTAGTAACTCCATTTTACCAACTGTTAACCACATTACCTTATCTAGTAACACCTGCAGTGAAGCCTTTAACTCCCATTTACAAACTAGTTTAACACAATTTTCATCCAGAACAATTCACTCACTCAGAATTACTATCAACTTACATTCTACACCTTATTATCAACCATGTATGTTCGGTGTAGTCCCTAGCAGTATGGGCATAATGGCAGCACATACAGCATTCTACCAATACTGCTTGTGCACATGAGACACTATGCCCTAGCTTTTGACACCAATTGAAGTTGAACCAGGGCTGATGGGCACACTTCTGTGCAGGACTGGGTGGCAGTGGCTGGCTCATGTCAAGGGTACAGGCCAGTAATAGCTTAGTAAAACAACATTAACAAATCAGTCACTTTATTACAAGCCATGCTGCTATTCTGTGATGTGATAGTGTGGTGACATAACCCCCTTGTGGTGCATGGCACAGTAGACACTTGTTGCACGATCACTGCTAGTGCCCAGCTATTGAGCCCTGACATACGAGCCCCTGAATGCCGATGTTTGTGACTGGTTAGCAGCACACACTCAGTTCAGCATGCCATGCTGTGTGTGAGTAGTGTTAGTAGTGCAGAAAATGACCAGGATACATGAAGAGTATGTCAGCCTCATGTTGGGAAGCTCTTACCCTAGAAGTGGTTGCATGAGGTACCATGGCACCCACACCAGCATAGAAGGGAGAACAGCTGTACCACCCTGGTCACAATCCACTGCCCCCTGGGTAGGAGTCAAGGTGTTGCTGGAGTAAGTGTGGGAGCGGCCTATCAGTCTAGAGACACAAAGTGCTGGAATGAGGACTCATGATGGCTGCTTGTGGACCCATGGCGTGGTGATGCCTGGCATAGCCCCCTCATTGTCATAGATCTGCCGGGCTGTGAATATCAATGCTAAAAACTCACAGCTATTTATGTGAGATAGTGGCTGATTTGTTGTGCCAATGTGCTGCTTCTAGTTACATTTCTGACAAAATTTCCATGGCCCACTAGTAGAGAAAACACTTGGCCCATTCTCTAAGACCCCTGCCTTACCATTGCACTGACACATTCACACCTGTGTACAGAGTGAGTAGCAGAAGTGAGCCATAAAACTACCATGCAATATCCTTGATATCCATTAATTGTAGAACCTTGGAATGTTTACCAAACTCATACACAATGAGGTATCTTGAAAAGAATTACCTCCATATCAACCAACACAGATTTTGAAAAAAATTGATCATGGAGAATTCACTCACTCTTTTCTCATGTGACATACTTAAAAGCAGTCATGTCAATGTAGTATTTCTTGAGCTTCAAAAAGCACTTGACTCAGTACCACATCTACACTTATTATCAAAAGTGTGATTGTATGGAGTATCAAGCAAAAATTGCAGTTGGATTGAGGATTTTTGTAGTAAGGAAGATGCAGCAAGTTATCTTGAGCGGAAAAGGAAAGGAAGATGAGGGTCTAACATCCCATAAACATCTACGTCATTAGAGATGGGGCAGAAGCATGGATTATCTTGGATGGAGACTCATTGACAGATGTAGAAGTAACTTCAAGTGTGCCCCAGGGAAGTATGTTGGGTTCCTTGCTGTTCATGTTGTATAATGATGACCTTGTGGCCAGTATTAATAGTAACCTTGGACTGTTCACAGATGATGTAGTGATCTATAATGAGGTACAGTATGGAAGAATCTGCAGAAATATTCATCCAGATAGTAGTAAGGTTTCAGAGTGGTGCAAAGATTGGCAACTTGCTTTTCATGTTCCAAAATGTAAAATTATGTACTTCACAAAAACAAAAAAAACATAGTAACTAATGACCTTAATGTCAGTGAGTCACAATTGGAATTGGTAAACTCATACAAATACCTGGGTGTAATACTTTGTAGGGACATTAAATGGAACAATCACACAGGCTCAGTCATGGCTAAAGACACTTGCAGGCTTTGGTGTATTGATAGAATACTAGGGATATGTATCAGTCTACAAAGGAAATTGCTTACAAATCACTTGTATGACCTGTCTCTTCCTAGTATATTGCTCAGCTGTGTGGGACCTGTACCAAACAGAACTAACAGGGGATATTGAATGTATACAGAGGAGGGTAGCACAAATTTCACATGTTTCTTTCACCCACAGGAGTGTGTCACATAGACATTGAAATATCTCAACTGGCAGACTCTTGAAGACAGATGTAAATGAACTTGAAAAAGCCTACTGACCCAGCTCTCTAGGAATATACTACAATCCCCAAACTATTACTCCTATAGGTATCATGAGAACAAGATTAGATTAATTACAGTATGCACAGCAACATTTAAACAGTCATTCTCCCCACTCTCCACACATGGACTGAAAGAGAAAAAACCGTAATAAGAGTTACAAGGGACATTCCATCTTTCATGCAATTTATACTAGTTTTCATAACATGGGTGTAGGTGTAGATGCAGATATGAACATGACAGTTCCTACTGGTTCTATGAAACAAATATTTTTTTAAATCTGATAATGGAATAAATGTGCCTAAAATGAAACAGTGGTCAAATATAACCTCTATCTAGTGTGAGTGGTTGGGCATACTTGCAGTGTGGGTAATATACACTGAGGTAACAAAAATCATGGCAATATAGTGTTGGACCTACTTTTGCCAGACGTAGTGTAGCAACAAAACATGGCAGGGACTAAACAAGTTGTTGGAAGTCCCATGCAAAAATATTGGCAGTGCAGGATTTTGCACATGAACTGACCTCTCAATTATGCCTCATAAATGTTTGATGGGATTCATGTTGGGCACTCTGGGTAGTGAGATCACTTGCTCAAATTGTCCACAATATTCTTCAAATCAATCACGAATGATTGTGGCTCATGATATAGTGCATTGTTTCCATAAAAATTCCATCTTTTTTGGGAACATGAAGTCCATGAATGGCTGCAAATGGTCTCCAAGTAGCCAAACATAACCATTTCCAGTCAATGATCAGTTCAGTTGGACTAGAGGACCTACTCCATTCCATGTAAACCTAGCCATCACTATTGTGGAATCACCACCAGTTTGCACAGTGTTAACTGACAACCTAGGTCCATGGCTTTGTGGGGTCTGCACCACACTCGAATCCTACCATCAGCTCTTACCAATAGCAGTTAAGACTCATTTAATCAGTTGTCTAGGGTCCAAATGATATGGTCATGAGCCCAGGAGAGGTGCTCTGCAGACAATGTCATGCTTTTAGCAAAGGCACTCACATCACTCGTCTGTTGCCCCAGTCCATTTATGCCAAATTTTGCCACACTGTCCTAACGGATATGTTTTATGACCCACACTGATTTCTGTGGTTATTTCATGCAGTGTTGCTTGTGTGTTAGCACTGTCAATTCTATGCAAATGCTGCTGCACTCGGTCATTAAGTGAAGGCCATCAGCCACTGTGTTGTCCATAGTCAGAGGTAATGCCTGCATTTTGGTATTTTCGGCACACTCTTGACACTGTGAAATTTCAGAATACTGAATTCCCTAATGATTTCCAAAACTAATGTCCCGTGCTTATAGCTCCAACTGCCATTCCATGTTCAAAGTCTGTTAAATCTCATCATGGGCTATACTTGTGCCAGAAACCTTCTCATCTGTATCACTTGAGTATAAATGACAGCTCCTCCAATGCACTGACCATTTATACCTTGTGAATGCAATAATGCCACCATCTATATTTGGATATCACTATTCCATGACTTGTATCATCTCAGTAAACATTATAAAAACAGAAACTTACACATTACATTTTATTTTTCTTCACATCTTAATATTTTCAATGCTTCTACATGTTAAAAAATTTAAATATATTAAAGAATGGCTGTACACAAAGACATTCCTTTTTTATAGTAAAAGAGATGACAACAGTTGTGATATTTGTTTTCTGTAGAATTCAGAGGTGACTTCTCTGCTGTAAATGGTTTTAGTGGTTAGATTTATACCTTCTTTGGACAAAATAAGCCTATAAAATTATTGGAAAAACTTAGTTTTCATCATCAGTGAGCTCATTATTGAACAAATGCCATCAAAAGGAAAGTTGACGAATTCCAGCAGAAGAAAAGTTAATGAACATTGACTTTATTATATATGAAACACTTTATGATGAATTGTGAGAAGTGTGTTACTGAAACAATAATTTTTGAGCTGCAATTAAACAATGAGCTTTAGAACATTATTGAGTTGGGACACCATATTTGCCCACCAAATCTATGAAACATCCTAATCCATACTTATGCCACACTGGCACTCAACCCCTTGCCATATTAGTAGTGTCCCTTGAAAGGTTCTGGTGCAATATCTTTGCTGTGCATCCACCCAGCTAAATCTCTTCCAGTCCCTTTGAAAGCCTATTCTATACTGTCTGAGGAAGGGCTACTCTTGAAAGCAGTCATGTCATATCCCAATTCTACTGTAACTTCTACAGAGTCTTTTATGTAGCCACGACCATAACCAGCAGTCCACTTAAATGAATGACCACCACTGAACTGTGGCCAAGGACACAACATGTCCAACTCCAGTGGCTGCTTCATAATCCATGCCATGTGTATCCACCACACCAATACCAATTTCTCTAAATGATGTATATTGGAACACATCCTTTGGCCCTACAAACCTTATGGCCTCAGTCTTCGCTGTCACTTATCCAACACTGACCTCCACTTCTGTTCCCAAGCCTCCCACTTCACTCCATTAACCTATATCCACACTGTTCTCTCCATGATATCCATAATTTCTATTTCATACTCCACCCCCCTCCCCCCACCCCCTCTCTTCATCCCAGCCACCAACCACACCAGCTCCTACTGCAGTGGGCTTGTCCATGTGACATTCATATCTTATTCCAATTTGCTTGTTCTCTATTCCTCCCCATCTATCAGCCTCTTTTTCTTCTCTCATTTTTCAACTCACCTACTCCACCTTATACAACTCATCACTGAGTCAGGTTGCAGTACCATGAATATATAGCCATTCCTGTTTATGTGTGTGTTTTCTGTTAGTCCGTTATCTCAAAGTGAGGACTTTGTCTGAAAGCTTAGCAACAATTTCAATCTTACTTATGTGTCTTATTATCACTCAGTATCTCTTCTTTGTAGTGCGAGGTTTGGTTTACTCCTTATAGTATAAATACCCATTTAAGTGACAGCTATTGTTGACTAATGGCTGTTTCTGGAATCACTGTTTAAGTGTGGCACTCCATCAGAACAGCAGTTGGCTGATAAAATATGCAATAAGTATTTGTGGCTAGGGAAAGAAATGAAATCCTTTGATTTTAGTAACATATCATTTGGTCTTAATATTGAGTTTGTAGCACAATATAGAATTATTTTCCATTAATAGTCATACTTTTCTTTTTCAGGGAGATCTGAAAAGAGCTGTACATACACTCATTTCATCTTGTGGAAATGTGGAAGCCATTATCTCAAAATACAGTCCAATATTTAGGGATATAAAAGACTGTGTGGAAGACTTGACTGTGGATACTGAAGAAAGATGCTCAAAAGAAAATGAAAAAATATGTTTTGATGGTAAAAATGTGTTTGACAAGAAAGAGGATTTGATTTTTGAAAGAAGTGATTTGGGAGACAGAGAATTGCAGGCCCAACAAAATACTGAAACTCTAAAGAATGAGTTTGTAGCACATCTTATAGAACTGAAGGAGCTCACAGAAATTCATGACTCAGAAATATATAACATACTTCAAAAATTAATTCAGTCTGATGAACTGAGCAACTCTTTACCAGAGCTTATCTCAAATCTTGAAAGTCTTAAAGAAAAAAGTAGTGCTCTCTGTCTGCAAGTGGAGTGTGTTATTGACCTGCTGCACATGAACAATGAAAATCTGTTGAATTTGTTTGTTCATGATCTTGGTATAAAAGAAAAATATTCTTTAAAAGAATCATGCAATTCCTTAGAAATACAAGTATGTTCTGACCAGTCTGCACATGAATTTGACAAAGATATTAAGGTCAGTTCAGAAAGGAATTTCACTGTTGCAGAAACTGTCATGTCTCAAAATGAATTACCTAAAAATATTTCTATCATTACAAATGAATGTGTAAAGGAAGGAGATATGGAAAACATTGTCTGTTCAAGGGAAATGGATGGAAATGAAGCACGATGTGTGCCCAGTGATGTGCTTTTGAACATTTTCAAAGAAAATCTGCATTTAAAAACACAACTGGCAGTAACAAAACAGCTACTTACGAGACAATTACCAGAATATAATATAGACTCAGTGTCACAGTATTCACCAATCACTAATGAAGAAAAATCTTTAAATGATATAATTGCAGAGAATGCTAGTTTAAGATGTGAACTTCAAAAGGCAAAATTTGAATTTGAAGAACTAGAGAAAGAATTAAAAGAGATGTTGTTACAAAAATGTACACAACCCTTGATAACAGGCCTAAATGAAAAAGAGAAACTGCAAATTGTTACATTTCCAACCAAGGATTTAAAATCTGATAAAGATGTTGAATCTGATGGAGACTTGTCATCTTCTGAAAATGTAAGAACATCGTTTTCACTGCATATCTTAACTGATGCACCAGATCTACAGAAAAAGCCTCTTGTATCACATGATAAATGTGTTGCACCTGAATCCTCCATCACAACAGATATTGGGAATGATATACCCCTGCAACACTCAGAAGGATGTCATAACGAGAATAATGCGCACAAACCAGAAATGGTTCAGCAGACTGTGCTCAAACCCACAGTCTGTGAAGTAGCTACAGCTGAAGTACACTCTGAAACACAGATAAGTAAAGTTGCTCCAGATTTAATCAGCAGGGAGAATACTATTGATGGTGTCATGCCTGAAGAATGCACCAAAAGATGCAATTATTCTCAATCATTTGAAGTAAAAGATTGTGGAAACATGAAATTACATGAGCAACAGGTATCAGATATTGGTGAAGAAATGTTTGTTGGAATTAGTAGTTCAAAGCAAATTGAAACTGGAAATAATATTTTCGACAAAAGTAATAAGATAATAGTAGATGGTTCTGATTGTACACAATTATCAAACCTCAACAATGTAGTAAAATATCATTGTAATGATTTACTTGTACAAGCAAAACATGAAGAAAGTGATAATGAACAATCAAACATCTGTTCTTCGAAGAAGGCGATAGATTCAGAGACAGATGCAAGCCTTACATGTAAAGATATAGGAAATGCAAACTTTCATGATACAGTAAAATATCATTATAATGATTTACCATTACACACAAAACATGAAGAAAGTAATGATGAACAATCAAACAGGGTCTCTTCTTCAAAGAAGACAATAGATTCAAAGATAAATGCAAGCTCCACGTCTAAAGGTAGAGAAACTGTGAACCTTAATGATGCAGTGAAATATCATTATAGTGATTTTCCAGTACAAGCAAAACATGAAAGAAGTGATGATGAACAATCAGACAGCATCTCTACTTCAAATAATGCAGTAGAAGCAGAGATAAATGCAAGCCCCACATGTAAATTTACAGGGAGTATAAATCTAAATAAAGACAGCTGTAAACATTCAAATAAAAATGGGACTGAAAACAATGAACCACAGTTTTGTACCCAAAATGAACAGATATGTAAAGCTTCAGCTAGTCACTGCAATTCTCAGCTGTTTGCTCAAGACCACTCTTACCCTGAAACAAACATAAATGCAACAAGAAACCACAATACATCATATTATGATACTTCTGAGTGTAGTGATATTGTGGAGAATGATCTTTTTAAAATTTCTCATAATCCTAAGGGATACAACAGTGTTCAACTTGGGATATCAGAAAATGATTGTAACAGTAACCAAAATACCATAGCTAGCACTCCTTACTACAGAGGCTTTAAAACTGGAGCAGATGGTATTTGTGGTGATAAAGCTAGTCAGAGTAGCTTAAATACTGGAAACAAATGTCTTGGCTTTTCAGCTACTGCCAATGGTAGTAAATGTGTGAGGAAGAAAGTTGTTAATAGCACAAAAAATTCAAAAACTGAAAGCGGCATAACAGCTGAAATGACTGTTTACAACAAATCAGGTAGTTATAGTAAAGCTGTTGGTAAACAGCAGGGAATAGCTTCCTCCAGAAACCCAAAATTTTATCCAGATCGTGAAGCTGGAAAAAGAAATGTACATTTCTATCATAAGTTTTCAAAAATGGGTGTTGATGGAAGTGATTCATTGGAAACATCCACAACAGGTGGTAGTTCAGATACAGAATCGGAATATCCACCAAAAACTTGTAATTTTAAACAAAAACATCCTGTAGAAGGACAGGAAAATGACTGTGGGTCTCTGAATAGTCCAAGTTCAGATTCTACTCTCTGTCATGAAGACACAGAAACAGAAGAATCATGTGAAAAAAATGAAAATTTTAAGTTTCATACTACCAAAGTAAGAAGGGGTACTTCTTCAAACAATAAAACCCTAGAAAAGGGAAACTACATGTCAAAATTCACAACAATTTCTGAAGATTTCACCAAGCCTTATCAGAAATGTTATCTTAAAGAGCACCACCAGGCTGAGATGAAGGAGAAAGCATCATTTAATTATTCTAGTTCAGAGACTTGTTCCTCATCTTCTGTATCTAAAGGAAAACAGTGTCACATGAATTCAAAAAGAGACATGTATTCTGGAAGACAGAGCCGGATTCCCACTTACATTAAACCATTTGGACGCCGATCAAGTACAAATTCAGTCAATGTTAATAATCAATGCTCCAAAACAGATAACCAAAACTGTTTGTTAAAACTGAACAAAACCTTTAGTGAAAGGAATATCTCAGAGTACACAAAAGACAGCAACCTTGGAAACAAAATGAAGTGTAATAAGGTAAGTATTTCTGTTGTTTAAGTTGAACTGACAATATGATATGGGTATTATGAATAATTATTTCTTACATACAGTTTCCTTCTGTAATATATAAATATGTCTCAAAAACTGAAGGAAAACTGTCCCTTGTGTTCACCACTAGATGCTAGAGAAATTTCATTGAGTGATATCTAAAATATATTTTCACTGCATATGTGGTTTATTAAAACTGCTACCATTTCTCATTATGTTATTTTAGAATGCATCAAAAAATGCATCAGCAGGAGGTAACAGTCATTTGCAAAGTGAACTCCAGACTGAAAGAGAGAAAGTGAGGAAGCATGCAGTGTGCATCCGGAGACTCAAGTCAGAGCTACAGTTAATGAAAAACAGCATGGTGGAGAACAAGAAACTACTGGTGCTGGGACACAATTCACAATTGTCCAGGCAGAGAAACAGTAGTGTCAGTGCACCTCATAGCCCACACCATTATAGTTTTACTGCAGCAGAATTTCAGAAACAGGTTGTTGAAAAAAATTTCTTAACAAAATGTAATATAGCAGCATGTTATTTTGCAAAATATCTGTGAGGGAAAAATTGATGTATCTTGCTTCCCAGAAGCCATGTTAAGGTTCTGGCAGAAACCAGTGCAGAAAAGGAAACTGTTTTTTAACATTAAGGAAATCTGGTCCTCATTTAGGTCACAGTAGACATGCACATGTAGTCGTGACATGTTTGGAGGTAATGTGATAGCTGGTCAAGCTGATAAAAGTTTCCAGTCATCATATTAATATTTTCCCATCCATTAGGATTGAGATATTATTTTGTAATTAGCTATAGGCGAGCAGATTTGTAAATATAAGAAGTGATGATGGTGGGCACATTAATGTGCTTAATGTTATGAGTGATGAAGTTTACTTTCTCTTGTTTGGACACGTTAAGTCACAAAACGAAGATATTGGCCAGCAGATACCACTTTACCAAGCAAAAACTGGCATTAACTCTGCTGATCCTAGTAATTACGAGGGCGGTTCAGAAAGTAACCTCCGATTGGTCACAGTGCGGGTTGTGGGGGGAGTAGCGACGCCATCTGTGCGTTCACGCACTCAACAGGTCAGTCGGCATCAAGCCGTGGTCGAGTGAACGTCGTGCCTGCGCTAGTTTAGTTTTTGTGGCAGTTTGAAATGTGTGCTGCAATAGAAAACCCCGCCAAATGTGAAGTGCGTGCTGTCATAAGGTTTTTTACAGCCAAAGGATATTCTGCAGCAGCTATTCATCGTGAGCTTTGTGCCGTGTACGGACCAAGAGTTATGAGTGAAGGAGTTGTCCGTGAATGGGTACGTTTATTTAAAAGTGGACGAGAAAACGTTCATGATGAAGAGAGGAGTGGTAGACCATCATTGGTGACTGACGAACTCGTTCAGACAGTTGATGCAAAAGTTCGTGAAAATCGACGTTTCTCAATGTCGGAGTTGTCTACTGGTTTTCCACAGATTTCTAAGACTCTCTTGTACGAGATAGTGACAGCAAGATTGGGTTACCGTAAGTTCTGTGCACGATGGGTGCCCAAAATTCTTACCGACCACCACAAAACTCAAAGAATGGCCTCTGCATTAGACTTTCTGTCACATTATGAGAACGAAGGAGAACCATTGTTAAACAGAATCATGACCGGTGACGAAACCTGGATTAAGTACGTGAACCCTGAGACAAAAGAACAATCAAAGATGTGGACACATTCAAATTCGCCTACCAAACCAAGAAAAGCCTCCCAAGATTTTTCTGCCAGAAAACTGATGGCAACGGTGTTTTGGGATGCCAAAGGGGTGTTGTTGGTTGAATTCATGGAACGTGGTATGACCATTAATCAAGACGTGTACTGTGAAACAATAAAAAAGTTACGACGGGCTATACAGAACAAACGCCGTGGTATGCTGACTTCCGGTATCGTTTTTTTGCACGATAACGCCCATCCTCACTCTGCTCGCAGAACAACAGCCCTTCTTGAGTCCTTCAAGTGGGACGTTATCAACCATCCACTTTACAGCCCAGACCTGGCGCCAAGTGATTATCACCTCTTCATGCATTTGAAGAAATGGCTCGGGTCACAGCGGTTTGATGACGACGAAGAGCTCAAAGATGTGGTCACAGGCTGGCTCCAGGCACAAGCGGGTGATTTTTATGCAGAAGGAATTTCAAAGCTTGTGAAGAGATACGATAAGTGCCTCAATCGCTATGGAGACTATGTAGAAAAATAGTGCAAAGATGTAGTTGTAAGATGTATATATTAAAATATTTTTATTTAACTTGGTGTATTTTTTAAATCAACCGGAGGTTACTTTCTGAACGGCCCTCGTATATTGTTACCCTCGTTTTTAATTATATTTTATGACTAAAGCCAAAGAGTACTTTGGAATATTTAAATATTTCAGTATTTGGCCATTTTATCATGTATCTTACTACTATTCTTTCAATAAGGTAAGGTAGTGAAACTGTGATGACAGGATGAGTCAGGAAACATTTTCAGTCTTCACCTTCTCCAAATATGCCTACACACATTTCATCTGATAGCAAAAGGATAAAACCTGAAACTGTCCCCACACAATGAAAGAGCTGAAGTTGAATAATTGCAGTGTGACTGATCCAGATGATGTATCTACTTAGAGTCAAGTATACCACAATATGACTGCTCAGCAACAAATAACATTGATGGAGAAGGGCTCATATTGAATATCTTCCATAAGAAAAAATTTCGGTTAAAAGGAGCAAATAATTTTATGCCATTGCAGGCTCTTTTCACTATAGACATTTATAACATTCATAATGTCCCTGAACATTATCAAGAGGTATGTTTAAAGTGTTCACCTACTATTGCACAATCTACATAACTTTTAAAATATGAAGCAAAATAAGTAAGAAAAAGTCATAGCGCATTACCAGCTGCAAATTTTGTCTCTAGTCTTTTATTTATGATAGGTAAGGAAGTAAAAAATCTTATATGAATTAATATTAGCATAGAAATTGATGCTTTAAACTTCAGAGATATTAGAAAAGTAGTTGCATGTAAAAGGGGTGGGAGAGGGAGGGAGGGAGAGAGAGAGAGAGAGAGAGAGAGAGAGAGAGAGAGAGAGAGAGAGAGAGAGAGACAGAGAGAGAGAAAAGCCTGCTTAATAATACTGTTTAGCACTTTGGAATGCACATGCATGTACATATGCTCATCTAGATTCCAGAAGACACATGCTACAATTCAGCTGCACTATAACATAGTTTTTCACTATACTACTGTGTTTGTAGTTAGAAGCAAATTCTGTATTCTTAATTTCTTCTGGGTTGTTAACCATTGGCACACTGAGGCTTAACTCAAGTATTGTAGGTCTGCTTCTTCAACAACACAGATTTTATTAACCATAGCTTTAAATGTGAATATTGTTGGTTAAATTTTATGGTGACTGTCACTGACATTGAATGAAACAACAATTTTATCATTACCAGCCACAATTTATCTATTTACATGATGTGTTTCAGAGGTTTAAACCTCCTTCACCATTAATATGACAATGCAGTCTTAACACAACATAACATTTGATGTTAACAGAAGTAAATCCACCTGGTAATGGGGTTTTAAATCTCTGAAACTTATCATAGAAATCAGTAAATTTGTTGTTTCAGTCAGTAAGCGCAACTTATTTACAATCAAATCACTGAAAGCAATACTTCCTGACTCTTCTGGAAATACACAAAACAAAGAATTGTGGAGGTGGATAACTTATGTTCAATACAGTAATTTCAATTTTTGTTGAATAACTCACACATCAGTGCTGAAAAACACTGTTCAGAGGTTCAAGTGGAAAAACACTGAGATACAAACCATGCTCTTGATGCACTCATTTGCCCTCAGTTTATTCACGTGAAACACAAAGGTCAATTTAATGATGAGCAGAGACAGTTTTACATTACTAGAATTATATATTAATACCTTCAACTGCTGATGGGTGTTGATATATATCAACGGGGACAGGTGAAAATGTGTGCCCTGACCAGGACTCGAACCCGGGATCTTCTGCTTACATCGCAAATGCTCTGTCCATCTGAGCCACCGAAGGCACAGAGGATAGTGCAACTGAAGGGACTATGTTGCACTTGCCTCTTGCGAGACCCACATTCTCACCTTATATGTCCACACTCTACATTCGTAGTGTCATTACCCCCGGTCAGGGCACACATTTTCACCTGTCCCCGTTGATATATATCAACATCCGTCAGCAGCTGAAGGTATTAGTATATAATTCTAATTTCATTCTAGATAGCTGCAGATCATCAATGGTGACTGTTCTTTCGGACATGTCTGTAAGAACAGACACCATATCCATATAAGTATATCGTTCTGGCAATACTGGACATGACCTTCTTCTTCTATGTGGATGCACACATATTCCCCGAACTCGTACAGGACTTGGTAAGAATGTCTTCCATGAGTAATGAGTGTGTTGGGTAGGGACACTACGAATGTAGTGTGTGGACATATAAGGTGAGAATGGGGGTTTCACGGGAGGCGTGCATGAGATAGTTCCTGCAGTCACGCTATCCTCTGTTCACTCGGTGGCTTTTCGAGTCCCGGTTGGGGCACACAGTTTCACCTGTCCGCATTGATATACCTGCTGATCAAAAAGTCAGTATAAATTTGAAAACTTAATAAACCACAGAATAATGTAGATAGAGAGGTAAAAATTAACACACATATGCTTGGGATGACATGGGGTTTTATATAAAAAAAAAAAAAAAAAAAAAGTCCGACAAATCGCGCTGGACAGCAAAACTGCTACCATGACAGGTGGGAGGCACGCCAATATGTTACAGAATCGCATCACCCCCAGCCTGGCTGATAAACACCTGCTGGAACGTATGATGTTTATGCAGGATGGCGCTCCACCCCATATTGCTAGATGCGTGAAAGATCTCTTGCACGTGTCGTTTGGTGATGATCGTGTGCTCAGCCACCACTTTTGTCATGCTTGGCCTCCCAGGTCCCCAGACCTCAGTCCGTGCGATTATTGGCTTTGGGGTTACCTGAAGTTCCAAGTGTATCGTGATCGACTGACATCTCTAGGGATGCTGAAAGACGACATCCGACGCCAATGCCTCACCGCTTTACAGTGCTGTTCACAACATTATTCGTCGACTACAGCTATTATTGAGGAATGATGGTGGACATATTGAACATTTCCTGTAAAGAATATCATCTTTGCTTTGTCATACTTTGTTATGCTAATTATTGCTATTCTGATCAGATGAAGCGCCATCTGTCGGACATTTTTTGAACTTTTGTATTTTTTTGGTTCTAATAAAACACCATGTCATTCCAAGCATGTGTGTCCATTTGTACCTCTCTATCTGCATTATTCCGTGATTTATTCAGTTTTCAAATTTTTACTGACTTTTTGATCACCCTGTATATCAACAACCGTCTAGGTGGTTGCAGATCATCAATAGTGTCTGTTCTTTTGGACACGTCCCAAAGAACAGACACCATATTCATAAAGTATATAGTTCTACATTAGGTAGACAGGCAATCATTGTACTGACCAAGCATTGTCATGAGGTAACAACGAAGTCCAGATAACAGTCCAGGAGAATACCACTCTTGTAGGGTTGTTGCCAAAAGATACCCCAGAGAGCTTGCTGTAAACATTAGTCATTTGACAAATAAGACTGTGGAGGTCTGCAGCAGCCCTTAAATCTGCCACAGCTGTTTTGCCATGTGACCTGGCACTGGCAGATGTGTCCTCTCAGGCCATATCTCGTGACCTGTCAGGCATACGCAGAATTACATCAAGTGATCCATTGCTACATCTGGAAAAATTACAAGATCCCACTCCCCCTTGAACCATCATGGCTAAAAGATGAGGTAAGTGCAATCTGGAGCAAATGCTGGAGTGCAGCTTTAGGTGCTTTCAGTAGTGGAGCCCCTCCCAGGTCCAATGCTGAAGAGGCAGGAGCTGACAGTAGCTTTGACTTGCAACATTCTGCTGATTCCAGTGAAAGCTGTGGGTCTGACATCAAACTGGGCACAGGCTGGATGACCTCTAAAGGAGTGATGGATGATTTCTGGAAAACTGGGAATGCCTCAGATCTCATCCTGGCACCAGACCCCACATCTTCTGTTCTTGGTCCTGGGGCTGGACAAGGTGGGTTGCTCCTGATGGCATGCAGATCCAGAGGTTGACATTGCATGAATGGCACAACTGACACCTTGTCTGCCATTGTAGGTACTGGCAGTGAGTGAGGCAGGTTTCCCTTGCCAGTGTGGCAGATCCAGAGGTGGAGCTTGCCCCAGATGGTTCAGAGATATCAGATTCCAGTGCCAGAGAAGGATGCTTCAAGTTTTATGACCACCAGGACCAACTGGCAGCCTTGCTGAGCAGTGATAGAGACACATTTTCAGCGATATGTATGTCCAAATGTGTCCACCCAGATAGGGATTCCCACCTCAAAGGGTGTGGTAACTTCTTCTTCTTGTAGTGATAGAGGTTGCAACACATCTGTCAAGGAATGATGAGAGTGTCCATGTGAGAGTTCTGCCAGGCTTCGATGATGGGTCAGTATGACCTGGTAAGAGGATAAAGAAGTAAGCAGTGCAGAATCAGTAGGCTAGGATGGAAATAGTTTTTCCATCTGCAATTTAAATGTTTACACAAAATGTTGAGTCATGTCAGTAGATGCAGGATGCAACGTAGTTCTGCTGAGCTTGATCACATTCCATATGCAAAACCAGTGAAACCCAGTGGAACAAACTGTGGTCCATGATTTGTGACCATAGTTTGTGGGGCTGCTTCAATAGGAAAAACAGTGGCCAGGGTCTTAGTGCTATTCTCTGTCATGCTCTGTTGCATTTTTATGATGTATGGAAATGAAAATATGCATCTATTAAAGTCAACCACATTGCCCAGTGGAATGGAGCACAAAGACTACATGCACCTGATCCCACAGCTGTGTAGGGATAGACCCTGGCTTGTAGGCTTGGGGTACGGAACCTCTCAAATCATCTTAATTCAATAATAGAACACCTTCCAAAAGATTTATGGCATGGCACTGTAAAAAGAAACAATGAAGTTCCAAGAAGACTGCTGATAGAAAGGCCTGTGGCCAGCCAGTTTTCACAAATTGGCAAACCTGCCTCAACAGAGGATTGTTATTTGTGGCTGCTGAAAAATTTCTGGAAATAGTGGGAAATCCTTTCACAAAGTGTTCCAATTGTGAATCAATGTGAAAATAAATAGTCTTTTGTTTCAAACTTCCTGGCAGTTTAAAACTGTGTGCTGGACAGGGACTCAAACCTCTGACTTTACCTTTCAGAGGCAAGTGCTATACTGGCTCAGCTGTACAAGCATTACTAATGACCCACCCTCAAAGCTTTACTTCCACCTTTACCTCATCTCCTACTTTCCAAATTTCACAGAAACAGGAGAATTTTCATGAAGTCTGAAGTCTGGAAGGTAGGAGATGAGGTACTGGTGAAAGTAAAGCTGCAATGATGAGTCATGAGCCATGCTTGGACAGCTCAGTCAGTACTGCCCCATGAAAGACAAGGGTCCCAGGTTTGAGTCCTGAACTGGCACACTGTTTAAATCTGTCAGCAAGTTTCAAATCATTGCACACCCTGTTGCAGAGTGAAAATTCATTCTGGAAGTCTTTTCTTAATCAGATTCCTCATCAAGACCTGTAGGCAACTTTAATAGCACATCTGCATTCACATGTTAGACCAATGTACAATAATGGATGAAACAGTGGTTATTTGAGAAGAAAAGAGCCAAGTGCTGTAACCTCTGAGATATCAATTCAGGCAAGTTTGGCTTGGGGCCAAATATGGACAACAGCTATGGTCTGGGACGAGATGAAAATTGTTGCCTTACTGGAAAATGTGGAACTTCTGGATGACAAAGACAACTGCCGATGCCTCATTCCTTATCTGGGAATACTTTTTGTGTGCTGTGGTGAATGTCTTAGAGGCAGACACAATAGACCATCCAGAACCATTTTGGTACTTTGCAACGGAACAGCCTTGACACCATAGGGTGATGCATCTGTGGCCTACGCTAACATTAAATACACTCAATACAAGACTGGAAGTTGGAGCATTTTGACTAGCTACATTTAGCCTAGTTTTCAAAAGGACAGATAGACCTGCTGGAGATTTGATATATGCTCTTCCTGAGTTCTCCCTCACACTGCTATATCTTTCAGATTACTGACACATTATGGAATACTGGCAATAGTTTGTTCCAGAAATTTCTGGAAGACTGCTGGTGCATTAGCAGCACTGAAACATAAACTGTTATGTTGATAGAGGCTACTCAGCATTTAAATTCATTTGTTGCCCGCCTCTCGCGTTTTGCTTTCAATTTGTTTGTAATTTGTACTGAACTGTATGATCACTGTATATGCATACATCAGGTCCAGGATAAGACTTACTTTATTTGATTTGGTTTCTTTAGCTCTTTCTGACAATAATGTACTCAGTTTGATAGTGTCCTGCATCCCCTAGTTTTTCCATATGTGACATCATCTTGGCTGGTTCTGAAATGATGTATTTGTGATCACCAGAAAAAGTTTTAAAAATTTTTGTTCTCTTACATTTCCAGTTCCTAATCCATACCTTCCTTTCACTTCAGTTCTTTGTGTTTCTCCTACCTGAACATGTCAGCCACTCATAATAATAGAGGTACTCTCTGTCTTCTGCGTATTGCAGAACTTTCTCAAGTTGTTTGTAGACTTCTGTTTATCATCACTATATCCCTATGTTGGCCTGTATCCAGTCATTCTGTTTTGATCACCTTAGTTTATTACATGAAGATTGTCGCTCCTGAAACCCTCATCATCTTTCCATTTAATTTCACCCACTCCTAATATGTCTATTTGTAGCTTTTTTGTATTGTATTTATTAGTCATGTTGTCTACAGAAGCATCTTTTCCATAAGACATCAGACAATTCGAGTTAGAAGCACACTTCTGAAAGTGATTTCTAGGCATACATACAATAAAACAGTTTGTTCGTTAAATATTTGTGTAACACACTCTATAAATTTAAATATTTTTCAGTGGAGTAAAAGTAGTGATGCTGTAAATATGACTTTAGAGATTTTGCAAAGGTTTTGATGTCAGTAATAACTTTTATGTTTTCAGGAAGTTTGTTGTAAAGTTTATCTCCCATGTGGAAAGCACCATGTTGGCACAGAGACATGTTGATTTGGGTTATATTTAAATTTTTGTTTTGTTTGGTAAAGTGTATATCACAGTTTTCTTACATTTTGCCGTCCCTACCTGTTACATTTATTTTAAAGAATATAAAGGTTTCCATAATCTATACACATGGTAATGGAGGAATACCAGATCTTATAAACAGAAATTTGCAAGAGTCTCTAGGTTTGCATCCAAAGCAAATTCCAAATTCTAGTTGCCCTTTTTGTAGTTTGAAAGCGCTATTAGCCGTTGTATAGTTTCCTCAGAAAGTGACTCAATATTTAAGGCAAGAGTGGAAGTAGTCATATTATGCATTCATTTCTGTTTTGTCACTATAGCATGGTTTCAGTGTGCAAAGAAGGTAACATGTCTTTTTCAGTTCTGCATTAAGGTATTCAATGTGCTTATACCATTTTACATTGCTGTGCAGTCAAAGTCCTAGGAATTTGGTTTCAGTGCTGTTACTAACTAGTTCATTGTTCACAAACAATTTTATATTCTGGGTAACCGCAGCTGTTGAAAGGCATGATGTCAGAAAGAATTCCGCTCACAGCTGATAAAATTGTTGTTTATTAAAACACAACTGGTTTCACAGCTTTAAGCTGCACCATCAGGTGGACAATGTTAAAAGATCATAGGCATACCCATCACTTCCAATCTGTGTATAGTAACTTTTGACTAGGAGCAATGGGTATGCCTATAATCTTTTAACATTGTTCACCTGATGATGCAGCTTAAATCTGTGAAACCAGATATGTTCTAGACACCATGTAGTTTATTTTGGTAGAATTGTGGTGTCATCTGCAAATATGATTGTTTTATGTGCATCCACATTTAAGTTGAGATTATTTATGTTACTGATCCTTGAGGTATTTGTTTATAGTCTGATAAGTGCTCAGATAGAGTTTTTAGATGGATATTTGTGTGCTTGATGCGCACTGCCTTCACCTCCCATTTTATATTCCCCAATTTACCTCAGATTCCCAGTGATCTAACATTCCAAGTCACCACTCCCTTATATATTTTCTTCGCTGTAAATTTATTTTCATTTCACTTACTTTTATTAATCCCCTTGGAGACTGTCCCCAGCTAGAGATCTAACAGGAGACTAATTTAGTTCTGGAAAATTTAGTCACAGAAGGATACATTATAGATACAAATGGTTTGCAGTAGTGAGATGATTTATGTGCTAGCTTTTCCTTGCTTTCTCATTCTACTCAGATAGCTGGGATGATTGTTGCCATCTTCACCTGTCTGTATTTACTGTATAGCTGTACTGACTTTGTCTTCAGTTATAGTCAAACTACAACTGCTGCTGTCCACTTGTAGGTTAGTTTATTTAAGGTCTGCCACAAGTATCTCATTTCCTCAGTTGCACCCAAATCTAGGACGCATTCCCCTATCCACCACCTTGGGAAACACCAGATGCAGGAGGAAACCAGCAAAATCCCAGATGAGGTTTCATGCTTAAACAATATAAGAATTTGAGCCAGCTAATGGAAACAAGTTTTTATATGCTGTATTTCACAAAGCACACTTATATTTTGCTACTGTCAACATCATCACCAACAGTTAACTGTGAGCCTGGTGATATTCTAATTATATTATTCACAGTCTTTGAACACAATTTCTTAACGAGTTGGACAGTTAATTTCCTATAGTTATGAACATTTTGAGATCTCTGTGAATATTACACCATTCTGAAGATCTCAGAACTAATTATCTGGATACTTTAAAAAATGTGATCAGTGACTATGAATAAAGTAATTTAAATATTTCAAGGGTCACTATTAACTATTGGTGATAGTGTTGCAATTAGTTGTGCCATTTCCATGGTATGACCATTTAATGATTTATAAAATAGTACAGAAACTTTGTGGTGCAGTTGTTTGCTTGTTTGTGACTTCTGCATTTTACTGCATTGACCTGAAGATGTTCATTGCTGAACAAAATTAATTATCTCGACCCATAAACATTTTTTATCTAAAACTGTAAATAAAATATTTTCACCACTTGAATGATGTATGTGTTGCATGTGGAGAGCAGAAAATTAGACCAAGAGCTGCATATACGTGATGCAAATTTTGTAAAATATTTTCAGAAATTGAAATCAGAAACTGAACTCTTCAATTGCTCAGGTAAGTGGTTGCTAATGTAAGACATTACAGACTCATATTGTGATACCTTGGTAGGATGGTAAGAGAGCTGAGTGCAGTGGAAGAAAAGTTCCAGCTACACGTGAATCAGTCACTTCTGGATTTCTTCCTTATAAAGGAACAAGGCACACAATTTCATATTTTGCTAGCAAATCTGTGGAATATTTTTTTCTTTGTTGCTCACATAGATAAACTAATATGGTATCCATCATATTTTGGCCATGGGACATTTGTCATCTTCAGATAACTCTTTGTGAGTATTGGCTTGCTTCAAAGGGACATAATGATGTAGTCTTGTTGTCCATCCAACATCCACCATTGGGATCAATAAAATGTGCTCAAGCTATCACATGCCGGTGTGAAAAATCATGTATTATCACGACCATGCAAACAACTGAAGAAAATGGAAATGTGCCAGGGACAAACCCATCAAATTAAACTTATGACCTGCCAAATCAGCCATGGCTGAGTACAGCAGAGAAATGGACTATAAGATGCAATGTAAGAAGACAAATGAAAAGACCTATCCTCCTTCTGAGAAAGTATGTTTTGGTGTAATAACCACAAACAGCAAAGTTTGCGCTCAGTGAGAGTACATGGGCTGCTATGCCATACAAGGGCATTTCATCACTACACCTATGGGATTGTGGTGTGGTTTCTTAGAAGAATTCCTACACTTCCTTCAAAGGTAAATTCACATGCTCCATGTTTTGTGCAATTGCTGGCACTTTTACCAATTTAGCAACAAAACGCATTTTATTTACAGTGTCCCATCTCCAGTTGCTGAATTTCCATAAATGTGAAGCTTTATGAAGTGGAAAATAAACATGTTTTCAATGTAGTAGGCACCATGTGCTGATTAAGATAGTAATTTCCCGTAATTTTAAATACAGATAAAATAAGATAAATACTAGTAACTAATATCATCTATGAAGTTGTTCATTAGTCAAACTTAACAGTTAGTGTAGCATGTGCTACCTTGTTTCTGTTATTATATTCGGGTCTCTTACTATATAACTGAAGGTTCTCCTCCATCTGAACTCTATGGAATGAATTAATGATTAATTGGTTTAATATTTTTTAGAAAAATGTATTTTATCCTCATACACTGTTATTTTTAAGCAGTTGAACAGTTCTGTACACAGTTTTTTTATGAACCTGAATCAACATTTTTTTTTTACTTCACATTAACGTGGAAAACAAAAATAAACTATATCCTCAATGAAATTTGTTTGTTTGCATAAGAAGAGATTAGACAGAGGCATCTAATGCAATATACATATTTAATGGTTGACAGTCCTTATCTACTGATGACTTTCTTTGCCTGTTTAAATCCCATTTTCATACTCATCATGTGACACAAGATGTTACAGTGACTGTTTTCAAGAAAAAATCTATCCTCTGGATATGTTGCTAGTGATAATTTTGGAAATATTTTAATAGCTTCTTCTAACTGTGAATCAAGGTTTGGGAAGGTGCTTAGGTTCAGGGATACATACTCATTTTGAGTATGTACAATGTCTGGTTACAACACGTAAATAACTTGAATTGGAGACTGATGCTACATACATAGGCTGAGCTGTGTCACAGTTAATGCATAAGTGAGTAGTTGTATATAAACAATTTACTATCAGTCTCAACCATTGGTAAACATTCCATGAAAAGGCAGTAAATGCCAAAAGATTATATATCACCCATAGGCATAACTTCAACAGGAAAGTTGCTTAGCCTCTGTGAATGTAGCTTGTCATATCATGAAACTGCAGGCTGTATAAAATAATAATAGTAATAATAAATGGTTTATCTGTCCATAATAACTTTTACAGTCATGGACATAATCTGTTTATAAACATATGAGCATTAATAACAATTTAAAAATAAGATAAATTATACACAACAACATTAAAAGTCTTTGATGGAGCACAAACATTTATCAATTAACAGTTGCTTTAATTTTCTCTTAAATATGTTTCCATGTCACAGATTTGTGCTATTTGGTAGTCTGTAATAAAAATGCCTGCCAGCAGAAAATGGACTATGATCTGTTGCTCTTTTATCACTAAATTTTATGTGGTAATCCTCTCTTTTTCCTGCATTATAATTATGGATTTCACTGTTGATTGTCCTATGCCCCACATTTTCTTTTACAAACAGTATAGTCCTGGGAACATACAATGAATACACTGCTAGTACGTTATGCTTAATAAAGTATTTTCTACAGGACTGACATTTAATAATATTAGCTATTATCAGAATTGCTCTTTTCTGGGCTCTGAAAGCTCTAGCCATGTATATCGGTGGTGGTCCAGTCAAATCTCGATACCATGTTGTAGGTGGGAGTGTATAATTCCAAAACAAATTTGTCTTAAGACAGGTGGTGCTATTATGCAAAAAAGGCATTAGCAGGTAGGAGTTACATGAGATTTTTTTACACGTGTAGCTGATGTGCTCCCTCTATTTAAGAGGTCCATCCACTATAATATCCATGAATTCATGTTCAGCAGTTGTTTTAACTGATAACTCTGGCTCAGTATCCACTTATCTTGATATATAATTTAGCAGAAACTCCATAAGAATTATCTTGTCCTTATTTAGCACCAGTTTGTTTTTGGTGAGATATTCTGTAATGATACTAATGTTCTCTATGTTATTTTGCACTGCTAACTAACTGTTTTGTAGAGCTCCAGATTATGTAGGAGGTATCATCAGCATAATTAAGCAAATTTGAATTTTGTGGAATTACTACATCATTGACATACACAATAAACAAGTTCTATATGATTATTTTACTGTATATGTCCCATATTTGTATGTTACAACTTAACACATTGTCTTCTGTCAGCAAGGTATGATCTTAACGAATGTGATGCCACTCCTCTGACTCCATAAGTTTCTAATTTATATAGAATAATAGACTGATTTGCAGAGTCAAACACCTTGGACATGTCTAAAAAGGTGTCAAGAACTTTGTTTTCATCTTTAACTTTATTCAAGATCACTTGAAAAACTGTAGCTACAGCTGTTATTGTACACCTACCCTTCCTGAAACTATGCTGAGAGAGTTTTGATTGATTGTACTTCGAGAAAAATGATTCAAGTTGGTTAAGAAGTAGCCTTCACAACAACTTACTAAGTACTGATGTCAATGAAATAGGCCTATAATTTTGTATATCAGTAGTTCTTCCCTGGTCTTATTTCAGTGACTTTTAAAAAGTCAGAAAATGACCCCTGACTGAAAGAGCTGTTTATTAAATGTTGTAGTGGCTTATTAATTCATTACTGCATTCTTCCAGAAATTTGGCTGCGATTTTATCCCAGCCACTGGATGTATTTGCTTTTTAGTTGGAAATGGTTTTCAGGTTTTCCAATTCTGTAACAGACCTCAGGAAGAATAAATTACTGACACAAGTGAGATTTAGCACCTGTGGTGGGTCAGTCACATCCTCCATACTCATCTTAATAAATTGGTCTAAGAATCTCTCACATACTTCCTTTGGATCACTCAGCAATTTTTCATTGCCTCTTATTATGTTATTGCACACTGCATTATCACTCCCCCTGCTTTCCTTATTTACTTAACTCCATGCTGTTTTGCTAACATTATTGGATTTCTTCATCCGTTCTGCATACATATGTGCTATTAATGTTTTAACTGCTTCCTTGTAGGGTTTTCTACAAGCTTTGTGTCTAGATTGGAAGTACTACAGTTTGGTGTCTCTAACAGAAATGTACAAATTGTTCATACTTTCCTTTAATTTTATCACATTAGGGGGAAGTTTAAGGTTCTTAGAACTGTTCTAACAGTGATTTATACATCAAAGACATGGAAAAACTTGACTCTATGTGTGCTAAAACCGGCAATTGATCACAAAATATGACAGCTGCTCAGTATCACAGATATCTTACAAGCACTTTTGTGATGGTCTGTATTGCTTTATCATGAGTGTTGGTACAACACTGCTGTTTCATACAGTTCATTGACATATGTAATGTGTTGAACAGTAAGTATGTGTTGCTTTCTTCAGACTGCCTCGGAGAAAACACCATATACACCATCTGAATTAATAGTGTCCATTATGGATCTGAGGTAACAGTATGTTATGTTTTTACAGTAATAATTGATAGCATTCAGTTACAATATTTATCCTATGCACAACTCTACAACACATTTCTAGTGACAATGCTCTCATTATCAGGTTGTTAAACCTAGCTCATGAAGTTCATTATGCTTAACTAGTATACACACCATCACCTATAATGGGCTCCTTCATGCAGACAGTGGCGAGCAGTTTACAGCAAATAATCTTTTCCAATAAGTGCCCCTTATTATGACCTTCAATAAAGCTCAGTTGTGCATTAGATTCTTTGGAAGTGAATTGCATCTCCCAGAGTACTGTATTTGGCATTGTTCCAAATGTGTGCCCAGTATGTTACCATATCCTGGGGACTCTGTTACTCCGAATTACAGATACTGTAAGTACCAACCATTATATTGTGAAGTTTTGATTACAAGCTATCAAGAATACCATTCTATATGATCTCACAAAATGTCGCAGCTCCTATCAAAGTATGACAGCTTCACTATCAGCTTATTTAGGGAATATTGAGTTACTTTATTGTTCTCAACAGTATATGTTTTATGTCATTGTATATCATATTTATATCATTTCTAATTTAATTTTGATGAGTTGTTTCCAGTGCTCCAATTTTAACTAACAACTGTATATAAAACTATAGCAGCATATAAGACCTATGTCAGAATTATAATAGTATTACTTACATATCTTATTCTTAATTTTTTCTTTTTTTCCTGTGTTGTAGATTCTGTTTATTTCATTCTCTCTGTCATATCATTTAGTTCTTTTCCTGAACCACAAAATGGGTCAAATACTCAATACTTATTTGCTGTTTTTCTGTTCTGTCAAACCACCTTTTAACTGAGTTTTGTGTGTCACAGGTAAATGAGCTGGAACAGAAGGTTAATGAAGAGCATGCTTTGAGGTTTTCCCTTGAAGTTCAAGTTAACAAAATGAGATATGAATTACAGGTAATTTCTGCTTTGTGATGCTGAGCAAATTACTGGCCCATTTAGCATCTAGATTATTGATAAAAATGCTGTTGCCCATGTGTGATTTGTTACATTTAGTTTACTTCATAATGAACGAAATAAATAATTGCCCCTTTTCATAGCTTTATGTAAATTTCAATTTGTTAACAGTCAACAGTTAATGGATGCAGATACTCTTTTTACAGCTACACAGTTTTTTTGTTGAGACATATTTAAATCATAGATCAACAGTATTAAAAGAAGTTTACAAACACATCCTTTGGAGTCAATGTTAAACTGTAAGTTCGCTTTGCCTGGTTGGATAACAGGTGTGGATTTGTGACACACGAGCTGCAGTAGTGGCATTCAATTGAAAGACTTGCACTTGGTCATTGAGCCACATCAAAATAATTAATCTACAAAAGTTATTACCCAGAGCAGTGTAAAACATCCAAATTCCCAGTCCTCCTAAAATCTGATAAACCACCCTCACATTCTTCCAGCCTGTCAGCCCCACATCAGACTTTAACAAGATCATTGAAATTGTCCTTACCTAACAAATCCATAAGCACCTTGCAACATACCTATCTGTTCTCAGTACCTAGTGTGGCTTTCATCCCAACTATTCCATTAATGACTATTTTTTATCTTACTTACCTTGTCACCCATCAACTAAATAAACATAAATCTGCCATATTTATCTCCCTTGATATCCAAAAAAAGTTTGTCTGAGTGTGGCATTCAGGACTGCTTTTCAATCTAAACCTATGCACTCTCAGTTAATTATGTCTGACTTACAGCATGCTTCCTTCATTACTGTCCTATACAAGGCACAATCAGTCACACCTGCTTCTGCATCTTTCACCCTAATGCTAGTAGAGTGAAAGATGCAGAAGCAGGTATTCCATCCTACCTCTTTCCCTCCGTGCCCCCCATTTTTACATCTTGTGCACTGCATACATTCCCAGTGCTCAAACTCTCTCCCCCAACTTACTTCCTGCAACATACCTATGATACTGCCTACCTAGCTACCTGCCAAACCCTCCAATTTTCCCATGCCTCCCTCCAGCATCACTTGAATCTCCTGCCTGAGTAGTGTAATACATGGAAACATCAAATAAATCCTCAGGAAAGCCAATCCTTTATCTTTGGCCGCAACACTAGGTGTTTCCATCGTCCATCCACAATCACCTTATTTCTCTCACCAGCGCAGTGAAGTATTTAGGACTAACCCTTGAGTGAAAACTAACATGAAATGCACAGCTCATTACCAGCCAACACATTCTTCTCTTCTTGCAGCATGTTTGGACCCAATACATAATTCAGAAAATTCAGTCCAGGCACCCAACATTCTACCCAGTAATCATGAATCCAAGTACTAAATGCATATCCTCACCTTATCCATCCTCTCCTGCCAGATTGTAAACCAACTCCCATTTCCTATTGATGAAATCCATCCAAAGATACATGCTTCCATCCAGCCCTAGTCAACAATATCCACCTCATCACACTTCTCCATTTTCTCCATCCTTGGTCCTCCCCATCAATAACTGGTAGTTGCTTCTTGTGATTTCACAGGACCCTATTGCAGTGCTCCTCATTGCACCTCTATCAGTAACATTTTCAGACACCACCAGCATCATTATTATACCATAAAAGCATCTACATCATATCTGATTACATTTTCACTTTTATGGAAATTCATTAAAAATTTTTAAAACTATAATTTTTTTCACTTAAATATGTGTTTTTAAAATCAGAATTTATTTCACAAGTTTTATGCAGTTAAAAAAATTTAAGCATGTAAAACCTTTTACTGAAAAACATTTTTGTCTTCTGCCACCACTCCTCCTCATGGGAAATTGAAGTATAAAAGAAAAGGGAAAAAAGAGAAAAAAGAACATTCATTTTAAAGGCTGCTATTGAAAAGGGTCTTTGAAAGTTCTCACTAACTTATTAGACAGAAACTGTGTGAAGTGAAGATCTTTCACAGATATATAATAAGTTTCCTTGTCATATTTGTGCCCAATTGGCATATGAAAGATGGAATTTTTGTTCCCAGTGTTGCAGTGTTGATTATTAAACAAATAAACCACACACAGTCCATAAGAAGTTATCATCTTCCATTATGTCGTAATTTGGCCTTTCAAAGTGTTTACATTTTGTATGTGGATAAAAATGTGTATCAAATTGCTGGTTCTCCATGTCAGTTCTCTATAATGCATTGTACCATGCTGTTTCAGCATTACAGCTCAATTTCAGATTGTTGTATTTATTTTTAACTGAAGGGTTGCAGAGAAGCATTTTATTATACATCCATGTTGATTAGACAGATACTTACCTTTGTCTTTCCCTGTTTTGTTTGATAGTTTTATAGTTAATAAGCACAGTTCCAGTAGTTCCACAGTCTATCATCTCTTAATTCAGTGAATATTTACTTAAACCGATTGAGCCCTTCCTTACAGGACACTTATTGTCAGTACTTATCCTTCAAAAGTTGTGGCCTACTCATCCACAATATCAGACATTTGATCATGTGAAGCTATGACCCATTGCCTACATTCTCTAATAATTGCAGCAATCATATACTGACAAACCAACCTGATGCTTTTGAAACTTTTCTGTCATCTCCAACCCTACAATATGCTACTATTAAGATGTGTCTGGTGAGAATGATGATGTCAGAAGATATTCTTTTTCTGACTGCCTTCCTGCTAGCTGCCTGTTTTCACCTTCTCTTCCCACATTCACTACTCATACCTACAGGTCCTATGTGATTTTTTTCCCTCAGTCCTTACAGGTCATGAACATTGTATAGAGAGACTCTTGCTTTTCCTACTATATGTTCAGTACTGCTCCCCCCCCCCCCCCCTCCCCCCTTTGTTTTCAAACAAGTACTTACCACATAGTTTGTAATTACATTGAAAGTGATTTAACATAGCTGGAAATTTTCTGTTGAGGTATTGTATTGTATTGTATTTTTATTGATCCAGGCAGCTGTACATATGATATTGGATAGGTCAAGGGAGCTATTTACAAGTAATTTTTACAAATTGATTTTTACATTATTTTGTAGCAAGGAAATTATCTATCTTAAACAAAACCGTTAATACAAATCATACAAATGTAAGGTTGTACATACGATATTGGATAGGTCAAGGGAACATATTTGCAGGTAATATTTAATAAATTGATTTTACATTATTTTGCAATGAGGAAGTTAGCTATCTTTAACAAAACAGTAAATACAAATGTTGTATGGTAAAATACAAACAGCCAATACAAATGTAATAGTAAAGTAGTCCAGTGTATTTCATAGACATGCACAGTATATAATTTTCAGACCTAACTGAACATTTATCATATTTTTTACATTTTTAACCCCTTTCAAAAAAATGACCAACTGCATAAAAGCAATGGTCCAAGAGATATTTTTTTAACTTATGTGTGAAGGCTCTTGGGTTCTTTGTTGCTTTGATTTCATTGGGTAAATTATTATACATTTGTATCCCAACATTTAAAACACTTTTTTGGTAGCAGGTAGTTCTGGACTGAATCATATGTAGGTCAGATTGCTGCCTTGTTGCATAGTTATGAATATCTCCATTGAATTTTAGTGTGCAGTCATTGTTTAACAGGTATGACTTGACGAATGAGACGATATTATAAATGTAAGCAGAGAGCAGTGTCATAATGCCATTTGTTTTGAAATGTTGTCTGCATGATTCGTTATGTCTTAGATTACATATTATGCATATTGCCTTTTTTTGCATTTTGAAAATATATCTACCTCCAGGTGAGTTCCCCCAAAATATGATTCCATACTGTAATGTAGAATGGAAGTAAGCATAATATACATGTATGAGAACAGATTTTGTGACTGATTTTTTGAATATCCTTAAAATGTAACACACAGTTGAGAGCTTTTTTGAGATATAATTTGTGTGAGTCTCCCACTTAAGATTTTCTGCAAGCCATATGCCAAGAAACTTGATTTAGAATCACATCAGGCATTTCTTGTTTTTGGGATGAGAGTCTGAAGTTGATGTACGTTGTTTTCTGTATGTTTATAATCAGTTTGTTCTCATTGGACCATTTGCTCAGTGACGACATAAGCAGTTTAATTTTTTGGTTGTGGTCCTCTGTATCAGTACCCGTTATTAGTATACTTGTGTCATCGGCAAATAGTGTGGTATGTCCTGCAGCAAGCTTTGTGCTTATATCATCAATGTATAGCAGAAACAGTATGGGTCCCAGGATTAAGCCTTGTGGCACACCATATCTAATAGGCATTGTGTCAGAGGTGTGGACAGTAGATTGATGGGTGGTTGTATTCTTTTTTTCAAAATTAATTTCAACTTTTTGAAATGTGTTTGACAGGTAAGATTCTAACCATTTGTTTGCAATTCCTCTTATACCTTTATTTGATAACTTCTTAAGGAGTATGGTATGGTCAATTACATCAAAGGCTTTGGACAAATCTAAAAAGATACCAGTAGTGATTTCCTTATTATCCAGTGCTTTTAAGGTTTTGTTGAGATACTCATAAATAGCTGTGGTAGTTGTCTTTTGCTTTCTAAAACCATGCTGGTGTTTTGTCAATAAGGATAGTTTATTAGTAAAGTCTTCCAATCTGGTGTAAAATACTTTTTCAAATATTTTTGAGAATGGGCTGAGTTGTGCTATGGGCCTGTAATTGGCTACATCATTTTTAGAGCCCTTTTTGTGAAGTGGGGTAATTTTAGAAGTCTTTAGTAGGTCAGGGAAAACTCCATTTGTAAAGGATGCATTTATTATATGGGTTAGGGGTTCTACAATGGATTCTCCACATTTCCTTACAATTAAATCTGTAATATTGTCACTACCACTGGAGTACTTATTCTTTAGTCCTTTTATAGCTGTAAGTGCTTCAGTATTGGAGACTTTGTGAAGAAACATTGATGCCTGTACTGGTATGGTTTCTGTTAGTGTTTGGTGTTGAGTATTTGGTGTGTGGCAGTTGTTCTTTATCAGGTTTTCTGCTATTTTGCTAAAATAGTGATTAAAACGATTTACTATTTTTTGGGGATCTGATGTGACTTCATCATTTAGATTTAGTTTTAATGTTTTGTTTATAACATGCTGCTTACTGTTTGTTTCATTTTTTACAACTGTCCACAAGCCTTTCATTTTATTGTTAGATTCCTTTATAAATTTATCATTGTATAATTTTTTTGCTTGTTGGATAACTTTCCTGTAGATTGCAAAATAGGTCTTACAATATGACCTAAACTGATCATCGACGTCATGGTGTTTCATGTGATTTTTTAAGTCACGCTTTTTTTGGCTGGAAATCCTTATCCCTTTTGTTACCCATGAGTTTGTGTGTTTGTTTCCGATTTTCCTGGATTTCAGTGGAAATGCAGTATTGAAGTGGTGGAGAAATGTTTCATGGAAGGAATTAAATATGTAGTTTACATCATTTTCTTTATAGACCTCTGCCCAGTTTTCAGCCCTTTAACAGATAGTTAAAAAGCCTTATATTATCATCATAAAATTTCCTTTGCATTTTAGTTATTGTGGGATATTGCCCTAAGTAATTTAAATTCGCTGTTAGTATCTGGGCTTCATGGTCACTGTAACCTGTGCTGATGACTTTGATTGAGTGGTGTAGTTTGTCTGTGTTTATGAAAATCTGATCTAGAGCTGTTTTTGAATTTTTTGTGATCCTGGTTGGTGTGTTTACAGTTTGGGATAGGTTGAATGAATTTGTAATATTCAACAATTCATCTTTGTTTTTTCCAGGTGTGAGGAAGTCAATATTAAAGTCTCCACTTATTAATAGATTTTTGTTTAGTGAGTGAATTTTTGTGAGTAGTGCTTCGAGGGAGTGTTTGAAGGTTTGGATGTTCCCATCAGGGGCTCTATATACAGTCAGTATCAATAGGTTATAGTCTGTTAAGATAATTAAGGAGAATTCAAAGTCTGTTTCTATTTGCATATTATTGTACTTTGTGAGGCTTTTGTATCTTAAATATTTTTTGACATAGATTGCTGTTCCACCTCCCTTACTTTTGTTCTGACAAGAATAACCAGCTAGAGTAAATTCGCCAAGTGGGGTTTTTTAAATTTTGTCTTCTGTTAACCAGTGTTCAGTAATACAGAGAACATCTAAGTGTGGCTTTGTTTTTAGGAAGAGATCTATTTCTAGTAACTTATTAAACATTGACTGCACATTATGGTGTAATATTTTAAAGGAAAATAGTGACTGTTTTCCAATGGAATGATTTTTGACACCACTCACTGGGTTTTCTTGTAGTTTTGGTTCATGAAAATTTTGCTCTGCACCTGTTTTCCTTTGGTTTGCTGCTAGCAGGGAGCTACTGGTGTTCTTGCCCATAAAAAATCCTGGCTGTAGGCTGGAGGTCTGCGTTTTCGTGTTGAAGACCTTGTCACAGTTTCCAGTGGTACTGATTTGGAGTGTGGCTGCACATTTTTTGCTGTTTCCACTTGGATGTCATGGGCTGACTGATTTGTGGCACTTGACGAGATATTTGCATAGGATGTTGGTGGTGACTTAGTGCTGACTGTGGACACCTTCTTCTTTTCTAAAACTGTTTCTGGTGTTTTCCTTGATGATGCTGACTGCATATTCACTTTTGTTGTTGTTACTGATGGCTCTTCAGCTCCTGGTGTTGCTGTTGGTTCAGCTGGAGTATTGCTCATTCTTCTGAGATTGTCCACCAAATTAGCTTCATTGGACCACAAATATGTTTCATGTCCTGGTGTAACACATTTTATGGCACTTCTTGTTACCAGTGGACTTTTGATGGCATTCAGCAGATTAACACATAGTTTCTTTTTCCCATTTTTATGTAAGTGAAGCCCATGCCTGGTGAAGTCTTTCCGTTGGAGGAAGCTATTTACATCTAAAACTCTGATGTGTTCACTGTAAGATGCCTTCTGCATCAAGTAACTGTTCATTTGGTAGATTTTGCAGTTTTCATTTGGCATGTCATGTCTATATGGTATTGTGCGTAGAATTAGTTGTGTGTGCCTAGTTTTTGCGATCGTTTCATCTAGTGATGTCATAAAACCACGTTTTGATCCATTAATATCGTTTGCACCAGCTAAGACGACAACATAATCATTTTGTCCTAGACTAGACATTTTGTTTTGTATATTGCATGTTGTTTCTTTGAATATAGCATTTGGCTTTATCAAAGATGTAAATTTATAGCCGGTTGTTGAAATTTCGTTCAGTACTTTTGCACAGTTCCTACCGTGACTATCTGAAAGTAACAGTACCTGTTTTTTGTTATTTGTAAGCTGACTCATGTTCGTGTTTGTTTTCAACTTACTGCAGTCATTTTTCTTAACCATTTTTAAATTACATGAGAAGTGTTCAGAAGCACTTTGTAGGTTACCTTTATTTGCTGTTTCACATTTTTCATGTTCACTCTTACCTTTGTTTACTGTTTCACATTTTTCATGTTCACTCTTCTTCAATGGAGCGTCATTTCTTTTGTTAGTACAAATATTTAAAACAACATCACTGTACAAATTTCGAACTTTTTCCTTATGTGGCGGTTTAGAAAGGTTTTTGATCATGCTTTCCAGTAGCAGAGCATGTTGTCTTGTGACTTGAAGTTCTTTCTGCAGTGTTTCTAATACATTGGTTTCGCGATTTTCACGATACATTCCAGTCGCATCTAGATAACCGTTGCACTTTGTTCCACAAGCACACGATATGTTTTCAAGATTTACTTTCGCAAAGCAGTGTGGATGATGCCACATATGCATCACTGGGCAAGTTCTAATACCGCTTTTTACTATTTTATCACACGATATGCACTTTGTAGACGCTAAATACTCATAGTTTACCGGGCGATTTATTACTACATCAACGCGCACCGCCATCTTCACAGGTTTTTCTCCTTGTCCTTTGATAGTCCCCTACTGCTTAATAAAATGCAACTGTGATCGAATTATGAAAAAAGAAATGAAGTTTGTTATATCTATGCTGAGGCAAACTAAAAAGGATAAGATAAGGAATGAGAGGAACAGAATGGATGGTGGTGTAAATCTAAGTGTATTGGAAAAAATCCACTAAACTAGACTAAGATGGTATGGTTATGTAAAATGGATGGAAGAAACCAGGATAGCCAAGTAATACCTTGAAATGAACATAAATAGTAAAAGATATGTTGGGTTATGGTTGCCAAGAATGTTGCTGAAAGTGGCATTGTTAATGATAGGATCCATGAAGAAGAGCTGTACAAAGAAAGAAAAAGTTGGAGGGGCTCATCACCAGCATCTGTGAAACAGAAGCTGCAATTTGAATGTGGTGACTTATCACACAATTCACAATATATGCTTTTGGCTAATTGACACATTTTCATATGATGTTGATTATAGGGCACTACTGTTAGTATTTGGATCTTTTCAAATGAGGGTTTGCATGAGTTTTTGGTTTTGGGGTTCTGTGTTTTTGCTGGCCCTTTTTTTTACTGTAAAATGAGTTTTATTGCCTGGTGAACAAAGTAGTATCTACAGATGCATTACAATAAATAAAGTACGCAGTAATGAAATGGCAGTAACTGAGCACCAGAGTTTACACACACACCTGGACAGCAACAGTGGGAAAACAGTGCAGGCCAAGTCCTGTAACAAGACAGTTCTTCAAAACAAATAACAAAATAGTCCTAATTGGCAAGCAAAACCTTCCCAGATCATGAATGATGCAAGAGAGAGTGAGCCACGCTGCTGGTGTGCAGCCAGTCCCCTAGGGCTGGTGTGGCACTGACTGTAAGTGAAGCAGGCACTCTCATTCTGGACTCTTGACAGCAGTGCCAAATATGAACTCTGCAGTTGTGATAGTGCCAGCATAAGTGGACACACTGCTACATCACTCCCTTCCCTTCAGGAAGCTAGTGCCGTGGGTATCAGTGGAAAAAGATGGAATGCCAAGCTGGTGAGAGGACTGCTGCCAGAGATGGACTGGTGCGACTGAAGAGGGCACGAGGTCAACCCAGGTGGCTCTGCAGCAGCAATGGTGACATGACTGCAGCTGCATGTTAACAAAATTTTCTTCCATTAGCACTGTATGAGGCATCACTTTTGCAGTGCTGCACAGTCAGCTGTCTCCAGCCAGAAGTTGCCTGTATGCTGGCAAACCAGGCATGGTAGTGACACTGCACATGCTGGTGGTGCGGAAACAGCTTCATCAGCGGTGAGGGATGGGTGCAGCAACAAGAGAGGCTGATAGTCACATCTCAGTGTTATCAGCACCCAACAGTTCCTTGGGTGAAGACACACCCATGACCTCTGGCCCCTGGAGAGGGGTGTCACATGAAGGCAAGCCCCCTGAGAGTGTCTGCTTTTGCATGCATCGTTATGGTCCTGTAGGTGCTGAGACACAAAGACAATACAGAGTTTGCCAATGAGTCCACCAAGCACTTTTTTATCTCCTTCTAAAAGGTGTGCAACATACCCTCTGTGTCCCCATTTGGTTGTGAGTGTAATGCTATAGACATGTGGTGGGCAATATTGTTGCGAGCGCAGAAATCTTGAAAAAATGCTGATGTGAAGTGCATGGCATTATTGGGCGTGATCATCCAGGACAACCCTTTAGTCACAAAGACATGGGTGAGAGCCTGAATCATAGCTTCTGTGATGGTGGAGCACATATGCAGGACATTGGGTAATTGGACAGTGTGTTGACCACCAAAAACCACATATAATGACATAAGGGGCTATGAAGTCAGTGTGAATGTTGACCCATGGGCCATGGTGTGAAAATTCTTGGCAGTACAGCCTGCTGTTCAGTGCTCTGTTTGCCCTCACAGATGATCCTCTCAATCACTGAGTTGATGATAGGCCAGTAGACTGAACACTGCACAAGCACCTTCACGCAGATCATACCCCAGTGGCCACGATGTAAGAGAGCAAGGAAACAAGCTTGCAGCACTAGAGAGATGATGATCAAGGGGTTGGTGGTAAGGGTGAGAGTGCTATTGACTACTGCTAGCCAATGATGAAGAAGGTGCTCGGGCCAACCACTGCATGCAAAACTGACCACCTGTCAGGGAACAGAATCTTGCCAGTGCTATGTGATGAACCATTACGAGAAGCCAATCCATTTCATGCAGCAAGTGAGTATGGATCTGGAAGTGGAGAACTTTGGCTTTGTTGAAGATCAGGTTAGGTTCCATGGGCAGGTACAAGAATGCATCCACATTAGCATACTGTGCTATGGATCTGTTTGAATCTCATATTGATACACATTCGGAAATGAAGCCCAACACTGGAGTTGTTGCATGTCACAATTGTCTTATGGTCAGTGATGAAATGGACATCATACGCAACGGTTCAGCCTTCTTTCCTACCTGAGAATAATTTCACTAAGTTGTTGTCAACATTTTGGGGTGGGGGGTGGGGGGTGGGGGGTGGGGGGGGAGGGGGGGCATTCATTGCCAGGCAAGCTGTTAGACTGGTGTAAAAGTACGGAGGCACAATGATGTCTTTAGCAACAACTTGGTTTAAGGGTGATGTGGGCCTCATATTCTTCATGGCACCCAATTACAGTAAAACCATTGGTTTGAACTCATGGCAAAGGTTGTCTAATGCCTGGAACAAGATGGAGTCATAAACAAGATGCACATCATTCTTAATTTGAAAACCAAACTCTGCGAATTCATTGAGACCAAAAATGATTTCAGACATTGCTCTTTCAATGGCTAGAAATGGCCATGTGCATAACATGCTAGTTCTCAACATTGATCATAAAATGCCCTTGAACAGCCATCAGGTGATCACCATAACTGACCAGATAACAATTGGTGGAGAAAAGAGTGGGGTGAAAATAGTGATAATGTATTTCAAGATCCATGAGCAACACAGAAGCCCCAGTATCATACTGGAAATTGAATGCTCATTATCCAATTTGTAGCACAATATAAATCATGCAAGAAACAATAATATGACACTATGAACCTCCAGAAGCTCTCCGTTCAGGTCCAAGGTCTGGTCACATCGCCAGCCTCAACAGACTGCTGCCGCATGGCCTTGTTTATGGCAAGTCACACACTAGGCATGGCAATGCAGGCAGCGACTACAGACATGTCCTCAGAAACAACAGGACATGTGGGGAAACTGCATAGGGCAGAGCTGCAGTCTGGTGGAGCGAACAAGAAGAAAACAATGAGAATGTCAGTGAATGATGCTGTGGTACTGAATAACTAGCTGTTACTTCCAATACATCTGCAAAATCTTCAGTTGTGGCTGGTGACACTTTGAATGCCTGAGCAATAGCCAGGACTTCCTTGACTGTGGGATCTTTTAAATGCAACACCTCCCAGTCACTTTTCTGTCTAGAGCAGAATAGAAAATAGTAGTGCTTATCAGAGAATCAACATAGGACTGTTGGTAATGAGTACAACTAAATCTGCATTAAACCCCATAGGTCAGCCATCCATGCCTGATATGACCGGTCCAGTTTCTGTTGTCACTGTGAAATTCCAAATTAGGAAGCAATGTGATGAAATATGTCAATGTAATGAACACACTGCAGCATGTAACTTCAAATCTCCAATTTGATATGTTGGTGGCATAGCTCAGACTGATGGTTGAAATTGCTCTGAGCACTGTGGGACTTAACGTCTAAGGTCATCAGTCCACTAGAACTTAGAATTACTTAAACCTAACTAACCTAAGGACATCACACACATCCATGCCTGAGGCAGGATTCAAACCTGTAACCGTAGCAGTTGCGCAATTCCGGACTGAAGCGCATAGAACTGCTTCAGAACTGTGTAACTACTGAGCGATCGTGTAATGTTCAAAGTGATCTACATTCGCACACATACTTTGACTCTCAATGGGCCGCAACGTAGGGTACAGTCATGCCGTGTGCAATGCCGCCATTTGTGAAAGACGCACACGCTATCAATTGCTATCAACCTATTCTGGTTTTGCCTCACTCACAGACTAACAGAGGACATTTTCATGCACCAAATTCCATTTGCTCACCCACCAGACCTGTTGCTCAGTTTTTCAACCATGTGAGCTCATGCACATCTTATGGCGCTTCACCTTCCAGGAAGATTTTGCTGCAACAATGTGATCTTCAGCAAGTTTCACCAGTAATTTATAGTCCGACTACATGGGGTGTGTTCCTGATGTGCACAGAAAACTCACATTGTTGTCACACGAAGTAGCAAACCCTTCCCCCCACACACACACATGCATGGGGGGCACTGATTCCAACCGTTCAGCCACTTGCCACTCCTACAGTTACGTCTGTGTCTGCCGCACCAGCCTTCTGTGTCATTTCCAAGGTGGACAATTTCAAATCTGTACCTCTAACCTCCGGTCCAGTTTACGGGACTGCCACACATGTTGCCAACTGCTCGTTCCCATGGTACCAACTGCACCAGCCACGTTGTGTTTTCGCAACACGTCAAGGACAATGCAACCTGCTGTTGCTTCAACGTCCTTGCCAATAACACACCTACACCTATGGTGCCAGGCTGCAGTACAGCCCCTCCTACTGTGGATCAGCACGCCTTCATCCCCCTCCCGCCCCCCCCCCCCCCCCCTGGCAGCCTGCCAAAGCTGCCCCCTTTATATGAGGACAACCCCGTATCATGGTTTGTGCTTGTGGAACATCTGTTCGAGTTTCATCATGTGTCCGATGACAACTCTAAATTCTTATGTCTCGTCATGCACCTCCATGATCGCTCAGACTTAATTTTTGATCTACTCTTCTCGCCACCGCCTCCACCAAAGTACGAGTTCACAAAGAAAACAATATTGGACCAACTCGCCTGTTCACCATAACAATTAATCATCAAGATCTTGTACGAGGAGCAACTGGGGGACCGAACTCCATCACAACACTGGTGCCGCCTTCGATTACTTGTGAGTGAACATACGATGCCGGATGTTACTCTGTGGGCGCTATGGTCCACCATGTTGCCTACGGGCCTACAGATCCACCTGCTACCGCACTCCTGGGAGTCAATCGGCTCTCATCTTTGCTTCGCAGACCAGCTGTATGCACTGCTATGACAACACCAACCAGCAGACCACTCACCACTGGTTGGCACAACTGTTCCTGTTTACTGGCCGTCTGCATGCAGAGGCAGAGCTCACTCCACCTCCGCACCGTCTACACCACCTGGCAGTATCTGCTCCCTCTCTCCTCTGTCCAAGCACTCAAGAATCACCCATGCACCATACGTGCCAATATACATCCCGGAACAAATCAATGAGGACAAGCCTCCTCCGCTGCCGCAGTCACTGCCACCACCACATCCGGCTCATCTGTATTGTTGGTACCACAAGATTTTCGGCAATGATGCCAAGAAGTGTCGATTACCTTGCCAGTACCCAAATTCCGATCGCAGGATCTAGAAGACACTGAGTCCTGTGGGGAAACTCACAGTTGTCCTCACAAATTGCACTCTGTCCACTCATCCACCCAGCCGAGCGGTCGTTTATACGTGGACGACATTTCGTCATGGCTCGTCTTCCTAGTTGACACAGGTGCTGACGTGTCTTATCATACCCACATCATTGGCCCCTCCCACCTCTTCACCAACGAGATCACTTCTACAAGCTGTCAACTCATCAACGTTACAAACCTAAAGCTGTGGCAAGGTTATGGTGCACCTATCTCCTTCTCTGTGTTTTCTGTGGACTTTCTACATTGCCAACATCAATGAACCAATTCTCGGTATGGATTTTTTGTCACATTACAAACTGTCCCCGATCGTGGTTCAGGGCTCAGTGCTACATTATCCCACTAACACTCAGATACTGTGCTCCCACACTTATGTTCCACGTTCTGTTTCTCTCACGACACGTGAGTTAGTACATGAGTGCTCTGCCCTCATGGGCGACACTGTGACCTGCGTCACTAACCTACTGTCAGAATACGACTCGGTGGCACAACTCCGCCAGGAAAATGATGAGCTGAAACAATGAATAGCACACACTTACAATGAGCTCGTCACGGCTTGTACCTCACTGCTGAAACTGCAGTCCACAGTGTCACCACCTAATCGTGTTTCTCCATCAGACACCAGCTCGGGCACTCAGCAGGTTAGTCCAAAAACATTAATTGCATATGACAATTCGCGTCCGGTAGATACCGCACCCCCGACACACTTGCCACATTCAGTGCCATGTGTTTCAAACAGTGCTTCTAATGACAGCAGCGCACGTGATATGACCACACCCACCACGCATGCAGCTGCCTCACGTATTGATAAACATTCCCTCTCTCTCACATGCCAGCCACGTGACTCAGCAGCCATTGGTGTTCCCCACATGACGCCAATGCCTCTCTTGCCCGCACCAGTTACCCAAGGGAAGGCTGACAACAGACAGTTGCTGCGCATCCCAACCTGCTCCATGCTGCGTGCACAGCCGACCTCTTCAAACAAGCGCACACCACACTCACATAATAGGCATGTGACTTTCATGCTGTCTTTTCCCACTCGTGCTAACGGTTATGCCTCGTCGCACCCCTCTTGTCCAAAAACTTCATGTCAGGACATTACTCAGTCTCGTGTGCAGTTCTCAGTTTCTTCCGTCACTGATAGAATGCCACTCAAGATAGTTACCACTGCCGGACCTCCTATTAGGCATAAGGTTAGACGCCTCAAACCCATTAAGTTGCGCGCGGCCCAGCAGTAAATTAATGAACTTTTGGATACAGGTATCCTGCAACTGTCGGACAGCAACTGGTCTTCACCGATTCACCTTGTCACCAAACATGATGGTTCTTTCGAAATGTGCTGCAACTACGGATGCTTAAATGCTCATACCGTCATGGACAATTACCCAGTGCCGAACATAAACGATTTCACTCATATGTTATCAGGCGCCACAATCTTCAGTGTTATTGACTGTAAACATGCCTATCACCAAATTCCCATAGCACTGGAAGACATTTCAAAGACAGCTATTAACATGCCGCTCAGTTTGTTCCAATTCAACTTCATGCCGTTCAGCCTGAAAAACGCGGCACAAACATGGCAACATTTCATTAACTCAATCTTACGACAGTTCGAGTTTTGCTTTGCATATCTAGATGACATACTCATTTTCAGCAACTCGGCTGAGGAACACAAAAATCATTTATCCAAGGTCCTCCAGACCTCGAACTCCAACAGCGTTGAGATCAACAAGGACAAATTCCAATTGCACCAGTCTTCTGTCATATTTTTGGGTTACACTGTCTCCACAGACAGAATATAACCTCCCATATCCCACGTGCAGGCCATCACAGCCCTGCCACCTCTGGCTACTTACAAAGAACTCCAACATTTCTTGGGTACAATAAATTACTACTGCCGGCATCTGCCTTCTGCCACCGCCATGCAGGCCCCACTGGCAGACTAGTTGTCAGGCAAACAGACTTCAGGCCTTAAACCAGTTTGCTGGACTGAACCTATGCTGGAGGCCTTCAAGGCCAAGGCCAATTTGCATATGTCATCAACCATGTGTCTACAACATGCACTCGTGCATCCATTATGTATATTCCCATACAGGGGAGACACTTTAATTGGAAGTCACTCACCCATTGTTGGTGAATAAATATGATATTGCAGTGCCTGTGTTGTTCAGAGGTATGAAGCAGGCACTGCCGTATCAGGATTCAAACACAGATTTCTCACTTATCGCACCTGGTCTTCTTACATTTCATATATTTCATAGTGGCTGTAGTCACCACAGTGCCTGTCCTTTTTGACATGCATGCATGTCTGAAGGAGCACTGCATCATACCTCTAAACAACACAGGCACTACAATATCTCAAAGATAATTATTTGTGATATATAAATACAAGATGGGAAGTCATAAATATACAAGGTGATTCAGCTGCCCTACCAATGTCATTTTATACAACCCACAATGTTATGTCCTGTCTCCAAAAACAACATGCAAGATTTTCATATTCTGTCACTCGCTATACACAAACTACTAGTCCTACAGAAACACAAACAGGACCTTTTTTCAGGAAATTTCATGTAGTTAAATTTTGTACTGGGATATATTTTCACTGGAGGCCGGGATTTTCGAGTTATTCAAGAAAAACATACAAAAGTTACCCACAAATGCACCTTCAGCCACACACTCATCCCTCACCAACCAGGACTGCTTGTATGTTGTTCATGGCACTTCCTTCTACCACTGTACAAAACTTTCTAACCTCACAAACTATTCCTAATATTTGACCTCTCTTGGTCTCTATTGATTGGGTTATTATGTCACTAGCATAGTCAGCTATTTTGTTAACATTATTAATGTAAATGTGCCTGTGAGGGTAATGAAAGATTTTTGTAAATGTTTTGCCAAATTTAATTACCATGCATTGACAATTTAAACCAAACTTAACCCTTACAAGCACTGTAGTTCCACAGTCAGAAGACCTGATGAATACACTGCTGTAATTTTTTATTTTATGAAGTTAAAATTCACAAATTTTTTAGATCAAATTTACACCTTGTAAGTGCTCGGCTAAGACAGTGGCGTAATAAGGTCAGTCCATGAAGCCCAAAGAAAGTCAAATGTGGGAAATAAGATGTGCAGTCACAAATTCTTGGACAGCAGGGGGTTGAGTGGTTGGAGAGTGTGTGTGTGTGTGTGTGTGTGTGTGTGTGTGTGTGTGTGTGTGTGTGTGTGTGTGTGTTTGAAGGTCACTTCTGTATATTTTTCTTGAGTAATTCAAAAACTATTGCCTCTAGCTAAAAAATATCCCAGTACAAAATTAAACTACATTAAATTTTCTACAAAAGGTCCTGTTCATTTTTTCTGTAGGACTAAAAGTTTGCAAGTAGTGAGCAAAAGAATATGAAAATCTCACATGTATTTTTTGAAGGCCAGACATAACAAAGCAGGTTGCATAAAACAACATCAGTAGGGGCAGCTGAATCATCCTGTATAACGAGAATAGTCAAGACACAGTTAATTGAAGTAACTTGACAATTATCCCAGGTATCAGAAGGTGGCTGCTATATTTTATCTCAGCGATTGACAGCTTTATTTGATTTTGAGCTAACTATCTAGTAACCCACAAACCATAGTGAGTGATAACCTGCCATTCCTGTAAAGGTATATATCCCAATCAAAGGCCTCCACTTAAATTATTTACAATTATTGATGCTAAGTGAAATTTGTATTTGGTTCAAGAAAAGGCTAATTAAATGTATGTGGCTAGTGTTTATGCAGCATTTGCAAGAATATAAAATTTAGCTGTTCTAATGCCTCTACTCTCTTTTGAACCATAGAACGTATGAAAATGTAGCTAAAATCCTGTTAATTACTCCAGATATTACACAACTACTGCATGGTTTTTTTTAGGGTAAGAGTGTTCAGTTATTAAAAGCATGAAGTACAGAGGGAGAGAGAGTGTCAGTAAAAGGTATTTTGTTGAACTAAACTTATTTCTCATCATTTGTTGTTAACTTCATCTTTATGTTGCCTCAGTCATTGTAGGTTAATGATTCCTTTCTGCTAAAACTGCAAAAAGGTGCCTGTGTTCTATTTACCCATATGTCAAATCAGTAATATCATGAATCACGAATGTATGTTCTCTTCAAAATTATTTTGTTCTATATTTAGCAGTTTTCACAGCTTAATACAGTTCATGATAAGAACTACTAGCTTCCAACTATCTCCAGCCAAAACGTAACACACTTCAAGTGAACAAAAAGTTTCATTTCAAAGATATGTTTACATGATCAAGATAATCGGTATCCATGATCAGAGAATTACAACTTATTAGTATTTCATAAAAGCAAAGTGAAATACAGTCCTCTATTGATTTTGTCTTTTTGAACAACTATGGAAAAAAATAAGTGTGATTATATAGTAAATCTAAATACGCCCAACTTCACAAATAAACAAAACTGTGAAGTATATTTGTATTACAAAAATAGTTAATTTTATGTCAGGATTATGCTTTATCAATGTACATTCACTCAAAATTGCAGAAAATATTCAGTATGTGAGTTTGACCTCTTTGGATTATGTTCTAAATCATGGTGAATTGGGTTCTCTGATTCTTGAGGAAAAAAAGATGTCTACTGAAGAGTTCCATTACACTATGTACAAAATATATGTGTTTTACAGTGCGTCTCTGAGCTGTTAGTAAAAGAACATGTACATCTTACAGGAAAAATTTAATATAGAAAAGGAATTGATGCTGCTTCAGAATAAGTTGGAGAATGATTTTGTTTCCAAGACAGAAATGGATGCAGTAAAAAGGAATTATGAAGCTGCTTTGGCTAAAGCAAGACAAGATGCAGAGCTATCAGTGTATGATGATCTTAGACATAAATTACATCAGATAAATATTTTCATTGAAAAACAGGTAAACAGAGTATTTTAACTGTTATTAGAGAAATTTTGTTATGACAAGTCCCCATTTTGTGATAATTTTGTATAATTTCAGGCACAAGAACAAGCTAACATTACACATTTACAAAACATAAATGAAAGTCAAATGCAGCAGGAATTCAAAGAAATAAGTTTGAAAATCTTGTCAGACTTTGCCAAAGTTCAAGCCACACTACAGGAAAAGGATGAAAAAGAAAAAGAATTAAAGGAAAAGTATGAAAAACTTATAAAAGAATGTGAGAAAGAGCAAGAAGTACAAAGGAAGAAACTGATTGAAAAATCTTACAGTGTGAACTTGACACCATACATGAATAAGTAAGTAATATTAAATTTTAGCTTCTATCTTGGTAAATTTACTGACAACAAGTAAAATGATATTGCAGAAGTAGTAAATTGTAATTAAAATTTTGTCAGTATTATTACAGAGAGACTGCCATGAGAAGTCTGAAATTATGTTCATTGAGTTTCACTCACACCCAATGTTAATGACATCTTACATTAGCTTGCAGAGTCCATTTAGAGGATCAATCAAATATAGTTATTTATTTAACAGAGCATCTCATTATCAAGTGAATGAGATGAAAATAGGACTCAGTAGAAAAGAAATAATAAAAAAGGAAGCTAAGGTTACATAGCAAGAAATAATAAAATTAAACTAGACCAGTGAGAAATATTATAAACACAAATAAAAGAATGGGCAAAAAAAACAAGATTTTTGAAAGTGAAGGGGAAGATCAGATGAAGGAAGTAATTTTTCACTCCAGTTGTGGCAAAACACATCATTTCTGTTGAGCTCATAGGAGTTTCTCTTGTTGATACAATGTTAGGCTGAAAAGTAATGCACACATGCCTGTAGAACATGAAGAAAAACAGTTAGGAAGAGTGTCACTGAAAAAGTCTTCCAACGTTTCTCGAATCCAGGACTAGAAAGCTGTCTTCACCTCATCTTCTGTTGTGTAATGATTACCCTTGAGGTCTCTCTAGGGCAGAGGGAAAAAATAAAAATCGCATAGTGCAAGATCAGGGGAGTAAGGAGGGTGTGGAACTAGTTCAAACTTCAGGTTTCACAGAGCCTCTTCAGTTACACTGAAGTGTCGGGATGAGTGTTGTCATGTTGCAAAATTATTGTTGCCAGGCAGCTTCTAACACAACAAACTCGATGTTGGTGATATTTTAGGGTCTCTGTGTACTGAGAAGTATTTTCTGTTGCTCCACATACCAGATTATCAGTCACATAAACTCAGGGAGCATCCCAAAGCACAACCAAAATGGTTTTCTTTACAAATGGTTGTGATTTGAAATTCTTCCCTTAGGAGGAGATAGATGCTGGTATTCAGTGTACGTATCTTCATTTTTGTAATGTCAGGCTTCAGTTTTGTTGTGATATGCTTTCTACTACTGTTGAGCAGTATCACTATTAACAAATGTGCCAATGTAGTATTTTGGAACTACTACACAAATAAATTATTATAACTCACAAAATATCTTTATGTACCCAATGTAGGTTTGTAATAATTGGTCGATGCTGTGCAGGCACTCATTGCTGGAGTCACCAGTGATAATGATATCAAGATAGTTGGTTGTTCCTGGAACCTTGTTTATCAGTTGTTCAAGATACTACTCAAATACAGCTGGGGTCAACACTAAAAGGGAATCATTTGTAATTGTAGAGCCCATTAGTTGTATTGACAAACACCGCCCATTTACTCTCGTCATCTAGGTGTGCCATGATTTCCATTGCTCATGGATGGAATATACATCAGTGATGGCTTGGACATTCACAGTCAATTTGACGTCTCTGCATAGATGAATACTGGCATTGGGCTTCTCGATAATGACCAGTTGGATGGTCCACAGATAGTTGGATACAGGTTCTATGATGTTAGTTGCTTCCTGTCAGCCCAGTTGCCATTTAATCTTGTCCTGCAGCACAAATGGAACAGGCATGCCTTACAAAATTTGGTATCCATCAGGATGCAGGGTGATGTGTGCTTCATAGTCTTTGATGACACCAGGTTGGACTGAAAAAAAGATGCCTGTACTTTCTACAGAGGTGTGTGCAGGCCATTCCACCATCCTTGATCTGGAGGTGATTTGTTGAATACTGAACTGTGAAACCAAGAAGATGAAGTAGGTCTGCATCCATGGTATTGGTTACTGTACATCACTTCATCACCAAAAGCAGGGTCCAAACCTGCTTGCTCTTGCATTTGATATGCACTTGACAGCAACCTTTGATGTGAATAGTCTGGTCACTGTAACTTGTCAATGTTCTGTGAAGCTTAAACAGCTGAGAGGCCCCAGGTAAAGCATAGATATGAGTGTTGATGATAGCTTATGATGAACCAGTTTCCAACTTAAATTAAATGACACGGCCATTCCACCAACACAGCTTTATCATTGCATCAAAGAATACTGTACACACTGCTTTCAGGTCGATTGTGCTTTGAATTATCATGTATTACAGTATACATTTTTTAAATCATTAGTATTACAATCAAACACATTCACTGAATCATCTGTGGCACCAGTGCAAATAGAGCACTTGATGGTAGATATAATTTATTTAAACAAACTTCAGCCTTATGACCTAGAAACTGACAACGTAAGCAGGTCTTGCATTTGTAGTAGCATGACTGTCTCTTGTGAGTCATAAAACAATGAAAGCAAGATTTCACTCAAGAGTAATTAGCAGTGGAAGATCATTTGTTCTTGTTACAAGACATGGCCTGAGGCATAGGTGCCGGGTGACATTTCCTGTTCTGTTGTCCCATGTGATGACATCCCTGTTCTGTTTTCCCATGTGGACATCACTACTCTTAAGTTCTGTATGAAAAGCTCCAATCCCCTTGCTCTCACGGACTTGCTCAGTTTGCTCAGTCTATTTGAAAACTTGAATAAAGGATGAGCTTTTGTCACATGTAGGGTTATTCAAACAGATAAAATCCCCTCATATCCCTGTATCTGGAGCATGAACAATTAACACAGTTCTCACAGCAATAGTCACATAGGAAAGAGTACAAGCTTTGTTTTCTCACTTGAAGAAACAGTTGCAAGTAAGGCCTTACAATATAGCAGCCTATTCTTTAAACTTTTGTCCAGACCTCTTATAAGTACAATAATACTTATGATGTGCTGTCAAAACAGAAGTTTATTCTAAAAATATTCACCTGACTCCTCACCAACATCTGAATCTTTATATGGGAAAATTTACTAATCCAGAACAAACCTACAAGCTCAAGCATTGAACAAGAGAAAAGCATGTGTCGTAAAATTTTATTCACATCTGCTCATGTAACCTGCTCAATGTTTCTGTGTCAGACTGAATAGGTGAAACACCAGTTGCATTCACTGAACACCTACATTGATCCTGATCCTCTAGCTCGTATAACACCAAGCCCTGGGTAGCACTTAATTTATCCATAGTAGCATTGAGGGACTCTATAGTATTTTGGAGCAACTGCAAAAGTTTTGTAAGTGCTAATGGAAGCTAAAGTTGATGCAGCATCTGGAACAGTTCACGAACACTTATCGTACATTTATGCTGCAGTCTTGACACTGACACCTCACTGCTGCCACATTGCACCTTACTGCTAGCCAGCAGCATTGTTGCTTTTATACTGCAGCCTCCCTGCTCACTGCCTACCAAGAGTTATTACAGTGCAGCTCTTCACATAGGTAGCAGAGCCAAATGACAAAGTTTCAGTTTTTCGTTCAAGAAATTTTTCATGCAGGAGAACTGTACAGACATACCATCAATTGACAGTTGGACAGACTTCCATATGGTCAACATAGTAATAAGCATCCCTAGCGTATAGAAACAACTTAAAAATTTGAAAGCAAATAAGTCACCAGGTCTGGGTGGAATCCCAATTCTGTTTTACAAAGAGCACTCTACAGCAATAGCCAATGGACTTGCTGCAATGATAATGATGGTTCCCATGAGATCATCAAAGTTAAGTGCTTTCAGGCTTGGTTAACATTTGAATTAGTCACCATCTGAGTCTGCCGAGTGCTGTTGACAAGTGGGATGCACTCAGCCCATGTGAGGCCAATTGAGGAGCTACTTGATTGAGAAGTAGCTGCACCAGTCAAGAAAACTGACAATGGTTGGGAGAGTGGTGTACTGACCACATGCACCTCCATATCTGCATCCAGTGATGCCTAAGGGCTTTTTATCTAGCTTGCATTTATCGCAAATCTCTTGCCCAGCACAAAATTCCAAGTGCCTGGAAAGGTGACTCCTGTATATAATCAGGATAAAAAACCAGACCCGCAAATTATAGACCAATTTCCCTAACATTGGTTTGATGCAGAATCCTAGAACATATTCTCATCCAAATATAATAAATTTTCTTGAGACCTAGGAGTTTATGTTCATGAATCAGCACGGTTTTCGAAAACATCACTCGTGTGAAACTCGGCTTGCCCATTTCTCACAGCGTATACTGTGAACTCTGGATGGAAGGCAACAGATAGATTCTATATTTCTAGATTCCCAGAAAGCATTTGACGCAGTGCCCCATTGCAAGCTGTTAAGGAAGGTATGAGCATATGGAATAAGTTCACAGATATGTGAGTGGCTCAAAGACTTCATAAATAATAGAACCCAGTAAATTGTCCTCGATGGCAAGTATTCATCAGAGACAAGCTTATTGTCAGAAGTGCCCCAAGGAAGTGTGATAGGACTGCTGTTATTCTCTATACACATAAATGATTTGGCAGACAGGTTGGATAGCAGTCTGCAGTTGTTTGCTGATGATGCTGTGGTGTATGGTAAGGTATCAAAGTTGAGTGACTGTATGAGGATACAAGATGGCTTACACAAAATTTCTAATTGTGTGATGGATGGCACCTAGCCCTAAATGTGGTAAAATGTAAGTTAAAGTGGATGAGTAGGTAAAACAAACCTGTAATACATTGATACTGCATTAGTAGTGTACTGCTTGACACAGTCACATTGTTTAAATATCTGGGTGGAATGTTGCAAAGCAATTTGAAATGGAATGAGTATGTGAGGTTTGTGGTAGGGAAGGTGTATGGTAGACTTCATTTTATTAGGAAAATTTTAAGAGTGTGGTTCATTTGTAAAGGAGACCACATATAGGATGCTGGTATAACCCATTCTTGAATACTGCTTGAGTGTTTGGGTTCCGTACCACGTCATATTGAAGGAGGACATTGAAGCACTTCAGAGGCAGGCTTTTAGATCTGTTACCAGTAAGTTTGAACAACACATAAGTGTTACGGAGATGCTTCAAAAACTCAAACAGGAATCCCTGGAGGGAAGGTAACATTCTTTTCAAGAAACACTACTGAGAAAATTTAGAGAACCAACATTTGAATCTAACTGCCAAATTATTCTACTACAGCCAACATACATTGTGCATAAGGACCACAAAAATAAGATTCAAGAAATCAGGGTTCATATGGAGGAATATAGACAGTCATTTTTCCCTTGCTCTGTTTGTGAGTGGAACAGAAAGGAAATGACTGATAGTGGTATAAGGTACCCTCCACCATGCCCCGTGCATTGGCTTGTGGAGTATGTACATAGATGTAGATGTAGAAATGTGGTACTGCTAGGCTGAACTTGAATCAGTCAATCACAACTCAATTTTTAGGATATTCAGTAATGGTTGCACCATAAAACACAAACCAGTTTGATATCACTGCCTGGTGAGGATAATAGTGAACAGAGTGGTTTGCATTGGTAGTGTTGTTTAAATAGACTGATAAGACACAGTGGGTTTGATTAATCATCACTGGGTTAAGCTGGTGAGCAATGAGCGGCAAGACGGCAGCATAAATGCACCAATAAAATTCGTAATCACATAATAAGACCATAAGATATATGGCCAAAGCCCAAAATGTCCATCAAATCACCAAAATTTAATTAATGTCTAACAGAGTTTTACTAGAGTTCAGTGAAAAATTTGTTGACTGTTATGTCCACAAAAACTTTGAATGCGGAGTAGCCACGCGGTTCTTTTGAAAACATCAACAGAAGGTAGAAACCCAGAGAAAGTACACTGTAGTGTATAACTAATCTACATTAAATACCTTTTCAGTGAAGTCCAAATAATAATGTCCACTGAAGTATAGCCACTTTAGTTGCTGCCCATAACTTAGCCAAGTACCCCGAGAAATATAGTCCATGTGTAAGTCACTTGTCACAATACTGACTGAAGTGTAAGTGATGAGTCACAATACGAACTGCACCACTGTTGTGATGTGCTCTCTAGTACTGCTGAACTGTGTCACTAGCAGTACTGGTTCATACTTCTAGGTTCTTTAGCCCAAAGGATCAGGAATTTCTACCATTTTTCACCCTAAATGGGATAAATATCAACTTCTCTCCTTCAGCAAATAATTTGGGAGTAATAATAGATGAAAATCTAATTTGGACTAAGCATGTAACTTCAATGTGCAAGAAGGCATCAGCATCTCTCCACGGCCAACAAAAATATAAGAAGCTCTTTCCTGTTGACCTGAAAAAGAAACTTGTACAAGCGCTTAAATTTTTAGTTATTGATAGCACCAATGTTATCCTGCAAGGCCTTTCTCAGGAAAGCTCTCAGTGCCTGGAACTGGTTATGGATGCATATGGATGCATATCTGTGATGTTCGACTCTTTGATCATATTTCACCATCATGTACACAACTACTCTGCCTGTGTCCAGACAAGTGCAGAGATTTCCATACCCTCTGTCTTCTCTGTTGCCTTATCAATGAACACTGTGCCTTATATTGCTCCTTAACATTAACACTCTTGTCTAAACAACATGGCAGAAACACCCATTCCCATCAGAGCAAAATCCATCCTAACCCACACCATTGTACATCCACGTTCTTGAAGTCCTTCTCAGTAGCAGAATCCGACTCTAAAATAACCTCCCACATTATGTTAGAGAACCAAATAATATCTCCATCTTCAAAAGACAGATAATACATAGCTATTAAAGCAACAATAAGAATTGCCTTCTCCCTGTACACACTCATTATCCTAGTACATCATTCTTTCCAAGCAAATCTTCCTTGTTTCCCAGTATTCTTAGTTCATGCAGTCTCCTTAAATTTCCTTTCCCCAGAACTCAGTATATTAGAAAACATATATTTTGTACACCTATCAGTACTTTTTACATCTATCACTATCATTATTGTCATTATAGTCACTATTAGTATTATTGTTATTATTTTGACTATTATCAGTATTAGAGGCAGCAGGTGCAGTAGTATGAGTACTGCGAGTATTAACTTCGTTACTTCATAGTCAGTATTACTAATATAGTGTATTGCATATGGCATCTCTAAACAGTCTACAGCACTTGCTCGTAACTTCATAACTGCTACTGCAGTTTGATCTGAAATAGAACTGCAGCTGTTCTGGCAACCCTTGGGCCACAGGTTATACTGTGCAGATTGCTACATTGGGTACAGGGAATTGGCTGCTGTTGTCAGAGATAATGAGCTTGTTGCTCATTGTCTCTCTTGCCTGGTTGGTGTGACCACAGTCCCTGGTTGGCATCTGTGGTGGGTGTGCCAAATTAGTCCATCCACTGTAGATGAACTGTGTAAAGCTACTGTGGCTCACACCTTAAGGGCAATGAGCACTTCTCCTTCACTTCTGTGAAACACATATCTTCTACTGAACAAGGGCTCATAGTTCTTAAGATGTGCATTTCAGAGCCCATGTTTCCTAGACTTTTTTTCCAATAACAGTTCCTGTCATATTCTTGAATACTGAGCATTCCTCCTGGAACACACTGTATTTATACTGATGAGTCTGAGGCTGGGCAGCAATTCAGGCTCATATGTTCAACTCTCCCTGCTAACTGTAGCTCAGAACACACTCACCCTCAAATTATTTCTGTGCAGTACAATATTAATTTTGGGCTTTGCAATTTTTAGAGGCATTTTGGATAACCAGGTTTAGGTTGACCCAAGTTCAGTTAATCAAGATTTTACTGTATAATATAAATGGCTGGATAAAAAAAAATTTCTCACTAAATGGTGTCAGGAGAAAACATATATAAAAAATTGTAAATACACAAGTTTCACAGCTAGTGGCTACTTCTTCTTGCAGAAGAGTTCAAGGGAAAGGAAAAGGACTGGTGAGATTTAGGAAATGGGGAGAGTTGTGGAAAAGCTATCCAGAAGCCTAGGGCAGGGAAGACTTACCTCACCAGTCTTTCACTTCATCCCTCTTCCTCCCCCTTCAACCCTTTGCTCAGAAGAAGGAGCTATTGGCTCCAAAAGCCTGCGCGTGTCCTTAATTTTCATGTGTTTTCTCCTGCTGTTACTCAGTGAATATATTTTTTTTATCTATCCATTTATATTATATTTTCAAAAGTTGATTATTTTCATTGATGTATTAGCTCTTGTAGATATCATTTCTTCTTATGTAACCCCCTAGTCAATCTTTGTTGTTGTCTGTCTTGTTCAAACTGTTGTCTATTTTCAACCTTATGTGCTAGTCCCCTCGTTTATTTATTTTTACCACCTGTATTAACCAACATCTTGCCCCTACATCTTTTCCAATAATCATTTCCATGTGCATAAACAGATCTATTGCTATTTACGAATTTGCATATAACTTTTTGTTTACAGTTCACTATACACTGCAGGACCTTCTGCTAATCATCTTTTGCCAATTTATTTGAAAATTTGAGAGCACTTTTCTTTTCTTTCCCCCTCGCCACTTACCCTGCTTCTACATGATTCTCTTATCTTTTTGTATGGTTATTTTTTGCAAAACTTCACTGATCAGCTGTTACTGCCATCTCCTGCATTATGTTACCTTCAAAGTGCATCAGATTGTGGTTTTGCCAATGACTTCCTCTTTCTGTTTGCCCTGTTTTTAAGCTTCTGTTTGTTTTCATGTCTTTTCCAAGAACTTGCCCAATCACAATTCACTGTCATAATTTTCTCCTATCATAATTTTTTCATACCATATAGTCCAATTTTCTTGTAAGATTTACTCACTGACCTATTACCTCTTGTTAACTGTTTTCTGTTATCATGATTTTTGTGTGAATTTTTCTACCTTTTCCCAATCTATTTCCCTGCTTGTGTTCCTTTTTTACCTAAATCCCCCCCCCCCCCCTCTGCCTTTTTCCCAACTCAACCATCTCTAATTCTCCAATGACTTCACTCTTACCATGATGAACCCCATCACATATTACAGTCAGTCTTTTTGAAAACATGAGTCTTTCTTTCTCATTCTGTTTGATAAGCCTCCTCTGACCTAGGATGAATTTTCCTTAATGTTCCCCATTTTCTAAATCTTGCCAGTCCTTTTTCTTTATCCCTCTTCCTTCTCCTTCAACCCTTCTGCTAGAAAAAGGAGCCATTGGCTTCCAAAGCTTGCACATTTTCTTAACCTTTATATGTGTTTTCTCCAACTGCCACTGCATGAATAGACATTTTTTTTATTTATACTTTATGTGATACAATACTTAAGTAGTCTTGCTATTTCTATCTTGATATTCCGAAACTTTCAAAATGATAACTTCATAGGAAAATAGCTGCACTAGAAAACTGAGTTGATATACTTTTAAATTTGGCAATCTTATTTAGTTAATTATAAATTCATAAATACCTTATTAAAAATTATTAACATTTGTGATTTTGTTTATGATACAGTGTGTTTAGTGTCAGTATGTATGTAATCTAAAATTCTTCCATATAACATTAAATAATAAATAATAAATGTAAAATGTAGTCATAAGATAATACAATAATTGGTACCATGCATTGAATAATATATTAAAAACTGTGTCTGTGTATCACATACTCCAATTTGAGATTCAGAAGTGTTGCATTATGCACATCCCCTGAATTACATGTGCAAAATTTATGCTTTAAATTCTGCCATAATGTTTATATAACAAGAAAGGGGGGGAAACTGCTTCAGTCTTAACTAAGTCAGTATAGGTTTTGATTTGTTACAAAAAATTGTGTCTTTTTATATAAACATAACTGAGTAATTGTTTGTGTTGTATGTGACACACTGAAATAGAAAAAAAAATTAAGTAGTCTTCATCTTCTTTCTTCCTTCTTTTCTCTTAAGATCCACCATTGTCTCCTGCACTTGAATTCTCCCTTGAACTCAGTCACACGTTTCTTATTTCCTACAAAATGTATAAATTCATAAGTTTTGAATTAAACCCGGGGCATGAAAGATACAATGTTCATACCAAAAAAATAAATATCATTGGTTACGTGAGATAATACTCTTAGTAATAATTTTGAGTTCAAAATTTTATATAGGTGTGTTAGTAAATATATGCAAATGTAAGTACAATGTGAGCAGAACTTGCCCATTGTAATAATCAAGTAAATTTAGCTTTGTTAAATTCCTTTTCATTGGTACTAGTCTAACCTTGTCATGTGATTACTTAATGTATACGTTACAAATTCATTTACACAACTGTGAGGGTTTATGTTTCAAAAACTGGGAGTATGAGCAAATATACTATATTATTCATACCAGTGTGATACATATATTCTCATTACATTGTAGGAATAGAGTCATGATAACTACAAAAAAAAGCGTCTTCATGTACAGATTACCTCACTTAAACAAAGTAACTGATTAGTATGATCATTAGTAAATGAGATAGAAAAATGCTCATATTTTCCTCATTAGACATTAAATAGATTGATAACCCTTTCTGTTCTATACATTCATTGTTATAATTGTTTCCACATCTGTTTCCAAGGACATATTTAGAACAAAATTTGAAAATCTGCATGTTCCTCTTATTTGCATATTGTACCAACATACTGAAACCTCCCTGAGCGAGACTAATCATACAAATAACAACTAATTGTTAATATTTATGAAGTATGAAAACAAATTGTAATCTATTTCAGAAATATTACTTCACAGTACCTGCTGTAAAAAGGTGTTAATTGGTCAAGTATAATTACATAGTGTAAATTATTCCCCTATGGTCAGAATTTTGCACATAATTCCAGTGATAGTAACCTCACAGATTCTTTTCTTAAGTTCTTCATGAACTATAATGTATTTGTCTTTCAGTGCTTGTTTCCACTTTACTATTTGATGCTACTCACTATCAGTAACAAGCATGATATCCCATCTTCAATAATTATTTAGTTAATTGTTATTAAATCAGTATTCCATATATTACAGTATTATGAAAAGGTAAATGCTACTCACCATACAGTGGTGATGCTGATTCGCTGCGAAATATTTAGTTTTACCTGAGTGCTTTGGTAGTTAGGTTTTTGAATCTCTGCTCATTAATCTAATTTATTAGACACAGTTCCTGTGTTTTCATCAGGGTCTACAGTAGAGTTGCCCAGCATGTGCCGATAGTCCATTTGTCTGCATAGTTTAGTTTTCCACAGTCTTTAGTATGGACAGGGAATGCGACTATTGTGTGCAGATGCAAGCCGAGTTGGTGGCACTTCGCTCTCAGCTCCAAGCTGTGATGGCTTCTGTTACACAGCATGAGGCTGCAGTGGGTGGGCACCACTGTTGTGGGTGGGCCGTGGGGATCCAATGGGCGTCCAGCATGTCCGAGTCCTCCAATTGGTTCTCTCTGGTGGCCAGCCCCGTTACTACTCACACTGAGGTTGACCCCTCAATGTGCATTCTGTGTGTGTACCAGGTGGAGTCATTCCAGATGTGGAACAGGTCCTCCCGGATGCTGTGAAGAGCACAGGGTGCAGCCAACTGCAGGTGGTTACTCACTTTGATACCAATAATGTGTGTCACTTTGGATCAAAAGAGATTCTTTCTGGTTTTGAGTGGTTAACAGAAGTGGTCAAGACTGCCAGTCTTGCTTGCGAGATGAAAGCAGAGCTGACCATTTGCAGCATAGTCGACAGGACCGATTGTAAACTTCTAATACACAGCTGAGTGAAGGGTCTGAATCAGAGGATCAGGTGGTTCTCTGATGGTGTAGGCTGCAGAGTCCTCAACTTGCGCCAAAGGATGGTGGGGTTTCAGGTTCCGCTGAATAGGTCAGGTGTCCACTACATGCAGGAGGCAGCTACATGAGTAGCAGGGGCTGTGTGGCATGGACTGGGCAGTTTTTTAGGTTAGAGGGTTTTGGGAAAACACAAGAAGGGCTTCAGTCACAAAGAGTGTAGGTCCAACACAGGAAGAATGTAGATACAGGGACCATTGGTTTAACAGTTGTAAATTGTCATAGTAGCTGTGTTGGGAAAGTACCAGAGCTCCAAGCACTAATAGAAGGCAATGATGCTCAAATACTCATAGGCACTGAAAGCTGGCTAAAGCCAGAAATAAGGTCAGCAGAAATTTTTGCAAAGAACCTAACGGTGCTCCGAATGGATAGGCTAAATATGGTTGGCAGTGCCATGTTTGTTGCTGTTAGAAGTAGTTTACCTTGTTGCAAAATTGAAGTAGATAGTTCCTCTGAGTTAGTATGGACAGCGGTCATTCATGGCAACTGGAATAGAATAACAATTGGATCCTTTTACCGACCTCCCAATTCAGATGATACAATTGGTGAAAGGTTCAAAGAAAACTTAAGTTTGATTTCAAACACGTACCCGTATCATACAATTATAGTTGGTGGTGACTTTAATTTACCCTTGACATGTTGACGAAAATACGTGTTTAATTCTGGAGGTATGCATAAAACACTATACGAAATTGTGTTAAATGCATTCTCCAAACCTTACCTTAAGCAGTTTGTTCGTGAGCCCACGCGAATAGTAAACAGTTGTGAAAACACACTTGACCTCTTAGGAACAAATAATCCTGAGTTAATAACGAGCATCAAAGTGGATACAGGGATTACTGAACACAAGGTTGGCTTAGTGAGATTGAACATTGTAGCCCCCCAATCCTCCAAAAATACACGAAAAATATACCTATTCAAAAAAGCAGATAAAAATTCACTTGACACCTTCGTGAGAGAAAATCTCCATTCCTTCCAAATTAATATTATAAGTGTAGAACAGATGTGGCTTGAATTCAAAGAAATAGTATTGGCAGAAACTGAGAGATTTATACCACATAAATTAACAAACGATATAGCTGATCCTCCTTGTTACACAAAACAAGTGTCAGAACACTGTTACAGAAACAATGAAACAAACATGCCAAATTTAAACAGATTAATGATCTTTTACAGAAGCTCGAAATTTAGCATGGACCTCAATGTGAGATGCTTATAACCGTTTCCACATCAAAACTTTGTCTCAAAACCTGGTAATAAGTGAAGTATGTTAGCATCAAAAACAATCAATGCCTTCTCTGCAGGATAGCAATGGAAATACTATCAAAGACAGTGCTGCCAAAGCAGAGTTACTAAACACAGCCTTCCGAAAAGTAAATATTCCAGCATTTGAATCAAGAACAGTTGCGAACATGAGTAACGTAGATGCAAATATCCTCGGAGTAGTGAAGCAACTTAAATCAATAAAGAAAAGCAAGTCTTCTGTTCCAGACTGTATACCAATTAGGTTTCTTTCAGAGTATGCTAACACATTAGCTGCATACTTAACAATCATATACAACCGTTTGCTTGATGAAAGATCTGTACCCAAAAACAGGAAAGTTGCACATGTCACACCAATATTCAAGAAAGGTAATAGGAATAATCCACTTAATTACAAGCCCATATTTTGTTGACGCCAATATACGTAGGGAGAAATGACCATCATAATGAAATAAGGGAAGTCAGAGCTCACACAGAACGATATAGGGGTTTGTTTTTTCTGTGCACTGTTCGAGATTCAAATAATAGAGAATTATTGTGAAAGTGGTTCAGTGGACCCCCTGACAGGCACTTAAGTGTGAGTTGCAGAGTATCCATGTAGATGTAGACACACACACACACACACACACACACACACACACACACACACACACACCACATGTATGTGCAGCTACATTGTACATTGTACAGCTGAACACACACTGCTGGAACTGCTGGCAACCTACATAGCTGGTGGCTCAGAGGAAGGCAGCATGCGTGTGGGAGAGAGGGACAGTAGGTGCTCCAGCAAGGAGTGCAACATGTAGACACTGTAGCTGGTGAGTTCGTGCAGCATGCAGTGATGATTTGACGATTGTGTGTAGAAATGTGTTGGGATGCGGTGGCAGAACAACTGTAGGGGATACTGGGAGGTACAGGGTGTGTGAGCAGTGGGTTAGTAGAGACAGAGGCCAGGAGGATTACGAGTATGAAGCATGTGTTGCAAGGAAAAATATCATCTCTGTTGTTGAGAAAAGCCGGTGTTGGAGTGTAGCTTATAAATGGTATTAGTGGTGAAGCAACCACTGAACTTGAGCATATTGTGCTCAGCAGTATGTTGTGCCACTGGGTGATCAACTCTGTTCTCAGCTGCAGTTTTGACCGATGACTGTAGCTGTCTGGTCCCTTTAATCCCGCAAACCAACCACAAACCACTCAGCTGCAGTTTAGCAGTGGACATTCATTCTAGTGGAGTTGGCTGGCTGTCATGCCCAAATAAAATGCTGAGCAGAAGTTGCAGCAGAGCTGGTATATGAGGTGGTACTTTCACAAGTGGTCCTGCCTCTAACGGAGCCCATGACACAACTTGAAAAAGATGTGCTGGATAGATGAAGTGAGCAGCTCTTTCACCAGGGTCTTTCACAGACATATGGCTGCTGTGTCAAGGGGTTGGGAGTGGGATGGGGATGGACAAGGATCATGTGTACTGTAGGATGGATGGGTACTGAATACCACTTTAGGAGGGGTGAAAAGGATCGTGAGTGGGATGTTTCTCATTTATGGGCATCATGGTAGATAGCTGATGCCTGTCCTGAGGATAGAGTTCAGTTGCTCCAGTCTGAGATGGTATTGGGTGGGTAGAGGAAGACTCCTTTGCAGTTGGTTCTTGAGTATGGTGAGAGCATTAGGAATATGTGAGGATATGGTGCAGGAATTCTGTTTGTAGAGTAGTTTTGGGAAGTAGTGCTTATATTTGAAAGCCTTTGTGAGACCATTAGCATACTGGGGAAGGGAATTCTTGTCACTGAATGTACACTGTCAACAAGTGGCAAGGCTAAATTGGCGTTTTTGTGTGTGTGTGTGTGTGTGTGTGTAAATGGTGGCAGCTGTCAGTATGTAGGTACTGTAGGAGGCAGATGGCTTGATTTGAGCAGAGGTATAAGTACAGACATCAGAGAGGTAGGGGTCATCATCTAGGAAGATGGCATGTTGGGCTGGGAGAACCATGCAAAGCAGACAGGAGAGAGGGTGTTGGGGCTGTGGAAAAATGAAGATGTGTCTTGGCCATGGGTACAGATCATGAAGATATCATCAATGAACCTAAATGAGACAAGGGGTTTTGGTTGGCTATAAAGGTTTCCTCTAGGTGGCCCACAAATAAGTGACACAGGAGGATGCCTTGTGGGTAACCATGACCATGTTTATACAGTCTAAGACAAAAAATGACGCACCATAAAGGAATCATCCAAATAGGATAGAAATCAATAGATGTGATGTACTACAGGAAAAAAATTATTACAATTTTGGAAAAACTGGATGATTTATGCATGAGAAAGACCTTCATAAATTGAGCAAGTCAGTAATGTGTTGGTCCACCTCTGACCATTATACAGGCAGTTACTCGGCTTTTCATTCACTGATAGAGTTGTTGGGTGTCCTTCAGAGGAATATGATGCCAAATTATGTCCAATTCATATGTTAGATCATCAACTTCCCAAGCTGGTTCGAGGGTCTTGCCCATAATGCTCCAAATGTTCTCAATTTGGGACAGGTCTGGCGACCCTTCTGGCCAAGGTAGGGCTTGCTAAGCACGAAGACAAGCAGTAGAAACTCTCAACATATGCAGGTGGGCATTATCTTATGGAAATGTAATCCTAGGGTGGTTTGCCATGAAGGGCAAAAAAACAGGGCATAGAATATCTTTAACATACCGCTGTGCTATAATGGTGCCACAGATGACAACTAAATGTGTTCTGGTTGTTGGGCCATACGCTGGGCAACAGTCATATTCCACCAGTGTCCAGGAAATCTCCAGACATATCTTTGGCATGGAATTCCATTGACTGGAGCAGAATTGTCTTCAATGATGAGTCCTGCTGTGAATCTGAGAGCTGCTTACAAATCGAGATTTGGCTGGAGATCCCCTGGAGAGTGGTGGGTTACCAACCTGAACATGCCTTACATATGGCCCAACAACCAGAAGTGATGGCCTGGGGTGCCACTTCTTTTCATATCAGTACTTCTTTCATTGTCATCCACATCATCCTTACTGAAAAGTGATATAACTATGATATTCTATGTCCTCTTTTGTTGCCCTTCATGGAAATCCATCCTGCACTCACATTTCAGCACAGAGTGAGAGTTTCTACTGCTTGTCTTTGTTCTTGCAAATCTCTACCTTGGCCAGAAAGGTCACTAGATCTCTCCACAATTGAGAACATTTGGCGCATTATGGGCAGGGCTCTACAATCAGTTCAGGATTTTGATGATTTAACATGTCAATTGGGCAGAATTTGGCATGATATCGCTCAGGGGGACATCCAACAACTCTACAAAGCAATACCAAGTTGAGTAACTGCTTGCATAAGGGCCAGAGGTGGACCGACATGTTATCTTGCTCAGTTTGTGAAGCCCTTTCTCATGAATAAATCATCCAATTTTTTCTAAGAATATAATAATTTGTTTGTCTTTACATGTACATCACATCTACCAATTTCTGTCTCATTCCGGAAATTCTTTTGTAGTGCTTTTTTTGCTTTAGGGTGTGTATCTTTCCCTCAAAGGAGAAATAGGTGCATGTGAGGATATAACTGATTAGACATATATGGAATGAGGTAGAGGGTTTGAAGTCTGAAGGAAGTTGGGAGAGATAGTGTTCAATATCAGCAATTTTTGCACTGCATTTCATGTGTGGATGACAACCAACCAGTTGTCCATCAGAATAAGTAGTCAGCACCAAACTGTGGGCAAGAACATAGTGGAATATGCTGTTGAGCACAACATACCCAAATTCAATGGATGCTCTCTGGATCCTTCCCTCCAGCCCCAGCTTTTCTGAACTATACAGATGGGAGTTATCCTTGAAACACATCCTTTGCACCCATAATGCTCCTGGTCTCAATCTCCACTAACTCACTGCACCCTTGCCCTCTACCCAACAGCCTCCCCTTACTCAGTCCTGTCATGCTGCCCCAGTTCATTTGTCCATGTAATTATCATTGTAAGCTGCACAAACTCACAGGCAATGGTATATGTATATCTCATGGCTGTTTTGCTGCTCTGATCATTTGCCATGTTATTATGAATCCATGTACCAGTTTACTTTTCAGAGGATGTTTCATTTTATCCTAGCAACCAGTTCCCTATTTTGTCCTGTTATGCATTATGGTCATAATGATCTACATCTACATCTACATGACTACTCGGCTATTCACAGTAAAGTGCCTGGCAAAGGGTTCAATGAACCACCTTCTAGCTGTCTCTCTACCATTCCACTCTCGAACGGTACCCGGGAAAAGTGAGCACTTAAATTTTTCTGTGCGAGCCCTGATTTCTCTTATTTTATCATGATTATCATTTCTCCCTGTGTAGGTGGGTGCCAACAGAATGTTTTCGCAATCAGAGGAGAAAACTGGTGATTGAAATTTCATGAGAAGATTGTGTCGCAATGAAAAATGCCTTTGTTTTAATTATTGCCACTCCAGTTCACGTATCATGTCTGTGAAACTATCTCCCCTATTTCATGATAATACAAAATGAGCTGCCCTTCTTTGTACTTTTTCAATGTCATCCGTCAGTCCCACCTGATGCGGATCCCACACTGCACAGCAATACTCCAGAATAGGGCGGACAAGCATGGTGTAAGCAGTCTCTTTAGTAGACCTGTTGCACCTTCTAAGTGTTCTGCCAATGAACTGCAGTTTTTGGTTAGCTCTACCCACAATATTATCTGTGTGATCGTTCCAATTTAGGTTATTAGTAATTGTAATCCCTAAGTATTTAGTTGAATTTACAGCCTTCAGATTTGTGTAACCTATTGTGTAATCGAAATTTGGCTGATTTCTTTTGGTACTCATGTGAATAACTTCACACTTTTCCCTATTCAGGGTCAATTGCCACTTTTCGCGCCACACAGATATCTTATCTAAATAATTTTGCAAATTGTTTTGATCATCTGATGACTTTACAAGACAGTAAATGACAGTATCATCTGCAAACAATCTAAGACGGCTACTCAGATTGTCTCCTATTTCGTTAATATAGATCAGGAACAATAGAGGGCCTATAACACTTCCTTGGGGACACCCGGTAATACTTCTGTTTTACTTGATGACTTTCTGTCTACTACTACAAACTGTGAGCTTTCTGACTGGAAATCACGAATCCAGTCGCACAACTGAGGCGGTACTCCATAGTCATGCAGTTTGGTTAGAAGACGCTTGTGAGGAACGGTGTCAAAAGCCTGATGATGATGATGATGATGATATGTAGTTTTATGGAGATAATGAAGTATTATGTGTATTATTCAAGTGTTATAAGGAATATGATGATAAAATTATAGTTAGGGATTAATTAGTATGAAATATCCTTCTGGATGCCATTAGGAGCACAGGGTGCAGCCATCTGGAGGTGGTGGCTCACATCCGTACCAATGATGAGTGTCGCTTTGGATTGGAAAAGATTCTCTCTGGTTTCAAGAAGTTAACAAAAGTTGTAAAGACTGCTGGTCTTGCTTGCAAGATGAAAGCAGTGCCGACCATTTGCAGCATAGTTGACAGGCTCAGACTGATCTGTGACTGTGTAGACTGCAGGTTCCTCAACATGCACCATATTGTGGTTGGGTTTAGGGTTCTGCTGAATAGGTTAGGAGTCCATTACATGCAGGAGGTGACTACATGGGTAGCAGGGGCTGTGTGGCATGGACTGGGCAGTTTTTTAGGTTAGAAGGTTTTGGGAAATCCAAAAAAGAGCTTCAGTCACAGAGGATGCAGGCTGAACAGAGGAGAAATGTAAATACAGGATGCATCAGTATAACAGTTGTAAATTGTCATATTAGCTGTGTTGGGAAAGTACCAGAGCTTCAAGCACTAATAGAAAGCACTGGTGCTCAAATCCTCGTAGGCACTGAAAGCTGGCTAAAGCTGGAGATATGTCCAGTTGAAATTTTTACGAAGAACGTAACGGTGTTGCAAAAGGATAGGCCAAACACAGTTGCCGGTGACAGGTTTGTTGCTGGTAGAAGTAGTTTATCTTCTCACATAATTGAAGTAGATAGTTCCTCTGAGATAGTACAGGCAGCGGTCATTCATGGCAACTGGAATAAAATAATAATTGGATCCTTTTACTGACCTCCCAATTCAGATGATACAATTGCTGAAAGGTTCAAACAAAACTTGAGTTTGATTTCAAACATGCACCCGACTCACACAATAATAGTTGGTGATGACTTTAATTTACCCTCGAAATGTAAGTGAAAGTACATGTTTAATTCCGGAGGTATGCATAAAACATCATCTGGATTTGTGCTAAAAGCATTATCTGAAAATTATTTCGAGCAGTTAGTTCGTGAGCCCACACGAATATTAAACGGTAGTGAAAACACACTTGACCTCTTGACAACAAATAATCCTGAGTTAATAACGAGCATCAAAACTGATACAGGGATCAGTGAACACAGGGTTGTTGTAGTGATGTTGAATAATGTAGCCCCCAAATACTCCAAAAATATACCTATGAAAAAATATACCTATTCAAAAAAGCAGATAAAAATTCACTTGATGCCCTCCTGAGAGACAATCTTCATTCCTTCCAAAATAATAATATAAGTGTAGACCAGATACAGCTTGAATTTAGAAAAATAGTACCAGCAGCAATTGAAGGAATTATACCAAATAAATTAATAAACAACGGAGATGATCCTGCTTGGTACACAAAACAGGTCAGAATTCTGTTGCAGACGCAATGAAACAAACATGCCAAATTTAAACAGATGCACAGTCCCCAATGTTGGCAATCTTTTACACAAGATCAAAATTTAGTGCAGACTTGCGAGATGCTTATAACAGTGTCCACAATGAAACTGTCTCGAAACCTGGCAGAAAATCCAAAGAGATTCTGGTCATATGTGCAGAATGTTAGCTGCAAATAAACCTGAAATAATAATGAACACAGGGTTGTTGTAGTAAGATTGAATATTATAACCCCCAAATCCTCCAAAAATAAATGAAAAATATACCTATTCAAAAAATCAGATGAAAATTCACTTGACGCCTTCCGGAGAGACAATCTCCACTCCTTCCAAATTAATAACATAAGTGTGGACCAGATGTGGCTTGAATTCAAAGAAATAGTATCAGCAGCAATTGAGAGATTTATAGCACGTAAATTAACAAATGATGGAGCTGATCCTCCTTTGTATACTAAACAGGTCATAACACTGTTGCAGTAAAAATGAAACATCATGCCAAATTTAAACAGATTCAAAGTCTCTATGACTGGTGATCTTTTATAGAAGCTCAAAATTTAATATGAACTTCAATGTGAGATGCTTATAATAGTTTCCACAATGAAACTTTGTCTCGAAAACTAGCAGGAAGTCCACCGAGATGCTGGTTGTATGTGAAGTACGCTTGTGGCAAGCCACAATCAATGGTTTCTCTGTGTGATAGCAATGGAGATACTATCAAAGACAGTGTGTCTAAGCAGAGTTACCAAACACAGCCTTCCGAAATTCCTCCACCAAAGAACAACTGCTAACATTACTAACAGAGAAGCATATATCCTTGGAGTAGTGAAGCAACTCAAATCGCTTAATAAAAACAAGTCTTCTGGTCCAGGTTGTATACCATTTAGGTTCCTTCTAGGGTATGCTTATGCAATAGCTCCATACTTAACAGTCATGTACAACCGTTCACTTGACAGGAGATCCCTACCCAAGGAGTAGAAAGTTGCACAGGTCACACCAATATTCAAGAAAGGTAGTAGGAGTAATCCACTAAACTGCAGGCCCATATCGTTAATGTCGATATGCAGCAGGATTTTGGAACATATATTACCTTGAAGAGATGGTATACTGACACACAGTCAACACAGATTTAGAAAACATTCTTCTTGTGAAATACAACTAGCTCTTTACTCCCATGAAGTGTTGAGAGCTACTGACAAGGGATTTCAAATGGATTACAAGTGGCTTGTAGTGAAATTGATTGCTTATGGAATATCATCTCAGTTATGTGACTGGATTCATGATTTCCTGTCAGAGAGGTCACAGTTTGTAGTAACTGACAGAAAGTCATCAAGTGAAACAAAAGTGATTTCTGGCATGCCCCATGGTAATGTTGTAGACACTTTGCTGTTCCTTATCTATATAAATGATTTGGGAGACAATCTGATCAGCCATATTAGATTGTTTGCAGATGATGCTGTCATTTAACGACTAGTAAAATCATCAGAAGATCGAAACAAATTGCAAAATGATTTAGGAAAGATATCTGTATGGTGCGAACATTGGCAAGTGACCCTAAATAACAAAAAGTGTGAGGTCATCCACATGAGTGCTGAAAGGAATCCGTTAAACTTCAGTTACATGATAAATCAGTCAAATCTAAGGGCCATAAATTCAAATTACAATTATGAACAACTTAAATTGGAAGGAGCACATAGAAAATGTTGTGAGGAAGGCTAACCAAAGACTATGTTTGATTGGCAGGACACTTAAAAAATGTAACAGATCTGCTAAGGAGACTGCTTACATTACACTTGACTGTCCTCTTTTAGAATACTGCTGTGCAGTATGGGATCCTTACCAGATAGCATTGACGGACTGCATCAGAAATGTTCGAAGAAAAGCAGCATGTTTTGTATTATCGTGAAATAGGGGAGAGTGTGTCACTAAAATGATACAGGATTTTGGATGGGCATCATTAAAAGAAGGGCATTTTTCGTTGCAATGGAATCTTTTCACGAAATTCCAATCACCAAATTTCACCTCTGAATGTGAAAATATTTAGTTGACGCTGACCTAAATAGGGAGAAACAATCACCATGATAAAATATGGGAAACTAGAGCTTGCACAGAAAGGTATAGGTGTTCATTCTTTCCACGTGCTATACGAGATTGGAATAATAGAGAACTGTAAAGGTGGTTCAATGAACCCTCTGCCAGGCACTTAAATGTGATTTACAGAGTATCCATGTAAACGTAGCTGCAGATGTTGAGATGACTGATGCCTCTGAATATGGAACAATCAATAACGGCTGGATCCGGATTAATTGTGAAGCACACTTTCATCTGCACAACTATGTCAATGAACAGAACTGGCAGCACTGGGGCACTCTGAATCCACATGTCCAAGCTGCTGCTCGATTTAATCCACAAAAAGTCACTGTTTGGTATGCTATCAGTGCACAATGCATTATTGGCCCATTTTTACTGAAGAAACTGTTGCAGTAGACAACTACAGAAAGATGCTCATACAAGAATTTGCATGGGCTGCACACTACTGTTGAATGCTCCAAAACTACCTGTTCATGCAGAATGGAGCACATCCACACCATACTGGAGACATCTTCAGTTTCATTCAGGTGATGCTCAGAGATTGGATCAGTGCTCTGGACAGCATAGTATACTGAAGCGCCAAAGAAACTGGTATAGGCATGTGTATTCAAATACAGAGATAGGTAAACAGGCAAAATACAACACTGCAGTTGGCAACACCTGTATAAGACAACAAGTGTCTGGTGCAGTTGTTAGATTGGTTACTGGACTGTTAAAGACAGGAAACATGTTGCCTGGTCAGACGTGTCTCATTTCAAATTGTATCGAGTGGATGGAGGTGTACGGGTATGGAGACAACCTCATGGATCCATGGACCCTGCATGTCAACAGGGACTGTTCAAGCTGGTGGAGGCTCTGTAATGGTGTGGGGCATGAGCAGTTAGAGTGATATGGGACCCCTGGTAAGTCCAGATACAACTCTAACAAGTGACACATATATTAGTATCCTGTCTGATGACCTGCATTAATTCAGGTTCATTGTGCATTCTGATCGACTTGGACAATTCCAGCAGGACAATGTGACACCCCACACGACCTGTATTGCTACATAGTGGCTCCAGGAACACTCTTCTAAGTTTAAACACTTCCACTGGCCACCAAACTCCCCAGACATGAACAATATTTAGCATACCTTGCAATGTAGTGTTCCATCTCATTGTACTCTTGTGGATTAATGGACAGCCCTGCAGGATTCATGGTGTCAGTTCCCTCCAGCACTACTTCAAACATTAGTCGAGTCATGCCACATTGTGTTGTGGCACTTCTGTGTGCTTGTGGGAGGGAGGAGGAGGGGGGGGCTAACACAATATTAGGCAGGTGTACCAGTTTCTTTGGCTCTTCAGTGTATTTACTGGACATGACGTGGAATGGTCCCCTTATAGTCCTGATCTCAACCCATGGGATTATTTCTTATGGAGTTATCTAAAGGATAGAATCTTCAAACATGCACCTGCAACCCTGTAACACTCCAGAATCTCCATACTGCAACAGAGAGATTCATGTGGTTGAAAATGATGTTCCTCAGAAAGTCATCACGAAATTATTTTCAAGTCTCCACACTAGTTGCTACAGAAGGAAAGCACTTTGAAAACCTTCTGTATTAAATTTCAGGTTGTCTCCTATATCACAAATATGATAACAAAAATCTATACAAATATGATACCAAAAATCTATCACCCCATATTGTGTCATAGAAGACAAAACTTTCTAACAACTATTTTGCACAACCCTATCTTTAAAGTGAGGCATAAGTAATTTTGTGAAATTAATTAAATGTACAGTCATTGGGAATATGAAATTTAATGTGATGGGTGTGAACTGTTGGTTTTGTGGATGGGAAAGAGTAATAATGTTTGATTTAAACCATTAACTTTATTATGAGTGAAAATGTATGGAATACGTATGCCAACCTATTCATTGGCCATCAGGAGAACTTCTCCCTAAACACTCAGAATCCCAAACCAATGACCCAGTTCAGTTTCAGTGATGACATCTCCATGATCTGGATTGAGGGTGAGGACACCCTGTCCACATTCCTCCAGAACCTCAACACCTTCTCCCCCATTCGCTTCATCTGGTCATTGGCATTAGTCAGCCAGTCAGGCAGGCAGCAGTAGCCAACCAAGACACAAGCAGCAACAGGGAAGTAACCGATACTGTGACTTTTATGAGTTCCTGAGTGCTCATGCCCCACACCATTACAGAGCCTCCACCAGCTTGAACAGTCCCTGCTGACATGCAGGGTCCATGGATCCATGAGGTTGTCTCCGTTCCCGTACACCTCCATCCACTCGATACAATTTGAAATGAGACACGTCTGACCAGGCAACATGTTTCCTGTCTTTAACAGTCCAGTATCAGTGTTGTCAGGTCCAGGTGAAGCATGAAGCTTTGTGTCATACAGTCACCAAGAGTATATGAGTGGGCCTTCAGCTCTGAAAGCCAATATCAGCAATTTGCTGAAGGGCTGCACTTCCGTCACATTGAGCGATTATCTTCAGTCATTGTTGATCCCGTTCTTGCAGGTTCTGCGATGCCAGAGATTTGATGTTTTACTGGATTCCTGATATTCACGGTACACTCGTGAAATGGTCGTACAGGAAAATCCCCACTTCATCGCTACCTTGGAGATGCTGTGTCCTATCGCTAATGCGCCGACTATAACACCAGTTTCAAAGGAGCGAATTTTATAATATCATCTGTGTGCTTTAATAGTTTATGACCTCACACTTTTCATTATTTAGGGTCAACTACCAATTTACACACCATTCTGATATCTTTTCTAACTCATTTTGCAATTTGTTTCGATCTTATGATGACTTTACTAGCCAACAAATGACAGCGTCATCTGCAAATGACCTAAGACAGCTGCTCAGATTATCTCAGAATTGTTTATACAGACAAGGAACAGCAGAGGGTGTATAACACTTCCTTGGGGAGGGCCAGAAATCACTTCCGTTTTACTCGATGACTTTCCATCAATTACTATGAACTGTGACCTCTCTGGCGGGAAATCACAAATCCAGTCACATAACTGAGACGATATTCCATAGGCACGCAATTTCACTACAAGCCACATGTGTGGTACAGTGTCAAAAGCCTTCTGGAAATCCGCAAATACAGAATCAGTCTCAAATCCCTTGTCAGTGGCACTCAACACTTCATGTGAATAAAGAGCTACTTGTGTTTCACAAGAATGATGTTCTCTAAACCCATGTTGACTCTGTGTCAATAGGCCGTTTTCTTCAAGGTTCAAACACAATATATGTTTCAGACTCCTGCTGCATATCGACATTAATGATATGGGCCTGTAATTAAGTGGATTACTCCTACTACCTTTCTTGAATATTGGTGTGACCTGTGCAACTTTCCAGTCTTTGGGTACAGATCTTTCATTGAGCAAACGGTTGTATATGCTTGTCAAGTATGGAGCTAATGCATCAGCATACTCTGAAAGGAACCTAATTGGTATAAAGTCTGGACCAGAAGACTTGCTTTTATTAAGTGATTTAAGTTGCTGCACTACTCCGAGGATATTTACTTCTACGTTACTCATGTTGGCAGCTGTTCTAGATCCAAATTCTGGAATATTTACTTCATCTTCTTTTGGGAAGGCATTTAAAAGGCTGCGTTTAGTAACCCTGCTTTGGCAGCATTGTCTTCAATAGTATCTCCATTGCTATCGCGCAGAGAAGGCATTGATTGTTTCTTGCCACTTACGTACTTCACATACGACCAGAATCTCTTTGGATTTTCTGCCAGGTTTCAAGAAAAAGTTTCATTGTGGAAACCATTTTAATCACCTTGCATTGAAGTCTGAGCTAAATTTCAAGCTTCTGTAAAAGATCTCCAGTCTTTGGGATTTAGCATTTGTTTAAATTTGGCATGTTTGTTTTGTTGTTTCTGCAACAGTGTTCTGACCCATTTTGTGTACCAAGGCGGATCAGCTCTGTCGTTTGTTAATTTATTTGTTATAAATCTCTCAATTGCTGCTGATACTATTTCTCTGATTTCAAGCCACATCTGGTCTACACTTATATTATTAATTTGGAAGGAGTGGAGATTGTCTCTCAGGAAGATGTCAAGTGAATTTTTATCTGCTTTTTTGAATAGGTATATTTTCCATTTAGTTTTGGAGGATTTGGGGATTACAATATTCATTCTCGCTACGACATCCCTGTGTTCACTAATCCCTGTATTCATTTTGATGCTCGTTATTAACTCAGGATTATTTGTTGCTAAGAGGTCAAGTGTGTTTTCACAACCGTTTACTATTCACGTGGGATCATGACCGAACTGCTCTGAATAATTTTCAGAGAAAGCATTTTACACAATTTCAGATGATGTTTTATGCCACTAACATACTTCACATATGACCAGAACCTCTTTGGATTTTCTGCCAGGTTTTGAGACAAAGTTTCTTTGTGGAAACTGTTATAAGCGTCTCGCATTGAAGTCCACGCTAAATTTTGAGCTTCTTACAGGAATCAGTGAAACTCTGTGTGTTATGAGGATAATGTGTAAGGGATACTACATCAGTATTGTGTGGACAAGTTGAGAATTTAGGTCTGACGGGAGGCATGCTAGGGTAGTCCATGCATTTGTGATGGCCTTTGTATTCCAAAGGTGCAATTGTTAGCACATCTGTTTAGTAAGCAGGAGTCTCAAGTTCGAATCCCATTTTGACACAAATTTTTGATTTTCCCCATTGATTTAAATCAATGCCCACTAGCAGTTGTCTTGGTATTATTTTGAAGTTCATTTTTCAGTTTGCTGGTTACTTTTGAAATTCTGCCATTTGTTTCTCTCACTTAATAACCCAGTTTACTTTTAGTTTTGTCAAATTTTTTACTAAGTTTTTCATTTAATTAGTCAATTTTGACATTGTTTTCTGTTATATCACTACTTTACTTTTAGTTTTGTCAAATTTTTTACTAAGTTTTTCATTTAATTTGTCAATTTTGACATTGTTTTCTGTTATATCACTACTCAAGTCACTGTTTCATCATTTTTGACACTCAAAGTTTTATTTAATTTGTCAATTTTATCATTATTTCCTCTAAGTTGACTCATAAGCCCTTCTCACAGCACATTCCCTTCTGAAGATGAACTCCCAAAACTTTGGTCAAACCCCAAATCACATCCCCCTCCCCTCCCATTGTTTTCATATCTTTTTCACTTTAAGTTCTGAATACATCACGTGTCACTTCCACATGCCTTTTGTCTCTGCAATACTAAAACAATTTTCACACACAGTGTTTTCCATCAAATTTTTCACTCCAAAAACAACAGAATTAACAAATAATAATTTTCAGTACATTTCTTTTTCATTTTCTGTAAGGCATCAAACAATGTGATCCATAACACTGAGTCAAGTCATTGTATTCTTCATAAATTGTTTTCTAAGACTCAGAGTGTTCTAAAACAAAGGCAGTTTTCTTTGTGGCAAGATCTATTTATGAAATTTCAATCATCAACTTTCTCTTCCGAAAGAAAAATATTTTGTTGACTCTCACCTACGTAGGAAGAAATGATCATCGTAATAAAATAAGAGAAATCAGAGCTCAAATGGAAAGATTTAGGTGTTCCTTTTCCCCACACACCATTTGCGAGTGGTATGGTGGAGAAGTAGTATGAAAATGGTTCGGTGAACCCTCTGCCCGGCACTTAAGTGTGAATTGCAGAGTAACCATGTAAATGTAAATGTAGGTGAAAGCTAAATTTCATATAATAAGAACTGTAAACAATTAGACCTAAAAAAAATCTGAGTTTCTACTAAGTAACGTAATTATTTCAACTGCTACTATTTACACACGTTCTCACTCAGTTTTTAGTTTTTCAATTTACTTTGTACTTTATGCTGTAAATTGCTAAACAGTCTTGATATTTCTTTGTTGATATTCATCTACATTTACATCTACATCTACATGACTACTCAGCAATTCACAATTAAGTGCCTGGCAGAGGGTCAACCCCACTTCAAGATGTTTCTCTACTGTCCCACTCTCAAACAATGTACAGGAAAAATGAACACTTGAATCTTTCTGTGTGGACTCTAATTTCTCTTATTTTACAGTGATGATCATTTCTCCCTATGTAAGTTGATGGCAACAAAATATTTTCGTTTTTAGAAGATAAAGTTAGTGATAAAAATTTCATAAAAATGTCCTGCCATAGTGAAAAATGCCTTTGTTTTAATGATTGCCATCCCCATTTGCATAACAAATCTCTCCCCTTTCCATGATAATATAAAATAAGCTGCCATTCCTTGAACTTTTTTGCTGTCCTCTGTGAATCCCATCTGGCAGTGCTCCAGAAGAGGATGGACAAGCGTAGTGTACACAGTCTCTTTAATAGACCTATTGCATCTTATAAGCATTCTACCAATAAAACATCATCTTTGGCTTGCCTTCCTCACAACATTATTTGTTTGATCATTCCAATTTAAGTTTATGTAACTGTAACACCTAAGTAGTTGAATTGGCAGCCTTTTGTTTTATGCAAATTATTGTGTAACCAAAATTTAGTGGATATTCATTCATTTCATTATGTAGAGTCAATTACCACTTTTGACACAATATGAGTATCTTGTCTAAATCATTTTTCAACTGGTTTTGATCGCCTGTTGACTTTACAGGTGATAAATGACAGCATCATCTGCAAATTATCGAAGAGGGCCTCTAAGATTGTCTCATATATCATTTATACAGAGTTAACATTAATAAAACTGACAGACTGCAGGGACGGATTCCTGACTAGAAATGGAGGAAAACAGGTCCTGTGAACATGTGTCTGGGATTGCATTATTGCCGCAGTGGATGGCTTTGACAAATGAAAGTTCCTCTGACCACATGCCACATGTTCCTTGTGGGTTGCAGGCTGTGTGATTGATGTAGCATACTGCAAGCAATAGAATATTCTGGTATTCATGTCAGAAACAATCCAAGATGGTGCCTGTGTACAGCCAAGCAAATGGAAATGGTTGAGAGGCAGCAAGGCTATACCATAACAAGTATACTCACAGACACCAACCACATCACACAGTGTTTCAAGCCCTTTTTGGGCATTTGTGTGATCATGGGTCCTTTCAGACAGGTGAACATTCAGGGAGACAGCAGAATGTGTGTGCACCAGGATATTGAGGAGAACTGTAGTACAAGCTCCAGCCAAGTGGCTTGAGTAAGCCAAAGTGTGATTATGTGAATCCTGTATGACAACTGTGTACATTGCATCCCATGGAAGCCACTTTGAACATCTGTTGTGATGTGGATGCAATCAGCTCTGTACTGTGTGCTGGAATGATTTGTGATCATTGCACGCACACCATCCATTTCCGAACACACATCCATAAAATCTTTTTTCATCCATTCCCAGTCAGGAAACTGTCCCTGCAGTTTACAGTTTTATTAATGTTCATGCTGTGTAGACCAGAAACAGAAGAGGGCCTATAAAACTTCTTTGTGGAGTGCCAGATATCACTTCTGTTTTACTCGGTGACTTTCTATCAAATAGTACAAACTTTTATGTTCCTGGCAGGATATCATAAATCCAGTCACACAACTGAGAAAATACTCCATGGGCACAATTTGATTACAAGTCAGTTGTGCAGATAGTGTCAAAAGTCTTCTGTAAATCTAGAAATATGGAATCAGTATGAGATGGACTGTTAATAGCACTCAGTTCATTGTGTGAATAAAGAACTAGTAGTGTTTCACAAGAATGGTATTTTCTGACTCTGTTCTGTTTATGTGTAAATAGATTATTTTCGTTGAGGTAATTCATAATGTTCAAACACAGCATATGTTCCAAAATTCTAATGTAAATTAATGTTAATGATAGGGATCTGTAATTCAGTGGATTACTCATATTTCCTTTCTTGAGTACTCATGCTACTTGTGCACTTTCCAGTCTTTAGGCACAGATCTTTCTTTGAGCAAACAGTTGTATATGACTGCTAAGTGTGGAGCTATTGTGTTAGCATACTCTGAAAGGAACCTAACTGTTACACAATCTAGGCTAAAGGATTTGCCTTTATTAAGTTATTTAAGCTGCTTCACTACACTGAGTATATCTACTTGTAAGTTACTCAAGTTGACAGCTGTTCTTGTTTTGGATTCCAGAATATTTATTTTGTCTTCTTTGGTGAATGAATTTTGGAAAATCATGTATAGTAACTCTGCTTTAGTGGCACTGTCATTGTTAACATTACCTTTGCTATCATACAGTAAAGGTAGCGATTCTTCATTGCCACTGGTGGACTTTACATAAGGTCAAAATCTCTCTGGATTTTCTGCCATGTTTTGAGACAGAGGTTTTTGGAGAAACTATTAAAAGCTTTATTTCAAGCTTCAGTAAAACATTACCTATCTTGGAGATTCTGTGTTCTTTTAAATTTAGTATGTTTTTATCATTGTTTCTGAAACCGTGTTCTGGCCTGTTTTGTGCACCTTGGGGGATCACCATCTCTTATACCTCTCTATTGCTGTCAATATTATTTCTTTGAATTTAAGAAACATCTGTTCTACGTTTATATAGTTAGTTCAGGTTGCATGGAGACTGTGTCTTTGGAAAGCATTAAGCAAATTTATATCTGTTTTTCTTTAAACAGATATATTTTTGTATATGTTTGGTGGATTTGGATGTTATGATTTTCAATCTTGCTGCAATGACCTTGTGGTCACTAATCTCTGTATCCATCATGATGCTTCCTATTGGTTCAACATTATTTGGTGCTAAGAGGTCAATTATATTTGCACAATGTTATACACTTCAAGTCAAGTCCTGAACTAATTGTTCAAAATAATTTTTGGAGAAAGCATTCAGTACAATTTCAGAAAATATTTTATGCCTACCAGTCTTTTAGCCATGTATTTTCACCAACATATTGAGAGTAGATTGAAGTAACCACCAACTATAATCGTATAAGGGAGGTACCTATTTGAAATGAGACTCAAGTTTTCTTTGAACTGTGCAGTAACTGTATAATCTAAATCAGGGGGTCACTAAAAGAAACCTATTATTAATTTATTCTGGTTGTCATGTACAACCTCTTCCCACACTAACTCACAGGAACTATCTGTTTCAATTTCGCTACATGGTAAGTTAATTCTGACAGGAATAAACACTCCACTACAAACTGTATTTAATCTATCCTTTCTGAACACCATCAGGCCCTTGTAAAAATTTTGGCTGCACTAATGTCTGATGTTAGCCGGCTTTCCCTACCTATAACAATTTGAGCTTCAGTGCTTTGTATTGACACTTGAAGCTCTGGTTCTTTCCCATCACAATTACAACAGTTTACAATTACAATACTGATTGTTGTGTTTGCCCTCCATCCTTGGAGACTAAAGCCCTTTTTGTAATTTCCCAAGACCTTCTAAACTAAAAAACTGCCCAGTCCAATCCACACAGCCCCTGCTACCTGTGTAGCTGCTTCCTATGTGTAATATACCTCTGACCTGTTAAGCAGAACCTGAAACTTCACCACTCTATGGCACAAGTCAAGGAATCTGCAGCCTACACAGTCATCAAAATATCTGAGCCTCCAAGTCACACCCCCCACTCAGCATATTAAAATTTGTGGTTTTGTTGATGACACAGCATGTTTAATGTCAGCAGGTAGATAATCTACAGTTCTTCCATAAATTAAATAATGAACTGAAAAATGAATGTAAAATGTTGTCATAAGATAGTAAAATAGTTGATACCATGCACTGAGTAATAGATTAAAACCCGTGTATCACATACTTCAGTATGAAATTCAACACTGTTACTGTACAAGCTAGACTGTTGTTGTAAAGCATATGTCAGTTTCTTGCCTTGCAGAGGTCTCATATTTTTGTGAAAATTGTATCACAGCAAGTTTATTGATAGTACTATTTTGACATTGTTTGCCCTCCTTGTGTGTAGTTATGATGCACAATTTTACAGATATTGAAGAAGACATTCCTTCATGATATTTTCAGCCTTGGGATGACTATGTTTTTGTTTCATATTTCTATCTATAACCTCCCCCCCCATGAACCATGGACCTTGCCGTTGGTGGGGAGGCTTGCGTGCCTCAGCGATACAGATAGCCGCACCGTAGGTGCAACCACAATGGAGGGGTATCTGTGAGAGGCCAGACAAACGTGTGGTTCCTGAAGAGGGGCAGCAGCCTTTTCAGTAGTTGCAAGGGCAACAGTCTGGATGATTGACTGATCTGGCCTTGTAACAATAACCAAAACGGCCTTGCTGTGCTGGTACTGCGAACGGCTGAAAGCAAGGGGAAACTACAGCCGTAATTTTTCCCGAGGGCATGCAGCTTTACTGTATGATTACATGATGATGGCGTCCTCTTGGGTAAAATATTCCGGAGGTAAAATAGTCCCCCATTCGGATCTCCGGGCGGGGACTACTCAAGAGGATGTTGTTATCGGGAGAAAGAAAACTGGCATTCTACGGATTGGAGCGTGGAATGTCAGATCCCTTAATCGGGCAGGTAGGTTAGAAAATTTAAAAAGGGAAATGGATAGGTTGAAGTTAGATATAGTGGGAATTAGTGAAGTTCGGTGGCAGGAGGAACAAGACTTCTGGTCAGGTGACTACAGGGTTATAAACACAAAATCAAATAGGGGTAATGCAGGAGTAGGTTTAATAATGAATAGGAAAATAGGAATGCGGGTAAGCTACTACAAACAGCATAGTGAACGCATTATTGTGGCCAAGATAGATACGAAGCCCACACCTACTACAGTAGTACAAGTTTATATGCCAACTAGCTCTGCAGATGACGAAGAAATTGAAGAAATGTATGATGAAATAAAAGAAATTATTCAGATTGTGAAGGGAGACGAAAATTTAATAGTCATGGGTGACTGGAATTCGAGTGTAGGAAAAGGGAGAGAAGGAAACATAGTAGGTGAATATGGATTGGGGGACAGAAATGAAAGAGGAAGCCGCCTGGTCGAATTTTGCACAGAGCACAACATAATCATAACTAACACTTGGTTTAAGAATCATGAAAGAAGGTTGTATACATGGAAGAACCCTGGAGATACTAAAAGGTATCAGATAGATTATATAATGGTAAGACAGAGATTTAGGAACCAGGTTTTAAATTGTAAGACATTTCCAGGAGCAGATGTGGACTCTGACCACAATCTATTGGTTATGACCTGTAGATTAAAACTGAAGAAACTGCAAAAAGGTGGGAATTTAAGGAGATGGGACCTGGATAAACTAAAAGAACCAGAGGTTGTACAGAGATTCAGGGAGAGCATAAGGGAGCAATTGACAGGAATGGGGGAAATAAATACAGTAGAAGAAGAGTGGGTAGCTTTGAGGGATGAAGTAGTGAAGGCAGCAGAGGATCAAGTAGGTAAAAAGACGAGGGCTAGTAGAAATCCTTGGGTAACAGAAGAAATACTGAATTTAATTGATGAAAGGAGAAAATATAAAAATGCAGTAAGTGAAACAGGCAAAAAGGAATACAAACGTCTCAAAAATGAGATCGACAGGAAGTGCAAAATGGCTAAGCAGGGATGGCTAGAGGACAAATGTAAGGATGTAGAGGCCTATCTCACTAGGGGTAAGATAGATACCGCCTACAGGAAAATTAAAGAGACCTTTGGAGATAAGAGAACGACTTGTATGAATATCAAGAGCTCAGATGGAAACCCAGTTCTAAGCAAAGAAGGGAAAGCAGAAAGGTGGAAGGAGTATATAGAGGGTCTATACAAGGGAGATGTACTTGAGGACAATATTATGGAAATGGAAGAGGATGTAGATGAAGATGAAATGGGAGATATGATACTGCGTGAAGAGTTTGACAGAGCACTGAAAGACCTGAGTCGAAACAAGGCCCCCGGAGTAGACAACATTCCATTGGAACTACTGACGGCCGTGGGAGAGCCAGTCCTGACAAAACTCTACCATCTGGTGAGCAAGATGTATGAAACAGGCGAAATACCCTCAGACTTCAAGAAGAATATAATAATTCCAATCCCAAAGAAAGCAGGTGTTGACAGATGTGAAAATTACCGAACTATCAGCTTAATAAGTCACAGCTGCAAAATACTAACACGAATTCTTTACAGACGAATGGAAAAACTAGTAGAAGCCAACCTCGGGGAAGATCAGTTTGGATTCCGTAGAAACACTGGAACACGTGAGGCAATACTGACCTTACGACTTATCTTAGAAGAAAGATTAAGGAAGGGCAAACCTACGTTTCTAGCATTTGTAGACTTAGAGAAAGCTTTTGACAATGTTGACTGGAATACTCTCTTTCAAATTCTAAAGGTGGCAGGGGTAAAATACAGGGAGCGAAAGGCTATTTACAATTTGTACAGAAACCAGATGGCAGTTATAAGAGTCGAGGGACATGAAAGGGAAGCAGTGGTTGGGAAGGGAGTAAGACAGGGTTGTAGCCTCTCCCCGATGTTGTTCAATCTGTATATTGAGCAAGCAGTAAAGGAAACAAAAGAAAAATTAGGAGTAGGTATTAAAATTCATGGAGAAGAAATAAAAACTTTGAGGTTCGCCGATGACATTGTAATTCTGTCAGAGACAGCAAAGGACTTGGAAGAGCAGTTGAATGGAATGGACAGTGTCTTGAAAGGAGGATATAAGATGAACATCAACAAAAGCAAAACAAGGATAATGGAATGTAGTCTAATTAAGTCGGGTGATGCTGAGGGGATTAGATTAGGAAATGAGGCACTTAAAGTAGTAAAGGAGTTTCGCTATTTGGGGAGCAAAATAACTGATGATGGTCGAAGTAGAGAGGATATAAAATGTAGGCTGGCAATGGCAAGGAAAGCGTTTCTGAAGAAGAGATATTTGTTAACATCGAGTATAGATTTAAATGTCAGGAAGTCGTTTCTGAAAGTATTTGTATGGAGTGTAGCCATGTATGGAAGTGAAACATGGACGATAACTAGTTTGGACAAGAAGAGAATAGAAGCTTTCGAAATGTGGTGCTACAGAAGAATGCTGAAGATTAGATGGGTAGATCACACAACTAATGAGGAAGTATTGAATAGGATTGGGGAGAAGAGAAGTTTGTGGCACAACTTGACGAGAAGAAGGGATCGGTTGGTAGGACATGTTCTGAGGCATCAAGGGATCACCAGTTTAGTATTGGAGGGCAGCGTGGAGGGTAAAAATCGTAGAGGGAGACCAAGAGATGAATACACTAAGCAGATTCAGAAGGATGTAGGTTGCAGTAGGTACTGGGAGATGAAAAAGCTTGCACAGGATAGAGTAGCATGGAGAGCTGCATCAAACCAGTCTCAGGACTGAAGACCACAACAACAACAACATCTATAACCTATAATTAATACACAGTTGTCATGGATTAAAGGGACCAGCATGACTTGTGAAATCTCAAGATGGTTTTGTTTATGTCCTGCTGACAGTTGTTTGGGTATGAATTGTATAAATACTGTGTGCATGTTTGAATACAAAATTTCATGTACAGGATTCTTGCTAATGGTAACCTAAGTAAAACTTTATGATGGATTGTCCATGCTTTTATCTTAACATGTATGTTGGTAATGCCTTTCTTGAGCAATTATGGTAAGTTAAAATGGCAAAACAGCTGATCTTTATAAGCAATGACATTTCAGAATGTTTCTGTTTTAATGGAGGGAGAAAGAAATGTAAGAATTTAATATAACAATAGCTCTAGAGTTAGAGTGCTAGGGTATGGCAGTCAAAGGTCACTTGTAGTGGCAGGTTGGATAATAGCAACTGGCAAGGGAATAGTCCAGTCCGATATGTCAAAACCTATGCTTATTTTTTTATACAGAAAGAATACAATGAAAGAAATGATGGCATTATTAAATTCCTCCATCACTTAACCAGCATGTATGGCCAGCACCTGCCTGGCCAGTGTGGGTGAAGGAAGACATGGCAGTAGCAGCTGGAAGCTGAGTGATATGATGATGGAAGGCTCCAGAGAGACATCCAGGGCCATCAGCCCCATGATGGTGATGGATGTGAAACCTCTTGCATAGGCCCAGAGACTTCTGGAAGTGGAGGCATCCCTGTGGGATGTGACAGGTCTGGTCTGGTGATTCAACCACATTTGAAGCCATATCAACAGCTGTGGTTGTGCCCCTCAGCCAACATCAAGGGAGATCCAAGTGGCCATCTTCTGTGATCTGGGAGTAGAAAGAGCTGTGATGTGATTATGATAATGGCAATTGTGCCCTCCCCTCAAAGAGGGGGGCCACTGACCAGGGTGCCACAACCAGTTGGTTGTAGTGCTGGTGCAACATCCTTTATCTTGTATCCAACACTGCTTGGTGCCTCTATTGTGCCACCATTGGTTCCTGGATCCATCCTGGATTCAGTCCAAATGTCCATAGCTACAACAGTGCCAGAGCACCCACATGAAACTATATGGCTGCTTCTGTGGGTGTAAACAGGAGATCCACAAGGCTTTGACCATAGAATGGAGTAGACCTGTAATAAACTAGGAAGGCATTTCCCCTTGAAACTGATTTAGCAAATCTTAAGATGTTTAACTTTTGAACTTAGAATGTATGACCAAACCATTCTTCCAGCCTGAGGAGTAAGGTACAATGTTTAATTCCATTTCATCTACAAAACCTTTTGAAATCAGTTGCTGTTAATTGGTGACCATTTTTCTCACTAGCATCTGCAGTGCATACTCTATTCCAAAGATCTGATCCAAGAGCTACTATCATGACCAATGCAATTGTCTGCTGGAAGCAGATGACATACAGGAAGGGGGAGAAAGAGCTCACCATGATTAACCATTTGGAGCCTGAGAATGGACCTATGAAGTCAACATAACCGAGTCCCACAGTATCATCAACTTTGGCCACAGAGAAAATGACTGGGGTGCAGCAGGCTGGTGTACTTGTCAAATGCAGACTCATGAACTGCCTGTGCAACATCGTTGTCCATATAAGGCCAGCAGATGTACAGGCATGCCAGTTCCTTCATCCTCAAAATACCCCAATGGGGCTGATGTAAGAATTGGAGCACCTAACATTGCAGAGATGATGGCATCACCACCCACTGACGTTCATCTTTTTTTGTAAGGAACACAACACCTTGTCAAAATTGAAGTTGGTGCTGCCAATTAAAAATACAGTGAAGGCGAGATGGTTCTTCACCAGAGAGCTTGGTAGGCTAACCTAACCAGACATGCTGCAAGACACACTGAAGGAACAGGTCACACCTAGTTGTGTAGCAATGTCCCAGGAATTTATATGGAACTCATCAAACAATTTCTCAAATTCACTGTCTAACATAAAACAAACTGTCTCCTGGCAGTCAAATTTTGGATTCTGACCTGCCAGGAGGCAAGAAAGTGCATCCGTATGAGAATGATGAGCAGAAGAGTGATAATGAATGGACTATTCGAAATTTGTCAAATAGAGACCAATCGATGAAGACAATATGCTGTGACTGGCAATTTTTCCTGATATCCAAAATGTCACAAGAGCACTTTTTGGACAGTGATAAGATGAGAAAAATTTGTAAATATGGTCTAACTGTCTTTTAGATAAATGCTATTGGCCTCTCGGTACCATCATCTAACTTATGAGAGCGAACAGCCCTAGTACCCTGTTGGAATGTGTCTTTGCCAACACCGATGACAACTGGGGCTGGTAAATCACAAGGCAGGGTGCTGATGAGAGGTCTGATTTAAACCTGATAAAACCAGGATGTAACTCTTCTGACTACTGGAAAGGGGCTACCTTGTTATAGAGACCATTTAGTAGGTGGTCAGTGAAGGCTGCTTGGGGAATAAATCACTTTTCCTAGAAATAGTTGAAGGTCCTTGATGAATTTAGGCACAGGCATGTTCTGAATGGTACCTAAATATCCTTTGATGGGCAGAAGGCCCTCTTTACTGAGTATATAGCCTAAATCAATGATCACTTGTTGAAAGAAAGCACATTCTGAAAATTTACACTTAAGGCCTTTCTGTTCAAAGGCCACATGAATCATATGCAGATTGCGCAAATATTGTGTTTTTGTGCAACAAGTAACCAGAGTATCATTCAGATAATTCACACAAAGTGGAACCCATGGAGTACTCTGTTCAAGAAACCTCTAGAATATGATGGAGGAGCTAGTCACACCAAAAAGCAACTTGTTATATTGTGTAAAGTCCAAAAAGTGTGATTAAGACTAAAATATTCCTCAAGTCTTCATCAAGAGCCAACTGAAAATATGCTTCCATTGTATCAATTTTTATAAAGAATTTTCTTCCCGAAAGTTTAAGAAATAGTTCATCTAGATGAGACAAGGGATAAGAATCAATGTCCGCTTGAGCAGTAATGGTTTCCATAAACTCTCCTCGTAACAGAAGAGAGCTCCCAGGCTTCCTAACCAGCACCACTGGCTGTAGCAAATGGGGGACAAAACTTCTATGTAGTCTGTTAATCTGATCCTCAATAACCAATGAAAATGGATGACCTTGCAAAATCTCAGACTTGCTGTTGGCTGTAAGACTATGTTTGCCTGAAAGTCAACTGTCTTCCCCAAACTTGGTTCAAAAATCGGCAAAAAGTAACTTCACAGGATACCAATGAGCCATAGAGGTGCATTTCATGACATAATGAAAATTTAATGGTTGAATATGCATCAATTCCAAAAATGTTCTCAACCAACAGATACACCACTACAAAAATTGACAGCATTCGAGACACCTGATTATAAGTCACCATCAGTTGAAAATGATGTAAGAGTGGCAATTCACTTCGCTTAGAAAGGCAGTGCACACACTGAAGTACAGAGACTTGTTAACAATTGAGACTGATACAATGGTACTGTAAAGAAAATTCAGTGGAATGGCTTGCACTGTTGCATGTAACAAAGTTTTACACAAAGCCAGCATATTACCAGTGCCTGTAACATTATTAATTTGAATTGGATGCGGCTGACACCTAGTGCCCACCATGCTATGGCATACTTCTGCAATGTGGCACTTGTACTCATAATGTTGACTTTTCTGTCTGGGATATAAAGAAAAACTGTGCAAGTAACTTGGAAATAAAATTTAATACCATGGAAAATGTCAGGCACTAGCCCAGGTTTGCAGAGAAGGAGGCTACTTGGTAGCCATTGAGTGAAACTTGTTTACCACTTTACAGTCTGTTATGGTTACTCTCTACACTGCATTGCCACAGCTGTAGGCCACATGTGACATTTCAAAGTCAGATGAAAAATTTTGTTGCACAGCTTGCAGTATTTCAGATGCACAGGGAATCTGCGGCACTGCAGCCAGGGAGTGGTCAGACAGTCTTAAGGCTTGTATACTGATCTTCTTATCTCGAGATAAGCAAATTGCTACCTCACATATTAATGTTTCCATGTATGACTGACACACACAAAAACGCACGCACGCACACACACACACACACACACACACACACACACACACACACACATGAATTTACATTTTCTACTGTACCTCCACAAATCCACAATTCATGTTGCATAACTTATAGCATCTGATTTGCTGTATTATAAGAGTAATCATTTCTCTGATACCACATGTATTTTGTTGCAAAAATTGTCAGAAAATGAAGAAATTAAGTTAGATGATGGAAATAGTGATGTGTTGAACAAAGAGGCTTACATTTGAACCAAGTACTATAATGGTGGATTTGTAGAGAGAGAAAAGGCCCATTGATGTTCCAGGCACTTGATATCAGCATAGCACTAAGCATTTTTAATATACTTTGTAGCTTCCTTGAGGTTCATTGAATAGCTGAAATAACAGGGTGGCTTGTAGTGCCTTTAACTGCTGCAGCGTAAAACTAGTTATGTGCTTGAGCAATTCCTGATGCTGGCTTAGCTGTTGCTGCCAAAGCTCAAGAAACTTTTCATCTTCTTGATAGAAATAACATAAGCAATAGTTCCCGATAGAAACTTACATAGTCCAAGCATTACTATTTGTTATGCACCCATACAAAAACTATAATGTTAAGTGCAGTTCTACTCACATCATGTGGTGGTGGAAACCACATTGTCATAAGCCAAAGCAGTATCAAACACAAGGTGAAATCAATCCAGGTAAACCGTAGCAGCAGTCATAGTTCACTTGCAGAGTCAAGTCAAGTAACAGCAACTGAGAGCAAGTCTGCCACTGGGTGGCTTTATTTTGCCTGCTACAGAAGTTCACATGATCAGCCTGTGATATCAGCAGCTTTCCTACCACTGGCACCTTTGTCAGATGTGGGCAATGCTATGTGTATTGATGCATCCATATCTTATATCTCTGAGTACAGTTATGTTTGTCATATATAGATATATATCTGTTGCTGATACAGACAGCATTTTTGCATTTTTAATGTTAAAATGTTGTTAATTATTTTGTAAAAAATGTGGATCTTGCTTGTTTCATGTCAAAAAATATATCAATATTGTTCACACAAGGATGATTTTCTCTTAATTGCAATGAATATGCATTGGCAGATTTCATACTGATCTAGAAATTTTCTAGGCAATTTGAGTAAATGATTTGGCCTCTGAGGTTGCCTGACATGAATCCAATTAAACATTTATGGGATGTAACTGAGAGATCACTTTCTGCACAAACTCCTACACCAGCAACACTTTCACAATTATGGACAGCTATAGAGGCAACATGGCTCAGTATTTCCACAGGGAGCCTCCAATGTCTTGTTGAATCCATGCCACATCAAGCTGCTGCTCTACACCAGGCAAAAAGAGGCCCAACACAATATTAGGAGGTATCCTATGACTTGTGTCACCTCAGTGTATAATGGAATGTACAAGATTTAACCCTTCACTATTCAAATAATGATTGGCAGCAATTGTAAATCTATTAACTCACCCCATAAACGATATCAGTTTTAAAACTATGACATCACATGAAGGTCAGACAATGTCTAGCACAGGTAATATTTGAAACTTTTATTTGCTCTGACATGCCTTACATCACACTCATTTCAATTAGGCAGTAAGAAAAATTTTTGCTTTGACCTATAATCGAGTCAGCAAAAGAAGATCCCAGACAGCTCTCAGCACTGTTGCCAGCTTTCAACTTTAAAGTGAAAATGACTGCAGGCAGAAACAATAGTCATCTGTAGAGCTGAGAAAAACTGAGGCATTGCCAGAGAGACATATCAAAATTGCATTGAGTGATTGGCTGAGGTATATATGTAAGCAGCTGTGCCATCCCTGCAGCAACTGTTTGGGACCAACTTCTGCTAACTATATTACAGCAATATCCCTGCAAACAAAATAGCAGTTAATACTTTACAAATATTGTTATTAATCTAGTGAAAATTACTGAAACTAAGAAATTACATTATTTATTGTAAATAAAAGTGAGAAATGGAAGAGGAGTATCAAATTACACGGTTTTGTAACACAGGTATAGAAAATATATGAAAAAGGAATGTGTGTAGAGACAAAATAAGGAAACCACCACAGCTGATTCGGGAGGACGACGGTTCAATCGCGCGTCTGGCCATCCTGATTTAGGTTTTCCGTGATTTCCCTAAATCACTCCAGGCAAATGCTGGGATGATTCCTTTGAAAGGGCACGGCCGACTTCCTTCCGCGTCCTTCTCTAATCCGATGAGACCGATGACCTCGCTATCTGGTCTCCTTCCCCAAACAACCCAACCCCAACCACAGCTGAAAGTGAAAAAGAAAAAAATAGGAAGTGGCATGGTGAGTATGTCAGATTATAACACCTTTTTGATGTCAGGGTCATTATAAACTGAGCAGAAGCCATTAATATTGAGTGCACAGACCACAAGGAAGAGTGAGTAACTATGTTTCTGTGATCTAAAAACAATGTTTTCTTCAATTTCTGTATTTATATATATTTTTTAGAATTAAACTGTTGTCTGTACTTAAGCTTCTTACAAAAAAACCTTTACAGGAAGGTAAAAGATGTGAACTCAAAGAGCTGCATGTTGGATATAAGTTCTTCACAACGCTCTTCTTCACTGCAGTCATTATGCGCTCGACACTCAACTTTACCCGTACCAGCTGTTCCTCATAGCTCAAATAGCCCGTGGGTGCCAGATAATGCTCTGAACTACATCCTACATAGAGAGATGGAGGACAGCATCAGCAAAAATTCATCATCTGGTAGGTACACACAGAGAATTAAATAAAAACAACTTCTATGTTTCCTAGATCATTACTGAAATAAGATAACATGTTGCCTTTTACCTAAAGTGGCAATTAGTAAATAAATTCTATTAAAACAGTGTATGCATCAGTCTTTGAAAATCATTAATTTCTTTGCAGAGACCAGTTTGTAGGGACTGTACTGCCATAGCCTGCAAAAGGCTTTATGCCATGGTGACTTTTTTCAGGATTGCAGAGTTTTGTGGGGAAGTTCACACGTAGTAGAAATATCTAAGTGCACAAACTGCAGAAGGTCTTCCATAGTGAGAACATTACAGAGAAGGTCACCCATGCTGAGAGCAAAGAGAAAAGAAAATGAATAGACATTAGGAAGAGAGGAAAGAGAGTAAATTAAGAGAAAAGACAATAGAAAGGAGAGTTAAATACAATTTGATAGCAAAAGTAAAAACACATCAAAAATCCATTCCCCCTTTTTGAAAATCAGAAGCACAGATTCTGGGACCATATTTCTAACCATAGAGAATTGTTTAGAAAGTGTGGCTTGCACATTAACAAGGCAGATGAAAAAGCATTAGGTGCTCCATTAAGTGCTACAATAGAGAAAGAGCAATTCAGTAGCAATTTACAGTCAAGAACACTGAAGTTACTTGAATAACTGGAATACATTAACTTTCAGGTCTATAATGTCCCTGGGGTGGAAGTAGTAGGGATAGTCTCTTACCACACCAAATGACAACAAGTAATACTAATCATATTTCAGTTCAGTTAGACTTAGAGGTTCCACAAGTGGTAAAAGAAGCTAAAGTGTTATGCTCCTCAGAGCATGTATGCTAGCATTGACATTCTTCCTTCTGGTAGCAATATACTTGCACCTTATTACTGTGGAAATAACATGGGTGGAGGAAGAGAAGAAGATGTATTAAAAATAAATATCCATTCAAAACTCAATGATAAGAGGGGCTGCCTGGAGCACCATTTACAGGTATATGGCTTTGCACACTTTTTTATTATAGCCATATACAGAACACAGAGCTCTTCTGGTAATCTCAGCTGCTTCATCAGACAACTATATGTTTTGCTGTGCTGTCTAACAAGAAAGGAAAGGGATAGAGTACTTTTAGGTGACTTTAATGTAGATTTCTTAAATAATTCTCACTACATATCAGACACTAAACATAACTTGTGCTCCTTCAGTGTACTGTATTTATCTGCCACTTGTAGCAGACCAATCAAAAACATTTTTGTATATAAAAATAAAATTAATTGCATACTTGCCATACAAGTGATATGCGGCCTTTCTGACCATAACAGTCAAATGCTGACCACCACTACTCACAGAGTCTCCCAGAACACAGATGTTGCTGCAGAATAGATACCCTCATAAATAATTAACCTATTCAAACAATGGAAACTCCAGGCAGGAGTGAAGCACCCATAAGCTGAGGAGGAAATGAAATGAAATTTCACTGGTTGAGAGGGTATGTGATGTTATTTCAGTGATTACAAAATTTAGTCAAATTTATAAAAAAAAAACTACATGGTATGAGCTCACCTATCAGTATGTTGTTGCAACCCCTTTGACCTGGATGCATGCAGTGAGTCATATGGGAAGGGTGTCATAAAGGCCTCTCCTGAGGCTGTCTGGCCCAATACTGTTGTAACTGGTTCTTGATATTGTGGATACTGGCAGTGAGACAGAGTGTGATGCCATTCATTAGCAGTCCATGCTTCCCGATCATGACAACACTACAAACAGCCATTTGTGTTTCAGTGTTAATGGCAGCCCGTGGCTGCTGCTAGTCTGTGAACAATGGTGCATGATGATAAAGAATGTTACAGGGACCTCATTACTTGTTCTTGGACGGCAGGCACAGATGTGAATGGGTTATGATGTGTTTTGTGCACAATACATTGATGCTCCCTTGTGGTGGTCAGAGGTTGTCGACTGGAACCAATGACAAGTAAGCTTGCCTTCATGTTTGCATACAGTCCAACTTGGGCCAATGTCATATCTGAATGCCCTACAAATCTGGGTATTGAATAGTTTGACCAGCTGGCCGAAAGGAGACCCACAATGAAGCCCCATTCAAACCCTGACAGGTGCTGATAATGCTGCCTCATATGAGTACATAATATCTCTGTGTCCATCACAATAATCACTCAACATCTGATGCTGTTTGTGCCTCTTATATATCATAATAGGCTTGGTAATAACACTAAGCATGAACAATGATAAAGCACTCTGTTCTACTTGTCAGAGACCATTGCAACTCTAATCATTTACATGCCCAGCGATTGTGTGTATTTGTACAAAGTTATGTTTGCATACAACCATGTCCTCTGGGCGATTCAGTGGACAGGCATTGTTGTCCTAAGTGTAGGCTCATAGGCAGCTGGCAGCTAGTCTGGGGCCCAAAGCTGAAAGGGCCATCAAGGGGCTGAGTGGCAACCAAAGTACCTGTCACAAAGGAATACATGCACAGTGCCACATGGACATGTGACTGCACACAAACAAGTAGGTACCAACAACTGAAATGCTATTTACTGTGACTTGTATGCTACATATCAGTGTGACTTGTGCACCCAAATGCTGTGACAGCTGCAGGAGGCTTGACAAACAATTTGTAGGGGGCCACACCCGGCCCACAAAGCATATCCATGCTTACATATCTATATGAGTGGTGTATGTTCTTTTGAACATGTCTGAAAGAACAGACACTATTTCTGTGTTTGACCCCATGGCTGGAAATAGAATATTTTCAGAAATGAGAAATTCTGGTCTCTGCCACATTCAGGCAATGGAAGAATTCGTTGGTGACAAATGAAAATTTTTACCGAGGCTGGGATTCAGACCTGTGTCTCCGGCTTACTAGGCAGATGGTTAACCATTTATACCACCTTGGCACAGTGCTTAGACATAAATGCATAGATTACCCAAGCTCACCTCCTCCCTCAATCCAAATACTCATTTGCCACATTCTACCAAAATAGTATCCCCTAGCCCTTTTTCCTCTGTTTGCTTCACATATCACATGAAGACCCACATGAGATCGGGCGAAAAGTGCTCAGCACTCAATGATCATATTAGCCTTCATGGCACATATGTATCTATATGAATGGTGTCTGTTCTTTTGGACATGTCCAAAAGAACAGACGCCACTCATATAGATAAATATGCACCACGAAGGCTAATATGATTATTCAGCACAGAGCATTCTTCACCTGACCTCATGTGAGTCTTCACATGATGCGATGAGCAAACAGAGGAAAATGGGCTAGGGGATACCATTTTGGTAGAATGTGGCAAATGAGAATCTGGATTGACTGGGGAGGCAAGCTTCGATAATCTGTGCAGTTGTGTCTAACCATTGTGCCAAAATGATGTAGATGCTTAATGCATCTGCCTAGTAAGGAGGAGTCCCAGGTTTGAATCCCAGCATAGGTACAAAATTTCATTTTTCACAAATGAATCCTTTCATTGTCTGAATGCATCATGGATTGGAATTTCTTGCCCGAATGCAGCAGAGATTAGAATTTCTCCTTTCTGAACGTATCTGCACATGTTGTGTCTAAATATGCAGGGGCCCTGCCCTTAATATGCTGCTTGCATATACTACAGTTCCTTCCCATTTCCACTTTACAATAACAGTCAATTTGGACAGCTTTCAGAGGGTTGAGACGTTCCTAATGGATCTGTTACTCAGGTGACATTGAATGACTAGTCCACATTCAAAGTCACTGAGCTGTCCTGACCAACCTGCTCTTCTGTTACTGCTTCTCTATTGACAACAGAATAATTCCCACCTGCTTTGGTACTGGTGGATTCCTCTTTCATGGAATTGAATTGAATGATATTTTATTGTCGTTTAGCTGTTACAGAAATTGACAAAGTCAAGTTACATAAATACAAGTTATACATGGGTTGAAGACCAATATGTCACTATTGGTTTTCCATATAATACAATATTTAAAATCAAATAATATGAAAAGCATTGCGTCATAAATTACTCAGTTAAAGAAATTATGCTGAACTCTCCAAACCGGTACCACTATGATATTTTACAGTCATATAATTTCTGAAGTGAGTAGCAAGGATTTGCAGCTAACCAACCGAATAATTTGTCTTTAAATAAATCAAATGGAGCTTCTACCCATTCTAGTGGCAGTTTATTAAACATCTTCGTACCCACCACTTCGTAGCTATTCAGTGACTTGGATAATCTGTAGTAAGGTATGTCAAGATGGCTACTATTTCTGGTTCCATGAGAGTGGACATCTCTTCTACACTGGTATTCTGATAAGTTGCTCTTTATATGTAGTAGGGCAGTGTAAATATACATGTTTATTACAGTTATTATTTTTAAGTTGATAAACAGTGGTTTGCAGTGGGCCAGTTTATCACTGTTTGTTATAATTCAAATTACTTTCTTCTGAAGTACCAAAATGTCCTGAAGGTGTTAGCTATTGCCCATAGTAAAAGCCCATAAGATATAATGCTTTGAAAAAAAGCAAAGTAGGCCGATCTTACATAGGCCGCAGGTACATGGTTTTTTAAATTCCTTAAAAAATACATCACTCTAAACAGCCTTGCACTAATGTATTTAATATGTGGCTCCCAAGTCAATTTGCTATCTACACTCCTGGAAATGGAAAAAAGAACACATTGACACCGGTGTGTCAGAGCCACCATACTTGCTCTGGACACTGCGAGAGGGCTGTACAAGCAATGATCACACGCACGGCACAGCGGACACACCAGGAACCGCGGTGTTGGCCGTCGAATGGCGCTAGCTGCGCAGCATTTGTGCACCGCCGCCGTCAGTGTCAGCCAGTTTGCCGTGGCATACGGACCTCCATCACAGTCTTTAACACTGGTAGCATGCCGCGACAGCGTGGACGTGAACCGTATGTGCAGTTGACGGACTTTGAGCGAGGGCGTATAGTGGGCATGCGGGAGGCCGGGTGGACGTACCGCCGAATTGCTCAACACGTGGGGCGAGAGGTCTCCACAGTACATCGATGTTGTCGCCAGTGGTCGGCGGAAGGTGCACGTGCCCGTCGACCTGGGACCGGACCACAGCGACGCACGGATGCACGCCAAGACCGTAGGATCCTACGCAGTGCCGTAGGGGACCGCACCGCCACTTCCCAGCAAATTAGGGACACTGTTGCTCCTGGGGTATCGGCGAGGACCATTCGCAACCGTCTCCATGTAGCTGGGCTACGATCCCGCACACCGTTAGGCCGTCTTCCGCTCATGCCCCAACATCGTGCAGCCCGCCTCCAGTGGTGTCGCGACAGGCGTGAATGAAGGGACGAATGGAGACGTGTCGTCTTCAGCGATGAGAGTCGCTTCTGCCTTGGTGCCAATGATGGTCGTATGCGTGTTTGGCGCCGTGCAGGTGAGCGCCACGATCAGGACTGCATACGACCGAGGCACACAGGGCCAACACCCGGCATCATGGTGTGGGGAGCGATCTCCTACACTGGCCGTACACCACTGGTGATCGTCGAGAGGACACTGAATAGTGCACGGTACATCCAAACCGTCATCGAACCCATCGTTCTACCATTCCTAGACCGGCAAGGGAACTTGCTGTTCCAACAGGACAATGCATGTCCGCATGTATCCCGTGCCACCCAACGTGCTCTAGAAGGTGTAAGTCAACTACCCTGGCCAGCAAGATCTCCGGATCTGTCCCCCATTGAGCATGTTTGGGACTGGATGAAGCGTCGTCTCACGCGGTGTGCACGTCCAGCACGAACGCTGGTCGAACTGAGGTGCCAGGTGGAAATGGCATGGCAAGCCGTTCCACAGGACTACATCCAGCATCTCTACGATCGTCTCCATGGGAGAATAGCAGCCTGCATTGCTGCGAAAGGTGGATATACACTGTACTAGTGCCGACATTGTGCATGCTCTGTTGCCTGTGTCTATGTGCCTGTGGTTCTGTCAGTGTGATCATGTGATGTATCTGACCCCAGGAATGTGTCAATAAAGTTTCCCCTTCCTGGGACGACGAATTCACGGTGCTCTTATTTCAATTTCCAGGAGTGTATAACAATACCTAAGAACTTAACACTATCCATGAAGTCTGCTAGCCGGCCGCGGTGGTCTAGCGGTTCTAGGCGCGCAGTCCGGAACCGCGCGACTGCTACGGTCGCAGGTTCGAATCCTGCCTCGGGCATGGATGTGTGTGTTGTCCTTAGGTTAGTTAGGTTTAAGTAGTTCTAAGTTCTAGGGGACTGATGACCACAGATGTTAAGTCCCATAGTGCTCAGAGCCATTTGAACCATTTGAAGTCTGCTACTGTCAGATCTCTTAAACTAAATACAATCTTTTGAGTTTTACTCTCATTAAGCAGGAACCCATTAACTCGAAACCAGACTGATGCTTGTGATACTGTGTCATTTGCCACAGTTTGGAACATATCCATGTCTGAGCTGACACTGAAAAAAGTGGTATCATCTGCATAGAGAATGGAGTGAGAGTTTATGTAAGATGTTAGATCGTTTGTCATTAGGATAAATAGCAGAGGTCCTAATACTGAGCCTTGTGGCACACCACACTTAACTTCAGCTAGCTGTGATCTCTGTTTACCAATACAAACATTTTGTTTAAGGTTGCTGAGGAAATATTCGAAAATGTTGTCCACTTCACTGTTTGTGATTACATAATAAACTAGTTTGTTGAGGAGTGAAATATGCTCCACACAATCGAGGGCCTTGCTAAGATCACAAAAGGTAGCCTGAGCAAAATTTTTCCCTTCATAAGCATTAAGCACTTTTTTAATCAGGGAGTCAATGGCATGGACTGTGAATTTGCTCTTGCTAAAGCCAAATTGTACAGCAGTAATAATATTATTACGTGCCAGATAATCACACAACTGGGAGTTGATGATGGATTCCAAAACTTTAGATAAAATAGGTGTCCAAGATATTGGGCAATAGCTAGATGGGCATGGCATCTGCAGAGTTCAGTTCCACATTACATGGGGGGGAGGGGGGGGGGGGTGTTCAGATAGGTTTTATGATATTGTATCTTAAGTTCGTATTGGGGAAGGATAGAGAAGGAAATTGGCTAATCATTTTGAAAGAAATCATCCTGAAATTTGTCTTAACTGATTTAGGGGAACCTCAGAAAAGCTAAATTGAATTGCTGGATGCAGATTTGAATGGTCATCCTTCCAAATGCAAGTCCAGTTTTGCAATCAGTGCACCACCTTGCTCAGTTACATTATGTAAACTATACAACCAAGCGAAATAATTTATTAAAAAAATTAAATGAACCACCTGTACTTAAGTTCAGTACAGAATTCTGTTCCTGTTATTTGATTTTTTTCTTTTTCTAGCATTCTGAAAATTTTATTTTATTTTATGAGCTATATTATGTTTACTCCTCTATATCATAAAGTTTTGAGATTGCTTCATATTCCCGCAGATGATGCAGCCATCCAGTCCAGTACCAACAAGCCTCTGTCTGCAACTGAAGAGCAACTGGAAATTCTAAGATTAAAGTACTTTGTCTATTAGATTTGTTATTGCAAAATGTATCTGGGCTGACAAATCAATCACTTCTAGATGACTGTGTTATCAAAGTTTGCAGTTTATGAAAAGCTTCCAAAAAATTGTTTTAGTAAGACATTGTGTAAACACTGTTTTCACTGTGATGAAAATAATCCAAATTTTAATTGAATGTTATCAGTACTTTGTATTCAGATCTGATCATAAAACCTACAATGAACAGATTAGAAATACATTACTGGCACTTCTTTGCAATCCATATTTATTGTTCTATATCAAATTTTGTCAATTGTTACCTGCTTAAGAAAATAAAACATTAAAAGAAGTTAATATATGGAACATTTATTTATTCAGTCAAGTTATTCAGTCAAGTAATTCTGATTTACTTTGTTTCCTTCCCTCTGGTTTGTTTTTCTGATCCAGTGTTTATTATCATCTTCCCTTTCCCTTTACATATTCCTTTACCTTCCCAGATTTTTTCTTTTGTCTACTATTCTGAAAGTATGCACACTCAAGTCTAGTATGGAAAATGCCATTACTTGTTAAAATCACACCACCAGGAAACAAGTACACAAATAATATTAAACATGGCATATTCATAACAGGACTGCATTGTAGTCAATTACAAATGCATAGTTATCACACATGTGTGAGTTGAGCAGTCCCTTCCGAATACCTGCATTAGGCATATAAATAAAGTACTTTAGATGAGTGAGCATTGTATGTTGTGTATAATTATCCTCAAGTTGTAAATATGGCATATTTCATAAATATTAAAGAACACTTTATGACCAAGTTATGTTTTTTGAACAGAAACAGGTAGTCAGCCTTGAAGAGATCGGGTTGCTACATTGTTAGATTTCATTTGTTATGAGGTGCGAGGGTACCAATGTGATACACACACCTGGAGGATTTAGGATAAGGAGAAATGTGTTGGTAGTAAATCTGAAGGTGAAACATGCAATGTGATGGTATGACAGAGACCTTATCTGCATAGAAGTCTTCGACCCTGCGTTTTACTCTTCAGTGTTTGCACATCATATGGGATATTATCGTACCACAGTGACACACCTACAGAGGTTGTGGAACAGCACGATATTGTACAGTATGCGGCACCATTGGGTGTTATGAACACTGCTCTGAACCATGGGAACTATTAATTGTGGCCCCTACATAATGGAAGTTAAAAAGCAAAAAGTGATATCTGTCATCCAGTATATTCCTGAACTGTTTCCTGATAGAATAATACTAGCAATTTATTGCAAGACTTCTCTGTACAACAGGAAAAGTTTGTCTTGATAGACTCAATTTATGTGACATTTCAGCATTTAGAGCCTACAGACCCTCTCTTGCACCTAAAAATTCAATTTCATAGATTACTTTTACAGTCATCATTGTAGTGACACAGCAAATGAGTTACACATAATAATAACTACTACTACTACTACTACTACTACTACTACTGTTTATTGATACAAAAGACAACAACAAATATTGCAAATGAGATTAATATGCTAGATTTCATATTTTATCACAATCATAAACTTTCCAAATGCCTAGACTGCATGTTTTGTCAGCTGATAATGTGTACAGACGTGGCTTCTTTTTCTAGTTGGGAAGTTGGATATTTTATCAATGCAAATTATTTTCAACTTCCCTGTGAGATGTTTTACCACTGTTCCCAGTGTGCTAGGAACCACAAAGACCATTTATGTTAATATATGACAGAGCTATTGATTTTTCAAATAGTCTTTTTTGTGTTCAGGTCTCCTTTTGTCTGCATCATAGCTGTACAGAAAATTTAGGTTATATACCATCTTTTGTGGCTGCAATAAAAGCTTTCTAAATAGGATATTTTATTACAATCATAAAAGAAGATATATATAACACATATTACAATTTTCAAGTCTTCATATCTTTTTAGTTTTACAGCTTTTTAATGTCAACGCTGCTGTTGCTTAGAGTAAAAATACCAACATTCCACACTTATTTTTCCTCCATGATTGTATTCCAATGTTTGATCTGCCAAAAGTTCCATAATAGTTTGGCTTATTCACTTAAGGATGGTGACAAATCCTCTTGAAGCGTAGCTATCTCACATCACTCTACTCTGATTATTGAATTACAAAAAATAAAATGGAAAGAGATATGTGATCAAAAGGCAGTTCAGTGAAGAAAACATACACTTGTTCTGTTGTATGAGGGTTGCCCAGAAAGTGATGCATCGCATTTTCTTTCTCAGCTGAAAACAATGCTATGAATGCAAAATATTACGTATGTATTAGCTGAAGTCTCCTGAGTGAGCACGCCAAGTTTCCGTTGCTTCCAACAGATAGCATAGTTTCAAAATGGCGGCTGTAGGTTGTGTATGTTACAAGTAATGTGCCATCATTGAATTTCTCACTGCAGAGAAATAAACTGTGGGGAATATTCACAAAAACTTGTGCAAAGTCTATGGAGCATCTGCTGTCAACAGAAGTACAGTTAGTTGATGGGCACGGAGGATGAGGTCATCAGAAGACGGTTTGGTGGAGCTCCATCCACGGATGTCACACCTGACATGTTGCAGCAAGCTGATGTTGCCATTCATGAGGACAGATGCATTACAACTCAGCAGTCAGTGCTGCATCTGTCAATGAGCAAAGGAAATGTGGATGCAGTTATCCGCACTCGTGGATATTCAAACATGTGTGCAAGATGGGTCCAACAGCGCCTAATAGTGGATCACAAATTGTACAGAAAAAACATTTGTCTTGATTTGTTGCAACATTTTGAAGCTGAGAGGGAGGCCTCCTTGTCCTGGATTCATCATTTTGAGCCCAAAACAGAATGACAGTCAATGGAATGGCACCATTCCCACTCCCCGCAGAAGAAAAAATTCAAAGCAACTGCTTCTGCTGGTAAGGTCATGATCATCATGTTCTGGGACTGTGAAGGTGTGATTCTCATTGATGTGATGCCAAGAGGAGGTACCATTAATTCAGAAGCATATGTCAAAACATTAACAAATCTCAAGACGTGCTTCTGGCAACTTCGGTGTCACAGTAACCCAGCATACGTTTTGCTGCAACATGATAATGCACACGGCCCCACACAAGTCTGAGGACTGCTGGACACATCGCAAAACAGGGTTGGACAGTGTTACCCCATCCACCTTACAGCCTTGACCTAGCCCCCATGGACTTCCAGTTATTTTGGGCCATTAAAGGATGCCATTCGTGGAAGACATTTTGAGGCTGATGAGGAGGTGATTCACACAGGAAGCACTGGCTGTCCAGCCACGACAAGGATTGGTACTGACTGGGCATACACACCCTTGTTTCACACTGGAGGAATGCCATAGAACGGAATGGAGATTATGTGGAAAAATAGGGTTTACAGATACAACACCATACTTTCATGTGTGTAGTTCTCATTATGTTCAATAAAGAATTGTTGAAGAAAAAAATGTGGTGCATTACTTTCTGGGCAGCCCTTGTCCACTAAATGACATAGATTGGTCATTACAACATGAAAGTTCATGTTCAAAAATTTTTGATAACTTTTTAAGTAGCTTTTTGCATGTCTGCCAAAGAAAAGCAACAAATAAACTAAAGTGGATTACCACTGGCATAAATCTATCTAGCAGCAGAAAGACACAGCTACATGCTGAGCTGCAATCCAATAAGAGTCGTGAGTTCATTAACTATGTTAAATTGCATAAAAAAACTATTTAGAAGCTTTGAAAAAGAAGCAAAGGGCAAGGAAAACACAAAATCCATTAAAAATCACAGAAATAAATCCAAGGCAGTATGACCTATTGTCAAATCTGAAGCTGAGGAATGAAACCAAGCAACCAGGAAATTTCTAAAATAAGTATACAAGACAAAATAATTGTAAATCCTTCTCAGACACCACAAAATGTTAGTGAAATCTTCAAAACTGTAACAAACTCTGATGTTCACATAGACTCCTATTGAGATAATGTACACTTATTTGGCTTAAGTCTGAGCAAGACTGAGAGTGTAATTAAATTTGACAAAGTAACACTAAAAGATGTAGAAAAAACATATTAAATTTAGAAGACAAAAATTCTGTGGCATGGGATGAAATACCTGCCAAATTCATTAAATCATTTTCAAATACAATAGCACACCCACTGACAAAAATAATTAACCAGTCATGTGAAGAACACTATTTTCCAGGTTTCACAAAATATGCAGAAGTGAAACCTCTATTTAAAAAAGGCTCCAAAGATTATATGGGAAATTACAATCAAGTTTCCCTTCTTCCTGTGTTTCCTAAAATATTTGGAATGATTGCTGCAATTCAAATTTGAAATTTCTGTCACAAATTTAATGAACCTCAAAAAACAAATTTGGCTTCCAAAAAGGCAAAAATAGGATTTATGCAATCAACAAATTCATGAAAAAAATTAGTTCCAGTTTAGAAAAACACAAACTAATTAAATATGTATATCAGTATGCTTTTCAAGCTTACCATTGAAGTTTTCACTTTTCTTTGTGTATTATTCCAGAAAATGCAAAAAATATCATAAACCAAGGTTACATTCAATTTTTTGTTCAGACTTAGGTGCAGTTAACTTAAAGAATCTTATGTAATTGTTCTTTTTTCTTTCCAGCAAGTTAAGTACCATGTATCCTTTCATTGTTTTCATTCTTATTTACAAAACACACCATAAAGTTAATTTCCTGTATCTAGAAACTTTGCACATAGTAGCTTTGTTTACATACAGTAGTGAGTAGGCCAAATTTTAGTAAATGTGTTTTCTTGTTTTTCGGTAATTTAATTGACTTATTCTCACTAAAGTGTTATTTTTACTATGAGTGAAAAGTGACTGACTTGCCATAGAATTTTTAGCTCCAGGGTTTGATGTCATGGATACAGCAGTTTTTTCCATTGGGATGATTGTGGTTGCATAGGAATTGGGGAAGTGAATCAGACTCATTAGTGGTTCTTTAGGATACGTAGTAGAGATAGAAAGATAGTGGAACAGGAAGGGAAAATTGCTGCCCTTCAAGCTGAGTTAGATTGGGGTAGGGGCAATCTGGACAGAATAAGAAGGGAGAAGGGCAGAGAGAGGTGGGAAATGGCACCAGGCAATAGAAGGAACAGGCTTAAAATTTTATCAGACAGCTTTGTGGTGAATGTAAAAAGTAAGTTTGACCTGTTACTTCACTAGAAAGTGATGAGCCTCAGGCAGAGGTACGTGCAGACAGGGTACAACAAACATTCAGTAGAAAATTGAGTAAGAATGTAGGGAAGTCAGCAAAGAGAAAAAAGATTTTTTATTAGGTAATTCTCATGCCAGCAGTGCATGCCAACTTCTGCAGGCTGAGTTAGGATCACAATACCAGGTCGCAAGTTTTTTAAACCTAGTGCTGGTCTGGGTCAGATGAAATAGGATTTAGGTTCACCCCTCAAAGACTTTTTACCAAGGAAGACACTGAGGGTACTGTGGGTGGACCAGAAAATAGTATTGACAGAGATCCTGTGTACAACATAGAGTGTTACTTGGTACGGATTGTGTCAGTATCAAGACATACCAGTATGGAGTTCGTGTCTGTTCTGAGATGCCCAACTGATCTCAATTGAACTCTTCTGTCAGGAGAGTTAATTTGGAGTTTGAACGGATGCTTGGGTTGGGTGTGGGGTCACATATCAGTTCCAGCTGATTCTCTCAGCAGGTGGGATTATACTAGGCATGACTTACACCTCAACAAGAAAGGGAAGGATAAACTGGTTGGGGTAATAGCAGGAAATTTAATTGTGGGAGGCACTACCATGAGTGGTTACAGGTGTTGGAGGAGCACCTTTTTTAGGACAGGTGGCACAGAAAGAAGTCACATTCTAAGAGAGGTCAGGATCAAAAGAAATCATTGGTTTGAGAAAAAAATTAAAGATTTGTTATTAGGTAATTCTCATGCCAGCAATGTATTTTTATTGGAAGAGTGCCATAGCTGTATCTAGATTTAGTGTTCTGATGGAAATTATTTCGTTTATCGCTCTGATGGCTTGTGTTGCTTTCTCTGTTGTGTGTTTAGTGAAGCACATTACAGACAGCTGGAGTGTTATCCCTAGATATTTGTAATCTTTTGTGATAGATATTTGCTTTCCTTGTAGTGCAATTCTTGTCGTTTTTGGGATTTGCCCACCTGGTCTGAATACCATCATTTCCGTCTTGTCGGTGTTGATTACGAACTTATGTTTTGTGAACCATTTTTCCATGTCTTCTATAGTCTCCTGTAGTTTCTTTAAGGTTTTTGAGCCTATCACAATGTCATCCGCGTAGGCATATGCTTTGACATCTTCGTCTTGAGCGATTTCCATGATGTCCTTTGCTGCCAGAATGAACAGGAGTGGGCTTAGTGGGTCTCCTTGGAGTACTCTGTTTGTTTGCCTTATTGGTTCAGACAGGTCGAGGTTGTCCGAGATCTTTATCTCGTTCCATTCATTTATGGAGTTTATGATTCTCGTCCAGACGCTGTCTCTTCCCAGGGTTTTGTCGAGCATCCTTTTTACTAATGATCGATAGAGGAGGTCGAAGGCCTTTGTGAAGTCTATGAATACAGCATAATATTTTTGCTTCTTGTCGATGGTTTCCCATATGTTTTTTAAAAGCAGCTCCACTGCTGTGGTAGTAAATCTTTTTTCCCTGAACCCAAATTGAGATTCTGGGAGGTGGTCTTCCAAAGTGTGTCTTATTCTTCCTGTGACTAGTTTTGTGAATACCTTAAAAGGGTTGTTTTCCAAGGCTATTCCTCTGTATTTGTTTGTGTCCTTAGGGTTGCCCTTCCCTTTGTACATTACCCTTACTATTGATTTTCTCCACTGGCCTGGGATTTTCGCTGTTTCAATGAATTTGTTATAAAGTTTTGTCAATGTTGGTGCTAGCAGATGGGCTGTGTCTTTAAGGTATTCGTTGTAAAGCAAGTCTAGTCCCGCTGCTTTCTTCCTTTTTGTTGATTCAGTGATGTTTCGGACCTCATTTGGAGTGAGTGGGGACCAGGCTGGCATCTCTTGCAGTGTGAGCTCTTGACTTGCTACCTGTGCTCCTTCTCTACCACCATTGTTGAGAATGTCTTTGAAATGTCTCGTCCATTCTTCCATGCTTATATAGTGTGACTGCCTGCTTTTGGGGACGGATTGCAATGAATGGGTCTCTCCTGGCTTCTTCAGCTAGTCTTCTTCCCTCTTCTTCCCTGTGAGCCATTCTCTTCTCCCTAGTTAGTGTTTTGTAAGATCTTCTTTTCTCAGTGTATGTTTGTAGTAGTGAGTGATTATCTGTGTCCGTTTTTAGCCAGTGTAAAGCTTGGAGTACTTCTTTTCCTTTCTGATAACACTCTTGATTGAACCATGGTTTAGTTCTTCTCACTTTCCTGGGGGTAGCTGCTTGTTTTAAGAGTTTCTCCAGTTCAAGCGCTGCCTCCTCTATATTTGAGTTGTTGATTAAGGACTCAATTTGTTCTATCTGGTTGTGGTATTCTTCCACTTTCCTTGGATCCAGTCTCCTCAAGTGCGGTCTCTTCTCTTGGTTCTCTCTTGCCTTCCAGTCACTTTGTATGGCTATGTTCATCGGGATGTGTTTTCTTATAGGCGTGTGGTTTGCATTCCAAAGTGGGCTTATGTCCCCTTTTATGTATCCTCTTATGAGGGCGATATCAATAGCACTTTTGCCATTATGGCAGAAGTACGTAGGGACGTTTGTGTCTATTTAGCAGAATGAGGCCTCCTTCTTGTAGTGATTCGATTACTAATTTTGTTTTGTGATTCTGTAGATCCAACCGAGAGTTTAGTTCCCCTGCGATAAGTAAAGGGACGTCTTTCTTGCTCCATCTTATTTGTTGGCCCAGTTCATCAATTATGTCTATGGCTGATTCACTTGGCTGGAAGTAGGTTGCTAATATTGTGATGTGTTTTACTTCTATTACAATGGAGTGATTTAGTTCTGGTGTCACTATAATTGGTGTTATCCATGGTTTCAGTAGGACTTTTATTCCCCCTTGGGGTCGCGCCCTTTCTCCTTGCTTTGCCAGCATATTTATGCTATAGAATTTCGGGTGTTGCCAATGATCTGTGAGAAAAGTTTCTGTGAATATTGCTATGTCATAACCTTCGAGAAAGTCTGTTGGAGCTATGCATGCTGCGTTTTTCAATCCTTCTACATTCCATAACATTATCTTCATGTTTTTTCTCCCTTCATTTTCTCCTGGTTTTGTCATCTCTGGGTACACCTGGTTTTGACACTCTAGTACAGGTGTGCTTCTCAGATTGTCTGCTATGTTGTGGCATTGCTGGTCTTGGGCCAGTGAAAATCCTGAGTTTCCTTCGATGACAGCCTCTTGTAGGTTGGCCGGTTTCCGGCTTCATTATATAGGAAGTCCTGGTCCCTGATAGGTTTCTTTTTTCTTTCTCCCCTCCCATATCTTATCTGTCAGGTCTCTGATGACCCTACTTCTTTTCCTGTTGTTTGCGTTATCTGTTCCTCTTTTGGGGGTGGGGGTGGTGGGTCCTCTTCTGTTGGTGATGATGTTGCTTCTTTTTCCTCTATCGGGCATGGTGAGGTTTGTGGGTGTGCTTCTGGTGGTGATGAGGTTGTTTCTTTTTCTTTTATATGGCACAGTGGAGACTTTCCTGCCTCTTCCTTCATTGGAAGTATTATGGGTGTCTGTGTCTGCCCTTGTAGTTTGTCAAATTTTTCCAAAATTTCTTTGCACAGAATAGTTTTTCCGCGGTTGTTTCTGTGTAAACCATGCCTTGTGAAATGCTCTCTTTGTGAGCTTGTTGCATTTATGAAAGTCACATTTGGGAAGCTGCTACATATCTTCCTAAATATCCTATTTGTTCTGGTAATTTCTTTATTTACGCAGCACTCGACCATTGAGTTGTGTCTTTGAGGAACGCTTAGCACATATACGTCAGAATGAGTAGCATTCCCTAGAGTTTCCCTCAGTACTCTTCTTGCATTGATACTTTCGTTTCTATAAATGTTGTTTCCTCCCCCTATAATGACACATTTCGCACCTTTTGTTACAGATGTTCCCCAGGATTTCAGCACTTCACTTAATGGCGTGCCTGGCTTGGTGATTCCACTTACTTTTTTGCATATTGGCCATTTTTTCTGCTAAGCCTCTTGCGTGGCTGTCTGAGAAAATGTATACATCACTCTTTTTATTTCTCCCATTTGTCTTAGATGTATGTTCCTTTCTCTTGTTCCCCTGTTTGTTCATATCTTCACTAGTGTCTGGCAGGTCATATTTATTTCTACTAATCTCACTTTTCTCATACATATGATCCTTACCTTTAGTTCCCTGTTTGACCGAGTCTTCACTGGTGTCAGGAAGCTCAACTTTATTCGTTGTTTTCAGATCGTAATGATTTTTGCACTGTTTCACACGCCAGGTTATTTTATGCCTAGTACTCTGCTCGATTTCCACTTTTTGTTTTTGTTTACGATCCCAATTTACCCCTTGTTTCACATGCCAGCTTATTATAGGACTAGCAAATGACTAATTTTCCACTTTTTGTTTTTGTTTTAGTTCCCTGATTGATTTTTCTAGGTTGTTTGTACACTCTTTAGCTTGCAGTAGATCCTGATCTAGAGTTTGTATGACGTTTTCTTCCTGCATATTTGCTTGTTTTAATAAACACATTGATCGTAAACAACAACTGATTACTCCACAGTTACAAACTGTGCTTACCTTTTGAAGTACATCCTGTTCTTGTGTATAGCTGGCGTTTCCTATCTGTGCGTTGTCTTGTTTTGATAAACACGTCGGTTGAAAACAACAGTAGCTAATTTCCCCCTTGCCACTTTTCATGTTTACTGCGACGAAGTGTTTGGCGCATTTTGTATGAATCCATTTTTGACTCGCTGAACATAGTCTTAATCCATTTAGAAGACTTTCACTGCATAGAATACAGTTTATATCGGTGAAATATACGTTTTTCCTGGAGCCCCTTGCTACTGCTTCTCTATCCACCGCCATGTTCACAAAACAAAATCGGAAGTAAAATTAATCAGCTACTAATCTGCAGTGATGAATCAGAGTCATCCAACCTAGTTGACATAATCTGCCTCTCTGAGCATCATGTGACCACTGGTATAGATGTTTTACATGTTGCAGGATTTAGCTTAGCTTCTCACTTTTGTAGGGCAGAAATGCAGCATGGAAACATTGCCACATTCATCAGGAATTGCCATGAATTTAATAACAATCTCGACATGTGACGATGGAAGTACAGCAGGAAGACATATGGCCGGACTTCCAGCACTTAAAGCACTGCATTGTGGTGGGGGGGAAGGGGGGGGGGATATCTGTCTTGATGTGCCACAGTGGTCGACCATCACCTTGACTTTCTCGGGCAATGTGTCACCCTCGAACGCCAAGATGAAGGCACCGGTGGCAACCTGATTATCCCTCAGACCCCGATGGACACTCTGGATGAAATGAGCACCTTGCTGCTCTAAATTGGCTGCAAAAGAAGGCCCCTGTGGAATGTGATACCCTTGACCATATTTAAGCTCTTATGAGATGTGATGGTAACAGAAACACCCTCCAACTTGTCACAAGTGAGTAATGCCGTGACTGGGCAGAGGATGCTGTTTTTATCAAGACTGCCCAGAGTACATTTTGGACAAGCCCTCCACCTCCCCAAACTTGTCCTACAACACAAAAAAACTGAGGCTTCATGGTCTTCAAAGATTCCCCATCAACTCTCGTACATACGAGGTACCAGGACGAATAAGCTTCACTGCCACCCTTAATCTGGCAATCCTTCCATGGTGTGGCCAGGGAGGTGAACGATTTGCGGTCATATTTCTTAGCACTGAAGATGGAGAATGACCCAGACTAAAACGAGCCGACGAGAAAGTGGGCTAAAGATCTCAATTCACGGGACCATCACATAAAGGTTGAACATGTGTGACTCCTTTTAGTCACCCCTTACAACAGGCAGGAACACCTCGGGCCTATTCTAGCCTTCAGACCAGAAAAGGGGGGGGGGGGGGGTGACGAATGATGGTACCCCTTAGGGAAACGGCAGCAAGAGACAGGAAAGGATGCCAGGTTCAATCAGTGTGTATGCCTGGAGACCTCATTCAACATGTTGAAGAGGCTGTTCAGGCAACCATTGATGGAACAGCATGCAACCAAATGCAGATTGTAGTCAATGTTGGAATAAATGATGCCCGTCTTCTGGGCTCGAAGGTCATACTTCAGTCATTCCAGTGAGTGGCAGAGAAGGTTGAGGAGACCAGCCTTGCCTGTGGAGTTTCAACAAAGCTCACAATTTGAAGCATTGTCCCCAGAACTGATTGTGGCACTATGGTTCTGAGTTGAGTGGATGGACTGAACCAGAGACTTCAAAGGTTCTGTGACAAGCTAGGCTGTGACATCCTGAACTTATGCCATAGGGTTGAGAACTGTAGGGTCCCCCTAAATGGGTCAGGTGCGCACTACACGTCAGAGGCTGCTACTCAGGCAATTGACTGTGTGGAGTGCACACAAGAGTTTCTTTTTTAGATTAGGTGATTCTACATCCAATCCAGATAATGACAGCTGTAGGAAACCAAGAAGCATCAGTGTAAGACTGAAAGATATGCCTCCTGTAGGTGAGAGTATTAAAATCCTAATGGTTAACTGCCAGTGCATTTGCAACCAAGTCCCAGAGTTTGAAGCACTCAAGAAAAGCAGTGAAGCCCACATAATACTAGGTATAGAAAGCTGGCTGAAACCTGAAATTGAGAGCAGTGACACTTTTGGGGAAAATTTAAGTGTATATCAAAAGGATAGGCAAATGGGAATACACTTTCATTGGATCCTACTACTGCCCACTAAACGCATATCCTGATCTAACCAAAAACCTTAGAGCAAACCTAAGTTCACTTGTACATAAGTTACCTAATCATACTGTCATCATTAATGGAGATGTTAATCATGCAACAATAAACTGAGAAAATTACAGTTTTGTTAGTGGCAGGTGTGATAAGACATCCTGTGAAACATTACTAAATACCTTCTCTGAAAACTACCTATAACAAATAGTTCAAAATCCCACCCATGATGGAAATATATTGGACCTAATGCAACAGACCTGACCTCTTTTAGGATTTCCACACTGAAACTGATATCTGTGACCATGATACAGTTGTGGCAACACTGATTACCAAAATGCAAAGGACAACTAAAATGAGCAGAAAGATATGTATGTTCAGTAAACTAAATAAAAAAATCATTAGTGTGACATCCCAGTGAGTCACTTGAAACTTTAAACACAGGGAAGGAGCATGCACAGGAATTATGGCTCAGGTTTAAAAGAATATTTGACCATGCACTGGATAGATACACTAGAACAGTTCATAATGGGAGAGATCCTCATTTGTATACAATCACTGTAAAGAAACTTCTAAACAAACAGGTATTACTGCATAATAGGTGCAAAACAAAGCATAGGGCTGTAGATAGAGAGATGCTGAATGAAACACATTTGTCTGTCAATCATGAAGGCATCAATGATCACCATAGCAAAATATTGTCCAATGATCTTTCACAAAACCCAAAGAAATTCTCATCATATATAAAGGCTGCTAGTGACACCAAAGTTGGTGTCCAGTCCCTAGCAAAGGGGACAGGAACTGAAATTGAGGGTAGCAAAGTAAAAGTTGATATTCTTAACTCCATTTTCAAATGTTTCTTTACAAAGGAAAACACAGGTGAATTGCCCCAGTTTAAACCTTGTACCACGAAAAGTTGGGTGAAATTACTATTAATGTCAGTAGTGTTGAGAAACAGCTGAAATTATTGTAGATCCATTAAACAAAAAACTGTGCCATGTTCTTGGAAAACAGCACAAGTCACACCAATCTACAAGAAAGGTAGCAGAAGTGATCCATGAAGCTACCATCCAATATCCTTGACATTGCTTTCTTGTAGAAGCTTAGAACATATTCTGATCTAAAACAAATTGAGGTATCTCAAACAGAACCAACTTCTCCTGCCAACCAACAGAGATTCTGAAAATACTGATCATGTGAAATCCAACTCGAATGTTTCTCTCATGACATACTGAAAGCTTTGGATCAAGGCAGGCAGGTAGATGCAGTATTTCTTGATTTCCAAATAGCAGTTGACTCGGTTATAAAGGCAAAATGGAAAATACTCTATCTGTACCTAATCATTCATTACGTTTACATACTTAAAGGACAGCTGTTGTGTGATGTAAATATATACTTAAGCAGTGTTGTGCATATAAGGACTTGGCATTTAGGGAGGACAAAACTAAAGCCTTATGAAAAACAGACTATGCATTTAAAATAACAAGCAGGGATGTATATGGGCTATATTAATTTCATTGTATTATTATTAACTTTATTGTATTATTTTGTTTTGTACTTTTTTATGTGTATATTGTTTGTGTCCCATTTCTTTGAAATGGCTTACATTTACCCTTGACAACATCCATACAATATTTATTGTCAACGGATGGATAAATAAAATAAAATAAATAATAAATAAATAAATATCACACCTACGCTCATTGTCAAAAGTAAAATCATACTGAGATTTCTCACTGGAATAAGGACTTTTTGGTAGGAAGGACACAGCATGTTATCTTGGTTGGAGAGTCATCATCAGATGTAGAAGTAACTTTGTGTGTGCCCCAGGGAAGTGTGTTGGGACCCCTGTTGTTCATGTTGTATATTGATGAACTTGCAGGCAATATTAATAATAATCTCAGACATTTTGCATGATTCAATTATCTGTAATGAAGTATTCTCTGAAAGAATCTGCATAAATAGTCACTTAGATCTTGGTAAGATTTCAAAGTGGTCCAAAGATTAGCAACTTGCTTGAAATATTCTAAAACTTAAAATTGTGCAGTTCACAAAATGAAGAAACATAGTATCCTATGACTATAAATATCAATTAGTCACAGATGGAATTGGCCAACTCGTACAAATCCCTAGGTATAACAATTTTTAGAGATATGGAATGGAATGATAACATAGGCTCAGTCATGGGTAAATCAGGTGGCAGACTTTGGTTTATTGGTATAATACTAGGTTTAAAAAGGAGATTGCTTACAAATAACTCATGTGACTGGTTCTAGATCTTGGCTCAAGTGTGTGGGACCCATATCAAATAGGACTGATGGGGGATCCTGAATGTATACAGAGAAGGGCAGCACAAATGGTCACAGGTTTGTTTGATTCATGGGAATGTGTCACAGAGATACCAAAAAATCTAAACTGGTAGACTCTTGACGATAGACATAAACCATCCTGAGAAAGTCTATCAACAAATTTTCAAGAAGCAGGTTTAAATTGTGACTCTAGGATATACTACAACCTCCTATGTACTGGTCACATACGGACAATGAGGATAAGATTAGAATAATTACAGCATGCACAGAGGCATTCAAACCTTCATTCTTCCTGAATTCCATACATGAATGGAATGAGAAGAAAATCTGATAACTGGTACAATGGGATGTACCTTCTGCCATGCACCACATAGTGGTTTTCTGAGTATAGATATAGATGTAGATGTAGGAGTTATTCTTGCCCTCTCTAGGTCTATAGGTTTGTTGGGTTGGTTGTGTTCCAGCCACTGTCTGCCTCTCCAGTCAGATACTCTATCATCATTTCTGTCTGCATTGAAATTCTAGTTTTCTTACACAGGTCCCCATTCTGGATAATAATTCCTGTAGTTATAATCTTTCTTTTCACTTAATTATTAGTTGTGTTATGGTTACCATTTCCTCAATTTCATCTCTCATAGTAAAAGTTTGCCTATCTGTTCCCTCAAATGTCCTGGCCCAGCTTATCTGCATATTTCAAGAACTGCTCAATGGAGTCATCAAATTCGTAAACCAAGCCCCACTGTATTCATTCACATAGCTTTTTCTTTAATGTATCTATCTGTTTTAACCCATCAAAAGGTTACTCAATTGGACTAGTTGTTTTAACTGAACCTTGCAAAATTCTTTCATGCTTCCCCACTGCTCTCTCCCTTAATCCTGGCCTGCATATCTCAAACCAAAACGTTTGCAAAAACCTTTTCTCAAGATCATCAAATGTCAAGAAATCTCTTTACAAATTTAAGTTTTACTTTGTTACTGATTTCTGGAAGTGAATTATCTTTGCAGCATTGCACAAAAATCCTCAGTATGAGAATTCCCATCCTCAGCCTAAACTTTTCACCAGCATTTTAGTGTTATACCCATCACTAAAGAAACATTTCAAACAAGCCCCCACTTGCAATTATTACATTTGCTTTCGGCCATTTAATGTGTTCTCTTGCAAAGTTGACACATCACTTTTACATTGGTCATCACTGTCAGCTAAAAATTCCTCTATATTTTCTATTTTTCATTTAAATTACTAACACTGATATTATTCTGATTGTTGACCTCTTCAATCTGACACTTCAACTTAGAATAAACACTAGAAATTGCATCTCTACATCCAGAGTCCAATGCGAGTCACTTTGATTGCAATTTTGATTCTGTAGAAGTTATTCTCTCATCTACATTAATCTCTCTTTCAGTCCCTCAGTCTACTTTTTCTTTTAATTGCAGCTGTCTGCTCACTGAGCTCACTTCTAACATCAGCTTTCTGAGAACTCAGTTCACTATCTTTGCTATTTGTTTCTGAAATCTTGTCATCTGTTTCTGTAATTCTGTTGCCTATTTTACTGACTTCTTTTGAAATCCTGTAATTAGTTTCTGAAATCCTCTAATTTGCTTGACTAAGTTTTTTTTGAAACCCTGTCATCTGATTTTGAACTTTTGGTAACTACTGCTGAAACTTTGTTGTCTATCTGCCAAATGTCATTTGAGAGTTTGATACATTTTCCATTAAGTTCATCTGAAATTTTGCTATTTGTTTCTGAAAACTTTGTAACTGTGTCTTTGAACATTCATTCCACTATGCAATTAAACCCTGGTAAGTCAGTGTTTGCACTTCAATCTAGCGTTGCTTGCTCTGGCTCTGCTTAATCTAATACTGCTTGATCTAGTTCTATTGTTTCGTTTCTATAGCTGCTTGAAGTAGTTCTGCCTCATCCTCCTAAATATACCAAGTGAGGTGGCACAGTGAATAGTACACCGGACTCGCATTCAGAAGGATGACGGTTCAAACCCACATCCAGCCATCCTGATTTAGGTTTCCTGTGATTTCCCTAAATCGCTTAAGGCAAATGCTGGGATGGTTCCTTTGAAATGGCATGGCCAACTTTCTTCCCCATCCTTCCCTAATCCGATTGGACCGATGATCTCGCTGTTTGGTCCCCTCCCCCAAATCAACCACCCAATCAAGCAACCAGTATTTAAATCATCCCAATATCAGAACAATAGTGACATAAATGTATATAACAGTAATAGTTTTCTTTGCATTTTCAAAGAACACTACACAACATTGAAAAGTAAATGGATTGTAGAAATGTACTTATCATAGTAACACTTAATTAGACATGAAAAATTCAGTCATCCATTATGGCTCTGGTTCACACAAACATTTCAAAAATTTTCTGCAACAGACATTGAGATCAATTATTTATAGCAATAATGAATCCTGGTCATGCCACCAATACGACAGTAACTCAGATTCTTTACTGGAAAGAGCACATGTTGTTACTTGTTATACGAGTTCAGCTACACTCATTCTGACATTAATCATGAAAATGAGTAGTCACAGATCACGTATCTTTGTTTTAGAAGGTCTTCAATGTCTTGAAACCGCATAGTTATCACTTCAAAGTTCTCAATTTCCTCATTTCAGTTTCTATATTAACAGAGTCAGGTAGCGGAAAAAAAAGTCAGCCATCAGCTGGAATGCTTTTCCTGGTTTATTCAAACTTCAGATTTCACATATAATTCAAGGTCATGTACTTTTTGCCACAAGTGCCAATATTACACAACACTATGACATAAGTGAGCTTTACAGAAATGTTCTACATTCTAATACATCCAAACATCATCTCCCTATTGGGCATGTCACCATATCAAACATGGGGAATTTAGTCAAGTGTCAGTATAATGTGCAGGTCGCCAGTGAAAGAGCAGATTTATGTAAATGCAAAACAGATGTTAATGATTTTCAAACAAAAAATCTGTTTTTATATGAAACTTCCTGGCAGATTAAAACTGTGTGCCCGACTGAGACTCAAACTCTGGACCCGAGTTCGAGTCTCGGTCGGGCACACGGTTTTAATCTGCCAGGAAGTTTCATATCAGCGCACACTCTGCTGCAGAGTGAAAATCTCATTCTGTTTTTATATACTGATCAACTACAATAAAATATAATTTTTTAATCCAGTGTTCAACAGTACAAGTAAAATGAACCCAGCAATAGTTTTGAAACTTAGAAGAGTAGATCACATGCTAATGTTTACTTTTCTCATAAAGTGACTTTCTAGTATTATATAGTGTTTCATGTTACAAAAATCTAAATAGGATGCTAGTATCAACATTTGTGACAGTTAAGAGTGTTCTGGAATTTTAAGATGCAATTTAAATATTTCATGCTTGGATCAGATCCCAACACAACATGTTTGACAGAATTTAAAGTGCATAGTGTACATTTCTTCCTCTAAGTTTTCTAATGAGCTATAAATTCTCTAAAGGTAATGACTTTTAATAAATGTGCTGATTTTGAAGTTATTGGTTTTATAGATACTGTTACAACAGGTTGTGGTCATTATCAAAGCAAATTAGGTATTACCTATATTTGAATTGCTTCTCAAACTATTATTTTTTAGATATTTGTATGTTGCAAACAAGGTTATAATACAGTTCATTAAAAAAATCTTTCTTTTATTTATTAATTGTGAAAAGATTAGCTAAACATTACAAATTATACTAGTATAGATGTCAAAGATAGTGTTATTAAATTTGTGGGTTTTATGTGGCAGCAATTGAGTACACAAACCTTTAGTGAAGAACCTAATACACAGCAAGAGGTGTTGTATTATCTGATACACGATCAGATCCAGTATTGATGCACCCAGTAAATTATCTAAAGTATTATAACCTGTTAGCCACTGCTCCATAATTATCTGAGACATTGAAATTAAGCACCTGGAGTAGATGAAATCCTCTGGGCATTATTAAGATACCTGGGAGAGACAAGCATGATAAAACTTTTCCACATTATATGCAGGATATACGTGATAGGTGAACCACACTCAGGAATAAATTCAAATGTAATATTTCCAGTACCAAAGAAGGCAGGTGCAAGTGTTACAGTATCACAAGTTTAATAAGACATGACTGCAAAATACTGGCAGAAATTATTTACAGAAGAATGGAAATACTGGTAAAAGCTTACATCAGGAGAGGTCAGTTTGGGTTCTGGAAAAATTTAGGCATGTGAGAGGCAGAGAGACATGGAATCTTATATCGCTCCTGTCCAGAGCCTGTGTATTGGGAGGATGACTAATGCATGCACAGTGAGAGATGGTCTGAAGCAGGTTCAGTCGAGTGCGTAGTTCTAATTTTCATCTCCTAGAGGACAGTAGTGGACAGGACTAAACATAAAGAACTATAATGTAGTTAACAATTTTGAGCACCCAAGCCCAGTAGTGCACAGACACATTCAAAAAACTGGTCAAGAGAATGTTTTTATGAACTGTTCTGTTTATTTCTGGAAGGCTTTTTTGTTTGTTTATGTTTGTACAGTTTTTATATGCTTTTAGTAGTGTGAATGATGCATTAATGCAGTCTAAAGTAAATATGTAGAGCATATGTACGAATTAGTGTGAGAAAGTTTTAAGACAGTGTGAATGCATATGACGGGGAATTTTGTATCATATATTAAGTACGTTTATGGTAAAAGGAAAGCTAATTTGAGTGCAAATGAAAATATTAATAATGTAAAGTATAAACAAAATATCAGAATATTAAATATTTACTACAGGAAATAGTACACTTTGAAAGTATGTTACTTGTTGACTGATAAGTAAGCAAAAGGGCACACTAACATGGGAGAATAATGTTTTTCTATTGGCCTTTTAGAAAACTGAGCAATCAGAATGGAGTATTCTTAGCATGTCTTTTCTGTTGGAGATATAGAAGTGAAGACATATTGATTCTGGTGTGTTTTTTTTAGAAAGTACAGATTTTTAAGTAATTTTGTGTACGAGGAAAGACAGTAATTCCACGTGGCACATTGAGCAGATTGGTGACTAAAAACTTGAGTGCATTAGACACCAATAAACTTAATAGTATAGTGAGCATTGTCATTTAAGAACATTCTGTGCTTAGTAGCTGCTCAGATCTCAGTAAATACATTACCATGAACTTGTTAACGTGAATGAAAGGGTTTGTGCATGACTATATTAAGATTAGTAGGGGCCTAGCAGTGAACGTGTACAATATCAAGGTTCAGAATATACTGAAGTTTTGCCAGTATTTCCACCTTTCATTCAAAATTAAGACCTTTTCCCGATTCTTGGAATAGTTACATTGTATGTAGCCTGGTGCGAATTGCAGTACAATAAGTTTCTGCTTGGCTTTCCTTCTCGCGATCTGCTGCAATGAATTCACAAGTAGGTGCAGGTAATGGACGAAAGTAATCTTGCTACAGCAGTAGTACTCAACATACAACATATCTTATAAATAGATTTTAAAGAGGCAAACCTACATTTATAGAATTTGCAGATTTATAAATTTCTGTTGACCATAATGACTAGAATATACTTTTTGAACCATGAAGTTAACAGGGACAAAGTATAGGGAATGAAAGGAAATCTACAACTTGTACAGAAACCAGACTGCCATTACAGGGGTTGATGGACATGAAAGGGAAGCAGTATCTGAGAAGGTTGTAACCTGTGCCCTAAACTAGTCAATCTGAACACAGAGCGCACAATAAAGGAAACCCAGGGAAAATTTTGAAGTGGAATTAGAAGAAAGTAAAAACTTCAAGGTTTGATGATGAGACTATGGTTCTGGCTGAAATGTCAAAGGATTTGGAAAAATAGTTGAATGGAAAGGATAGTTCTTGAAGATAACAAAAGTAAAACAACTGTGATGGAGTGTAATTAGATTAAATCATGTGATACTGAGAGAATTAGATAGGAAATGATACACTACAAGTAGTGGATGAGTTTTGCAATTTAGGAAGCTAAATAACTGACAGTGGCAGAAGTAAAGAGGATTCAAAACATGGACTATTAACAGCAAGAAAACCTTTTCTGAACAAGAGAAATATTGTAACACTAAATATAAATGCAAGTGTCTTTCCTCTTTATTCATTTCAGGGGCATCAAACAAAACAGATATTGAATGTAAATGATATAAAATATATATTGAGAAATTAATCAACTCACAATATAAATAATAAAATATGACAATGCCCCAGTTAAAGATGGTCTCAATGAAGATTTAAGTGTCAGAATTATAAAAGAAAAACTAGATAAAGTCTGTAACACTGAAACAGTTCCACAAAACTGGAAAGTTGTGTTAATTCTCCCACCTTATAAAAAAGGGGACAAAGCAGATATCAGTAATTATATAGGATTTTATTATTACCCTTTGAATTAAAATCATATTGAAAGCTCTTCCAGACATATTAAATTCTCAATTATAGAAGCAAACTGGAGATTACCAAGCTCGACTGACGAGTAACGGATCTTGTCCAGAGGAAAATCTAAACCATAAATGTTACGACTCAAACAACAGAGACTCATACCACTGACACATGTTTATTACATACACCACAAAAATACAAGTCCAATTCAGGATGCACAGCCCATCCTGATAAACAGTGTCCAATTAGTCTGGCCAAGCATAGACAGTGAACGATAGAATATGGTACAATGCTAGTGTGCAATTTTGGAGTCTGGTCGTAGCTCTCAATTGTTAGCGTAGGTAACAGCATATCACAGGGAAGTGAGATGAAATGGCTGTAGTGGCCTGCATGCTCATTTAACCATGCAATGTGTTTGTGCCTGTATGAGTGTGGTGGGCCTGAAGGCAAGGCTCACTTCTACATCACAATGGTTCATACTCTATCAGACATATATAAGTCAGCCTGTCTGCCCAGCTGGTGAGTCTTCCCAGCATGCTTTGGTTAGTGTTGTTAATCTCTCTGGCAATTGGCCAAGGTAGCCATAGCAGGAGATAGTGCTGCTGCTGCTCAGCCTGTCTTACTCCTCAAATCCGGCTATGATGTGAAGTCACAGTCACTGCACACTTCTCCACATGGGAGGGGGGGAAGGAGTGATGACCCAAGCTCTGGTGACTACCGAAAACTGAAGTGCTGTGGGTTCAGCTTACGGGCAACGTCTATTTGCTCTGGTAACATGGGATCATATTCCAGTACCAGATTGACCATGTCCCGCAGTAGCTGCCAGCTGGCTAGGGTAGGAGTGTAGGGGCAGAAGTGCCTTGGGCAGAGCCGCTGATAGTTCCTAGGAGATAATGCTCTGGGTACAGTGACAGAGTTACCAAATGGTGGTGGTGCATTTCCATGTCCAGGCTCTCCAGCGAGGTTGGTTTCTGAGGTCATTCAACAGAGTGAGCTGGTTAATGGGAGATGGCTGCTCGGGGTCATCAAATGGTGGTGGCAGGCCCCACATTGTCTCCCAACAGAGATTGACATTGCCTACTGGAAACAAAGGATGCTGTAAGTCCTGAAGAGACATTGTGTCTTTGAATTTGATGGGGTACCAGATGTGGAAGAGGAATGGTGATGGCTGAGGCAGAGGGGAACCTGGGCATGGGTCATGGAACAGGGAGCAGGTTCCATGGACCCACTGAAGGATGACATCACAGCATAGGCAGAGCCAACTGGAATGGCAGATGACCTCCCAGTCCTCCACCCTATTGGTGAAGACCTTCTGACATCACTGACGATTAATGGTGTTGAGGGACCAGAGTGCTTATCATCCAAACCACACGCCCACAATGGTGTACCCAGACAGTACATGCTGGATGGCAGTGTTGGCAAGTGATCAGATCACAGCATCATCAGATCCAAGTGTGTCCAGTATTAGCATCTGTGAAGAAGTTCATGTGGAATTTCTCTTCCATCAGTGTTGACCTGGAAGAACTCGTGAACAGAATTGGAGCATCTTTGGTTGACAGTTCTTCCATATATTTTTTTCATTTCTATTTTAAAAGTGTATACCATTCTCTCCATGTCCCCACTCTATGTTGGGTGGGAGGGGGGAGACTGAATGTATTGGATAACGTTATGAGTAAAGAAAACCTGGGATTATGACTCATGGTTGACATTTCTCAGTATTCAAGAGCAATACTCTATTCACTAACAAAAGTTGGTGGCCTAACATGAGATAATAATACAGTTCCCAGAATGAGATTTTCACTCTGCAACAGAGTCTGTGCTGATATGAAACTTCCTGGCCAGAATGAGACTCGAACTCAATACCTCTGCCTTTCGCGGCATAAGTGCTCCACCAACTGAGCTACCCAACCACATCCCACAGCCCATCCTCACAACCTCAATTCTTCCAATACCTTGTCTCCTACCTTCCAAACTTCAAAGAAGCTCTCCTGTGAACCTTGCAGAACTAGCACTCCTGGAAGAAATGATATTGCAGACACATGGCCTAGCCACAGCCTGGGGGATGTTTCCAGAATGAGATTTTCACTCTGCAGCAGAGTATGTGCTGATATGAAACTTCCTGTCAGATTAAAACTGCGTGCTGGACCGAGAATCAAACTCGGGGCCGTTGGCTTTTGCAGGCAAGTGCTCTACTGACTGAGCTACCCAATCACAACTCACGACCCATCCTACCAGCTTCAATTCTGCCAATCCAGCACACAGTTTTAATCTGCCAGGAAGTTTCATACCAGCACGCACACTGCTGCAAAGTGAAAATCTCATTCTGTGGCTAAGCCATGTCTCCACAATACCTTTTCTTCCAGGAGTGCTAGTTCTGCAAGGTTTGCAGAAGAGCTTCTCTGGAGTTTGGAAGATAGGAGACAAGGTACTGGCAGAATTGAAGCTGTAATGATGGGTTGTGAGTCGTGGTTGCGTAGCTCAGTCGGTAGAGCACTTGCCCGTGAAAGGCAAAGGTCCTGAGTTTGAGTGTCAGTCTGGCACACAGTTTTAATCTGAAAGGAAGTTTCAATAATACAGTTGTTTGTTGTATCTTTGCAGCATCGACTCCAGCCAACCTTGTATGACGTGCTTCCGCATTACCCAGGGTAGGGGGTGTGCTCCTGTTTCCTTGGCAATTAATTCACTGTGAGTGGAAAAATGTCTAAATTCATCTGAAAGTTGTTGTCTAGTTGAAAAACCCAGAGCTCGTCCTGATCAAAATCAAGGTCAGGACCTATGGGGGGTCACAATAAACCATTGGCATTGGTGCGGGCAAAGCTATTCCTAAATTGTATGTCATACTGATAGTGGAATAAGAATAATACCAATCTCTGCAGGTGGTGACCAGTTTTGTCCAGAATTTTGGTGATCAGATTGAACAGGGTGATCAGCAGCTTGTGGTCAGTGATGAGCTAAAAAGTACAAGGGCATTCTATAAATACAGTAATGCAACACTCTCTCTCTCTCTCTCTCTCTCTCTCTCTCTCTCTCTCTCTTCCCCCCCCCCCCCCCCTTTCCAGAAAGCAGGATTCCAATACACCGTATTACCATATTATTACCCATTCTTTTAGCCAAATATCTCCATTCAATGTAGCGGCCTTACACATGTTACTCTGCGAGGGCATGTATGCCTGCATGCTACCACTTTACTGGTTGATATCAGAGCCAACATCTTGCTGCAGCAATAACCTTCCCATCATTCAATACTGCTTCCCACAGAGTGCATCCTTCACTAGGCCAAAAAGATGGGACGTTGAGATCTGGGCTGTAGGGTGGATGATGAAGAACAGTCCAATAAAGCTTTGTAAGCTCCTCTTGGGTGAGCATACTTGTGTGAGGCCTTGGTTGTCACAGAGAAGGAGAAGTTAATTTGCATTTTTGTGGTGACAAAATATACTCAAGTCATTTCTTCAGTTTTCTAAGGGTAGCATAGCTGTATGCAGCTGGCTGGTGCACAGGAAACTGGACAGGTTTGCATGACATCGTTGCAATGACGACAGATGCCTTGCTCAATGACTCACTGTGCTCTTTTTCAGTGTCAGGTCTCTGTAGATATCATCCAAGTGCCAATGAATATCTGAAATGCTCTGGTTTTCTGCCAAAAGAAACTCAGTGACAGCTCTTTGCTTGGAACACATCTCCTTCACCTCATATTTCCACGGCGGTAAATGCGAAAATTTTTAAGTGCAAATGCAGGTACCATTACTTCTTTCTCTATTTGTCAATATTTCTGCTATGCAGCCTTCAATGACTTGGATGCAAAAGCAATGGGCTGTTCTGACCCATCAGCATACTTGTAGGTAAGGACTTCGCCCACACCATGGTCTGAGGCGTCAGTGGCTACTACAAGCAGTTTCCCCAGCTGGTAATAATGGGCCAAACATGGTGTCAACCATAATTGCAGTTTCACCACCTGGAACTCACATTAACATCGATCAGTCCAGAGGAATGGAGTGTTTTTTATACAGCTGATGCGGTGGCCACAGGAACTTCCATTAGTATGATACATTCCCTGAGAAGGATTGCAACAGATTCATGTTTGTTGGCCTGGCAAATGCAGCTATACCTTCTGACCCTTTGGTGGTTACTTGAACCCCCACTGCAGAAATAATGATGCCCGAGTATTCAATTTGTAGTTTGGAACAACTGCACTTTCCTAAGTTGCTTCCTGCAGGACTTGGAACAAAGTTTCAAAGTTCATCAAATGTTTTCCGGCATAGATCCAGTCATAATGATGTCGTTCATATAGTTTATGCATGACGGCACATTCTGAACCAGCTGCTCCAAAAAAGAATGTAGGAAGATTGCTGGTGCCCTGGCAATACAAAAAGAGCAATTTTTTAAATTTAAACATTAGCGAGGGAAATTTACCTCTAGAAGATTTTGCAGGGACTGGTGTGAGGGGAAGCTGTAGATAATGCCTCACAAAGATTGATTTTGGAGAAGTAGCTGCCCCCACTCAATTTTGTGAGGAGTTCCTCCAGCCTAGGAGTGGTATACATGTCTACCTCTGTTTGAGAGCTGACAGTTACCTTAAAGTCTCTGCAGAGCCATAACTTCCCAGATGGTTTTTTGACTAAACCAGCTGCATGACCCACTTGTTCGATGCAACTGATTCAATAATATCCAGCTGGGCAAAATGGTCTAGTTCGTCCTTTACCTGGGCCCGAAGGGCAGGCCCTAAAAAATTGCAGCTTTGCTGTATACTTTAGTGTCATGTGAGATTCAGACGATTTGGATTTTCCTAATCTGGGAACACAAATTCGGTGGTAGGCCTCATATATTGCATCTGGTCTCTCTCTCTCTCTCTCTCTCTCTCTCTCTCTCTCTCTCTCTCTCTCAATGAGTCATCATACAATGTCAGGTTTACAGAATCTTGGAATGAGACGCCTAAACTTTGGAAGGCATGTAGCCCAAACACATTATTTGTGATGTTACTATTTACCACAAAAAAACTTATTTGCCAGGCCACATTCTTGCACAAAGCTGAGGCAATGATTTGGCCCTTTAACAAGATTCACTGTTTGTTGTAGCTGTCAACTTTCTGCCAAGTGGAGGTCAACTTTTGTGATCCAAATTGGGCATAAACTGGCCAACTTATCAAACTGACCACAGTACCAGTGTCCACCTGCAGCTGGATTGTCTAATCCTTAATTGCGAGGTCATTAAAAAGCCTGGCTGGTGATGAGCTACTTCCCTCCATCTTGTTAACACAATGGATGGGTTTTGCTGGGAAAAGGGGTGGTGCGTTTTCACTCTCCAGACACATGCTATGAGCTCCTGTTAATCACAGAATTCACAAAGGTTCCGACAGACATGGACAATCATTCCAATGATGTTTCTTAAAACATTCAGGCATAACAGAAGTGGGATCCGGTTCCTCGACTTTGGCTGAAAATTTTGCAACCCTTGCAATGTTTTTGCAACATGATGTTGCCAGCGAGATTGAATCATGTCTATTTTGTCTTCCTGGTCCTGTGTACACTTTGTCTTTTAGGTTTGGGTTGCCTGCTGCTATATCCGCCCATGTTTCCAATCATTTCCTAACTGAATCCAAAGTATCATGAGACTGGGTGAACACAAGCACCTGTCATAATGTGGGGTTAGCTAACTGAAGAGCATCATGTTGGAATTGTTTACAGGGGCTGACAGAATGATCATTTATTGCATCATGTCATCTTCATAAAACTCTTTATGATTGGCTGTTACAAAACAACATGTTCTACTAAGCCCATGGAGTTTGGCTGCCCGTGCCCTGTATGACTGGTTAGGTAGCTTCTTGCACTTATAAAGTTCTACCCATACCAAAACAACACAACAGTGCTGCTGGTAATATGCTGTGAGCAATGCACACATTTCATCAAAAGTTAATGCTGCAGGCTCTGTCAATGGTACTAATTTACCCAGCAGTTCATACATTTGAGACTTGCACCACAAAAGAAAAAGTTATTTGACGCTGACAGGATCTCCTACCTTAAAAGCTGCAAAATGCTGTAAAATACATTTTTAATATGAATCTCATTCCTCAGTGGCTTTGTCATACTGCTGTTGTCATGCTGTTGTAAAAGGGCTTCCATCATCTTGGTTTGGATTTGAGCCATAATCACCTTGTAGGTTTGCATTTGCACTTCCATCAGTTCATTTTGGAAATTTAGTGGAGGCAGAACAATTGTTCATGTCAAACAGAGAAGTGAAAGAACTACCATTTTGAATGATGAGTTAGTGAAAAAAAACCCTATTCATGAATACCGCCGATTGAAGGTGGATGAAATTTCTGCGATGTCTCCACAACTCTCCAGAACTTTCTTATATCAGATACTCACAAAATGCTCGGATACAGGAAACTGTGTGCAACATAGGTCTCAAAACAGTTGGCAGAGCATCACAAGAGAAATCAGATTAATCTCAAATTGGGAAGTGATGATTTTATGAGCTCTATTGTGACTGAGATAAAACTTAAATGGGTCATTACATGCCTGAGACAAAAATAAGTCGTCACAGTGGCATCACAACAAGTCTCCATCTAGCAAAAAATTCGAAACCTTAATTTTGCAGGGGGGGGGGGGGGGGGAGAGGGGGGCATGGCCTCAGCCTTTTGGGACCAGAAACGGCATGATTTTGGTCAAATTTCTGTCTCAGAGGGAGACCATCAATGCACAATGACATTGTGAGACACTAAAAAATCTAAAAAGGGCATTCAAAATAAAGGTAGGGGAATGGTGATCAAAGGACTGTGCTTGTTACACGATAACACCAGTTCTCACACAGCTTTGTAGCCACCATGGCACTCTTGGGACTCATTTGGTTGGGATGTTTTGAACTATCTCCCATATTCCCTGGACTTGGTGCCTTCAGATTATCATCCTTTCACCTCCCTGAAAACATACATGAGTGGAATTAAAGTTTCAACCAATGATCAGCTGCAGAAAACAGTTTTGAAGTTGGGAAGGAGCTGGCAGGAGAATTCTTTGAGGAGAGCATAAAGAAGCTTGTCCCATGGCTCAACACATGCATTGAACAGGATGGCAATTACGTAGAATATGGCCAACAAGCCTTTTTTTTTTTTTTCAAATTCACTTTTTCTAAAAATACCAAAATCTAGTATACTTCCTTTCTGAACATGCCTGGTCATTAAGCTGAGAAGACCAAAAGATGCAATAAATTGTTCGGTCATTGCAGACATCTCATGATAATAGAGGAAACATTAGAGAAAGCAAAGAAAAGATTAGCGCTTTTGAAGGAAGCAGTGGAAAAGGTTAGTCTACAAACATGGTTTGAAAAAACACAATCTACATCAACACTCAGCAAGCCACCAAGAATTTTAAAAACCAATTATGGCAGCATTAAGAAAGCAGGAAACTTCAAATATCTGGGTGCAAACTGTTGTAACCCATCAGTTACTTCACCTACTGCCTGCAGTGGACTTACGTTGGACCACTACAGCGAGAGCAGTGTGCACCAACATTGAAAGGGTGTGCCAACACTACCCAGGTGGCCACGAAGGGCAGCCTTGTCACCAACCACCATCACCACATCTGCCATGTGTGCAGCACTGCATCAGTGACACCTGACATGGATAGTGTCTTTATAAGGTCATACATGAACCTACGGGCCGTCAGTTGTTAAATGTTTTTGAGACTTGTAAACTACTTTCATTGTATTTTTGTTGCTGTTATTCCATGGTCCAATAAACTGTATCTTTTATTACAGTGGGGTGTTTGCTTGTATTCCTAGTTATAACACCATGGGTGGTGATGATGGTCTAGTTTTCCACTCACTTCTGCAAAAACAACAGGTTCATACGGCCATGTTGGAATGGTTGTTTGCTACGTTGACCAGGTACAACTGCTGGTTGTTCACCCACAACCATTCTGCCCCATCCCCTAATGAATCCTGGAAGACAGGAACACTTATGAGAAGCACCTTTGACTACATTTTGTATCATTTGTTCAGCCCCATGTAAGGAGGTATGTCAATGTGCCCTTCAGTCTGAGGACCCTACATTAGAAGAGGTTTTGAATACTACACAGTCGTTTGAGGCATCTCATGCCATGGGCCACTAATTAGAGGCTTGGGGTGATGTCACCATTGTTGCATTGTTGACAGTGTGTAGCCCTGGTGCATAGTGCCTTAACACATTAGTGGAAGAGGAGGCAGTCACAGTACAAACAAGCCAAGTAGGTCAATATGGACAAACACATTGTTGGCGGCAGGAACGGTGAGCACCATTTTTTTCATGCTCCTCTTGTTTCATACAGCATGAGCATGTGATCTGCCCCAAGCTGTGGGCCTCTTAGCATAAATAAAACAAAAAGTCACTTCGCAGTGATATGTCAATCTCCTACTCCCAAGAGTCAGTGCAGGAATTAATGGGCATCAATATTCATACTGCTTCGTCATTGTGTTCGCTGTTGTTTGCAGGCCAGAACAAACTTTTCATTGAAGTGTGGGTGAGGGATACACCATTAATCCTACAAGTCAACATGGGAGCCTCTGTACTACACAACCTCTGTTCTTTGTTTACTGTCCTGCAGTTGGCAGGCCTCAAATTTAATCTCACTAAGTCTCAATTTTTCCAGCCTTCCATTGCTTATCTGGGCCATGGAATTTCCTGACAGGGCATGCACCTCGTGGGGCAACATGTAACCACCATCATGGCTTTGCCCCATCTGTCTAATCTATGAGAACTTCAGGCATTCCTGGGAAAAGTGGCATACTGTCACAAGATCATTCCCAGAGCACCTAACTATTGCCCACCTCTTGCTTCAGAAAAGTGCTCCTATTGTTTGGTCTGCAGCTTGTGAGTATGCTTTTGTGCAGCTTAAAGATAGGCTTCACACTATGCCATGTCTTGCAACATTTCACCTGGTAAGCACATGGCTTGGCCACAGACACGTCCTGTATGGGGTGGGGGCAGTCCTAATCCATCACCATTCATATGGCTCGAAACAGCTTTTTGCCTTTGGGTCAAAGACTCAACTCGGCTCAACAACATTATTCTCTATGCTTTAAAAAAAAGTCACGTATTTTTGTATGGTGCAAAATTTCATTTAATTACCAACCGTTAAGTCCTTGGTTTTCCTTTTTAGCCCATCAGCATCCTTACCAGACAACGCTGCTCATCACCTTCAATGTTGGGCTCTGTTCATGTCCTGGTACAACTATGAGATCCAGTTTCCTCCCATATCACAACATATGAAAGTGGTTGCAATGTCCTGGCTTCTCACACACCCTGACCCCTCATTCAGTCATGAGGAACTCCTTTGTTTTCAACTGGATACAGAGGCAAGGCACACAGTGGATGGTTTCCTCATTACCACTTCTCATATTGCCACTGTTGTTATGGTATATCCAATGCTCCAGAAGGTTGTAAGCATTATACAACATGGGTGCCCAACCATCTGCCGGAACAGGCATCAGACCCACTTCAGAATTTTTATGTGTTGTGCCATTGCCTCTCCCTTTTGGATAACATTCTTCTTTTGATGGAAGGGTTTACTCCCTGTGTCATGGTTCCAGGGTTCTGCAGTGGGAAGACCTCCAGTTACTACATCAGGGTCACTGGGGGGATATCTCACACAGAACTGTGGGCATGCCACCGTGGGTTTTGGTCAGGCATTGAGCGGGAAATGGAACACCTTGTCGTGGCCTGTCAGAAGTGTTCAGGTGAACAGAAAGTGCCACCAACTGTTTTTTGACACATTGAGCACTGCCAAGTGTTGGGAAAGAGTCCACGTTGATTTCAGTTGTCCTTTTCTTCCTTATGTCATTCGTTGTCTGTGACACCAGATAAAACTGTCAAGGCCTTGTCAAATGTATTTTCCATAGAAGGCTTGCCTTGCACCCTGGTTTTGCATAATGGTCCTCAGTTCATGACAATCTTTCAAGGACTTTTGCACACACAATGGCATTCGCCACTTCACAGTGCCTCTCTTCCATCCACAGTCACAGCATTGGCTACTATCATTCTAAAGTAACATATTTCATCACATAGATTTCAAGATCAAGATTCATCTCATAATTTCATTCGAATGAAAGAGTAGATTTTTTCTGAGCTGCTCATCATCATATTTAGTGACAAGATACAAACACGAGGCAGTTCATAAAAAGAAGAGAGAAGTAAATATATTTTACACAAAGTTTGACAATGGTGAAAACTTCCAATGTGTAACTTGTGTTCACTTTCTGATGCAGACTGGAAGTTATGATATGATTTCTGCCCACTGGGGAAACATTCCAGTTGCTAGCCTTTGCAACAAGAATTGCACTAAATGTATTATTTATAATAAGTAAAATCAACTAGTGTGAGTAATACATTTAATAATTAATAAGAAAGACACAGCATCTTTTAGGTAACAAAAGGTGAGAAAAAATATTTGGGAGGATGTGGGCACTAACTTGCTACCTTTTGCTTCACAGCTCATGACGTTATCAACTGAGCTACTTTGATATTCAGCTATGACAAATTGTACCAAAATTATATGCTTCTGATAGATCATCATTGTGCCATAGCATTGAAACTGTGTACTTTTACAGAACACAAGTTATAATACTCAAAACATGAAATTCAGGAAGCCTTTATCTACCAATATGTAATTATATGTCACTTTATTATAACAAATTATAGCTAAAATGACATGTTTGCAAGAGATCCACAATTTGTGGACACTTTGAAACAGCTTGTATTCATACCACATACTCTATGATAAATAAAACCCTTCAGTTACGTAGTTTAACTCAATACAATATGGCAACTCATATGTTCTCCTCAGCAGGTGAAATCGATGTTACACCTCATTGGCCACATTCCTCTCAACAAGGCAAAAATCTGATCTACAAGATTCTTCATTTCATGCTCCGTATGTATCAGAATGTGAAATTCCACACTGTGACATCACCAACTCCTTGTCCAAATGCATTTTCATGTCCTGTGAGATGACAGCTTTAGCATAGTAAAAGAACAGAAGCTGAGGCTGTATTATCAGTTTCTCAAGGACATGAAGGCATCATGTATCTGTAGCCTGTAAGCTGTGTGGAGAGAGCAGGGAGAAGGACACCGACCAGACTCCCCCCACCCCCACCCCCTTTCCCTTGTATAGAAATGGATCAACGAGAACAACACTCACCATAGTGACTTCCTCCCTCTACTCAAAGTTATTAGTGAATGATGGTAGTACACCTGCCATAGTCCCTATGATCTAAAAAACATATATACACAAAAATGTAAGTTAATGCAGATGAGTAGGAAAAACAGTCATGTAACGTTCGAATACAGCATCGGTAGGATGCATCTTTACACAGTCATTCTATTAAATATCTAGGTGCAACATTGCAAAGTGATATGAAATGGAATGAGCACATCAGTTTAGTAGTAGGAAAGGTGAATGCTCAACTGTTTTATTGGGAGAATTTTGGGAAACTTTAGCTCTCCCATAAAGCAGAAGGCATAGGGAATGCTAATGCAACCCATTATTGAGTTATGTTTGCACAGTATGTATGTATGTATATGTAGATGTATTTGCTTACAATATTTGATTTAGTTCTACAAGTGTCGTCACAAAATAATATGTGGGGTAATGTGGGGAAGCAAGCATTTATTGCTACATCTATTGGCAAGTGAGTTATTGATTTTTCTTCGTCACTTGGCCAAGGTCAATACAACAGAGGCTGGTGCATGGCATGAACAGAACAAAGTGATTATGTAATAATCTTATATAAATTATTTGTTTAAATATTATTGCAAAACTTGGCCAGATGGTTTAAAACTGACCCAGTGTCAAAGGTTTCGAGTATCAGTATGATCCATTAATTAGTTTCTTCAAAATTTCTGTACTTACAAAATTTTAAAAGCAGATAAACTTAGGAAGCTGGGTTCTGGAATTCGGTTCAGTTGGTTATAAAAACATTCTGTAAAATGTTTTCATGAAACTACATTGTACTTTTTGAATTATTCAACTTTTTTCAAAATTTTAAAAGCATGTAATACTGAAGTTAGAGTGTTCTACCTTTGTAATTACGTTCAGTTTATTACAAAAATATATAGTAGAAGTATCCGTAAAGCTCTTTTACTTGTTGAATTATTAAGTAAAAACTAATTTTTGTGCAAAAAACTATAAAAACAAGTTAGATTAACTTACTATCGTGTATAAGACACAAAGTAGAATGATAGCAATGCATCTAATATAAGTAATAACAAAACTATACCAACTATCACTATGATGTTGCAATTTACCATACGAACACAAATGAGAGAGAGAGTGTTCAGAGGTCCTGTCTACCCTCAGTTCCATTTGATAAATTCTGGATGTTAAAGTTTATACAATATACACAGAGTGTAAATCCACTTTCAAAAAAACTGATCATTGTAGGTCTTAAATTACCAACAATATAAATAATTTTGTAGTCAGAAAGGGTGCAGTATTGGCATTGTTGCCGACTCTGGCAGCATTTAGAGCGAATGTTTCCTTCACCATCTGCACCAAGAGTACATAAAGATGGGCATTGCCTGCTCTTGAGAAGTCTGTTATAACAGAATCTGTTATGCTTCACTACAAAATGTGCCATTATTCTGTATGCGTCTGCTTCAATCTTGGATGGCAGTAATGACAACTGACATGATTGTTTTTCAGTTGAACGAGATATCACATATATCTTGTGAAACTGTGTAAAAATGAAATTACTTGGATTATTAATTGAACTGGAAAGCCCATGTTTAGTTTCCAAGGTTCTGTTTAGTGTGCCACCCACTATATTACAGAAAACCACATGGCAAGTTTCTGAGCTTATTCTCCACTTTTAAGGTGAGCAGTTATCTTTATGTTACTAGGAACAAAGAACAGAAATCACCTTTGAACTGTGCTGAGTGCTGAGTATGATAGGAAAAGCTGTAATGATTTTCAGAACTAATTATTGTGCATGTGAACAATTGCTTACTTAAATGACATACACTTATTTATCACTGTGTTTCCCTGACTACTTTGCATTATTCTTAGAATCAGAACATTTTATTTCAGTTTCAGTGAGCTGAATTGTGGACCTCTGAACTGAAGATACTGAACAGCACATTCTCAATCACTCTCTGGCTGTTCACACAAATAGTTTTCAGGCCCTTGTAAAAGAGGCTGTGGTATCCAAAAATCATACAAGATGACCAAACATTTCAACTTGCAATTTATAAAACTTAATAACAAACCATGCATTTTTAATCATCGCCCCTCAAGGTTACATAGATACAAGAAAATGTAGCCTCTGGTCTGGGTGAGGTGAAGTATGCATGTTACAAGAATGGTGACAGCTTGGAAACAGAACAGTGAAAATGAACCATTCATGCAGGCCCTGCAGCAAATTAGGCAGTATCTAAGCAACATGCTCTTAACCAGGTGGTGTCTGCAATGCGACAAGTAAGTGTCCATGTTCACACATAGTGTTCCCAATGCAATGGGTGGACACACCACTGCCTAGGTTTGGCAGAAATCTTAGCATCCATCAAAAGGTGTATCTAAGGAATTCAGACATGTATCTGTGTATGCAGGAACCAAACTGGCACAATGCTCTAAGCAGAAGAGATGAGAGGAATAGGAAAAATTGGAGCAGACACTGTGATCAACACCAGTGGAATCCAGGCCAGCAGGAAGCAGTGGACCACAGATGTCATGTCAGTTGCATCAGGGCATTACATAATCAGTGGTGGCATGAAGCTAATCCAAGCGCCACTGCTGGCATCACCTAAGTTACAGTTTCACAAGATTGAGGAGCTACATGGCCAATGACAATGAGGTTTCCCAGGGGATATGTAATTACAAAATGGACATCACATATTCAACATGTGGTACTGGCAGTAGCAAGCACAAGGCAACACTGACCAGCACTGTGATGAGCCAGAGATGTCTGACAGGACATATAATTGGCGTGCTACCATCAAGATAACTGTGGAATTAATCAAGACCAGGGCATATGGGGATACGGGTTCAGAAGTGATGGCACTTTTCACACCTTTTTACATGAAACTGGTAGAGTATGGGTGTAAATTAGTTGAGATATCCAGTAAAAGGATCTCCTAGATCCCCACAATGGGGCAAAGAAGTAATGTGTATAAAATGCATCTGTGTTGCTAAGCCACAGAATAAATGACCTTCTTATGAATGTAGTTGTTTTCAGTGGGTTGTCACTTGATTTTATCATTGGCACTGCAAAACCTCAGGCAAAACCACAGTCATAAACTGGATTATAAAAACTGTAGCTAATTTGTCTAAAGTGCCAATTGCAAAGAGTGCAAACACTACTAAGGGTGCATATAATTTAGTGATGTGTAAGGAGAGCAAGGAAATTCTTATACATGAGCCATGGGTGATAAAAGCTAACTTATTTGATGAAACAGGGGTTCCACTCAAGGGCAGTGTACTGTGTGTGTGTCATGACAGTTGTTCCGCACACCTGGCCGACAAAAGGGAATCTAGCAAACACGTTGTGACAACTTGTGGGTTAGAGAGCCTCCCCTAGGTTTAGACGGGCACAAGCCATGATTATGCACTCACGAACACCCCATGCTGGCCAAGCAAACACGGTAGTCATCCAGTACATGGCATGAGGTTGCAATTAAACTGTGAGCCAACAGAATAACCAATAAGTTCACCTAGATCACTGAATGTTGGAAATGAATCCCTTACAGTAATAGCGCCACTCATGTCACCAAAAAAGTATAGGATACGCTCAGTCATCAGTAGTAGGTCACAATGTTGTTCCATCCACAGAAGAAAAGGTTGTTCCAGTTAAATAGTGTCAGAGGACCACAAGTTTTTCCATGCATCAGCATGGCTGGAGAGACCACTGATCTCACTTGGATATGGATGATAACCCAATGGATGATGATGATGATGATGATGATGATGATGACGAGTTTGTGGGGCACTCAACTGCATGGTCATCAACACCCATACAAAGTCCCAGCTTCTACACAGTCCAATTTTTTTCACGGTCCAATCTAGCCACTGGCATGAATAATGATGATGATCATGATAAAATGATGAGGACAACACAAACACCCAGTCCCCAGGCAGAGAAAATCCCCAACCCAGCCAGGAATTGATCCCGGGTCACATGATCCAGAGGCAGCAAAGCTAGCCACCAATGGACGATGCCGAGAGTGTGAATGATCAGTTAGATGTAAAGGTAGAGAGTGTGAAGGCAGATTCAATCAGGATACTCAGGAGGAGTTCCAAAGATAACCCATTGTTGGTCCAGAAGCAGAGACATGAGTTGGAAGAAAATGGAATTCACAGGGATATTCTCATTCCTGCCATGAAGAATGCAAGGAGCAGTTCACAAGTTTAGAGTGATGTACAACTGGGCACTGGCAACAACGTCATATCCAGTCATCTGGAAGCACCACAAGGCTGCCAGAGATGCATATCAGATGAGGGAGGCCACAATAATCATATTGTGGGCATGATGGAATATGTAAAACCCCCTCTTGCAGTTATGCCTAAAAAGGTGGAGCCAGTCCATTTCTTCCTAGATCCTATGGCCATATATGAGCACACTGAGGCAATGCAGTGCGGCCATAACCACTTCAGGACATCCTGCACCAATTTTGTGACAAAACTTGGCTTTTAACTCTCAACACTAATACCGGCTTCAATCAAGTTGAGCTTTAATCGTCCTGCCAAAAATACTATCCTAATAAGAACAGTGTGTGTTTAACAGAGTACCGTCTGGACTTAAGGACTTGCATTTGACATTTGTGAGGGCCCTGCATAGAGAATTTTGCATTGCCTACATCAACATCAGGAACATTTCATGAATGCATGTGTCATGTAAGACAGCTGTTTATGGTACTTGGGAGGTATGATGTCACTCTCATGCCTGCAAAGGAAACCTGTACACAAACAGAGTGACCATTCTTGGGTTTGAGAGCTCGGTAGAAGAATTCCACCCAGAGAGCGGCAAAGTGATGAAAATTAAAAAATGGAACAGTCATACCATATGCAAGAATTCAGACAATTATTGGACCAAATTTCATTTTACATGGGGTGTATAATAAACTTTGCACAGGTATTAAGTTCTCTATGTACACTGCTGAAGAATGGCAAAAAGTAGAATTGAGGAGACCAGATGGATAGCACGGGGACGGTAAACATTGCATTCGCAGACACAGCATCTGTATTGTGACATCTCGACATCTTTACTGCTACACAGATGCAAGTGTGCAAGGTACTGTGCCCTATCTCCAAAATATGATCAGCAAAAGGAAAATGTGAATTGTTGTCAGAGATGAGAAGAAGCGTCTGGAAAAGCTATAGTTCCGTTCAAGGGCACTCTGTAGTGAGATTATCAGCGACAAAAACTATACGTTAACACAACTTCAGAATAACATATGAGGCATTCCGTATAGGATGGTGAAAGCTAAAACCCAACTAATTCTATTCATATTGCATCAAGACAGTGGAACAATGACTCAGAGCTGCAGAAGTGCAGCAGAATATCTGCTGAACAAACTCCTTCCTAATGATAAACCATAAACAGAACAACGAACACACACAATAATATAAAAAATACTAAGTGAACCATATACAACTGACATAACAGCACATTCATGTGAGAGGAGGTTGCATGAGCAATAAAAGCCTGAAGAAAATGAAAGTCCCAGTACGAAATGGAATTTATGCAAAAGTTCTTCAGCAGATTGCACTGCAGATCATACCTTATCCAACTGAAGTACTAAATGAGGCCCTAACACATGTGACATGGAAAACTGTAAACACCATAACAATACAAAAAATGAGGAACAAAGTCTCATAAAACCCAAAATCATACAGACCAACATGTCCCATTAATGCACTCGCAAAGACTCAAGAGTGTGCACCATGCGACAGTCTTCAGGCACACTCATGACTCATGGGTCTTAGCCCAGACCAATTTGAATTCAGGCAGAACATTAACTGATAATGGAATAAATTGAGAATTTTGCATAACAGAAATGTCACACCAAAAATATGTAATTACATATTGACAATCTGTGGTGGACTGCTATCTCTGTGAGGCTGAGAAACTAGCAGGTACCTGCTGCCTCATATCAAAGCTTTCTCAGCCATTGTAAAGCCATGGTGACCGAGTGGTGCATGAGCAATCACACGGTGATCATGAAAATCATGAATAGATGCCCACTGCACTTAATCTTTGGGTCCATCATTTGGGACCTTGCAAGAGAAACTCAATTACATATTATTTTTACATGTGTGTCATTCTTTTGTACATGTCTGAAAGAAAAGACACCATTTGTTTTTCATCCCACAGCCATACATATATTTGGTTAAAAGTGAAAATTTTTACCGGACTGGGTCTCTAACCTGAATTTCCCACCTTATGCAAGAGGTCATCTTAACTGCTTTGGCTATCCAAGCACACTTCACATCGCAACATAAATTCCCAATTTGTCCTACACTAAATATGTAGTGTTCCTTGCCCAGTATCCACATTGCCCCCATCCTCGTGCTGATTCCCACAAGAGGTAGGACGAAGAGTGCATATGCACTAAATGATCATTAATTTTCCCTCAAGGTACAGATATTTATATGTGTGGTATCTGTTCTTTTTGACCTCCTGTGGGAATCGGTGTGAGGCTGCGAGCAATGAAGGTAATGGACAGGGGACATTATTTATGTAGTGTGTGACAAGTTGTGAATTTGGGTTGAATGTGAAACATGCTCAGACAGCCGAAGCAGTTAAGGTAACCAGTCACACGAAGCGAAAAATCCGCATTCAAGTCCAGGGGCGGCACAAATTTTTGCTTGTCATAATTGAATTTATTTCAACACCTGGTTTCAGGTAATGTCACAATTTCATCACCTGTTAGCTCTAATTGAAGCTCATGACTGCACTAGTGGAATCATTGTTTACGCTTACAACCTATTGGTAGTGGTCTTTGCACATTCAACAGCTTCAGCAAACAGCCAGTCGTGCATTACAACAAAGTGACCTACAAATAGCAACATTATAAGTAAATTGAAGGTGGAGAGGGAAGAAAGGAAAGGAAAGGGAGGGGAGGGGATCACTGCTGTCAACTGCATCGAGACACAATATGGAATCAGTAGCAACAAGTGAAAATGTCTACCAGACCCGGATTCGAACCCAGAATCTCCTGCTTACTAGGCAAGTGCATTAACCCCTGTGCCATCTGGGTGCATTACCACAAATGTGCACACTATCTCTGCAAGCCTCACAGCTGATCCACATTCCCATTGAGTGCCACCTATCAGCAGTGCCTATCCATTTCCTCCATGGTCACTCTCTAAGATTCCCACAGGATATAGGATGTATTTGTGCATCTGTACTGAAGAAAGTGAATCCATTTCCTAGCTAGGCCCATCAAATTATTGAATGCACGGTGTCTGTTCCTTCAGACCTGTCCGAAAGACCAGACACCACGCATTCACGTAAATAGCAACTTGTAAATCATCATCATATATACTTCTCAAGGGAACACTACAAATAAATCTGACAAATTAGATAACATAAGCATATCATGCAAACGCACAAGATGCTTAAGTGTACATCTTGACAAGAAATTGGCATTTAAGGCCATATAAACATAACAACAATCAAGGCCACAAAGGTACTACACAAATTAGCAGCAATCAAAAGCACAGAGAAGAGGCTGCCACAACCTCTTCTTCTTCTTCTTCTTCTTTTTATTTTTTCCCCCTAGCACCCAGGTGTACAAACTGCGCTTTGCTACCAACTGCCCTGTGTTCATCCACAGGCAAAGGAATATGCTTTTAACCCCCCAGGAGCTTTCAAAACCATATCAGAGGAAGAATTCACTGTGGTTTTGGGAATATACCCAATAGACATCACCATCCAATATCAAGCTGCATCATACAAGATGGGCAGAGTGGACAAAGTGTCATAACAGACCAACACATTAATAACAAACACATTTAAGGCTTGACGAATGAGTGTCTGGCAACAAGATAAGGACAATAGTGTGAAGGACGGAAGTGTCTACGATTTATTCCCTAATATTGAGGAACAGTTGGGAACAAAGCACACCAACTGCAGCAATGGTGTTGTTCACTTATTAACTGACCACATCTTCCCTGTGCATCTATCAGGTGCTACCCAAAATACCCAAGAGGTTCACTGTAAAAATCCGAGAACTATACTTACATCCTAATGTCCTCCTCAACCTTCCTTCAAATTAGTCACCTCAGGCATGTATGCAATTATCTCAGTGTTGTTCCCACCACATGGTGAAGGATGTTCAGAACTCATTGCAATTCTACTTGGATGCCTTAATCAAGTCAAAACGGCGCCCTTTCAATGTGATTTTCATCTTAGGGAACAGGCAGAAGTCTAATAGGATTAGGTCTGGTGCATAGGGAGGGTGGCGGACTATTTCCATGTTGTTTTTGGTCAGGAATTCCTTCACAAAGGGTGAGGTGTGCAGGTACATCATAGTGCACCACCAGTCTTTCTTTTTCCACAACTCTGGCCATTTGCACCAAACATTTTTCCTCAGTGAGCTTAAAACCTTACAGTAAAGCTGCCTGTTGACAGTCTCACCAGGAGGAAGAAACTCATGCACTATTCCCCAAATGTTGAAAAAAATTATCAGCATTGACTTCGTGTGACTGCGAACTTGTCGAGCCTTTTTCAGCCTCAGAGAACATTAAGTTTTCCATTGTGAACACTGTTGCTTCATTTCAGGGTCATAATCAAAGACTCGACATTCATCACCTGTCATGACTCTAGATAAGAATTTAGGACACCCTCAAACACTTTGTTGCAGCTCAGTGCATGCCTGTATCCTGAGGTTTTGTTGGTCAGTGTTGAGAAGGTTAGGGACAAACTTCGCTGCAGTTCATCTCATTTTCAGTTCTTCAGCTAGAATTCATTGACATGTACTGTATGACAGCCCAAGTCTGTTACAAACATATGTGACTCACATCACACACTTTCGTGATCATTTCTGGTGTTGTGTATGCTGCTGATTGACCAGAATGTTTGTCATCTTCCACAGACTTCCTTCCTGACTTCCTTGAAGTACATGAACCACTCAAATGTTCTTGCCTGACTGAGTGCACTCTCACCAAATGCCTGTCAGCACACCAGGGGTAGGCTTCGGCTGCAGTTTTCTTCAACTTTAAACAGAATTTGATGGAAATCCATTGCTCCTTAACATAATCCATTTCACATTTCACAAAAGCACTGAAACACGTCTTGACACACACCACTACAACTCACAACTGCACGTGCCAATGATGATGTAATTTTGTGCCGCAGTAGCTAAGACGTGTACCTCATGACACCTAGCAGCGAAATGTCATACTGTTACTGGTTTGACCAATGCAGTGAAATTCTCAGATATTTTGGGTAACACCTCATACATTGTGCGCACATACGTCAAGAGTACAAGTGCACATGTAGGGAGAGAGACTTCCACAAACCCATTATCATTCACCACAGACAGTTTACACAGACCAGACAATTATGTATGATTTAACACCCTAGTAAATGGGTCGACCTAAGTCACAGAACTGATGCAATATTGGTGCACTTATAAAATCAGTACAAACAGCAAAACCATACAGGGCCGCTAGAGGTCATAGCAGACAACACTACACCTGAGGAGGAGGAGTAACCATAGTTAACATATAACACATACATAAATAGTAATACACACAAATGCATACAAAAACACAAGAGTAATACAGAATAGAGGTAAATTACATTGTAATGGGCCATACCACCAATCACCAATCACGTAGAAGTCCTGCATAGATAAATAGTGATGCAATATTTCCTGAGAATGTCACACAAAACATGCAAAATATTATTAACCAACATGTATCACAATATGTAGGCCAACAGACAGCTGCATGATGCAGCCCCAACCAACAGAAGCTGCATCACTCAACTGTTAACATTATTAAGTAATTTTGCTGAAGAACTATGTGAGGCTCAAGTGGTAGGTTCTTCAATCAGTCTCTTTTATTTTCTATCCACTTTATTTCCGTCTTAAATGAAAAAATTTAAGTGTACATTTTCTCTTTCCCACGTATTTTTGTTAAGCTGGCAAGTTTTCCGTAATTTTGTAGCTTTTTTCTTAAATGTAAATGGGTATCATTATGAAACTTCTGGGGTATCATTATGTACAAAACATCAAACTGATGGTAATAAATTGTGATATATGACCGGTTATAAAACCATAAGACAACAAGCTGTAAAAATAATGAAAATAACCAAATACAATGTTGCTTCGACTGGAAATGGTGGCAGTGATAAAGGGAATACAATCTTGATATCAAATTTTGCTAGATTTAAGGTAACAAATTTGCCAGCTGGTTGAGCCAAAATCCTTCACAGGAGGATGGTGCTGGTGACCATGTTGATTGTGAAATTAATGAGGTGGTTAACGAATGTCCAAAAATACACGACGGAGTTAGTCGCCCTACACACCTACAACCGTGACGACAAGAGGCAAAGACTTTCTACAGCACTGCGTAGGTGGAGAGAATGCATGAACAAGAAATACAGACTGGCTGTGCATGTTTGACCTGAGGGTGTGTTTCCAGTGTCATGTGGGAGGGCAAAAATATAGAACGTGTGGCAGAAGAAAATAAATAGTGTGTATATGTCAGAATATGTAAATGAGAACACCTGTCATGCGCACGACCCACTGAAGTTGGTATAAATACACCAGGTACATGGCTTTTCCTCATTTCACTTTTGCGATGTTCACCATGACTGTTTCAATGCAGGATTTTGCTCTGCTTGTAAAGCTGTATTACAAGACTGATGACCGTGCACATGTCACTCTCCAGAAGTTCCAGACACTGAAGGGTTTGAAAAAAGGCATTGGTCTGATGACTGTGGGTCTGGAGAAAATCATTCTGAAATTCAAAAAGAAGGGTTCTTTTGGTATGCAACCTGGTAGACAGAGCAAATGAATTGATTCGACATCAGTGGAAGCAGTGAGCACAAAAACGCAGGAGGAGATGAGTGGTGGTGTGCAGATGTGTAGTGCATGGTGAACTGTCTGAACATTGGACATACCCATACCCATGAGCACGGTGCGTAAAATCTTACAAAACGTCCTCCTTTGCTATCCATTCAAAATTACCCATGTGCATGAGCTGCTCCCTGTTGACCTGCCAGCAAGAGAGACCTTTCCTTTAGACTTTCTTGCTCGCATGGAAGTGGACAATGTTTGGCCCGGGAAGATTTTGTGGACAGACGAAGCCCACTTCCATCTGACAGGATATGTCAATACACAGAACTGTCTAATATGGGCAACGGAAAACCCACACACAAATCAACCAGTACCACTTTATCCCGAAAAGTCCACTGTGTGGTGCAGATTTATGGCATCATTTATCATAGAGCCGTATTTTTTCGAAGAGAGAATTGCTTCCAGTACCATTAGCTGTACTGTCATTTGTAAGTACTGTGAGAGTCTTTTTGCGCAACCACGTCATTCCAGCTCTCCAACAGCACTGATGTGATTATTTTTATGCAAGATGGTGGACCTCTGAACATTGCAAATCCAGTTAAGCAGGTGCTGAAGCGCCATTTCAGAAATGCTAGAATTATCAGCTGCCTTTTCCCTACAGCCTGGTCATCCTGATCACCTAATCCTAATCCATGTGACTTCTGGCTGTGGGGCTATCTGAAAGATGTCGTGTTCAGTGTTCCGATTGCAGACTTAGCTGCATTGAAGGCATGCACTGCGCAACACATTATGAATGTAACCCCAGAAACACATCGATCAGTTGTGGAACATGCTGTTCCTCGATTTCAACTTGTTGCAGAAAACGGTGGACAGCAAATTGAACTTGTTTTGCGCCAGTCACACGGAAATTAATAATCCGATTTTATTTTGATTGATGCTTTTTATGTGGCTTTTGGTCTCAGGACAATTAAAAACCGATTTTTCCCATCTGATGTGATATGATCTAGCTGTGGAGGACGGGCTTACGTAACTAACAGTATCACACTTGTACACCCATGCACACTGAGTAGTAGCCTGTTTAAAGTGAAATGTACACCTTCGGCATTGTTGTATGACTCATTTGTCACTTGTAGTCAACCACTATTAAATTATGATGCTTACAGTGCCACCTATTGTTACACTTTGTAACTACTTATTTTTCTTCTGCCATAAGTTTTCCCCCTTCTCCGATAATTTTCCGTTGCAATTTGACGTGATTCTGACTAGTGGTGTTATTTTTACAGTAGTTTGAAAGTTTGACTTTAATTATAATCACCCCATACTTTTAGAGGACACATGGGACACTATCATCAGCACTTCAGTCATTGCAGTGCAATTAAGTTGTATTTGACAATGACAATGAAAAGCTGCATCAAAATCTTGAATGATGATTGTGCACACATGTGGTAAGCCTAATCGCACAACCACCTTCATGTCTCCAAGATGAAACAGAGGATTGGAGGAGCAGGGAATCAAAGTGGCCTGCCGCTCAGTTGGGAAGCCTCACTCACACCCCGCAGAGTGACAGTTGTGCCAGCTGGAAACATTCCTCCAAATATTAGTTTCCGACAGGTACAATGCCTGGGTTAAGTACTTACCAGAAACAGGAAGGTATTTCAGTAAGTTTGTGCATTGTATTATGAGGCACAGGTAGGTGGACCTAAAATTTCAGAAAAATAAGGGAAGCCTGTGGCAAAGATGATTGCAAAAACCTCTGATGAGATGACAAGCAGAGGCACACTAGTGAACCTGTGAATTGGGCCCAGGAGTGGGTGAGTGAAAAAAAAAAAAGACTTATGAAGCCAGGTGCAAATACCATGTAAGAATACACAACAGAGACCACTGGATTCAAGAGAAAAAGATACACGCAGTCCTTTCACCTGCACGAGGGCCCGTACCCGGCGCAAAAGATGGTGACACTAAAGCCTAAAGTTCCTATAATGGCGACCGCTAGGTTGGGGTGTTTAAGGCCTGCAGCCTGAAGATTTAAGTTTCTCAACAGAGCAGTTTATAATAATAGAAGCAGTATTACTTGTAGAGATTGCGAATCACCAATATTTTGAACGTATCACATGTGATGGTAATTGGAACATATTTGTTGCAACTCTATAGTTCTTTGCATGCATGATGACTGTAGATAATTTGTACAGATGTGGAGAATAATTAAGTGCATGTGAGTGCACACAATCCACATGCTAACATGCCACGTGCTGTAACACTGGGAAGAGCGGTCTGCATTGTGAGCCAGTACGATACAGCTCATGCTAGTCTTATCGTATTTACTTTGTATTCCTTAAGAGATAATTTCAATATGATGTGACCATGTATTTATTTGTATGCCTTGACACTGGATCGTGATATGTACAACTGAGTGACAACATACAATTTTGCTAGCTTCCTGTTTCAGTTTTCAAGGACATATCAGGAACATCACACAGGTGGTTACATGCAGAGATGGAGGTACTGTTTTGTTTTGGGTCTCCATTTGGCCAGCTGGTCAAATTATGCAATACACACATTTGTGGAGCATTCAGATGTGACAGTGGCTCAGTGGACTGCAAAGGAACATAGTTGCAGGCACACTGGTTGCCAAGCTTCCGGTCAGTCATGTCTGACCACCACAAGGGAAGATCAACATATTGTGCACCAAGCCATTGTAAAACCTTCACATCTGCATGTGCGATCCAAGTACAAGTAATGGACTCCCTCTGACATTCTGTGTCATTCAGCATCCTTGATCGGAAGCTAGCCGTAGACTGACTAGGACCATCCCACACATGGTATGCTTTGCGCCTTGCAACTGGGTGCAGGAACTGTGCTTTGCTACTAACTGTAGTGTGGTCATGCACAGAGAGAGGAATATGTTCTTACCTCTCTCAGGAGCTTTCAAAACCACACCTGTCCTCTGGGCTTCGTTTGGAGTTGTTTCATGAAGCATGAACTGTTAACCAATGGTGTCACAGTGTGTTCAGCAGTGAATCACAATTCTTCATTAAGCCAGATTACCATTATCAGCAACTATGGCCATGGCATGGGGAGGGACAGTGGAGCTTGCTACTCTTGGTGTCATGGTGTGGGGAGCCATCAGGTATATTTCATATCACATCCGGTAGTGATTGTGGGAACTCTTGATGGCGCAAGGGTACATCAAGGACATCTTGACATCTTGCATCCTAATGTGTCACCTCTCGTGCAGCCAGCATCGTGGCACCATTTTTCAAAAAGGTCACTGCTCAGCTATACTTGGCACGTGTATGCATGATGTTGAGGTACTCTTGCGGCAATCAAGATCTCCCAATCTGTCCTTGAGGCAATGTTTAGGACTAGCTCAGATGTCAGCTCCATCTCAGTGCCAGTACTCAGCATATCAGGGGGGACCACTTAATGCCAGCTTACCTCAGAAGAGGAAACAAGGACTTCATGACACACTGCCCAGCCGAATCAGTGTGTGCATACAGGCCAGAAAGCTGCAATGTCATACTGATAAGAGGGCTCATACAGCCAAGCTCTTTAAAAATTTGACTATTTTGTAATCACTAAAATAACATCGTATCTCTTCTCAATCCATGAAGTTTTTTTTTTTTTTTTTTTTTTTAGCAGGCAGTGTACACAAGTACATAGTTATATCTAAAAACACAGATGATGTGACTTACCGAACGAAAGTGCTGGCAGGTCGATAGACACACAAACAAACACAAACATACACACGAAATTCAAGCTTTCGCAAGAAACTGTTGTCTCATCAGGAAAGAGGGAAGGAGAGGGAAAGACGAAAGGATGTGGGTTTTAAGGGAGAGGGTAAGGAGTCATTCCAATCCCGGGAGCGGAAAGACTTACCTTAGGGGAAAAAGAGGACAGGTATACACTCGCGCGCGCGCGAGCGAGAGAGTGTATACCTGTCCTGTCCTTTTTTCCCCCTAAGGTAAGTCTTTCCGCTCCCGGGATTGGAATGACTCCTTACCCTCTCCATTAAAACCCACATCCTTTCGTCTTTCCCTCTCCTTCCCTCTTTCCTGATGAGGCAACAGTTTGTTGCGAAAGCTTGAATTTCGTGTGTATGTTTGTTTGTGTGTCTATCGACCTGCCAGCACTTTCGTTAAGTCACATCATCTGTGTTTTTAGATATATTTTTCCCACGTGGAATGTTTCCCTCTATTATATTCAAGTACATACATAGGTATATTAATGATTATTTTTTTCCCTTTCTTAGCATCTGCATTCGTTCTCTTCACTTTGTAGTGTGTGTCCCATTTAATGACTGACTGACTGACTGACTGACTGACTGACAGTTGCAGGATGCTGCCAAGGTCCTGAGGACTGGGGTACGCGAGTGGTGACAAAGGTGGTCTTGTTACTAATAAATAAATTTGTAGTTCAGTTGCAGCCGCCTTGGCAACTTGGGAACACAGAACGGACTCCTCAACAAATTCTGACATTTCTTGGGAAAATACAGCATGTAATCAACCAAGAAACTTGTTTCAGGTTGAGAACATACCGTGATTTGAGGTGACACGAGACCCATTGTGAGAAACATCGGTGTACTATCACACAGCATGCCGGTTAATGTGGTCAGGAAGCCTGTCAAGATGTAAAGGAGACTAAGGGTTTTTCACATTGGGGTCAAAAAAATTGACTTCCTTTGACAAAGACTAGCAGGGTGGAGTTCCCAGCATCAATCTTCCACATCAGATGAGGGGGGTTAGGCATTGGGGAGGGGGAAGGGGAAATCGCACATTGAGCCCACCAACTGCTAGACAATAAGAAGGAAAATTCGGTGCCCTTAAGGACAAAAGTGTGAGTGTGGGAGTGTGTGTGAAGAGGGGGAAACAAAATTCCTTAGCAGAAGCACTGAGGAAGTCATTCTGATTCTGGGACCAATTCTCAATCTTGTGCTGCTTTCAGGCTGTGATGCTTCATGTCACTGCTGATTCTGCACCCTGTATGTGTAAACTCATTCTCTGTGTTCTGAGTGCATGTCATTCCGCTTTCTACCAGGCTTTCAGACAGTCTGATCTCAATGGCTATTGTCATTTTTTGATATCCTTAGTTTCCACTTCATTTTAGATGATTTTCTAGTCAGTTCAATGTTTGGGTACATGAGATCTGTTTTCACCTTATGCTCTCAACCTCCAAATGAACTTAGACAGTGGTTCTGCAGTCTAATTACAGAACACGGTATAAGCATTGGGAGCCACCCAGCAGTCACTGCAGCTCATATACCAGAGCAATGCTAACTCCCAGTGCAGAGTAGATTACAGGCTCAAGCATGGACAAGAAACCAGCATAGAGGATGCAGGTTAAGCTGCTCTGAGTGAGCTGTACACGGAGATGAAGAGATCAGAACTGCTGGATGTAAATCAACAGGCCATTTACTGAGTTGTGTCTGTGTCCAGTCACATAGGTCCTGAGAACTTTGTATTCATGATTTATATGCCACCACACAAATACAACAATTGTTGTTATCCTCCATCCCTGCATTAAATTAATGTAACTAATGTCATAATTACTACAAGATACAGCTGAGCAAATTGACTGCTATTTGCAACATTATCAAATATTACAAAAAGGCTCTTCCTAACAATAATATGGTTTTTCAAGTGTGACCAAAAGAGCTGTCTCACCATTATAATAATTATGTTAATCACATTTGCAAGATAATGAGACTAACTCCAACATATTAAAATCTCTGAATTTAATGCCATATGCTATCTAATCTTGACTTATGCTAATGCACATGTTGGAGGAGATCATACAGTTTGATTATCCATTGACACTTCACCGAATTCTGATTTTTATATAGTGGTTGTTTTCAAAGAAACAGTGAATCTGTTCACCTCACCAGTTGCTTTAGTGTCAAGTTTCCTATCTAATTGTAAACTTACATTCTTATGGCTATACTGGCCCTATCAGTTTCCTTCCAGTCTATTCAACATTAATACATTACAGGTATACCATAGCATTTATAGAGTGTGTGTCCAGTACAAATGTCCAAATTCACTCACCTCAGACAGTTTTTAGCTGGATATCTTCACACCCCTACTGCCAACTTCTATGATAGCTCAGCTGCTCCTACCTGAAGGACTCACTGCTTCACATCATTCCGTGTATTTCCTTAATTCTATTCTGTTTTAGTTCTTTGAATCATTACCTCAATATGGCTTTTTACTGAACTAGTACACTTGGGTCAAAATGAATAAATGGTGCTAACTCGAGCTCAATTTTGACCTTGGTTTAGAAAATGATCCCAGTTCATGAACTCACTATGTTGTATAACACTGAACTTTGATCAACTGAATGAGGTCCAGTGTCATCTAATTAGCAAGAGAGACATTCGGCAACACTGCTGTATCAGTTATTGACACAATTATCACTCGTCGACTGCAAACAGTAACCATACATTATAGATATATGGTATCTACTACTTCCGGGTTTACGCTGTAAAGATGGAGAAAATAAGTGGGAGAAACATCTCAGCCTTCTTTGAGGAACTTCTCTGCAGTAGAAAAAATTGATAAGTCAGATATCCAAAAGTAACAGAAGAAAACAATATGAGCCAAATCGCTTATGGCTTCTTAACATGGAATGCTGCCTAGCACGATGACACAAAATGTCAGGAAAACAGCAAGTGGCATATTCAGGTGTGATGGTTTCAAAATAAAGTATTGCCACAATTACCTTTATAACCAATGACAGAGAATATAGTTTGTTCCCAAGAGAAGAATGAGGTCTCCCTAATTCTGCATCAGCAAAATTCGGTTTAAGTCTGTCTACTTCAGGCTGCTCATGTTGTACATCTGTGACAAGTGACGAGGCAGGTAATGGCCCAGACTATGCCAGATACACTTTGCACACCGAGTGGGGCAAGTGGTAGTACTTTACAGAGTGAAGCAAGAAAAATAATTAAGTGGAGATCAAAAAAGAGAGAGTTGCTCCCCCATCTCTCAGCTAATGAGAGGAACAGTGTCATACACAGAAGCATGCTTCAGCTCTGTGAGAAGAATTTGGAAATTCTGCAAAGATAGTCCTGAGATATTACCATAAATTCATGGGAAAGGGACATAAATTTCAATTCAAAATGTTCAGTTTGACAGTGCTTTAAAACTACCTTCTCTGTCTGCATTACTTTAAAGTGATAATTTTTTGTGTGTGTGTGTGTGTGTGTGTGTGTGTGTGTGTGTGTGTGTGTGTGTGTGTGTGTGTGTGTGTGTAATATCAATGTCACTGATTACAGAAATTCCTGGTACTGTTTCCCTTACAAGGAGCCTTTTTTTGAAACCACATTTCCAGTTGTGCAGGTTAGGGTCCCAGGTATTAGCACACCCTGTCACCATTTACCCTGATGGGCAGTGATTTAACAGTGATAAAAAGAATTTCCTATGATCAACTGTGTGACTATTGTAGCAATAACAATGGCAATTATTGCCACACTAAGTTTTACTATGGGCTCTTTTTAATTGTGAATTGTCTATGAGAACTGGTACAGGATTAGCAGCAACAAGCACCACTATTCAATATGAAACTATCAATTTTAATTTTACAAATGCTGTAAGCTTTTGTTACACCCTTTCACAGTTTCTACTTCTGTAGACATGCAATATGTAGCAGCTGAAAGCTGGTACAGGAGCTGATTGGTGGAACTGTCAACACTGCTTTGAGCATAAACTGACTATAGGCCAACACTGCTTGATTTTTTACCCATTCGACCTTCGGCAGCCTCTGTGCTGGGAGTTGGTGAGCACAGCTTGCTTCCTCCAAATCTCACAATCACTCCCACAGAATTCCATCTTGTTCTTGCGAACAGACTGAACATAATTAGGCAGCTGATAATTCACTGTTTTCTGCCATTAGGTGAAGCAGTTCATTCTACTTTGGACAAACTCTAACCTACTATGGCATCATGTCACATAGGGTTTTTGGTTACTTGCTGAAAATGGCAAAAATGTACATGTTATACATGGTCAGCCATGGATTTGGGTGGCTCCCTATATGGACAGAAGTTAAAACAGTTCCTAGGTTTTAAAGCCATTGCTATTCAGCACTAAAGAAACTACTGACACAGAATGACACAGTCTGCTTAGTCGATCTGTCAACACTAAAATTGGTTATCACAGTGATTTACTACGCATAGCCCATTTGGATGTGGTATATCCTTGCCTCCCTCGTACATTTGAGCAGACTTACCCACTCAGATATATGGTGAGGGGGGGGGGGGGGGGGGGAGGTGAGAAAGGTATATCTTTATTGATCAACAAATATAATAAATATTATATTACTGATCTACATGTGCTAACTATTTCTGTCCATCAACGTGGGTGCAGTTGACACAGCAATTTGAGCATATGTGGGCTTTCAGTAGTTCCACTATTAGAGTAGTTACTGCTATTCAAGCCTAGAGAGGATTTTTGTATGAAATGTTCAATCATTATTAGCTGCTGTCAATCTCTATATACTTACTGTTACTCCAAAATAGTTTGAATCTCTCTCTTTCTTATGTTACTAACTATCTATGAAATCCCTTTCAGCTTTTTTGAATCAAGTACAACTTGTCGCCAAGAATTCTTATGTCAGGGTGTATACGTGGCCAAGGAAAAAAATTCCCGGATTTCCCGGTTAAAAATACACTTTCTCCCGGGTGAAAATACACTTTTTCCGTGTTAAGTGACAGTATACTTTTCCTCGGCACTGTAAAACTCATCAATTCTTTGAAAATGTGTTTTTATATACCGACATTTTGAAAGACCTTTGATGTGCAGCAACATGTACGCTGCATATTTCCGTATTACGAAGGTATAAGTTTGAATTCCACCAAATAACCGCATGTCACTTTCCGAAGCATTGAAATCGAGATTGCGAGGTGCTTTTGTAAGCCAGTCATAGCTCACTGTCACGTGATCTCGCCAGCTGATGACAGCACGAACACGTGATGTAGTAAGCCAACAGCAAGATCACTCTTAAATAGCGCAAACACACAAATAAGAAAAGTTAATGGTTTAAATTAACATACATAGCATTCACATATAATATTGGTCTCTAAGATTAATAAGCTGGAAGAGAAGCTAAGCTTCCACATATAACTTTGATCTTTTTTGCGCATGTTACACTTTAAGATACATCACATAAATGTGCCAGTAAAATTTTTAAATACGACGTAAATGTTTGATCTTCTGGGCTCGAAATTCTTCTAAATGGTCATCCTCATAGAGCTGATTTTTAAATGAGAGTCAAACGCTTTGTGATTTAAGTAATTCATCGTACATTCTTGCACATAGTTCATCTTACGTAAAAGGAAATTTGGTTTGAATGTAACGCTTTTCAAACCACCATTCGCAATATTTTTCTGCAACCTGTTAGAAACAGGTTCGTTTCAGCAGTTGGAAGAGAGCGCCAGATAATAGGCGTCACCGCGCTTATGCAGCTACGATGACGCAGGAAGCCCGTATGTTCGTACGAGTAAAACATTAAAAGATCTTACACTATCTGATAAAAGAAACAAGACACGAGAGGATACTTCACGAGCATCGGAATTTCGTGAACCATGCTAAAATGGGTAATTCGGATTAAAATGCACATTCATATGTCCAGATTCGTACATAAATTTTCTTGGAGTATCAGTACTGTATTATCTCATGTTTGGTTCTTTATTATGACATAATGCCATACGTGCACTTGAAATGCAGCGAATAGTTGAAACTAGCCAATAGTGTGAAATTGGACACTTCATTTCAAATAAAACAAAAACGATTAATGAAAACCAAGTCTCTTTAGCAAACCGACAAAAATAACTTCATTGTTCCGCAAGGCGATTAATGCTTGATTGTCAGGAAGGTGGAAATAAAATCTAAAACTAATAACATATTTTAGCCTTCCGTAACTATGCAAACGTATCTGAATTCATTCGATAACTCCTGGCCGCAAAAATCTGTTTTTTCTCATTTAACGTGAGAGCAATAAACTAAGAGGAAAAACAAAATCACTGACCGTAAACACAGGTCACATGGAGATGACCCATCTCCCCACCACAACTCAGACTGTTCTGTGCATCAGCGCCAGATTTACTATATTTCCGAACCGGGGCAATATTAAGTAGTGGTGCCCAGCCATACTTTTGTAACCAGAAGCGAAAGAAGGTACTACTCATACGCGACTCAACTGCGCATGCGCAAGAGCCCGCCCGCCACTGCTCAAACAAATCTAATTTAAACAGTTGTCACGTCACGGTCATCGGAGGCAATTTGTTGTTAGAAAGCATTGCATAGTCTTCCTAAAGCCTTTGACACACTTTGCTGTTGGCAGACGCTTGTATGAGCACAGTTTTTTGTTATTCCATATGGCGCATTTACTTTGCAACTTAAGTTTTGTTTTATTTTTTTCTCTCTCGTTCATGTTTTGTTGCTGCAGTATTATTCTGCAATAGTGGGATACAGTAATATCCTTTGTTAAAGTATTGGTTCTTACCAGTCAGAATCACAAAAATCTAGCTGAAAACTAAAACAATGAAAAATTCCCGAAATTATAAAAAATTCCCGTGTTTTTCCCGGTTCTCCCAGTTGTCCCAGGTTGTATACACCCTGTATGTGAGCAACTACCTGCACTCATTACTTACATCCACTGTAATTTCCTTATTCAAATCTTACTGATCAAAAGAAATTATTTTGATCTTCAGTGTGAAAGTATTATCAGCTTCTTTACTAATCACTTATTTCAGTTCATATTTTCACAAAATGAAATCAGTTCTTTCATATTGTCATTTAGTTGTGAACTTCTATTTTGTTGATTTTGCTAGTCAAAGTTGTTTCTGTAGATACAGTTCTCAGGCGAGAACACCTAACATCATGAAATTTCTATAATATTTCATTGGTGCAACTGACTGACATCTTGAGGTGTGGCAAACACACTGCCGAGTCTGATCAAAGCCACCTGTAAAAGCAGCCCGAGAAGAAACCACGCAGGCATGAACATAGCAGTTTTGGTGACCAATAGCACAGACATCCTAATCTGTAGCGAGAGGGACAGCAATGCCACCTGTTGAATGATAAACCAACAGCTTCAATGCATGTACAAAGGCTGTCAGTCATACTGTGCACTGCTGTCACCCACCCCAGCACCCTCTTTTTGGGAGTTGCCTGCTGATATAAATGTCTGTGTTGGCATGTGCCCATCCTCACCACTGTCATCCAAATAGCTATGTTGCCACCACAGCATCATCCACCGTGCGACTAACAGTTCCTTTTTGTGGTTGCTGTATTTTAACATGGCCAGCACTGGAACCTTTGCTGTGCTAAGTTGGTACCCTGTATGCCTGTTTACCAGACTGGTCAAGCTGCGAATAACCACTGCTTCTTTAAGAATAGAGACCCAGTCGAAGACATTAACGAGTCCATATTGTGACCCGTATTGAGACAATGCTTGGCCACTGTCAATTTGTCTAGCTGGTCCAGACGTTTGTGTTGTCGATATCTGGCACATCTATCTTCCATAGTGCAACAAGTTTGTACAGTGGATGATGTCTTCCAACTACACAGACCTCAAACCACAACAGTCTTTCAGCGAGTCTAGAATAGCTCTGGGGTCGTTAGGGGAAGGAAGACGCACTTAACTTTATGTTTCTTCAGTAATCTTCCTATTTTCCATGAAACCCCACTGACGTAGGGCAATATGACCATTCCTCTTTGTTCTTCACTTTCTTCCAGCTCCTCAGTTTATCTAATACACGCCAGGTGTAAGGCACAGGGAATCTACCATTCAGAATATCCATTCTATAAAAATATGGTACAGAGGTGGAGTAGCTCATCACATAAGCTGTCTGAATCTGATATGATTCGTGCTCTGCGGGCCAACATCCTAAACGTGCCACTTTGTCATGCATGATGGTAGCAGCTTGTGGCCTGCAAGCATATTTCTGTGTGTGTAGGTTTGCTGTACACAATGTGACCCAAACTGCCATCCTCTCTTCTCCGCACCAGCACGTCCAGCAACAGAAGTTTGCCATTTTTCTCCAGCATAAAATTTATGTTCAAATGCAGAGAATTTGGTTGTTGCAAAACTGAATCCTATTATACAGTATGCAATGCTGTGAGCCAGATTACAAGATTGTCATCCACAAAACGCCGAAAGCATGTAGGTTTCACCTCCAATGACTGGTGCACACTCTCCTTGAAACCTTCCATAAAAAGACTTGCCACAGTACGTGACAAAGAACTACCCACTACAACACAGTCTGTTCAAAGAACTGGTCATTGTATAAACAGTGCTTATCTCATGTGGAGAAAGGAGGGGGGGATTAGTGTTTAACGTTCTGTTGACAACGAGGTCATCAGAGATGGAGTACAAGCTCAAATTAGGGAAGGATCGGGAAGGCAATCAGCTGTGCCCTTTCGAAGGAACCATCCCAGCATTTGCCTTAAGCAATTTAAGGTAATGATGGAAAACATATCAGGATGGCTGGACACGTGTTTGAACTGTCTTTCTTCAAAATGTGAATCCAGTGTGCTACCACTGTGCCTCCTTGCTCAGTAAGAAAAGGCACCTTCAGTCATGTGTACATAAACCAACACACAAAGCCATATACTTACAGGCCATCAGCTGTCACCATCCTTCACAATTAAGTGGCGTACTTTGGAAACTGGCCCACAGAGCACGAGTCTTACCAGATTCAGACAGCTGATCTGATAAGCTACACCACCTCCATATATTTTTACAGAATGGATATTCTAAACGGGAGATTCGGCATACCTTACACCCAACATGTGTTACACAAAACGAGCAGCTGTAAGAAAGAAGAATAAAGAGGAATGGTTGTCTTGTCGTACATCAGCATGATTCATCGAAAAGATGAAGATTACTCAAGAAACAAAATTAAATGCATCTTCCATATGCCAATGAAACTATGAGCTCTTTTAGGTTCAGTGAAACATAATGTTGGTTTAAGAAGGATTGGTATCTATCATCTATCAGACTCCTGTAGCTGGGACCCCCCCCCCCCCCCACCCACACACACACACACACACACACACACACACACACACACACACACACACACACACACACACACACACACACACACACGTATGTGTGCACCAGCTAAAATCTGCACTGGCTGAGCATGTTTCAGTTCAGGGCACAGTATGGGCTACAAAAACACAAACATTTTCTCAACATCTTTGTACCATTGTATTATTAAAGAAGCAGAGGAAATTCACAGCACAACCAATCAGCTGAATATTGGCACAGGATACCAACTTAGCACAGCACAGGATCCAGCAATAGCCATATTACAAGTATTAAAGTGGATGACGCTGTGGGGATGACATATTCGGATGACATCGGAAAGGATGGGCACACACCAGCGTGGACACATATATTGGCAAGCAGCTACCAACAGAGGGCACTGGGGTAGCCAATGGCAGCACACAGGATGATTGACAGCCTTTGCACATGCATCAAAGCTGTTGGTTCATCATCTGATAGGTGCAGTAGCTTTCTCTCTCTCACTACCAATCATGATGTCTGTACTATTGGTCGATGAATCTGGCACATTCTTGCCTTCCTAGTTTCTTCTTAGGCTGGCATAAATAGGAGACTTTGGTCACAGCCTCAGCAGTGTGTTTGCCACACCCTGAAAATGTCAGTCAGTTGTGCCAATAAAATATTGTGGAAATTTCACGAGTGCATTTGACATCCGGCCAGAGAAACATATTTACAACTAGTCCAAAGGGAAAGCGTCAAGCAACAAAGTTGATTCTAGTTAATGGGAAAATAATCCAAGATTAATGTTTATACAATTCAGATTTCAGAATTCTGCTTTATCCCAGTTCATTTTTGTGTTTATGTAAGATCAATAGGTTTATACAACCTGTCATAAATGAATAATGAACATTTCTTTCTTAGTACACTGCTACATTTAATTTGTAGTGTACCAGACCCTTTTCTCAACCTGGTAGCGATTTCCTGACCCCATCTCTGACATCTGTTATACAACTGAAATTGTTAAAAGCCAACTATAAAACATCGAATGATCAAAGAGAAGAGTCGGGTTGGCAAGAACTTCGGTCATTAAAACACCCAAATACTAGTACGATAACAAAATCCTAGCTTCAGTATTAGTAAAAACTATGGGTACATAAATAATCTACACAGAATAAAGCCCAAATATGTCGTTACAATATAATGTGTTAAAAATAAGTTCTGAAAAAATCAACTGATGCAAAGATTTGTGTATATCAATTCTAAAGTTCAGAGCATACACGATGTTCAACACTTCTGCATGTCATGATGAAACAAACTGCAATGCTCTAAAGTGCAGGAGAAAACTAAATTCTAAATATAAGCAGACATAACTGCCAAATTAATCTACTCATTAACAGAAGGATGGGGTAGTAGTCAGTACTTTCGTTGGAATAAAATATTTATGGGAACTTTACTCTCTTCAAACTACATCTTTTATCACCTATCAGTGCCATCTAAAATGAAAATTGAGTTAACACTTGTGTCCCTAGTGTCACACTAGAGTAGCTGCAAATGGTAATCATGGGAAATCTTATTTCCTTTCACTCAACAAATTTCATGATTGTCGATTGCAATAAAATTCACACACACACACACACACACACACACACACACACACACACAGAGAGAGAGTTTAGGATAAATATTTCTGAGTGTCATTCCCGTTAATTCTCATCCAACTAAAGAACTGACGTTAGTGAGAAGTTAGTTACACAAATTGACCAACATTTTAATGATTTATTATAAAAATCTTAAGTGGTATAATAATGTAATCAGTAATAATCAGTAGTAATCAGTAAGTCTGCAGTTAATTTGTTATTTCTTCTTCATTATTTGTCGAAGTTCTTCAAACTAATAGTCTGAATCTTCTGAATCATCATCACTTCCGCCTCTGATGCCACGAACAGCTTTCAGTTTCTTTTTTGAGTGACTCGTTTCTGGAGGTGTATTAAGGTCACCACTATATAGTAATGCACCTGACTTAGCAATGTGCCACTCCAGAGTGTTGGTACAATGGTCTTCACATTGCCTCATCTCCTGAAAGTTGACGACACGGCTCCTCACCTGACTTTCCACTACACACAAGATAGTTGGAAGAGACTTCAGATTAAGTCTTTCTGTAAAATTAAAGCAACTTTGTTAGAAAATCATGGAATACTTACAGCAACAAGAATGTCTATTACACTAGCATCAAATGAAATTTGAATGTTCCAAATTAATGGTAACACAGTAGTTAAATTTGTGTATTCTATATACATATAAATATACACTGTAAATGTGCATAATTACACACACACACACACACACACACACACACACACACACACACACACACACACACACCGCTCATGACAATTTCAGTAATTTAGTGTCTCAATCGTACTTCCACTTCAGTTCCCAAGCACTCAAGAAAAGAAATGTAATGCAGGCTTGATCAGATGCCATCCTACATGATTGTGATGGTCAGTAGATCAACATCTTTGACAAAGCAAGGAGTATGTCAACAGCCATCATCCTTCTGGATAAATTAACTTTCCTGGTACTGTATCAAAACCAAGATAATGGACTGCATTATGATGTGAATACATCCTGCACTATTCATGGTGCCCTGAAGAAACAACAGAAAGATATAGTCATTACAGGCTATACCTCATCGCACTACAATATCTGTAGAGTAGTGTCCTTGTTCAAATCAGTAGTTTCTATCGATGGCTTCCCTATGATCCTAGCTGACATTGTGGGCAAAACTTTGGTCTTCGGTTGTACTACAGTTGCTGTTTAATCAACAACAGCTGCTCCTGTGTGTGCCACTGTTGTCCAGAATGTAGACAAGAAGCTTGGGCACCTCCCACAGACCACAAATGGTATAAATGATTTACACCTTATAACAGGACTTCGTGTCTACGTGCAAGAATGAGTAATATGCATTTTTGTAATTTGATGTAAAGTCTGTGATATAATACACTGTTACAATAACTTCTGTAAATCTCAATATCAAACGGTAAAAAGAAAATATTGCGTGTTAACCAAATGTTTTTGTAAATTTGAAATTGTATTTGTAAACTAACAGCTTTTCCCAAGGAGAATTTTCCACTAATTAACCTCACTGAGTAAAACAAACAAAGTTTGACAAGCCATATTGTTCTGCTTTCCGACTGTTGACAAGTGACAGTCAGGGGCTTAGTATTCTGTTAAGTTATTCTGATGACTATTTAAAGGTTTTGAGAAGAGAGTATGAGTCAACGATCAATTAAAGTGAATGAGTAACTGTGTACAGAAATTTTTGCTAATTGGAAGCATTAAAATAGACAAACCCAGTGAGAAGTGCAACAAAATGGTGTATCAGTGATGGAAGCTGCACAGAACGCATTATTTTAATGTGATGCCAGAAGCAATTTAAGATAATAGTACTTCTTAACACTCAAAACTTTTTGTATGGGCAGGCTACATTCTGTGTCAATCTTTTTACTTAATTTCACAACCTTGCTCCAAATACAACAGTCAAAACTACAAAAGTTTCGCCAATTCGAACCTCTGCAACTAATGCCACGATCTATATTCCATCCCCCATTACAAATAACCTTGCAGAGACTGTGTGAATTTATAGTAACATATTTATAAAAGAGAAATACTTCACATCAAATTTCTAATGATACAGTAAAATAATGACATAATGGATGCCTCTTACCACCAACAAAGAGTAAAACAGGGGGCTGCATATATATATATATCCCTCCCCCCCCCCTCCCCTCCCCAACAAATAACCAAGCAATAAAGTAGTTAAGTGTAAATTCTGAAAAGTAAAGGAAAGTAATAATGTCTTCTTCAGTCTAATAGAAAAGTTAAGTGATCTGCACACCATGTATGATGTCCAAATGGTCAAGCAAGCTAGTTTCCTTTCTCGTGCAGCTCAAAGAAGATGAAAATGAATTACTGGTGCATTATCTGACTTACTGGTGACAAATGCAAGGCTTTGTTGTGTTTCAAACTGTAAACCAATTGCAAGTTACATACAGTATCATGTTTTATTATACACAATCACTCTATGATTTTTCCAATCATCCCTGAAAATTAACTGTCCAGTCAAACAAAAATTATATATATGCCACAGTCAACCCTCACAATATCTCACAGTTTTAATAGCTACTGTGTACCAGTATCATAATGACAAATACATGTGAGTGCATAATGAAACACTATGGGTTTTGGGTTTCTGACACACATGATTTCGGAATGCGTCATCAAATTAATCACTGGTTTTATTTATTGTGTTAATGGCATATCAGTTTGCTTACACAAGAGAGATGGAAATAATAAAATTCAAGCAGCACTGCATGTAAACAGTGAATCAGATAGGGAAATGTTCTTTAGGATTTAAGTGGGATGAGTGTGATAAACTAACCAATACAGGTTACCACAGAACTATGATTACCAGCCTTAAGATGGGTTCATGAAAATTTACTATTTGGACTACTATCTAAGGTAGTGCAGTTAAAAAACACAGCCATTAAATGGTTAAGTGCATTGCATTCATAACTTACATATTTTTACTAGTGATTTCTGCAAAAGCATGTACAATAAACCTGCTGCCAGATTTTGAAGAGGTCATTTCAAGAAGTTACTTACCAATAAGAAACTTGCACCTTGCAGCATCAATTTTACAGAATTTTGCTTCGAGATGTCGCTTGCACAGTACCCTCATATGGTAATCAATTACTTTACAAAGGAACATTTCACTTCTAAAAAAATGACAAACAACATTTTTTGATTTCTTGGTTGCATTAAAAAATTCCTTCTCATCTGACAGCTCATCATACTGCCCATGACCCTGAAAGGAGATAGTTATTTGGGAATTACACACACACATCATACAAATCTTAACATGCAAGACAGTCGCAGATCTTATAATAATGCAAAAGACACTCTCTTCATATTATTTCAGACATATCCATCAACCAAATAGAATAGTCTGAGCCAATCTAAGAATCAACAGTTGGTCATACAGATTTTCAGATGAAAACAGAATGGTTAAACACAATCAGATACATCAAATTTCCAAAATTTAAGCAGCACAGTTTTTGCAGCATTTTCACAGAAGATAATTTGGAAGAACAATTACTAACCAATATTACTATAAATGCTAGGTTGGACCAAAGCATTTCTGTAGATATGGTACCTATTGCAGACAGTTTGCTGTCCTCAGACTTTATGAAAAACATCTTTCATTAGAAAAGAAACTGGCACAAGTATTGCATCACAAATTCCACAGATGTATTATATGAATACTGACAATCAACAATACACTTTCCATTTAATTTTTAATGTTTCAGTTCCTGCCTATGGCCTCCCTAATGACAAATGTATAGCAAGTGTCAATACTGGATGGAAAATTTATTGATGAACTCTAATCCAATTACAAGCCACAAATTTTAAATGGATCTGATGACATGGCATGCCTACTAAAATATGTACACTGGACACAAAACTTATCACCACCAAAAAGACATCAGACTAATACCTCAAGCTTTGATAATGGCCTCAGTTTGGTGTGCAAGAGAGTCCACAAGTTTCTTCAGCTATGCTGAATCAAGCTGAAGCTACTCATTGACAAATAGATCCCATAGAGCAGGCTGTTGCAGCTCAAGTACCTGCCCGTGGACAGCAAGGCACCCGCAGATAGCAGTAGCCAAACAGCTGTTGTGTAGCAATCATGCAGTACTGTCAGAGTCAATACCATCATATTACCCTGACCAAGCACTCATGGACAGGGGTTGCCAAGAAGGTATGCACAGAATGTATGCAACAGGGCTACCTGATGGGTAGCCTGTAGTACCTGTGCCAGCCCAGACAAGCTGAAGGATGTTCGTAGGTGCCTGTGCCCCATTGGGAACCATTTGAATAGCCTGCCACAGAGCTACCAAACTGCAGGGATGTTGATTGCTATGTTCCACCTGCTGTCCCAGGTGAGATTAAGATCACGTGATTTTGCAGACCGAGTTAGTTGTGACATAGTGCCTCAATGTCCATCAAACCCAGAATGTACGCATGCCTAGTCAACAATGCTGCCATCATCTCTGAAGACAGTCATGTCCAATACCATATTCATTGTGATGAAAAAAGGCAACACTTGGTCACCAATAATGTTGAAATAATACCCGATGCTCATGATGATCTGAATGAGTGGGTCCACATCACAGTATGAAAAACATCCCAGAAGATCACAGAGCCACCTCTGCCCTGAACTATACCATTGCAGTTTAAACACCTCATTGGCATATCAGTGCATTCACTGCCTTTCATCATTTGAAAAGATACAAAATTTTGATCTGTTGGAGTACATTACACACCTCCAGCCAGCTCCTGTACTCTTCTGTATTTAGACCAGATACAGCTTGATGTGCCACTATGGGCAATGGACTTTTGAGAGATACAGATTTCCAAATACCCACTACATGTAACTCCCTTCACAATATTTGCTCACTAAGTAGATGAGGTGGACTTTCTTTCGCTGACACCAACAATTCCCAATAGGTGTGAAACTTTTCACTGACAAGGCATGGGTCTCATCTTCTGTTCCTGCCAGACACACTTTTATAGATACATTTCTTAAGACATGTTACATGGCTGTGATTGGTAAACCATTCCATGCGGACATGTTGGACCGCCAGAAATGACAAACAAACAATCTGTGTAACTTCACTCAGTGTGGTGATGGGCACGTCCACACACTACCTCCTTCCTACTGTTCTGTCACTTCACACCCATCCACCTTACAATGCTTGCTTCATACAACTGACTCACATATACACAAGCTGCACATAAACCTCACTTAACCCCCATGACTTCATCATCATCATCATCATCATCATCATCATCATCATCATCATCATCATCATCATCATCATCATCATCAAAGGATCAACAATAATTTAGTACCACTTTTGCACCATCTACATCACTGCAAAGTAACCACTGTGCTCTTTTATAGGGGGGAATGGGCTGACTAATCTTCTGTCAGATGATTAACTTTCTATCCATAGCACAGCTAAGCAATGAGTTTACCAGGCAATGACATCATCATTGTGTCATGTTGAGCTTAGAAATTAGAGAGGAGGGAGCCATTTGGATAATCAACACAAATGGGAATTCTGTTTAATTCTGTCACAAACGGAATACAAGCACATAACAAAGACATAAGTAAATGATTTGTTTGTCTGTGTTTTAACCAAATGACTTTTCAGCCAGCATTTTGGGATCATTGGCTGATTGGTGTGAGTTAAACAGACTAATCTATGATTTCATCAAGCCCTTATTCTGTGGGCACAGAGAAGATGATGAATACAATTTACTGACAAAAATTGTGAAAGATACATACAGTAATACAAAACTAAATAATTCTTAAGGAAAGCCTTAATTCATGTCTGTAAAATGGCAATACAGTGAAACCTCACATAGTGAGCATAATTTGTTCCAGAATGTTGCTCTTAGTGCATAACACTTGTTAAGCGAAACAATTTATCCCATATAAATTAATGTAAAATACAATAATCCATTCCACGAAGGAAAAGTACTAAAGCTTTATCTCTTATTCATGCCATTTATTCAAATAAAATTATTCATACAGTATTATGTACTTCATTATTCATGATACATAGCCAATTCTTTTTTAATAGAAAGCTAACTATAGTCATTTGTTTCTGCCGACACTTCAACACTTGACGAAAATGCGACACAGCATTATTGTCAGATTTGTAGCATGCATAGCCACTGCTTTATTTGGGGTGACAATTTTCGGTGCACGATGCAACGAATTCCCACATTTTCAGCACTTCTCTTATTGCACCAGAAGATTGCTGCTTTGCTTCCTCCAAAGAATTTCCTTATACAACTTCCTGCTATGAAACACACTGCAAATACATAAGCTCTTTGGTGGTCATTTCTTGGCTATGATCTTCCACAAGCTCATCATCATAGTTATCAACTTCTAGTCCCATGTCCTTGGCCTAAGACACAGTCTCTTTGACTACAGGTTCCACAGGTATTGACTCAAATGCCTCAGAGTCACAGTCGACAATGCACTACGGCCAAAGCTGCTTCCAAGCAGAAGTGATAGTTTTCTTGGTAACCCCTTCCCACACCTTTTCAATCATCCTGATACAGGCAACAATGTTGAACTGATATTTATAAAACTCTGAGTGCAATTGTAGCTTCAGTCAACTCAAAGCAATGCTCAAAAAGTGCTTTAGTGTAGAGCTTCTTAAAGTTAGAAATAATCTGCTGGCCTACAGGCTGGAGTAACGGAGTGGTGTTGGGAGGCAGAAACTGGATCTTGAGGAATTGAAATTCTTCAAGAAGGTGGCCTTTTAGGCCTGGAGAATGGCAAAGAGCATTATCCAAAGGACTAAATACTTCATCGATCCAATCATAAAAAAGATCACGAGACACCCAAGCCTTGTTGTTGGACCTCCACATCACATTTAACCTCCTCTTCTGGACTTCAAAATTCTCTACAGCTCGTGGAGTTTCTGAATGCAAACAAGCAAAGGTTTAGTTTTCAAATTGCCGCTTGCATTGGCACAGAATACCAGTGTGAGACTATCTTTCATTGGCTTGTGACCAGGCAATGCATTCTCCTCTGCTGTTGTAAAGGTATGCTTCGGCACCTTTTTCCAGAATAGCCCCACCTCATCACAATTAAAAGCCTGTTGCAGCAGATAACTCTCAGAATGTACAAGCATCTTGAAGTTGCTGATGAAATTCTCTGTTGCCTTTCTGACGGAGCTGGCTGCTTTGCCGTGCCACCCAACACTGGATGCCAATTGTTCTCTTAAGCTTCTGAACCACCTATGGCTTCCATTAAACATTACTTTAGCCACTGATGATCAGAGCATCTTCTTAACGAGGTAGACAAAAATCGTTCTCGCCTTCTCAAAAATGATGTTCTCATTAATAGTTTTGCCTTGCTATTGCCTTCACTCAACCTTGCTTTGGTGATTTCTTGTTTTCACATGAAGAAATGGCTCATAGGTACGTAACTCTACTCAAATGAGATGGACACTGTCAAGACAGAGGAATATTTTAAGGAGCTTGCTTGACAATTCCCACTTTTTGGACACGTTAAAAGTGGCTGGGGCATTGGGACAATGAATATCTCTAAAAGGACAGTAAGAAATGAAATGTTTGGAAAAAATGGTGTCATCATTCCTAACATAAGTACTTACTGAACAAGGTGTGCATATTTTATGAGAAATGTACACTGCTATCATTAACAAATTATCTGGAGAATAAATTCATAAATATGTAAATAAATAATATACATTACCAAGGCTGTCCACTCTTTTTCGAGTTTTGCTCTCTCCTTCAGCTCCTTTAAACGCCTCTCACGGAGTTTGTCAATATCTTCCAACTCCTTTAGTTCTTCATCCAACTTTCCCTCAATTTCTTCAGCAACTTTAAGAACTGTGCTAGTCAAATTAGACTGAACTGGATCCATGTTGTTTCTATACAACAAAGAAAGACATTATCAACTTTTTCAACATAACAACTCAAATTATTTTTATAGCACCAACAGCACCACCAACAAATAAACAAGGTTTGAACAAGACTAACCATAGCACTGCCAATGCACTTTTGATAATCTTTCCTACAAATGCAAATGGGAGGAGTGTGGCATTATGAGCAGCAGATTTTTTTTTTAATAAAAACATTTTGTTAATTGTTGACTTTTAAAGATATACTGATGTGGAAGTAATTTCCTGAATCTGACAATACTGAATATGACAATTGCTGAGGGAAGACACATCTGCTACTACGACTTAAATTTTTGTGTTATGTTGAACTGAAAAATTTAAAACAATTATGGAACCTGGTAGAATAATTCATTAAAAACATTTTTTTTCAAACTTTTAAAATATAAAGCACATGACTACATTATATCATTTTCAAAAGATGGGCAATAAGTATCCACATTGGCATTGCTAGGGTTAAGCCTGGAGATCCTTTTAGCACTGAGCTTCAAGAAATTACTAAATATTAAGAGACAAATAGAATTTTAGATCCTTTAAGATAGCTGTACTGAAATTTACAAGTAGCGAAAATGGTAGATTTCAAAGACAAGTCACTGCTGGCCACCAGTTGCAGGAAACATTAACATGTATTGTAACAATTACAGATAAGCTGCTCCTGTAAAATGTGCATTATTTAAAATCAACTTCAAAATGTGTATTTGTGCTTGGTTACCTCAATATCAATTTCAAAACTGTAATTACCAAGAGAGATCAACTATTTCTCAATCATCACCCACATTATAAGAGTATCAAATACAGACAAGGGAGTAAAAACAATCAACCATACCGAAAAGTGCCTCAGGAAAAACATTACTGACACAGCCATCTTTGGACTTCCTTTCAGGAACTCTCTAATGTTCTAGAACACAACAAATGAGAACTATGACTGGTTCCTAGATTTTTCTACATATGATAGACCAGGATTTGTATTTTCTGAAATTATAGCAAACTGGTATGCATGTAGTTTCACCAACTACAGTTTTTGTCTTTCAGGCAGGTAACAGATAAATACAAATTACGTTTCAGAATACAGGACAATTCAGTTATTGTATACCCATTAGTGTATTAGCCTGACTAGCAGCAGAATCAGCATTTCCAAAAATACTAGCCTTTTTCTTCCACACCATTTTGACTCGGTACCACAACAACGCATATTAATGAAAGTGCGATCATATGGATTATTATCAAATGAAATTTCTGATTCCATTGAGGATTGCCAGTTTGGGAGAATGCACCAAGTTACCTTGAACAGACAGTTGACAACAGGTGTAGCATTAACTTCAGGCTTGCCACAGAAAAGTGGGTTGGGACTTTAGCTGTTCCTGTTTTGCATTAATGAATTGGCTGACAATATGATGGCACAATCCTAAAGTTTTAATTATCACCCCAAAAAATAAAGGATTATTATTGATTTGTTCATTTGCAATTACATGTCTGCAGTCCTGGTACACACTGAAATCCCCATGTGACAGTGCCTTAGCATGGCACTACATGAACCAAAACAAAATGGTGCAGCCCACTAGTAAGTGTAGTATGGTACAGTAATTCATTTTCTGCATATGATGCATCAATTTATACTGAGCTGGTGGAAGTGTGAGACAAGAATGCACCATCATATGACAGCAATTAGGTAGCAAAGACACTTCTAGTCCATCAGACAAATTGAACAACAAACATGGTAGATCATTTCTCTGTGAATCACTAGGAATTTCAAGAGAAGTGATGGCCCTGGAGCTCTAATGTCAGCATATCAATTGAAGCAATAGTGGAAAAAGTGAAAGTCAGTCACACATCAATCTTCAACATCTTGCACAATATCTTAAACTTGACAAGTACCACCACCCACCAGGTTTTGCAACTGCTCACATCCACTTAAAACATCTGCCAAACTGTGGCAGCAGCTGAAATGTAGCAGCTGTATCAGACCAATTAAGACGACATCTTTAGCCGCCTAATAACCGTGGACAAGTTCTGGGTGTATCTCTATGACCCCAAGAAATGGCCAAAGCAAACAGTGGAAATGGGACGATTCGTCACTGCCATCATTGGTCAAGCAGATGCTGATCATTTTCTGGTATTGCAATAATGTACTGCTCATATGTGACAAACCTTCACAGGAGCATATTACTGAAATATCCTGACAAAGTCATAGAAGGCTATCAAGATTAAGCACTGTAGTATGATTTCCAAGGTGGTATTTTTGCTCCATGACAATGTAACAGCTCATACCGCACAAGATACAGCTACAGGTACTGCTTTTTGGGTTATTAAATTTCCTCAGACAAGAAAATCACACGGCAGGTATGTTTAGAGCAGCAAGGTGATTTTTGAGTTGGAACTTTTCCTAAATAGCCAGAAAGCAGAGTTCAACAACTAAAGTCTAGGCCAGTCATTTATGATTGGGAAAAACTTGTAGCACTAATGGGTGGATATGTAGAAAAAGAATAACATTATCACAAAAAGTTTCATGACAACCTGCTCAGTTTTTTAAAGCTTTAATTAAAACTTTACACTAAGGTGATGAAAATAATGAAATACCTCCTAATATCAAGTTGGACCTCATTTTGCCCAATGTAGCACAGCAACTTTATATGAGATGGACTCAACAAGCCATCTGAAATCCCTTGCAGAAATATTGAGCAATGCTGCCTCTATAGCCATCCACAATAGCACAAATGTTGCCGATGCAGGATTCTTTGCACGAACTGACCTCTCAATTATGTTCCATGGGTGGCCAAATCATTCGCTCGAATTATCCACAATGTTCTTCAGACCAATTGCAAACAATCATGACCTGCCGATACAGTACATCATTGTTCGGGAACATGAAGTCCACGAATGGCTGCAGATGTTCTTCAAGTTGCCTAACATAACCACTTCCAGTTGATCATCAGTTCAGACAGATCAGAGGACCCAGTCCATTCCACGTAAACACAGCCCACACCATTCTAAGAGCCACCAGCAGCTTTCACAGTGTCTTGTTGACAACCTGAGTCCATGGTTTCATGGGATCTTTCGCCACACTTTAACCCTACAATCAGCTCTTACCAACTGAAATTGTGAACTCATCTGACTAGCCCACAGTTTACAGTCATCTATAGAGTCCAAATGATACAGCCACAAGTGACACTGCAGATGGTGTTGTGCTGTTAGAAAAGTCACTCCCATCAGTCATCTGCTGCCATAGCCCACTAACCCCAAACCTCACTGCACTGACATAACAGATACAGTCATTGCTCATCCCACATTGATTTCTGAGGTTATTTCAGTCTTGCTTGTCTGTTAGCACCGACAACTCAATGCAAATGCGCCTGCTCTCTGCCGTTAAGTGAAGGCCGTGGATCCTGAGTTGCCTTTGATGAGAGGTAATGCTTGATATTTGATATTTTCAGCACACTCGTGACGCGGGATCTCTGAATATTGAATGCAATAATGATTCCCAAAATGGAATGTCTGATGTGTTCTCCAGCTTGAACTACCATTTCGCGCTCAAAGTCTAATTCCCATCACGTGACAGCTCTGTCAACGCATTGCCCTTTTATACCCTGCATAAGTGATACTACCACCATCTGTATACGTGCATAACACTATTCTGTGACTTGTCACCTCAGTGTATACTACTACTTGCTAAGACCACCTACAGCTTTTTGCAGATGATGCAATTATCTGCAGTGAATTACTGCCTGTAAAAAGCTGCACAAATATAGTCAGACGTCAATAAGATTGCAAGGTAGTGCAGCAACTGGCACTTAATTTCAATGTGTACAAATGTAAAACTTTGCACTTTACAAAATGCAGAGCAGTAGTATCCATAGCTGGGCAACTTTAATCAAAAAGTTAACTATGCTAATTGTTAATATATTACCAAAAAAGTAAAGTTAACTTGCAACAGTAAACTATATGTATTCTTTTAACTGGATTACTGCTACTCCACTGTCAATATCTCAATGCCCAAGACTGATTTTTCTTTTGGGTTTTTCTTGAATGGACCCCGATTTTGTCAAATAGTAAGTACCTGACTAATGATTAACAGATTCAGAGAAAGTTAACAGAAGTTACATAGACTTAAAACTTTTTAAAATTAACTTAAAAGTTAATCCATTACTCTAAAAGTTAACTTTGTTACTTAACAATTGACAGATTAATGGCCCTGTGCCCAGCTATGGTAGTATCCCATGACAAATATGTTAGTGCAGCAATTTGTTGCAATATGAGAGACTGATCGCAGTTTCTGTCACAGGTAAAGCAGGTGGTACATTTTGGTTCACTTGGATACTGGAGCAATGCACAGTAAGCCTCCTTCGGAGACTGCTCAAAAAATATTTGGTCCTGTCATCCTCTAATATTACTGAAGTTTGTGGAATACACACAAAATAGGGTAATGGGCGACACCAATAGTCAAGTCTGACTGATTTGCACCGAGCAAGTTTGACCGACTTGCGAAGAGCGTCATGGAAATGCTGAAAAACCTAAAAATGAGACTAATAATTATGCATTTAAGCAATAATTCTTCCTGTAGCCCACACGCAAATGGAGTAGGTCCAAACCAAATGTAGTACAATGCAAAGTACTGTCTACCGTATACTTCATACATGGGGTTTACTGGCACAAAACTGCTAAGTTACGAGCAACCCTGCCCTTCATACTGGTTTGCATAATACAGGTTTAGATGTAAAGGATACAATGAAGCTGATTTACAACAATTTCTGTGCAACAATGTAAAAAACAAAAATGTTTTACGAACACCTGTGTAGAGGTAAATTAGAAGAAAATAATACAGATAAAAAGATAGAAATAAAATGATATAATTGTTGTGGAACGGATTCAGGAAACACATTGCACAAAGTTATTACAAGTACAATCTGATGATTATTTAATATGAGAGGAATACCTTTTGAACTACTGACCGAAAGACTAAGTAAATGTTCTGTCTTAAGACTGCTGAGAATAAAGCATATTTTTAGTCACAAACCACGCTACCCAAAGCTTTTGGGCAAAAATACCAATTCAGTTTCACACACACACACACACACACACACACACACACACACACACACACACACCCGCGCGCGCGCAAGCACGAAGATGATGATCATATGCAGCACCCACCCCCTTCTATCTCATCCTTAATATATAACATCGCAACTTCATTTGCAGCTCGAACTAACTTTATAAAAATCTAACATTACAGATCAGGTTAGAAATTGCACAAATGCTTTTGTGAGAGAATACAAAGCAACTAGTTTTCACACAATTTCATGGAAATGAGTAAAAAAGTTACGGCTCATAATACTGGAAGCAAGTGACACTGGCTGAGAAGTGTCAAACCAACTAGACTAATTCTTTCCCTATATTTTAAGGTCCTAAAGTTAACGCCTCGGATACAATTCGACACAACATACACAACGCCTCACTGAACGAAGAGTTGTTATTGGTTATAAAACGTCGTGCAGCTTTTATGTTAATTATGTGGAGTACTTTATCGTTTCTGTCGGTCAGTGACAATGGTTCTACATTCACTGTCACTTTCACTGTATAAGACAGTGCAGTAATACACATACACACGCAAAATAATCAGTTTACCACAATGACAGTAAAACAAACCAACCATCACCAAGCGCCAGTGAACTCTTCTATACCTACGCTCTAACAATGCAAATCACAGAGAAACTACAGGAACTATCACAAAAACTATTTTTTTACAACCTCATAAATACTACTAATAAATTGCAGTACCACTCCATATATGGCGTTCTCACATTTTAGCAAAAATGGGGGTTAGAAACTATAAAGTATATTACAACATAACAACTGATGACTTCAATACAATTACAAGCATAAATACATCAAATTAGTTTCAACTTACGTTCGACAAATAATTTATATACCAACAAAACCTTTACTACAGCTTCGATTCGCCGTATATAGTATCCGCAACAACTCAACCAACCCGCCCACAACCACACTGACAGCCAGCGCAGTGCTGTTATGACGTCAAGACGGCAGGAAACGACAGCCTTCAATCTGGAACAAGTCCCGCCCATTCAGCCCCCCGCCCCCCTACCCAAACAGACGAGAGTTGAGATAATATGGATCACAATTTTGTTTCAAATTTATTTTTGTTTTTTCTTGATGGCGATGTTTGCAATTCACATTTTCACGATAGACATTTTAATTTCCGTAATAATACACTCTTTTCGCAGTGGTATCCAGAAAAATTGTAATACTTATTATTTTTGTGAAGTTTGTTTTATGGTTGACATATCTGTGATACTAAGACCTTTGATGTCGGAACTGGTGGCAGGCCCAGTGAGCTCAATACTAACCTGCAAAGACTACTACACGAAACAAAGCTGTAACGCGTGACTTTACACTCACCATGTTACGGGGGAAGGTGTAAAATTGTTCTGCTACATAGAAAAAATGCGATTATCATTTATGTACATTATATGACGTTGGATGTGTTTAGCTTATAGTTCACTGTTAGCTATTGCTTTTACCTACTAACCTTTCCCTACCAAACTAATTTTGCAAGTATTCTGCTGTGTTTACATACGTAATTTCCACGCTGCCGCTAAGCTTGCTGAGAAATTATGCTTCTCGAAAATCTTACCTATATGCAACAGATTTTTTTTTTTTTGCTTTCACTTTTCGCATTTTATTTCCTGAATGACGAAATTATATAGCAATACAAAATGATCAAAACATTGATATGAAGAATTTCTTATCATAATTACATTGGATATGGAGCGAACTTTCACACAATAACACATTTCATGCAAAGGCCTCACGAGAGCGCGCGGGCGCCTTTAATCTAATCTGAAAGTCCACAGTAGTAGTACGTCGTATTAACTGTGATTCGTGCTTGTCTTCACAGTCTATGACAGAAACTAGTGTACAGGCTTTGCCAAATACATTGGGTTGTTCAGCAAAGAAACAACAAACAGAATTTATAAGCGTGTCATAAAAATGGTTTTGAGTTTAAGGTAAATCTCACTAGAGCAGAAGGAAAGCATTTTTCTGTATGCTGCACTATTTTCATCACTGCTACAGATGGGTGAAGCAAACCACCTCCATCAACCTTCATGGTAAAGGCAGCTTGATTTGCCACAGGAGTCTTGCAGTGTGATCATTTGGGCACATGTAGGGGTCAGTAATAAATTCGTTGCACTCATCACATCTTAACATTTGCATAATCTTTCTCACAACATATCCTGATACATAATAAGTAATATTCTCCTGGTTGAATCAAGAGTCTCAAAGAAACTAGTATCTTCACTATCATCAGCGAACTCATCACTTTGCTTCTTATGGCACATGAAAGCATGAACACTGAAAGAGTTCTCAGTGTCATCTACATTACTCATGTCACTTGCAGTAACATTGTTCTTGAAGAACATTGTTCTCAGAGCAGACTGGAACTGAATTGTGGTGGGTTTAATGTTCCAAAGAAACCTAGATCTGATGCAAGAAGAAAACAGTTCTAGATGATCTTGTGAAAGTTTGTATGTTAAAAAATACTTTAGAGGTTCGCTACACCAAAACAGAAACTCTCAAGAAAGGGTTCTAAAGCCATTTATGCACATCATAACTCTCAGCACAAATGTTTTTCATGGATGTACTAATGCACACACACCATCAGTCCTTAATATTTGAATGAAGCTTTCTGCTTGACAAAGAAATTCAGTCCTATAATTTACGTTTTCAGTTCTTAATTATTGCTTAAAGCATGTAGCATCAACATTCCCAGAGTTGCACATATCACACAGTTGTTCAATAATTCTGCTGAATTTTACAGTGTCAGAGGCGTCCTAACAATCTGGGTGCTGGGAACACTCTAGAAATTCAATGGCAGTACCAGCACTGGAGCTCATTGTCTGGGCTGCTAAAAAGACATTCATTTTCTTATTATAGAAATTCACATGTGAACCAGAGAGTGAATTGGCAAATTTTAAGGAATCACACTGTAGCAGATAAAGTAACTTCAAAACAAAGTCCCACCTCACATCTCCAGCTTCACAGTTAATAATTTTCTATCCAGCTAAATGTTATGAACTAATTTCAGCATATGGCATGGACAAGAATTGCATGAATATTACTGTAATTGGCAAGATACTTGAAGTAAGGGGCAAAATTTTCCATATTCAGTGAGCACTGAAGGTACTTCAGTGTCTGATTGGTGACAGCAACTCCATCACACGTCACTGACCTCATAATAATACCTACAGAAAACAGTTTCAGTATAAAACCTCTCACATTTCAGTCATCATATCTGATGACAGTTTATTCACAAAGAAATATGCAATTGGGCACTTAAACTTTTCAGTGTATGACACTATCTGAAAAAACTTAGCTTCAGTAGCTAGTTCTTCTGCTTGCCCAAATCGACATAGCTTGCATACACTTTTTTGTTGTTGTTCCTAACAAACTGCATCCTAATTGACATGGTATCAAATATGAGTCACATTCTTTAAGATATCATTTGATATGTTTTACATAGACGAAAATCTTGTAGATAGCCAGGTTAACAATTTACTGATGACACTCAACCATGAAGAATACTGGTGTGGGGATAAAGAAACAGAGCAAACAAATCTATATACCCTAGGGGAATAGAAATGTAGAAGAGGGCAAATTGGTTAGTTCACTGTATTGCATGCTTTGCTTCTTTGCATCACTGTATCTCAATAGGATCACTGGATATTCCATGACAAATCAACATACTGATTAAGTTTTACGTCCTCAGATTCTGATGAAACTAGGTATACCTAGTGTCCCTACATTGTTATGAATGAAAACCATAAAATTCTTTTTCGTGATTTAATTAAAAATTTAACAAGCCTTGAATTTTCAAATTTTTGTCAAAAGTTACTACAACCTGGAGTAATAAATTTCATTTTCCCATTAACAAGATGAGATACAGACCTGGAAAATGTGTCACTTTTAAAGCTCTTTAGATGGGCTTTCATTTGGTATGTAACATGATGGAGAGTAAAAATAATTTTCGTAATTTACATAAATTTTAATCTCCTAAAAAAGCCATATTTTTAACATTTTAAAAAAATAATAAAATTTTGTTGCACCATATTCTCACAACTCTGAAAGTTTCATTTTGGGATGATCATGGGATCATATGCTGAAAAATTTTCATTTTCCATGACTCGTGTGAAAAATGATTTTCATAGAGGTTCTTCATTAGGAAATAACCAAATTAATTTTAAAAAATTACTTACATCACATTTCTGAACAGCTGTGTATCAACTTACACATCGTAATTAACTGTAAAAGCTTTGTTGGTTTCGTCCATGTCATTTTCAGGCAAGGTGTCTATTCGACCTGTTGTAGTCACTGGGATCACCTTACATAAAACATCCACCACACAAATCCTAATGACATCTAGCTTCTACGGGTATACACAAGAGGGAGATGGATCATGTGGATGAAGAAATGTAATCTTTAGTTCATCTTCTTCACCTCCCCCCAAAATGTATGCAAGCCTCCACTTGTTGTTATACACTGTAATTCTGTATCCATCTATACCTGTCAAGGACAGGGTTTCTTCAGGTTTAGTGGTCTCTGAAACTACAGGAGTGAATGCATGAAACATTTGAGTCCCTGGAATTGTTAATGCAGTGCTGAAGCGACTGTTTAGAAATGTGGCTCTCTCTGTATTCATCCTGACTTACAAATGTGAAATGTACTCCACAGATATTTTCCACTGCCCAATTGAAAAGCCGCTAAGCTGTAAGAATTTGACTGCCATGTGGATGTTGCAAACTTCCTCATGCTGTGAACCTCTGGACGGTGCCACCAACTCCATCACAAGCCCCTTTCCATGAGCTGTCGCTGAAACACTCAATTCAGTCTTTCTGCCAAAATTCTTGATGAAAAAATAGATTTAAAAAGTTTTCTTGTTTTTATACTGAGTGGCAGCACCATCAGAAATGTAATATTTTTTAGGTTCCAAGTGTTTTCTCACGAATACAATGAGCTTTTTCTTGTAGCAGTAGATAACTGCAGTGTTATATTCAAGACAGTGTGAAATAACAACATAACTGAGATGATCTGTTACTATTTCTCCTTCATAGTACACAAAAAATGGGTGAACAATGCCTCGCTGACTTGTCCAATGATAGGTCTGGACATCATCCTGCAACAATAATGAGTAGTTCTCTGCAAAATCGCAGTACACAACAAACTGTGAATCTTGTAAGCTTTCTCTGGTGTGTTTCATAAATGAACTTTGTTGTTCTCCAATAAAGTCATGACAGAACAACATATACAACTTATTGCAAAATAAAGTGATGAATCTGAACTGATTTTTGTAATGTCTTCAATTTACATCTGCCCACAGAAATATACTGGTGGAAGGTGATATTGTCAATCAGCTTATCTTCAAATGCCTTCTGGAGTATGATCTAGATTTCCTTATTGCCAGGACATGAATTGCAGTCTCCCAACTGGCAATCTATTGATGGTGGATTCCAGAGAGCCTTTACAAAACATTGTTTATATGCCTGTATTTCTCCCTTGTTACTGAGTTCAATCTTATATTTTCAGTCATAAGTTTCAAATTTTGGTGAATGGCACATACACACACCATTTGCATACCACAGAGGCCTCAACTCTGCAAACTTGGAAAAGCTATCAGGCTTTATAGGAAAATTTTCTGTCAACACTCAGATTACCTCTTTTAAATTACAAAGAACAAGTCTTTCTGGAAGTTTAATTTTCTGACCGCCGCTGTCCTTCATTGAAACACAATCCTTTACTCCAGGCATGGCTCTGCTTATGTCGTCTCTCTCATAGAACAACCAAATGGTGTGGACAGTTTCTACTGGCAGACATTTTTGATCTGGATTTTCCAAAGTCCTCTGTTCTGTAAGAGGTGACTTGCTTGTCGAACCATGTAGTTTGGGGTACTGAACTCCTACATTATCTTTCTTATACTCCGTAATATAAGTAGGCATGTTAAAATCATGATTTTCTTTTCTCTGCTGCTTAAGTTTGTGAAGTTGGTCTTCAGATGGTTTAAAAATGCATTTTCTACACCTCATTGTCACTTTCAGAAAGCTCTGTGTAGCCAAACATATTTCTTTTCATAGCAGAATGGATTCTTTTCCTCTTTCCTGTAGAATATTTCTTAGATGCTATCTTTTTCGTATTTACAGGAGACTGTCCTAACTCTTGAAGGCAATCGTTGAGGGATTGCAAACCTGTGCTTGAGAGGTAAAAATGGGATTGGAGGCTCACCCCATATTGTGGTCAGCATCTACCAAGTTTCATTCCACAGCTCTCTCAAACTTGTGCAATTTTCAGCATTTCATGAAAAAGTGTACACATCCATTCTGGAACAGTTCTCAGTTCTTTTGTTTGGCAACTATATTTCACAGTTCCCAAAGGTCTGAAGCAAAGTAAAATTACGTATCTGTCACTTTCTCTATGTTGTTATCTCAATGTCCAAAATCAGCAACACATGGAATCACTACAGTAAAGAATTTTATGTTCCCTGATTTCACGTTTTTCATGATTGTACGCTATACATTCGTAGCCCCTGTGAAAAATCTATAAGATCAATGCTAAAACTTCCCTGAATTTACCTTTTTTCCTTGTAAGACTTACCTCGGTTCTACGTTCTTGATATGGTTCACACTGCACGTGCTGGGCAAACCTTCAGCGACAGCAAAACGCGGGAAGTGATGTAATTCACAGAAGTTACCACTACGGACTACTGAAGGCGATGTGAGTATTGTCTTTGCACTCAAAGTTAATACGACGTCTATAACTGTATGGGGAACTGTGTTTCGCTGTCGCTAAAGTCTTGTTGGGCGGTGGTACAGTAAACATAGGCCATTGCAGAGAGGGGAGACATGAGAGAGGAAATACTGGCGTAATCATCGATTGGCATTGCCAACACAACTTCCAACATTTATCTTCACTGCGCAATTATGATACAACAACTTCTAGGTTGCTGGCTTTGGCAGCAATGGACTAGATTTGATTAGATTTACTTTCATTCCAATCGATCCGTAATGAGGAGGTACTCCAGGATGTAGAACATGCCAAAAAAACAGTAATACATGACAAATGTTTACAACTGAAACAAATAAGCTAATGTACTTTCCACAGGTCCCAAGTGGAATGATCGTCATTTTTTTAATGAACGCTATATGAAAGAATCATTTTAGAAACACTCACTTACTGAGATCACATTAATGCACTGAATTTAAAATAACAAAAATTACAAGGTAGTAAACATATAATACAACCACTACAATACCGGTACTTATTTACAATGAACACATTACAGCACTGAAATGGTGCAGAAGTATATATATATATATATATATATATATATATATATATATATATATATATATATATATATATATATATATATGTATATATACAGGGTGAGTCACCTAATGTTAGGGACTAATGACCTCAGCAGTTGAGTCCCATAGTGCTCAGAGCCAGCCACCTAATGTTACCGCTGGATATATTTCGTAAACCATATCAAATACTGACGAATCGATTCCACAGACCGAACGTGAGGTGAGGGGCTAGTGTAATTGTTTAATACAAACCATACAAAAATGCACGGAGGTATGATTTTTAACACAAACCTACGTTTTTTAAAATGAAACCACGTTAGTTTTGTTGGCACATCTGAACATATAAACAAATACGTAATCAGTACCGTTTGCTGCATTGTAAAATGTTAATTACATCCGGAGATATTGTAACCTAAAGTTGATGCTTGAAACCTCTGACGTTCAGTTGCGTGTTGTAACAAACACGGGCCACGGTTGGCGAGCAGCATCTGCAGGGACATGTTTACGATGACGAACGTGTTTACGAGTGTGGCTGTAGTGCACTGTTGTGGTTTCGTCTAGCTGTCGCAGTGTCCGCATGTAGCGCTTGCTGCTATTGTTATTCTGCATTCGTCTCCGCATGCAGACCAACTGTAGAACACCGTGTTACCAGACGTCTGTGATAGTGTAGTGTTGTAGGAACTGTGACCATGGTGTATTCGAACTCTGAAAAGGCGGAGATAATACTCATCTATGGCGAGTGTCGACGAAATGCAGCTGAAGCCTGCAGGGTGTATGCAGAACGGTACCCGGACAGAGAGCATCCAACGTGCCACACATTGCATAACACCTACCGCCAACTGTATGCAACAGGTATGGTCGTAGCACGCAAACGGGTCCGTAACAGGCCCGTCACAGGAGAAGCAGGTGCAGTTGGTGTGTTAGCTGCTGTTGCCATGAACCCACATATGAGTACACAGGACATTGCAAGAGCCGGTGGACTGAGTCAAAGTAGTGTCATGCGCATACTGCATCGTCACCGTTTTCACCCGTTTCACGTGTCGATACATCAGCAATTACATGGTGATGATTTTAATCATCGAGTGCAATTCTGTCAATGGGCATTAACAGAGAATGCGTTGCAGTTCTACCTGTTTACCGATGAAGCGGGTTTCACAAACCACGGGGCAGTGAATCTATGGAACATGCATTACTGGTCCGTGGACAATCCTCGCTGGCTCAGACAGGTAGAGCGACAGCGACCGTGGACTGTAAATGTATGGTGCGGAATCATTGGCGACCACCTCATTGGTCCTCACTTCATTGCAGGGGCCCAAACAGCTGCAACACACATCGCGTTTCTACAGAATGATCTGCTAACGTTGCTCGAAAATGTCCCACTGGAAACGCGTCGACGTATGTGGTATCAGCATGATGGTGCACCTGCACAATTCGCAATTAACACTAGGCTGACCCTTGACAGGATGTTCGATGGGCGATTCATAGGACGTGGAGGATGCATAAATTGGCCAGCCCCTTCTCCTGATCTTACACCTCTGGACTTCTTTCTGTGGGGTACGTTAAAGGAGAAACACCAGATGTACTGCGGCGTGTACGACATTAATTACGCCAGAGATTGCAGTTGTGTGCAGCAAATGATGGCCACCACATTGAACGTCTATTGGCCTGACATGTCGGGACACACTCTATTCCACTCCGTAATTGAAAACGGAAACCACGTGTATATGTGTACCTCACCCCTCATGGTAATGTACATGTGCGTCAGTGAAAAAGACCAATAAAAAATTATTAGAATGTGGATGTAATGTGCTGTTCCAGTCTTTTCTGTACCTAAGGTCCATCACCGTTCCCTTTGGATCCCTACGTAATTCGGTGCTCTCCGGCACACACGATCGAACAGCGGAGGAGTGGTACTCAAGTGTCAACTTTAGGTTACAATATCTCCGGATGTAATTAACATTTTACAATGCAACAAACGGCACGTATTTGCTTATGTGTTCAGATGTGCTAACAAAACTAACGTGGTCCCATTTTAAAAAACGTAGGTTTGTGTTAAGAAACATACTTCCGTGCTTTTTTATGGTTTGTATTAACCAATTACACTAGCCCCTCTCCTCACGTTCGGTCTGTGGAATATATATATATATATATATATATATATATATATATATATATATATATACACTCCTGGAAATTGAAATAAGAACACCGTGAATTCATTGTCCCAGGAAGGGGAAACTTTATTGACACATTCCTGGGGTCAGATACATCATATGATCACACTGACAGAACCACAGGCACATAGACACAGGCAACAGAGCATGCACAATGTCGGCACTAGTACAGTGTATATCCACCTTTCGCTGCAATGCAGGCTGCTATTCTCCTATGGAGACGATCGTAGAGATGCTGGATGTAGTCCTGTGGAACGGCTTGCCATGCCATTTCCACCTGGCGCCTCAGTTGGACCAGCGTTCGTGTTGGACGTGCAGACCGTGTGAGACGACGCTTCATCCAGTCCCAAACATGCTCAATGGGGAACAGATCCGGAGATCTTGCTGGCCAGGGTAGTTGACTTACACCTTCTAGAGCACGTTGGGTGGCACGGGATACATGCGGACGTGCATTGTCCTGTTGGAACAGCAAGTTCCCTTTCCGGTCTAGGAATGGTAGAACGATGGGTTCGATGACAGTTTGGATGCACCGTGCACTATTCAGTGTCCCCTTGACGATCACCAGTGGTGTACGGCCAGTGTAGGAGATCGCTCCCCACACCATGATGCCGGGTGTTGGCCCTGTGTGCCTCGGTCGTATGCAGTCCTGATTGTGGCGCTCACCTGCACGGCGCCAAACACGCATACGACCATCATTGGCACCAAGGCAGAAGCGACTCTCATCGCTGAAGACGACACGTCTCCATTCGTCCCTCCATTCACGCCTGTCGCGACACCACTGGAGGCGGGCTGCACGATGTTGGGGCGTGAGCGGAAGACGGCCTAACGGTGTGCGGGACCGTAGCCCACCTTCATGGAGACGGTTGCGAATGGTCCTCGCCGATACCCCAGGAGCAACAGTGTCCCTAATTTGCTGGGAAGTGGCGATGCGGTCCCCTACGGCACTGCATAGGATCCTACGGTCTTGGCGTGCATCCGTGCGTCGCTGCGGTCCGGTCCCAGGTCGACGGGCACGTGCACCTTCCGCCGACCACTGGCGACAACATCGATGTACTGTGGAGACCTCACGCCCCACGTGTTGAGCAATTCGGCGGTACGTCCACCCGGCCTCCCGCATGCCCACTATACGCCCTCGCTCAAAGTCCGTCAACTGCACATACGGTTCACGTCCACGCTGTCGCGGCATGCTACCAGTGTTAAAGACTGCGATGGAGCTCCGTATGCCACGGCAAACTGGCTGACACTGACGGCGGCGGTGCACAAATGCTGCTCAGCTAGCGCCATTCGACGGCCAACACCGCGGTTCCTGGTGTGTCCGCTGTGCCGTGCATGTGATCATTGCTTGTACAGCCCTCTCGCAGTGTCCGGAGCAGGTATGGTGGGTCTGACACACCAGCGTCAATGTGTTCTTTTTTCCATTTCCAGGAGTGTGTATATATATATATATATATATATATATATACAAATCAGTTGGTTCTACTCAGAAATTCATCAATGGAGTAGAAGGAGTTGGCCACCAATAACTCCTTTATGCTTCTCTTAAACTGACTTTTCATTGGCTGTTAAGCTATTTATGGTTGCTGAAAAGTTATTGAAAATGTGTGTTCCTGAATAATGCACACTTTTAAAATCTAAGTATTCTAGTGGGTATGACAAAATAGCAACAAAGTTAATCAAAGCGAGCTCATGCGAGTTGAGTTCTATCTTAAGTTATTCATGTAATCAATCTCTTGTCAGCAGAACAATTCCAGACTGGCTAAAATATGCTGAAGTTAAGGCCTTTTTACAAGAAATGTAATAAGGAGATACCATCAAACTATCAACCAATTTCACTTTTGCCGCCTTTCTCAAAAATATTTGGAAAGGTTGTGTTCAAGTGTGTCCTTAAGCACCTGACTGCAAATAATATATTGTCCGAGTCACAGTTTGGCTTTCTTAAGGGTGCTGATAAAGAGAAAGCTATTTACATTTACAGTGAGAATGAACTTAATTCATTAGATAATAAATTAGAGGCTATTGGCATTTTCTGTGACCCGTCAAAAGCCTTTGACTGTGTGAAGCACAGCATCTTCTTAAGTAAATTAGAATAGTATGGTGTCACCAGCAGTGCTGAGAAATGGTTTGGGTCTTATCCAACTAACAGGAAACAAAGGGTGTCGTTGCGAAATACCTGTGCAGTAAACAGTCAGGCTTTATCTGATTGGGAATTAATTACATGTGGTATTCCTCAAGGTTGCATCTTGGGTCCTTTGTTTTTTCTTGTGTACATAGTGACCTCACGTTTGTTACATTGCCAGATGCTAAGTTTGTTTTGTTTGCAGATGATACAAACATTGAAATAAGTAGCAAGTCAAGTATACATTTAGAAATAGTTACTAATCAAATTTTCCCTGACATTAATAAATAGTTTAAAGCTAATTCACTGTCTTTCAACTTTGAAAATACCCACTATATGCACCTCAAAACATGTAATTAACTGAGGGACCAAAATGAGGAAAAGTACACGCATGCTACACCACTCGAGCGTGGAAATCTGTGTCAGTTGTTCATCTGTCGTTGCAGCCAGCCGTGCAAAGCAGCTAGCCACGCGATATCGCTTCCCGATCCGAAATGCAATGCAGCCAGGCGTTTTACTGGCATGAGACACTCCACACTTCCCCAGTACCGTTCTTAATGTGAAAGTAAACTGGTAAAGATCACCTTGGTGGCAAAAAAATTAAACCTCCTTCTTTCCAGTGTATGTCTTTGCTGATATCAGATGACTGGTAGTATGCAGTTATCCTGTAAAGGCAACAGTGATGAAATTTAAATGGAATTTTTATGTTTTATGAAGTTGCCAAGACCGTTAATAGTTATAGTTCATTACTGATAACATGATGTAATATCGTTAAACTTTTTTTTATTATTTTTGTGCATGTCCTAAGTCAACAAAACATATTATACATTTTCTTTGTCGTCTTCACTGTCATATGCACAAACTTCATACTGCAATTTTGTGGTTCTTTGCCCAAAATTTTTAGGGCTGAATACTGCCATAATTTAAGCTCTACTAATGCAATTAGCAAAATCACAATAGGCACTTATGTGCATCAAGAAATCTGCTTAAAAGAAACTAATATGTTATCATGAGTATATGTTTCAATATCATATGCTGCTTTACATCTTATGCGCAAAACCAGAAGTGGTTATGGTAGATTATATGCTACTGTAGCTGGATGACAAATGAAGTATCACACAATCACAGCCTGCCGAAGTGGCCGAACGGTTCTAGGCGCTACAGTCTGGAACCCCGCGACCGCTACGGTCGCAGGTTCGAATCCTGCCTCGGGCATGGACGTGTGTGATGTCTTCAGGTTAGTTAGGTTTAAGTAGTTCTACGTTCTAGGGGCCTGGTGACCTCAGAAGTTAAGTCCCATAGTGCTCAGAGCCATTTGAGCCATTTTGAACACAGTCACAAGTTGCTTTGGTGCTCGGCTTGACCAAAAAAAATTGGAAGTCACTGGTGCTGCACCTGCCATCAGCGAGAAGTCATCTCCCTCTCTGTCAACGTACAAGTCGCGCAGAGTCGACACAGTGCCACGTCACTGACGTTCACGGTCAGGTTTCGACTCAGGTTGAACGGGTCGAGAACCACCATTGCTGCAGATTTCGTAGGCACGATGCGCGGCACCGACTGGCTTGGCACAAACGCTCCATCCGGCGGAGATGCCGCCAGCTTCTGCCAGTCGATCCGCTGGAAGCCCTGCAGGAAGCCCAGCAGCAGTTCGCGGACAGACCGCCTGTCGTGGGGATCTGTGATGCGGAATTGTTCGCTGTCGTTGCAAAATGCGGTTTCCCAACCTGCAACCTTGAGGCTGTAGTCCGCAGCTTCCTTCATATCCTTTATGGGAGGCTTCACCGTCTGTAGGAATGTGAAAGTGACAATAGCAAGAGCATGGGACGTCAGCTCCGGTCTCGGCGAGTTCCTTGCTACCGGCGTCAGGTCTATGCTGTAAGCCCAGCGCTTGAGGAACAACAGGAGGGGCCGGATGCGGCTGTCCAGGGACAACACAAATCTCAACAGCCGAGCATTGTGGCAACCGATGCCATTCGTGAAGGCTGCGTCACAGCTCGTGTTGCTGCGACAGTGGAGGAACTTGACGATGGGCACACGCGCTCTGGGAACGACCGTCACGTGGTTGAACACGTGCCACGCCTTAGCTAGCTGTCACCAAATATAACTGCTGTGACGTAATATTTGCGGCGGTTCCCAAAAGATGTTGCTTGACGATATTTAGTCTAATTTTAATTCACCAAGAACATACGCCACTTGGCCTGCTTCAAGACTTCTTTATTGACTTTACTTAGCAGCTATCCCAGAATCATCACATCTTTGCTACCAAAGAATAAACAAAAAAAAATTTAAAGATATTACATCATGTTATCAGTAATGAACTATAACTATTAACGGTATTGGCAACTTCATAAAATATAAAAATTCCATTTAGATTTCATCACTGCCTTTATAATCCCCACCAGTCCACCACTGTGCAATATTGTGCTGTTGTTTTGTGGGTTGTTGTCTATGGGGCAATGTTGTGGTAATACGGTGTTTCGTAGCAATCTGTGAGAAAGTCGCGGCGTCTGTTTTCGAGACAGCTGTAGAAGAATGCAGCCGACATTAGGTGATGGGGTTGTTACTGCACTGTCTTCGTTTAGATCTGAGAACTCGTGGCTTATGTTCTTCGTTGACGGTAAGTTTTGTTTACGGAGAGCATATTTACTTGTTTGCCTGTTACTTGATACTACTTGTAGCAACATGATCAGTTCCACAGTATGCAACGTCAGTTTGATGGTGAATATTGTTAGGTAACTACAGATACTGTGATACATCAATGGAAAGCGAATTTGACATTTTGGCTGAACTACTCCTGAGATTTGTGAGTCTGGAGAAAGAACCCAATGTCAGCTGGTGCCTTAATGTAACTGTTAGCCGACTATTTGATAAAACTTTCGTCTCCAACCGTCGTATGAAGATTTGTGACAAAATTTGTGTAGTGACCAAAATACACAGTAAGGAAACATTACTCGCGACAAAGTTTGCCAGAAATTTCCGTAGAAAAATCAACTTTTCGTTTATTTAAATATTTAAAACAAAATATTTTTGAAGAGTCTCTTCGCTTATTTGTACAGACATATCGTCTCAGCATGAGCATACATACAGCTGGGAAATGTTTATCCATGTTTAAACTACTTTGCTTGTAACCAGTTTATTAAGTAAGGTGTCCTAAAATTGATACAGCAAAAAATTTCCAAAAAAATGGTACACCCAGTTGGGAATGGCCAGTCATAATTTGTTTTTTCCACTATAAACTCAGCAGTGATGTAAAAAATTATTTACTCAGTCACCATTTTTCACATCGAAAATAAATGTGCACACATTTCTACAACATTTGCCACAATCTTGGCAGTATTGATCCTGTACCCACCAAATTTGGATTACATAGACAGAAAGATGTGCTCTGTCTGCTGGATTATTCATTACCTTCACATTTATCATATGGAGTTAATTAATAAACAGTCAGTATTATCCCTAAATATGATGCACTCCAGTTCCAAAATATGATACAGCAGTTTCCTAAAAGTGGTACACTCTTTGTTTTTTTAATCATGCCGTTCTGTTCACTGAAATGTGTGTTACTTGCTGCAATTGGCAGTAATGCAGCAGTTGTTGTGCTGTATTGCTTGCTATTGTTGTTAGGACAATTATGTAGCAGTTGTGCTTTATTTCATGCTATTGTTGACATTAGTGCAGCAAAAGCAGCAGCAGAGGATATAGACTGTGCTACAGTTTTGAGTTAGTGGTGTATTGCTATTCCTCTCAGGTATCTTTTACAGGTAGGGCTAAGTATAGGTTTCATCTAGACTAGGCTCTAACTGTTCTTAAATTTATTTTATGCCAATATTATATAATATTAAATTGGAATATTTTGGGTCATGACAGGAACAGTATGGCACCTTCATATAAGACAAAAGAAAGGTCATATAGTAAAGAATATATTTCTTCAGCCATAAAAGAGGTAAAAGATGGAGCTTCACTCCAGTAGGTAGCATTGAAATATAAAAAGGATAAAATGTTCCTGTGCAGAAGGGTACATGGTAGTCACTCAGGTGTGCAAGGTAGGAAAAACGACTTGACAGCTGATCAAGAAACAACTAGATAATCACTTAAAGACACTTGCTAAATGGGGATTTCCAATGACAAGAACTGAAGTGTTGCTGGTTGTTCAAGACTTTGTGGAACAAAATGGTTTGACCACTCGTTTTAAAGTTGGAAAACCTGGTGCAAAGTGGTTTAGACATTTCTGTTCACGAAATTCATTAACACTGAATAAGCCGGAAGCTCTTGAAATGAATCGTAGAAAAGCTACAAGTGATACTTTTATTATTTGTGATTTCTATGGTAAATTAGAAGCAATAATGGAAGAGCTGGGCATCAAAGATAAACCAGCCAGTATATGGAATTTGGATGAGATGTACTTTTCAGCTGATCCTTCCAGGGTACGAGCTGTTGGAGGTATTGGTCAGAAGTTTTTTCAGGATATTCACGGTTCTGGAAAAAACAATACATCAGTGCTTGCTTGTGTGTCAGCTGCTGGCAGGGTTCTTCCACCACTTATCATTTTTGAGGGAGTGCAGCTATGGAGCTCCTGGAATGGAGCACGTGATTTATCTGGCACATTTTATTCAACTGCTGTTAATGGTTTCATGACATCATCAATCTCTTTGAGCTACTTCAGTCATTTCTGTGACACTGTAAAAGAGAGACCTTTACTTCTACGGTTGGATGGTCACCTTAGTCATGTAGATCCCACAGTAATTGAAAAAGCAAGGAATGTGAGAATTGCAATCGTGAAGCTGCCCCCACATACAACTGACCAGCTGCAATCTTCAGACAAGTGTTCCTTCAAGCCTTTCAAAGACACTTGGAATACTGAGTTGATTCAGTGCCAAAAAAGCAATCAGAGAAAACCATCTAAATCAGAATTTGTGGATCTTGTGTGGAAAGTATGGCCAGATGCTTTGAAACCTAAAAACATGATATCAGGCTTCAAGAACACAGAAATCTTCCTCTTTGACAGGTCACGGTATCCTGTTCATCGACTGGAGCCTGAAAAATTACACAGATACAATATCCAAAACAAAACTGACCTGAACAAATCCACATATATCAGTGAGCCAGAGCTCAGCATTTCGGAAGAGAACACCCTGCAAGTTTTTGTAGTTGACACCGACGTTCATTTCATGCCATAAATATCCTTAAAAAATCTGTGAAAGAAAACTCCCAGTTATACATAAGTATCATTTTTTTGTGTGCTGTATCTCATTTTTAAGACCTCAATCTCCTATCTTCATTGTACTTAGGAATACCTCATGTGCATCATATTTTGAACCAGTCATATCATATTTAAGATTTTCAGTCCAAAAAAAATTATAGTTTTATTAATTTTTGTTTTACATTTGCAGCTCTAAAGAATTAAACACAGTGCCATTTTAAAGCAGCTAACATTGTCTTTCATATAAATTTTTTTACTTTCAGGTACTGTTTTTGTTTAAAAAATGAAAACGTTTTGTGATTTTGTATCATATTTAGGACACTTTACCCTATTCTAAACAATTGCAACTTTGAAGCTGGCCCACTATGATAAATTTCTTGCTTGTATTTGTATTCATAATGCAGTAGCTTCACTATTCAGTGTGTTGTTTTATATTTGAATATCACTTGTGCTACTTGTTCAGAATAATGTTGCAATCAGCAACAACTCAAAATGTGTTTCCAAGATAATAAATGAATGGCCTGAAAACAGTTCATTCGCAGGTGTCAATGCTGAAGATAGGCTGTGTGCTATTTGATCTATACAGTAAACTACACTGGTGGGAGAAATTGCAACACCAAAAAAATAATTACTGTAGAGTAATGAAATTGCAGGAATACATTTGTCTATGTAATGTATTTAAGTGATTAAAGTTCCTATTACAGTAACTTACTGGAGCAATACAATACATTAAAAAAAAATGTAGGTGGGGGTGTTTTGAGATAATCAAGGTCAAAGGCTAATGTCAGAGACTGGAATGAGAAAAAATCTTAGAGACCTGGTATGTAGCATATTAATTTATTCAGTACTATATTTGGATTACAACCACAATTGTAGTTATTTATATTGTTACAGATGCATGTAAATTTTACACAATTATTGAACTCGGCTGACCTGTAACTTCCTTTACCTCTACAAATTGTTAGTTTTCATTTCTCTTATCTGGGTCACTGAATGCGCCAAATCTGAAAGAGATCTGAGATGGTCATGTTGATAATGTTACTTTTATGCGTACGACTAACATCTAGTTACTGTGGTACTGATGTACCATTGTCAGTTATCTAGGAGGAGGAGGCGCAGAAGGAGATTAGTGTTTAATGTCCCGTTGACAACCCAGTGATTAGAGATGCCGTTATCTCGGGAAAGATCTTGCATACAGTATAGATTTAAGATCTCTCCAGGGATCTACAATAATAGAAATGTGGGTTGACATCCACAGAGTTCCAAAAGATCACAGATTAATGTAAGCACGAGATAAGCCATTGCAAATGTGAAATAATAGTCCACTTATAACTGGTGTAACCACCAGAATGTTGAAATCAAGCATACAGAAATGTGTGCATTATGTTCTACAGGTGCCAGATGTCAGTTTGTGGGATGGAGTTCCATGCCTGTTGTAGTTTGTTTGTCAATGCAGGGATGGTTAATGCTGTTTGTGGATGACACTCAGGTTGTCATCCAATGATGATATGTGCTCGATTGCAGACTGATCTGGTGATTGAGCAGGTGAAGGCAACATGTCAACACACTGTGGAGCATTTTGGGTTGCAACAGTGATTTGTGGGTGAACATTATCCTATTGGAAAACTCCGCCTGGAATGCTGTTCATGAATGGATGCACAGCTGGTCAAATCACCAGATTGACGTACAAATTTGCAGTCAGGGTGCATGGTATAACCACAAGAGTTCTCCTGCTGTCATAAGAAATCACACCCCAGACCATAACTCCAGGTGTAGGTCCAGTGTGTCTAGCACACAGGTAGCTTGGTTGCAGGCCCTGAACCGGCCTCCTAACCAACTTGGCCATCACTGGCACTAAAGGAGAAGCATCTTTCATCAGAAAACTCATCAGATCTCTACCCTCCCCTCGAATGAGTTCTCGCTTGATACCACTGAATTCATATATGGAGATGGTTTGAGGTTAGTGGAATGCACGCTACAGGGTGTCGGGCTCGGGACTCCCCTTGAAGTAACCAATTTATAACACTTCGTTCTGTCACTGTGGTGCCAACTGCTGCTCTGAATGCAGTACAATGCGCCAGAGCCGTATGCCGAACCTAATGACCTTCCCTCTCGGTAGTACTACATGGCTGTCTGAAGACCAGTCATCTTGTGGCAGTACATTATTGTGATCACTGCTGCCAGCAATCATGTACAATAGCTATATTAATGTCAAGTCTTTCTACAATGTCGCAGAAGGAACATCCAGCTTCTCGTAGCCCTATTTCACAATGTCATTCAAACTGAGTGAGATGCTGATAATGGAGTCTCTGTAGCCTTAAAGACATTCATGACTAACATCAACTCACTATGTCCAATGCTAATGACAGTCACAGTGTGTAATTAAACCAAACCTGATTATTTGCATCCACATAGTGGCACTACTCTTATGCGACTGGTGCAAAAATTTGAAGGGACATTGACTGCTGTCAGATGTAGAAACACACCTACCAACTTCCATTTGTTACACAGCTCCTTCTTGGTGCCGGTCCTTTTTTTCTATCAGTGTATTTTATTACTGCCAGTTAATGACTTCAAATAGTGGTAGGAGAGCATTGAGGATATACTAGATTTGTCTGGATTAAATCTTGACACTGAATGTTTCTTACATTTGTCTTTTTATGCCAGTTTTGAAGTAAATAATTAACATGACATTCTAACAATTTAGTAGAATACAGATAAACATGCACACTAAAATGAGTTTCACATACGAGACACACGAGAGATACCGTAAGTGTTGCCCTCTCTCATTGGTACTGTCTCCTCTCCAGGAAATAAAGGATCTGTCACTACCTGTCGACAGGACTGTGACTAACATGTCAGTTGGAGGTCTAAAGGCCCTGAACAAAGGAGGCAGACACCAGGGAGAACCAAGGGCACTATGAGCAAATTTGAGGTGCTCTTGAACTGAAATAAAAACCAAACCAGTGTGGCACACTTCACTAGTTGGGAAGCCTGCTGTGTCTTTTTTGGGGAAGCAAATGAAAATGGCTAATGGTCTCTTAAATGTCAGCATTCCAAATGTTTGCAAATGTGGTACCCCCTAGGGAAGTGATAACAACAAAAGCTTCACATTGGGCAATCCCTGTGTATTCCATGGTGTCTCGTTCAGCATTTTGAAGAGGCTGTTATTCCAACCACTGAGGGAACAGGTTGTACCCAGCTGCAGGTGATTGCCTACATTGGAAAAATGTTACCTGTCAACTGGGCTCAGAAGTCGTACGTGAGAGTTATTACAGGGAATAGCAGAGAAGGTGGAAAAGGCCAGCTTCCCTCATGGAATTTCAGTTGACGATCACAATCTGAAGCATTGTCTCCAGTACTGACCATGGCTCTCTATATCTTAGCCAAAGAGGAAGGCTCGTCCAGAGGCTTCAAAGGTTCTCTAAAAAGCTAGACTGTCATTGCCTAGGCTTGTATCGTAGAATTAAAAAGTGTAGCTCTCCTCCCCCAAGGAGCTCAGGTGCACTGTACTTCAGTGGCTGCTACACAAATAGCTACTGGGGGTGAGCTGCACATAAGAGTTGTTTAGATTAGGGAACTCGCCATCCAGTTCAAATAATGACAGCTGCAGGAGACCCCAAAATATAACACTACTGGCAATTAAAATTGCTACACCACGAAGATGACATGCTACAGACACGAAATTTAACTGACAGGAAGAAGATGCTGTCATATGCAAATGATTAGCTTTTCAGAGCATTCACACATGGTTGGCGCCGGTGGCGACACCTACAATGTATTGACATGAGGAAAGTTTCCAACCGATTTCTCATACACAAACAGCAGTTGACGGGCATTGGCTGGTCAAACGTTGTGATGCCTCGTTTAAGGAGGAGAGGTGCGTACAGTCATGTTTCCGACTTTGATAAAGGTCAGATTGTAGCCTATCGCAATTGCGGTTTATCGTATCGCGACATTGCTGCTCATATTGGTCGAGATCCAATGACTGTTAGCAGAATATGGAATCGGTGGGTTCAGGAGGATAATACGGAATGCCGTGCTGGATCCCAATGGCCTCGTATCACTAGCAGTTGAGATGACAGGCATCTTATCCGCATGGCTGTAATGGATCGTGCAGCCACGTGTCTATCCCTGAGTCAACAGATGGGGACATTTGCAAGACAATAACCATCTGCACGAACAGTTTGACGATGTTTGCAGCAGCATTGTCTATCAGCTCGGAGACCATGGTTGCAGTTACCCTTGACGCTGCGTCACAGACAGGAGCGCCTGCGATGGTGTACTCAACGACGAACGTGGGTGCACGAATGGCAAAACGTCATTTTTTCAGATGGATGCAGGTTCTGTTTACAGCATCATGATGGTGGCATCCGTGTTTGGCAACATTGTGGTGAACGCACTTTGTAAGCGTGTATTCGTCATCACCATACTGGCGTATCACTGAGCGTGATGGTATGGAGTGCCATTGGTCACATGTCTCAATCACCTCTTGTTCGCATTGACGGCACTTTGAACAGTGGACATTACATTTCAGATGTGTTAAGACCTGTGGCTCTACCCTTCAGTCGATCCCTGTGAAACCCTACATTTCAGCAGGATAATGCGCAACTGCATGTTGCAGGTCCTGTACGGGCCTTTCTAGATACAGAAAATGTTCGACTGCTACCCTGGCCAGCACATAATCCAGATCTCTCACCAATTGAAAACGTCTGGTCAATGGTGGCTGAGCAACTGGCTCGTCACAATACATCAGTCACTACTCTTGATGAACTGTGGTATTGTGTTGAAGCTGCATGGGCAGCTGTACCTGTACACGCCATCCAAGCTCTGTTTGATTCAATGCCCAGGCTTATCAAGGCCATTATTACGGCCAGAGGTGGTTGTTCTGGGTACTGATTTCTCAGGATCTGTGCACCTAAATTCCGTGAAAATGTAATCACATGTCAGCTCTAGTATACTATATTTGTCCAATGAATACCCATTTATCATCTGCATTTCTTCTTGGTGTAGCAATTTTAATGGCCAGTAGTGTATAAAAAGATCTGAATAAATGCCCAGCATAGATGAGACTATGAAAATCTTAGTGATAAAATGCTCAAGCATTCATAATGAAGTCCCAGCGTTTGAAGCAGGAATAAAAAGCTACCCTGCTTACATAATACTAGATGGTGGCATAGCAAGACAATACTAAATACTTTATCTGAAAAGGACTTACAGTAGATAGTTCATGATGGAATTATATGTGATGGGAATAAATAGGCTTGATGTCTTTCAGGATGTCCAAATTGAAACTGATGCCTGTGACTATGAAGCAGTTATAGCAACAATGTTCAATGAAATACAGTTGACAACTACGTTTAGTAGAATGATTTAAATATTCAGGAAGTGTATAAAGAGGTGGTAGCATTCTATCTCATTAATAAACATCAATCATTTATGTCTGGACAGGATCAATTACAGTCAGATATAGGAGAATAGTTGAGCAAACACAGGATAGATATGTATCTAGTAGAACAGTTCATGATTGGGGGGGACACTCTAAGGTATAGCTCTACATTATCTGTAAAGAAATTTCTAAAGAAACAGTGCCTACAGCACAATAAATGTAAAACAAACAGTAGGGCTTTAGGGAGATGTTGATTGAAACATCTTTTACTGTCCAAAGAGAAGCCTAAGGGGCCTGCACACATTCAGTATTTATTGACAATACTAGTTTGTCAGACAATCAGTATATTGAAGGAACCCACACACACTCAATATTGTTGTCAATGCTGTCAATTGTTAACGTGATTTTCCGAGAGGAAGATGCCGAACAGCATAAAGAAAGTGTGTACCACAATTACATTAGCTGTAACAACACAAAACAATGAAAAAGAGGAAACTGGCTAGAAGATGGCTGAAAGAAAGGAGCTACTTATCACACATGAAGTTACTGACTAAAATAAGAACCATGCGCAAAAAATTTCATAAATTATTTTTGGATGAGTCCTGCATTATAAGACAAATTATTAATGTCAATACATAAAAAAATGCGGAAGAAAGTAAGTTAATCAGGGACAGATTGCCGTTGACATGTTTGGAGTGGCATAGAGATTTCTACCAACAGGCAGGTCATTCAAATACTTGAAGTATAATACTGTAAGTAGTAAAATCATATGGAACACTGTGAAGCAATTATATCTGCCTGGCAAGGATGTGTTCATGTAATTAAGATCAAACTTTTTTTTACCTTTTGTGATAATTTCATGAAATTAACATGAATTTCACCGACCTCTTACTAGTTACTGCAGATATATAATGCATTTGAAGTGGAAACACTTTTAGAAACTGCTGTGTAGTTCCCAGTCTGTTCTATTTTCCAAATTTATGAAGTAAGCAGTGTCATAGTGAATTGTCCATTGACCATCGTAAAATAGTGTATACAATGATTACCCTTTCATAAGCATATTACAGATGAAAATTTGAATCTGAGATGACGTATGATATGCACAAAGGTGAATTGAAAATGTAAATTGTGCACACTAATGCTGTGTGGCTGATTTATGAAGCCCTGTCAACTTCTGAATAGAGAATGTTTTCAAACCATCAGTACTTGACCTCACTTTATGTTGAGAAACTGAGAATATTTTGAGGTTCAGTAATGTTGACAATACATCAATATTTGCTCTCAAATGGTCAATATATTGACAGTTTGACAATGTTATTGAACATGTGAGGACCTCTTTCTGCTATTGTAGCAGACTCTTATCAAAAGATCGCTCACAAAGCCCAAAGAAATTTAGGTCACATTTTTGACCTCCAACTAACTAACTAACTAACTAACTAACGGCTTTTGGTGGCAAACCCCCCCCCCCCCCCCCCCCTCTACCCTTTCACAACAATTTCCTGAACGTGCTTGCCTAGCGTGGGACTTGGAACCATTCCAACATTCCTTCTTTTCTTGTAGGCCACTGTCAACGAGTGGAATTCGAGTTAAAACATACACATGGTGAAACTTTCCTTTCACAAAAGGCACTGAACTGGAGACACTTGGTTAGCATCCATGGTGGTGACTTAATGTCCATCAGGATAACCCCTGAAAAGTCTCTTACCTGAGAACACTCTCAAAGTATTTGATTTTAATGTTTGCTTGCCTCAGAGTTTGACCTCCACATTTTCCAAATTTCACAGAAGTTTGAGCTGTATGAGAATGGACACTTTATGTAGCACAAATTGTATCCACTGAGCATAAAAGCCAACCAACCCTTCTGTCGAAAGGATTAACATCATCGCCCAACATCCACTATCATAGCTAATGGTTTTTCTGTGTGTCGGTAGTACCTGTTGGGATCACACTGCTGATCCCAACAGGTAAACAACTCTTGTATGCCAAGGAGTAGCTGCCTGGTAAACCCAGGGCACTGGGAAATCTGGGCAATGGCTAATATGGCAGGTAAAAGGTTTGTCCAGAAAGTGATGTCACTAAGTCCAAAAAAACTAATTTATTGGTCAGAACAGTGCAGTGTATCAAAATTTTTCAAAATAGGCCCTCCTGTGTCAATATGTTTTGGCCAGTGAAATTTCCAAGCATTACATACATTCTGCAAGGCATGGGTTGCACTCTCTTTGAGTTTATGCATAACAGCGGCCTTCGTCTTGTCAATGGTCTAGATATGACCGTTCAAAGATGTCTTGAGCCAGGTAAAGAAAAAAAAATCTGCTGGAGTGAGATTGTGACTATAGCGCGCCGGGGCAGCGTTTCCAGGTCATTTTTGAGTTGATAAACCCTCACCAAAAATGTAGTGTGATTGTGTGTATTGTTTTTGTGGAACTTCCAGGAACTATTGCTGTATGGTCTGACACATACACAAATCCCCCCTTTTTTTTATTTATCCCCCCCTCCCCCCCCGGCCATTTTTTGAGCCTTCCAAAAGCATTTTTTGCCACTGAAACACTTGTCATTTTAATGGACGTTCGTTCTTATGACCCTGCTCAACCATTTAGAATGGTTAGGCAATGGACATCATAAATTTCACACACAATTTGATTGTGTACCATTGTTCAAGTGAACAGTGCATTGTGGCTGAAATCAAACCTTGTAGAGTTTCATGTAGGGACACAGGCTGACTGTCCAGGAGGTTGGAGGAAACTGGGGATTGTTCGCATTGAGCAGCAAAGTACCTCCACCAACTAGACCGCACTCCAGCCAAGAGGAGTATCAGAATAGAACTGGAGACAACACTTTCTCTTGTAGGTATTGCTGTGGTGAGGTAGTGGCCATGGGGAGAACCTCTGATAGAAGTCAGTGGCATCATGATAGATGATTTACAGTGTACAAGATAAAAATGTTACACCATGATTGCCATGCTGAAGTGGCTGCCTCATTAAGAGGAATAACTATTTTAATGCAGGAACTTATAATCCTGTGGTGTTTCTGTCCTTATTGAAACCATAGGAATGGGGTCACATGAAGAGTAGTCAAACTAATGAATTTGCTGAGTACATAGTGCACTCAAGGAGTATTGGGGAACACTTCATGGCTTTGAAACCACGAAGAGTATAAGTCAACAATAAGGTTGTCGAAATCACAGTTAAAGAAGGTGAGAAACTTGTCGGTATTGATCGGGACCCAAACCCCCACTCAGTGGGAGGCACTTCAATCATGGTACGTGCTTGGAGATCTACCAATCTCAATAAATCATCAGAAAATGTTGAACTCGACTCAGGGGGCTCTTATTTCGTAAGTATCTGACACTACAAACTGACAAGGAACTACTCACTAACTTAGAGCAGTAGGATGTTGACATTGTTCGTCGAATCCAGGGAGGACTGAAGGATAATACAGTACATAGTGGCAGTTTAAGGTAATGGTATATCTGTGTGATGATTAAACGCTATGTTCCTCCACCTGTGAGGTGTTGTTTCAGTTGCTTAAAATGTGGGCATATATTCTCCCACTTGTGTGTGATGTCGGTTGGTTGATTTGGTGGGAGGAGACTGTGTGTGATGTACTTGGGACAACACTCCTCTCATTTTCTGACCTTCCTCACATAAAGAGAGAGAGTGAGAGAGTGAGTGAGCAGGGGAAAGAGGGGGAGGAGAATACACAACACTTAATTGCATGCAATATCATTAGAATGAAATATGAATGACTCCATCTAGTTAAAAAGGCATCAAGATATGTGGCAGGAACATTAAAAACCATGCCAGAAACAGTGGTGACGAAGTCACCATATTTCTCTATATCACACCTTTAGAGCTGCAGTTGTAGCTACCTGTTATTTTGAAGTGGAGGATCATTGCTTCAGTCTGTCAGGATTGTGTGACTGCTCTCCTGCATTGTGAGTTCGGTCAGTGGCTGAGGGAGAGAAGATTCCATCGAAGGTGAGGGTAACTACAACAAGATCGATGGAGTTCAAAAAAACTATTACATCCAGATGGAGCAGATACAGAAATGCTTTCAAGTTTGGTGTGTGCAGCCTGGTGTCGTTCCACAGTGTCTTTGTACGGGTTTTGCAGAGGGGTTCTTGCCTGAAGGCCACGCACACTGGTTATGTAGCATTCTGATGAAGTGTGAAAGTAGTGTTAGCCAGTTAATGTGTATGTAGCAACCGTGTAGACAGGAGCACCACGGCTAGCAGAGAACTCAGCTGGCAGCAATTGGGTAATGGCTCACCATATTCACTGGTTTCAGTGGACAGCCCAGTGACATCAAACCTCGGACTCCAAGGAACAGTCAGTGGCTGCCTGGCAGAGGATGTGTGACCTAACACACAGGCCCACTGATTTCTGTCATCAAACTCTTCGCTAGACCATCTACCCTGCCTATTTGTAGTGCCCCATGCCAATTTCTTTTGCTGTCTGGTGACGATGACATCATGTGCAGGCGATTTACTAAATGCTGCATTGATGTGTGGTTACAGGAGTCTTGCTACATGTCGAATTAACACTGGAAGCAGTTATCAGATAGGGTGTGTCACCAGCCGTGTGCCTTCGAGATTGTAAGTGAATGACTTTGTCTTAAAATTCCTCAGCATTGCAGTATTTCATCTGCACTAGGACATATGTTCCATTTACAGATAAATTCAGTTCCCTAATTTAGTGTGGTGCTGCTCTGACAAAGGTTAGCTGTGTAGATGCTAGCATCCGCGCCCCCCTCGCCCCTTCTGTTACATTAGTGTGTGTCAATTATAAATCAAAATTCTCTCCAGAGTGCGTAGAGTTCTTGTCACGATGTGATTCCGGAGACAATGTACGTGTGCTAGAAATGGACACTAAGTTAGCTAATGCGATGTCACTAGTTGACACTAGTCTATGCAACATTGAAATTCTTGGCATTACTGCCAAACTGACTTGCAGTTACAGCAGTGCCAGTACATGCTCTTAGGGATAAGGTTGCTTAGGTTCTTTGACATCTGCAATCATGAAATCTGTAGCTGTTCACAAGTTTCCATAAGTATTCAGTTGTGTAGAAGGATACAGACATTAGATTATGTACATGAAGAATCTATGGTAGTGACCCTACCCATTTTACCTAGTTTTAACCAACCATAAGATAACAGGGGTAGGTTTAATAATGAATAGGAAAATAGGAATGCGGGTAAGCTACTACAAACAGCATAGTGAACGCATTATTGTGGCCAAGATAGATACGAAGCCCACGCCTACTACAGTAGTACAAGTTTATATGCCAACTAGCTCTGCAGATGACGAAGAAATGGAAGAAATGTATGATGAAATAAAAGAAATTATTCAGATTGTGAAGGGAGACGAAAATTTAATAGTCATGGGTGACTGGAATTCGAGTGTAGGAAAAGGGAGAGAAGGAAACGTAGTAGGTGAATATGGATTGGGGGACAGAATTGAAAGAGGAAGCCGCCTGGTCGAATTTTGCACAGAGCACAACATAATCATAACTAACACTTGGTTTAAGAATCATGAAAGAAGGTTGTATACATGGAAGAACCCTGGAGATACTAAAAGGTATCAGATAGATTATATAATGGTAAGACAGAGATTTAGGAACCAGGTTTTAAATTGTAAGACATTTCCAGGGGCAGATGTGGACTCTGACCACAATCTATTGGTTATGACCTGTAGATTAAAACTGAAGAAACTCCAAAAAGGTGGGAATTTAAGGAGATGGGACCTGGATAAACTAAAAGAACCAGAGGTTGTACAGAGATTCAGGGAGAGCATAAGGGAGCAATTGACAGGAATGGGGGAAATAAATACAGTAGAAGAAGAATGGGTAGCTTTGAGGGATGAAGTAGTGAAGGCAGCAGAGGATCAAGTAGGTAAAAAGACGAGGGCTAGTAGAAATCCTTGGGTAACAGAAGGAATATTGAATTTAATTGATGAAAGGAGAAAATATAAAAATGCAGTAAGTGAAACAGGCAAAAAGGAATACAAACGTCTCAAAAATGAGATCGACAGGAAGTGCAAAATGGCTAAGCAGGGATGGCTAGAGGACAAATGTAAGGATGTAGAGGCCTATCTCACTAGTGGTAAGATAGATACTGCCTACAGGAAAATTAAAGAGACCTTTGGAGATAAGAGAACGACTTGTATGAATATCAAGAGCTCAGATGGAAACCCAGTTCTAAGCAAAGAAGGGAAAGCAGAAAGGTGGAAGGAGTATATAGAGGGTCTATACAAGGGCGATGTACTTGAGGACAATATTATGGAAATGGAAGAGGATGTAGATGAAGATGAAATGGGAGATATGATACTGCGTGAAGAGTTTGAGAGAGCACTGAAAGACCTGAGTCGAAACAAGGCCCCCGGAGTAGACAATATTCCATTGGAACTACTGACGGCCGTGGAAGAGCCAGTCCTGACAAAACTCTACCATCTGGTGAGCAAGATGTATGAAACAGGCAAAATACCCTCAGACTTCAAGAAGAATATAATAATTCCAATCCCAAAGAAAGCAGGTGTTGACAGATGTGAAAATTACCGAACTATCAGCTTAATAAGTCACAGCTGCAAAATACTAACACGAATTCTTTACAGACGAATGGAAAAACTAGTAGAAGCCAACCTCGGGGAAGATCAGTTTGGATTCCGTAGAAACACTGGAACACGTGAGACAATACTGACCTTACGACTTATCTTAGAAGAAAGATTAAGGAAAGGCAAACCTACGTTTCTAGCATTTGTAGACTTAGAGAAAGCTTTTGACAATGTTGACTGGAATACTCTCTTTCAAATTCTAAAGGTGGCAGGGGTAAAATACAGGGAGCGAAAGGCTATTTACAATTTGTACAGAAACCAGATGGCAGTTATAAGAGTCGAGGGACATGAAAGGGAATCAGTGGTTGGGAAGGGAGTAAGACAGGGTTGTAGCCTCTCCCCAATGTTGTTCAATCTGTATATTGAGCAAGCAGTAAAGGAAACAAAAGAAAAATTCGGAGTAGGTATTAAAATTCATGGAGAAGAAATAAAAACTTTGAGGTTCGCCGATGACATTGTAATTCTGTCAGAGACAGTAAAGGACTTGGAAGAGCAGTTGAATGGAATGGACAATGTCTTGAAAGGAAGATATAAGATGAACATCAACAAAAGCAAAACAAGGATAATGGAATGTAGTCTAATTAAGTCGGGTGATGCTGAGGGAATTAGATTAGGAAATGAGGCACTTAAAGTAGTAAAGGAGTTTTGCTATTTGGGGAGCAAAATAACTGATGATGGTCGAAGTAGAGAGGATATAAAATGTAGGCTGGCAATGGCAAGGAAAGCGTTTCTGAAGAAGAGAAATTTGTTAACATCGAGTATAGATTTAAGTGTCAGGAAGTCATTTCTGAAAGTATTCGTATGGAGTGTAGCCATGTATGGAAGTGAAACATGGACGATAAATAGTTTGGACAAGAAGAGAATAGAAGCTTTCGAAATGTGGTGCTACAGAAGAATGCTGAATATTAGATGGGTAGATCACATAACTAATGAGGAAGTATTGAATAGGATTGGGGAGAAGAGAAGTTTGTGGCACAACTTGACCAGAAGAAGGGATCGGTTGGTAGGACATGTTCTGAGGCATGAAGGGATCACCAATTTAGTATTGGAGGGCAGCGTGGAGGGTAAAAATCGTAGAGGGAGACCAAGAGATGAATACACTAAGCAGATTCAGAAGGATGTAGGTTGCAGTAGGTACTGGGAGATGAAAAAGCTTGCACAGGATAGAGTAGCATGGAGAGCTGCATCAAACCAGTCTCAGGACTGAAGACCACAACAACAACAAGATAACAATGACTAATTTATAGAAAACCATCAGATTGCTTCATAAAGATAAAATCCATCAACTTCTCATCATATTCGAATAACCACAGGAAATCTCATTTACTCAAATAAATATGTTTCTTTCCATCAGTTGAAGCTGGTATGATTTGCATCTCACTGTTTCCTCTGTGGCTGGGATGTCTTATATCCAAAACCCCTTACTTCAATGGAAAACCTTCACCTTATAGTGCCTCATAGGATCTGCGATAATAACTGATGTATTTTCTTGCCACAGGTGCTTTTCTAGCTTCTACATGTACTACTGTAATATAATCCTCACTCATCACACAGTTAACACTTGAGTCACTTCCTCTAGGTATTACAGTTTCCTGAGTTCTGCCATTCTCACAATCTTGATCTCATCTTTGCTTGTGTCATGCTACACTTATCCAGGGTAGATTTTTTGCTATCACGTTAGTTTTACTCAAGATACCTTTGTTTGTGGTGTAGTGATGGTGCTATAGCTTGTAACACCAGCTCACATGAATTCAGTATCTTGGGCCCATTATGCGGTGCTTCCGAATTATGTAAAGTCATCAATCCTGTGTAAGGTAATGCCACAATAGTGCAGCACATGACGTAATTCATCCCCACTTTTGATACCCATTTCAGCCTTCAGAACCGATAGTGGTATCATAGGAAGTTTAGAATTCATAATCGGCTTTCCTATACCTGGTGAACTGCTAAAATTAGGCCGAAAGAGTGCAGCACAAAAGTGAAAAGTATAAAAATTACCACAACAAATTCTTGGTACTCTGGGGATGTCAACCCATATACCTACTATTGTAGATCTCTGGAGGGCTCTTAAACCTATATTGTATGTGAGATCTTTCCCGAGATAGCTCCGTCTCTAATGACCTGGTTGTCAATGGGACATTAAACACTAATCTCCTCCTCCTCCTTCCCCCCACCCCCACCCCCCCCTCATATAACTGCCAATGGTATATCAGTACCAGGGTAATTAGATGTTAGTCGTATGCATAAAAGTAACATTTTCAACATGACCCTAACAGATCTCTTTCAAATTTGGTGCATTCAGTGATTCAGATAAGAGAAATGAAAACTACCAGTTTGTAGAGGTAAAGAAAGTTATAGGTCAGTTAAGTTCAAAAATTGTGTGAAATGTACAAGCATCTGTCTCAACAGAAATATCTATAATTTTGATTGTAATCCGGATATAGCAATGACTCTAAGACTATCATTGAAAAGCTAATGAGTAGACCTTTAAATTGATATACTACACGGCAGGTTTTTAAGATTTTTCTCATTCCACTCATTAACCTTAGCCTTTGACCTTGATTATCTCAAAACTCCTCTGGATGGTTGGCCATGTGGCATCAGCCAAAGTAGCATAGCTGTGGTGGTATTATGAATGCTGAAAGCAAGGGGAAACTACAGCTGTAATTTTTTCCAATGAGATACAGCTGTACTGTATGATCAAATGATTATGGTATCCTCTGGAGGTGGAATAGTCCTGCATTGGGATCTTTGGGCGGGAACTGCTCAAGAGGATGCCGTCGTGAGGAGAATCAAAACTGGCGTTCTGTGGATGGGACTGCAGTGTTGGATCCCTTAGTTGGGTAGGTACGTTAGGAAATTTAAAAAGGGAAATGGTTAGGTTGAAGTTAGATGTAGTGGAAACTAGTGAAATTTGGTGGCAGGAGGAACAGGACTTCTGGTCAGGTGGAGACAGGGTTATAAATGCAATATCAAATGGACATAGTCCTTATCAATTCAGGCAGGCTAGGAAAAAAATCTTACCTTCATAGTCTCCGATGTTACTGAATTTGGTCATATGTTAAAATGAAGGAGTAATTAAGGAACATGTATTTTTGTTGTTTTCTCCAAAAAAGTTTCTGCTCCAAGATACAGCCCTCCAAAGATGACACTACGCGTACAGTTTTAAAGTTGCGAATTTTGGAAAAATTTTAAAATGCTGCATCTCTGGAACAGTTCTAGATATTTTGTTGGTTTTATTTAATTTGAAAGATAATTACTTTATGAGTGCACAGAAATCCTCCATTTAGTCTTATCTGTCAAAGTTCTTTTACTATAGCGTTCTGATCTTTTTTTATAATTAACAGGTTTTTTTTCCAATCCATAAAATTTTGATTTTTTTTTTCTGTTGATTAGTACCATAAAGTTCCACATTCCATGAAAAGCAGAGCTTCCACTTTTGACAGGTTTTATAAACAATTGAAATTTTTGCCATATCTGAAACCTGTTTTATTATCACATAACATGCTTGTAAAAATCAAAACCTAGCCTTATTTAACATAATTTTAGTTTTGAAAGATGAGTAAGAGACTCATTTTTCAACCATTTTAAATGTTTCCAAAATGTATGTGAAATGTCCAAAGACCTTCAATTCAATTTATAGAACTTCTGTGCACTCTGTGTTGTACTGAAATTAGCCAGTCAATGAACTAAAAATGTGTTTCACTGCTTCAGATCTTCCTTTGATATAGAGTGATGCCTTCCTGTTGAACCAATACAAACTGGAGCACTTGCAATCTTCAAAACATTATGAACAGGAAGTGAACAGTGTTGGCATTGTTACTGTCCTTCAGCTGGAAACCTATATCCAAGCTGGTCCATGTGGTAGTATAAAGTACACTACAATTTCGCTTAACTCATAACTGGTGTCTATAATCTCTGAAATCCACCAGTCACAGTCATACACAGGTCACAAATATCCCCCTTCTCAGGTTGTGAATCTGAATATTATCCTGCTGTTTCTGAGGTGTTGGCCGAACAAACGAAATTTCTTCTTTCTTGCTCTTTAAAGTGTATGCAGTGTGTGTTTGCCCATCACTTTGAGTCCAAAAATGTGTCTTCTGAATTCCTTTCATAGGAGTAGTTTGTTTGGATCATTCTTTTTTCTGCTCATGGAATTCTTAGATTTCCTCTTTGGAATGAGGACTGTGGATGTGTAAGATTTCATGACTCTCATAAAATCCTAAGAATTCTGAATCGCTGCTGTATTTGGTCCAAAAAGATTGTTTTGTAGCATGGTGCTTCAGCAGGTCTCCTACACCATCAAAAGGCCCCTTCCCGTGACCAGTAGCACTATATACCCAGTCAGTTGGCACAAGCGACTTACTCAAATCAAACAGCAGGTAACGATTTTTAAAATGACTAGGAGCACCGTCAGAACTAATGATGATCTTCTCTGCCCCTGTTTGCAGTTGAAGAATTTTGCACTTTGCTAGCAAAGCATGTGCTGAGTCATGTCCTGTGTCCTCACTTATAACTGCAACACTTGTGGTCTTTTTTGAAAAATATATCAGTCCTGTAAAAATTGAAACCTGGTCATTACTCCAATGATACCCTTGCATTTCTTGTGGGAGAATTACAGGTCAGTTCTCAGCAAAATCACAGTGAAGCACTAAACATAGTTCTTCAGCCTGTACACACACTTTCACTTCTGCAATGTGTTGTTGTTGCAATTTCTTCAGATGCTGGTGTGTTACTGCTTTCACTGGCCATTTACCAAGTTCATCAATGTAACTGTCAAAGGTAACAGTTTTCTTAATTAGTTTATTTTCCTCCCATTTTGCGTATGTAATTTCTGCAGAGTTATCTGCTATGTGTTGCATGCCAAGTGTCTGTAAAGACAGCCCTTCCTTTCCAGGGCAGTCACCGCATTCTTGACCCCCCTGCGGGTCCGGGGTAAGAATAGGCCTGAGGTATTCCTGCCTGTTGTACGAGGCGACTAAAAGGAGTTTCAACCGTTTCGGCCTTCCATGTGATGGTCCCCCTTGGGGTTTGACCTCCATTTTTCAAAATTCTACAGAAGTACGAGCCTTTTGGGGAAGGACACCTTACGTGGTGTACCACTGGTCCTAAGTGCACTAAGACCTTGTCACTCAGTATTGTACCGGCGTTGTAACCATACCCACTATTCCTCAAATTGGGCCTAAACGCCTGATGGGTTGTCCAAGTTACGCCCATAGTGCATCTCCATCTGCCCCAGCGATCATGATGGACTTTCCATGGCACCAGAAATCCAGCACGGTAGCCAGCCCGTTGTGGTGGGGTCGTCATGTACCCTCTAGGTTGTAGCCCCCTGACAACACAGGGATCGTACTGCCGATACCTGAGCTGCACCCTCCCCACGTCGGCCAAGGAGTAGATGCCCGTCTCCTTGGGGCATCAGGACTCCCGGCAATGGTCATCCTGCCAGGTGGCCCTTGCTGCGGCTGGGTGGCGCCCGTGGGGAGAGCCCCTGGTCGGAGTGGGTGGTATCGGGGCGGACGTTTTGCAGATGAAACGTCAACACGTATCAGGTCGCTCTGCGGCCGAGTCTTTCAAAAGAAAAGGTACCGTTTCTAGTCCTGGTTCTCCTGCCCTTTCCCCCTTGGCCACTCCATGGGAGGAGGGACAGGCCCGCCGGCTTGGGGCGAAGTATTTCCCCCGCTATTTGGTCTGTTCTCGAACCGATGGGGGGACATTCGCCACCTCCAAGCCCATGTTCTTTGTTCAGCACATTGAGGACATCTTCGGGGAAATCGAAGCTCTCAGCAAGATGCGTTCAGGGTCCGTACTTATCAAGACCACCTCCGCCACACAGTCGGCGGCGCTCCAGGCGTGCGACCGCCTAGGGGACATCCCAGTATCCATTGTCCCACATCTGGCACTAAATCGGACGCAGGGGGTTATTTTTCATCGTGACCTCCTGCTACAATCTGATGAGGAGCTCAGGGCCAACCTGGAGCGCCGAGGCGTGCATTTCGTCCGGCGAGTCCAGCGCGTCCCCAAAGACCGTCGCATCGACACTGGGGCCTTCATCCTCGCCTTCGAGGGGGACGTTCTCCCGGAGAAGGTAAAGGTGATGTGCTACCGGTGTGACGTGCGACCTTACGTCCCGCCTCCTATGCGCTGTTTTAGGTGTTTGCGCTTTGGGCACATGTCGTCACGGTGTGAGGCTGAACCCCTTTGTGGCGATTGTGGACGTCCTCTTCGTGAGGAACGTACATGCACCCCACCACCTCGGTGCATTAATTGTCCTGGCGTCCACTCGTCTAGATCCTCAGACTGCCCCGCCTATCAGAAGGAGAAGAAGATACAAGAAATCAAAACTTTGGATCGGCTCTCTTATTCTGAGGCCAGGAAGAAGTATGACCGCCTTCATCCCATGCCATTGACCACTTCGTTTGCCTCAGTTGTGTCCACTCCTTCCGCGGTATCCTCACCCCTATCCTGTCCCCCCCCCCCCCCCTCCGCCTCCTCCGCCCATCAGGGGGCTCTGCCTCCGCCTCCCAAATCCCTCCCTTCCAAATCCTCCTCCCCTGTGGCCCCCAACTCCTCTGCCCCAGGGGCCACCCTTCCTCCTCCTCCTCCTCCCTCCACGCCACCTGAGAAGCGATCCTCTTCTCAGGCGTCCATCGGGGAAACGTTCCGGACCCCAGCTTCCGAGGTCCGGCGTTCCAAAACGGACCCCGCGCGTGAAGACCTCCTTCGGGTCCAGCCCACCATCCCTGTGCCTCCTCGGCCTTCCAAGAAGGCCTCCAAGAAGAAGTCTCTATCCCCCTCTCCACCCCGGCGCGTTTCATCTGACGCTTCATCTGTGAGTCGCTGCTCCCGGCCGTCCTCAGTTTCGCCGGGACGCTCTGCTGCCAGGCGCTCCGCCGGCCTTTCGTCGGCAAATGATGCGGCCCCTCCTACACAACCAGGGACAGTGGCCGCAGCTGGCGACGAGTCGATGGAACCGGATCCGCCTCCCGTCGGTTGTAGCGTTGTTCCCTCGCAACCTGGCCCTCCGCGGCCGTCGAGGTGACCAGCTCTTCCCCCGTCTCGTTCCCCAAACTTTTTGACTAGCGATGGCGTTGTTTCATTGGAACATAAGAGGTATTCGATCTAATTGGGAGGAATTACAACTACTCCTCCGCCTGCACTGTCCGCTCGTCCTTGGTCTCCAGGAAACCAAGTTGCGCCTGACTGACCGTATTGCCTTTACCCACTATACCTCGGAGCGGTATGACCTCACCCCTGTGGACAGTATCCCAGCTCATGGTGGGGTCATGTTGCTCGTTCGGGACGATGTCTATTACCATCCCATCCCATTGACCACCCCACTCCAAGCAATAGCTGTCCGCATTACTCTTTCTGCTTTTACTTTTTCAGTTTGTACCATCTACACTCCACCATCATCTGCTGTTAGTCGGGCTGACATGATGCACCTGATCGTTCAGCTTCCCCCGCCGTTCTTATTGTTTGGCGACTTCAATGCCCATCATCCCCTTTGGGGCTCTCCTGCATCCTGTCAAAGAGGCTCACTCTTGGCGGATGTCTTCAACCATCTCAATCTTGTCTGCCTCAATACCGGCGCCCCGACTTTCCTCTCGGACTCTACTCATACCTACTCCCACTTGGACCTCTCGATCTGTTCTACCACTCTTGCCCGTCGGTTCGAGTGGTATGTCCTTTCTGACACCTATTCGAGCGACCACTTCCTCTGTGTCGTTCGTCTCCTGCACCACACCCCATCCCCATGTCCTTCGAGCTGGAACATACTGAAAGCTGACTGGGGACTTTACTCCTCCCTGGCGACCTTTCCGGACCACGATTTTCCCAGTTGTGACAGTCGGGTCGAATACCTCACGGCTGTTATCATCAATGCTGCCGAACGTTCCATTCCTCGTACTACTTCTTCTTCACGTCACGTTTCCATCCCCTGGTGGAACGAGGCTTGTAGGGACGCTATCCGTGCTTGACGATGTGCTTTACGCAACTTTTGCCGCCATCCTACGTTGGCGAATTGTATTGAATAAAAACGACTCCGAGCGCAATGCCGTAGAATCATCAAAGACAGCAAAGAAGCTTGTTGGGCCTCTTTCACCAGCTCCTTTAACAGTTTTACTCCCTCTTCTGTCGTTTGGGGTAGCCTGCGCCGGCTGTCGGGCATTAAGGCCCACTCCTCGGTACCTGGCCTGACCTCGGGTAATGAGGTCCTTGTTGATCCTGTGGCTGTCTCCAACGCCTTTGGCCGCTTTTTCGCGGAGGTTTCAAGCTCCGCCCATTACCACCCTGCCTTCCTTCCCAGGAAAGAGGCAGAAGAGGCTCGGCAACCTTCCTTCCACTCGCTGAATCTGGAAACTTATAATGCCCCCTTTACTATGCGGGAACTCGAACGTGCGCTTGCACTGTCCCGATCCTCTGCTCCGGGGCCAGATGCCATTCACGTTCAGATGCTGGCACACCTTTCTCCGGCGGGCAAAAGCTTCCTTCTTCGTACCTACAATCGCGTCTGGACCGAAGGTCAAGTCCCCAGGCGTTGGCGTGACGCCGTTGTTGTTCCTATACCCAAACCCGGGAAGGATAGACACCTTCCTTCTAGTTACCGCCCCATTTCTCTTACAAGCTGTGTCTGTAAGGTGATGGAGCGCATGGTTAATGCTCGGTTAGTCTGGATTCTTGAATCTTGACGACTACTTACTAATGTCCAATGCGGCTTTCGTCGCCGCCGCTCCGCTGTTGACCACCTTGTGACCTTGTCGACATTCATCATGAACAACTTTTTGCGAAGGCGCCAAACGGTGGCCGTGTTCTTCGACTTGGAGAAGGCTTATGATACCTGTTGGAGAGGAGGTATCCTCCGCACTATGCACAGGTGGGGCCTACGCGGTCGCCTGCCCCTTTTTATTGATTCCTTTTTAACGGATCGAAAGTTTAGGGTACGTGTGGGTTCCGTATTGTCCGACGTCTTCCTCCAGGAGAACGGAGTGCCTCAGGGCTCCGTCTTGAGCGTAGCCCTTTTTGCCATCGCGATCAACCCAATTATGGATTGCATTCTACCTAATGTCTCAGGCTCTCTCTTTGTCGATGACTTCGCGATCTACTGCAGTGCCCAGCGAACATGCCTCCTGGAGCGCTGCCTTCAGCGTTGTCTAGACAGCCTCTACTCATGGAGCGTGGCAAATGGCTTCCGGTTCTCTGAAGAGAAGACGGTTTGTATCAACTTTTGGCGATATAAAGCGTTCCTTCCGCCATCCTTACATCTCGGTCCCGTTGTTCTCCCATTCGTGGACACAACTAAGTTTCTAGGGCTCACGTTGGACAGGAAACTGTGTTGGTCTCCACATGTCTCTTATTTGGCGGCCCGTTGTACACGTTCCCTTAATGTCCTCAGAGTTCTTAGCGGTTCATCTTGGGGAGCGGATCGCACTGTCCTGCTTCGCTTGTATCGGTCCATAGTCCGATCGAAGCTGGATTATGGGAGCTTCGTCTACTCATCCGCTCGGCCATCCCTCTTACGCTGGCTCAACTCCATCCACCATCGGGGGATACGTCTTGCGACCGGAGCCTTCTACACTAGTCCAGTCGAGAGTCTTTATGCTGAAGCTGCAGAGTTACCATTGTCCTACCGGCGCGACGTACTGCTGTGTCGGTATGCCTGCCGGCTGTTGTCTATGCCCGACCACCCCTCTTACCAGTCCTTCTTCGCCGATTCTCTCGACCGTCAGTACGGGTTGTATGTGTCTGCCCTGCTGCCCCCCGGAGTCCGCTTCCGTCGCCTGCTTCGACAATTGGATTTTGCCCTCCCTACCACCTTCAGAGAGGGTGAGAGCCCGACACCACCTTGGCTCCAGGCTCCGGTTCATTTTTATCTCGACCTCAGCTCACTTCGTGCTCGCCTTGCCGGTCACACCTTTATTTACACCGATGGCTCCAAAACTGACGATGGTGTCGGCTGTGCCTTTGTCGTCGGGGCCGCCACCTTTAAATACCGGCTCCTCGACCAATGTTCCAGCTTTACGGCCGAGCTTTTTGCTCTCCATCAGGCCGTTCAGTATGCCCGCCGCCACCGCCATTCATCGTACGTACTCCGCTCTGACTCACTCAGTGCTCTTCAGAGCCTTGGAGCTCCCTATCCGGTCCATCCCTTGATTCAACGGATACAGCAGTCCCTCCATTCTTTCGCTGATAATGGTGGTTCTGTCAGCTTTCTGTGGGTTCTCGGACATGTAGGAGTGCCTGGGAATGAGGCTGCGGATGCTGCAGCCAAGGCTGCAGTCCTCCTGCCTCGGCCAGCCTCCCATTGTGTCCCGTCATCTGACGTTCGTGGGGATGTATGTAAGAGGCTTGTGTCGTTGTGGTGGGATGCTTGGTCATCCCTCCAAGGAAACAAGCTCCGGGCAGTAAAACTGCTTCCAACTGTATGGACAACATCCTCCCGACCATCTCGGCGCGAGGAGGTCCTTCTGACCAGGTTGCGGATTGGGCATTGCCGGTTTAGCCACCGCTACCTGCTATCCGGTGACCCAGCCCCGCAGTACCCTTGTGGTCAGGCATTAACAGTGCGCCATGTTTTATTGTTGTGTCCCCGTTTTAGTCAATTTCGTGTTGTCCTGTCCCTGTCATCTACTTTACCGGATGTTTTAGCTGATGACGCTCGAGCAGCTGCTCGTATTCTGCGTTTTATAACTTTAACTGGCTTGTCCAAAGACATTTAACCTTTTTATTTATTTTATCTGCATCTTTGTCGGTCCTTCTGGTGTCCCCCCATCCCCTTGAGTTGTAACAAATTCCATGTGCTCTAGCAACAGTGACTGGGCGCTAATGACCTCAGCAGTTGAGCGCCCTTAAACCCAACCAAAAAAAAAAAAAAACCGCATTCTTGAAACAAACAAGTATCTCGCTTTAGGGTCATTCCATGTCAAGTCACCCAGGCCTTGACTCCAACCGTGTCAGATTTTGATGAAACTTGGTACAATTACTTCTTTTATCATCCTGAAAGCACTTGTAAATTTTTTTTGCTCTATCTCTTCTATTTTTTTTTTTTTTATAAATTTTTAAAGTTTTTAGATTTGGCGTTCTTTCAGCAGTCGGAAATCGTAACTTTAAAACGTGTCCTCACAACTAAAAAAATTTGTATATTAAAGAATACTCAAGATATCAGTATGAAATTTTGGAATAAGTTTGTGTATTATATCTAAATGTTAAAAAAATTACCATAAAGATATATTAAAATGTTCCAAATGAAAAAATTTTAAAAGTTTTTTATTTTATTTTTTTTAGCTAACGGATGTTTAGTTTTACAAAAACTGCAATATCTAGAGTCTCAGACCTGATAGAAAGCTCAAATTTGTTTTAAAATACTCTTAATTGTATAGGCTATTAGATAAAAGAAACATTATGTTGGCTTTTTAACCTGTTTAATAGTTATCTAATTTTTAAAATAGTATTAATTATATTTTAAAAATAAAAAGTACCAAGTGACTTAGACACCGAAAATAAGTTTTTGTCTTCTTCGAGTAACAATATACGCTTGGATTTTGTTTTGTTACTCCTCTGTTTTGAAGTAAATAATTATTACAGTGTTAGATAGTGCTTGGATGGTATTTTATTAAGTTTATTCGAACTTTCAGTAAGTACTGTTACTTAGTTTACAGAGATTCTTTTCCAATATCCTATAAAAGTAACCAGAGCAGTAATCAGACCAAAAGTGAAATCAGTATGTCAGATATTCAAACCTGTAGCGTAGGGTTATTTAAAAAATCTGACTGTTTCCAAACAACCTACACACCTTCAAAAAAGTTACAACCGGTATTTGAATTGAGTGAGGAAGAAAAAGATTTGATTCACTTACGATCTGTAATTAATCTGTGTGAAGTTAAAAATATATGTTCACACCACAGCTACTACTTTTTAAATGTTTTTGAAAAGTATCAAACAACATGTGTAGACCCACTAAAAAAAAACACAAAAAGCCCATCAAAAAATCATTGAGAAGTGTAGGCTTGGTTCTTTCTAAACAAAAAATATTCGCATAAAACCTGGACAAAAGCTTTGCTCAAGATGCCGTAACTTTTGTGAGGAAAAATTAAGAGTTGAAGTCAATGAAAGTGAAACAGATGATGAAGTCATGGTTGAATTAGAATCACTGGAATCCAGAAATGAATCCCTTGTACAAACAAACATTGCTCTTGATAATTTAGGTTTAACACCGATAAAGCTTCATGGCTTGTCAGAACAAAGTAAAGGGTCTTGTTTTAAAAGGAAGGTTAGCAGTATTGAAAAGACTGCAAAAAAACGCGTTTTCAAAAGCATTAAAATATGATGCACCAAGTTCTGATGATGACGAAGAAGATAAAAGTGTGGTTGAGAAAGCAAAGGATTTTGATGTAATGATTTCTCTTATGAAAGAGAAGATTTCATCTGTTGGGAGGTCTAGAAAAATCCAGATTCTTGGAGTCGAAATAAAGTGATGAAAGAATTTAATGTAAGTGAGTACATGGTGCGACAAGCTAGAAAGCTAAAATCTGAAAAGTGTATTTTGGAAACTCCTGGTCCAAAAAAAGGTAAAACTCTTTCTGAAAATACAGTAAGACTTGTAACAGATTTTTATGAAAATGATGAAAGTTCCAGAGTGCTACCTGGAACAAAAGACAAAGTAAGTGTTCAAAAAAATGTGTACATGCAAAAAAGACTCATTTTGTGTAACTTGAGAGAACACTATTATTCTTTCAAATGGGAGAATCCCGAGGTAGAAGTAGTATTTTCAAAATTTTGTTTCTTGAGATCTAAATGGTGTATCCTTGCTGGTGCTGCAGGCGCGCACACACACACTGTATGTGTATGCAGTATCCACCAGAATGTTAAACTATTACTGGATGCTGTGAAAATTGAAGAATCTTATAAAGACCTAATTAAGATGCTTGTGTGCAACACGGAAAACCAAAACTGCATGCTACATCATTGCGACAGCTGTCCTGCAAATACTGCACTAACTGACTACTTAACTGAAAAACTAAGTGAAGATTATGATTTAGAAGAAGAAATTGTAATCAGTCAGTGGGTTAACACAGACAGGGCAGAAATGATCAAACAGTCTATCAGTGTTGAAGACTACATTTCTTTATTGGTTAGGTCATTGGAAAAGCTCACCCCGCACTCGTTTATAGCAAAATCCCAATCAGCAGCCTTTAAAAGATTGAAAAAAGACCCACCACCCAAAACAGCAATTATTGTGATGGATTTCAGTGAAAATTATTCCTTTGTTATACAAAATGAGATCCAAAGTTACCACTGGACTAGAGGTGGTTGTAATCTACACCCAGTTGGAGTTTTTCTAAGAAATGTGGAAAACAATGTTTTTGTTTCCAACCACTGTTTTATTAGTGATGACCAAGAACATGACACTGGTTTTGTAAGCTTTGTACAAAAAGAAATTACAAAGTGGCTGTCATTACATCGTACTGACATTGACTCAGTTCACTACTTTAGATGGTTGTGCTGGGCAGTACAAAAATAGAAACAGTTTTAAAAATTTGACTGAACACTTGAGAGACTTTAATCTGAAGGCCCAACACTCTTTTTTTGCAACAAGTCATGGGAAGTCAATTTGTGATGGCCTAGGAGGAACTATTAAAAGAATTTTAAGGAAAGCCAGTGTACAGCTTTCAGACGAAGAACAAATAATGACAGCAATCGATGTGTACAAGTTTTGTGAAAAAATATTGAAAACATTCATTTTCAATTCATTGACAAAAAAGAAGCTGATTTGCTACGGTTAAAACTAGAAAAACATTTTTCAGCAACCTGAACCATTCCTGGAACAAGAAGTTTTCATAACTTCAAACCACTTCCAACAAACAACCTTGAAATTAGGAAAACTACAGATAGTGTAAAACCCTCCTTGGTCTTTTCTTTCCATTCTTCTTCTGGTTGGGTTCGTGTTGAACCATCCACAAATAGCTGTGTGGCTGCAAATTATGATGGTAACTGGTACTTTGGACTGGTAAAAACAATATTCAATGATGAAGAAGATGCAGAAATTCTATTTCTACATCCTTCAGGACCAGCTGCATCATTTTATTGGCCTGAAAGAGAAGATTCTTGCATAGTGCCTTTGGAGCACATAGTCGGTGTAGTAGACGCACCTCAATCAAGCGGCACTGGAAGAATGTATTATTTCAAAAAAGACTGTATCAAAAGAACTGAAAGCTCTTGGATGAAGTGGAAAAACAATTTGAATCAGCATTAATGTTTATTAAAAAGACAAAATTACTCAAAAAAATTCAATGTTTCAAGCAATCAGTTGGGTTATACATAAGTGTCATAATTACACTATCTTTGTACATAATTCTAATGTAATCTACTATAATTAATAAACATGTTAAAAAGCCATCATTATTTTTGTTTTATCAAGTAGCCGAGCCGAAATAAGACCCCTGGAGTAGACAACATTCCATTGGAACTACTGACGGCCTTGGGAGAGCCAGTCATGACAAAACTCTACCATCTGGTGAGCAAGATGTATGAAACAGGCGAAATACCCTCAGACTTCAAGAAGAATATAATAATTCCAATCCCAAAGAAAGCAGGTGTTGACAGATTTGAAAATTACCGAACTATCAGTTTAATAAGTCACAGCTGCAAAATACTAACGCGAATTCTTTACAGAAGAATGGAAAAACTAGTAGAAGCCGACCTCGGGGAAGATCAGTTTGGATTCCGTAGAAATGTTGGAACACGAGAGGCAATACTGACCCTACGACTCATCTTAGAAGCTAGATTAAGGAAGGGCAAACCTACGTTTCTAGCATTTGTAGACTTAGAGAAAGCTTTTGACAATGTTGACTGGAATACTCTCTTTCAAATTCTGAAGGTGGCAGGGGTAAAATACCGAGAGCGAAAGGCTATTTACAATTTGTACGGAAACCAGATGGCAGTTATAAGAGTCGAGGGACATGAAAGGGAAGCAGTGGTTGGGAAAGGAGTGAGACAGGGCTGTAGCCTATCCCCGATGTTATTCAATCTGTATATTGAGCAAGCAGTGAAGGAAACAACAGAAAAATTCGGAGTAGGTATGAAAATCCATGGAGAAGAAATAAAAAGTTTGAGGTTCGCCGATGACGTAATTCTGTCAGAGACAGCAGAGGACTTGGAAGAGCAGTTGAACGGAATGGATAGTGTCTTGAAAGGAGGATATAAGATGAACATCAACAAAAGCAAAACGAGGTAATGGAATGTAGTCGAATTAAGTCGGATGATGCTGAGGGAATTAGATTATGAAATGAGACACTTAAAGTAGTAAAGGAGTTTAGCTATTTGGGAAGCAAAATGACTGATGATGGTCAAAGTAGAGAGGATATAAAATGTAGACTCTCAATGTCAAGGAAAGCGTTTCTGAAGAAGAGAAATTTGTTAACATCGAGTATAGATTTAAGTGTCAGGAAGTTGTTTCTGAAAGTATTTGTATGGAGTGTAGCCATGTATGGAAGTGAAACATGGATGATAAATAGTTTGGACAAGAAGAGAATAGAAGCTTTTGAAATGTGGTGCTATGGAAGAATGCTGAAGATTAGATGGATAGATCACATAACTAATGAGGAAGTATTGAATAGGATTGGGGAGAAGAGAAGTTTGTGGTACAACTTGACTAGAAGAAGGGATCGGTTGGTAGGACATGTTCTGAGGCATCAGGGGATCACCAACTTAGTATTGGAGGGCAGCGTGGAGGGTAAAAATCGTAGAGGGAGACCAAGAGATGAATACACTAAGCAGATTCAGAAGGATGTAGGTTGCGGTAGGTACTGGGAGATGAAGAGGCTTGTACAGGATAGAGTAGCATGGAGAGCTGCATCAAACAAGTCTCAGGACTGAAGACCACAACAACAACAACAACAACAACAACAACATATGTTTAAGAGTAAATTAAAACAAATTTGAGCATTCTATCAGGTCTGAGACTCCAGATATTGCAATTCTTATAAAACAAAACATCCGTTAAAAAAAATACATATATATTTTTTCATAGAAAATATTAATATATTTTAATAGTATCATTTTATCTTCAAATATGTATAATAAATAAGCTTGCTGCAAAAATTTATGATGTTATCTAAAAGAGTTTTTAAGATAAGCAATTTTAAAGTTTTGAATACAAATTAAATTTACCATTTCCGAAGGTTTGGAAAACGCAAAACATAAAAAATTTAAGATACACAGCAAAAAAAATTTGCAGGTGTTGTCAGGATGGTATTAGAACCATTTGAGCCAAATTTCATGAAAATCTAAGGAGGTGGGTGTAAAATTTATTTTTTATTGGGTGATTTGATATGGAATGACCCTTTACGTCATAGACTACTAATGACTTCACACACCCAACCAAGGTGTCATGTGTCATGTGCTCCTGTAAGTTCTTCAAAGTTACCAGACGAAAGTTCAAAATTCGTGCAGTACACACAAAAACAGACATCTCTAGGTGGGTGTGGAACTACCCACTTAGGTCATAGTGCATAAAATTTTGATCTTCCAATATGTGAAGTTGTATAGTTGCTCTTATAAATTGCAAAAGTTTCTTTAATACTGTAAGTCATGTACCTCTTCACTTTCACAACTTTTTTACCTTCAACTGTTACAGTTATAATATCTTTTTTGTTGGCACTCTGGTGAAAACAGTCCCATTTATCTTCCCGATAAAATGACTGCACTAAATCTGCTTCTACAGGATGACCATAATAGGGAACTTGTCTTCCAAAGACTCCTTTTGCAGACCTCACATTTCTTGATTTGTCTACCATCTACATTGATGCTGAGGGGACATGGTTCAAAATTGTTTTCTTTTCACTGTAGGATGCACAGCATTCAACAGCTGACTTTATACACTCCTGGAAATTGAAATAAGAACACCGTGAATTCATTGTCCCAGGAAGGGGAAACTTTATTGACACATTCCTGGGGTCAGATACATCACATGATCACACTGACAGAACCACAGGCACATAGACACAGGCAACAGAGCATGCACAATGTCGGCACTAGTACAGTGTATATCCACCTTTCGCAGCAATGCAGGCTGCTATTCTCCCATGGAGACGATCGTAGAGATGCTGGATGTAGTCCTGTGGAACGGCTTGCCATGCCATTTCCACCTGGCGCCTCAGTTGGACCAGCGTTCGTGCTGGACGTGCAGACCGCGTGAGACGACGCTTCATCCAGTCCCAAACATGCTCAATGGGGGACAGATCCGGAGATCTTGCTGGCCAGGGTAGTTGACTTACACCTTCTAGAGCACGTTGGGTGGCACGGGATACATGCGGACGTGCATTGTCCTGTTGGAACAGCAAATTACCTTGCCGGTGTAGGAATGGTAGAACGATGGGTTCAATGACGGTTTGGATGTACCGTGCACTATTCAGTGTCCCCTCGACGATCACCAGTGGTGTACGGCCAGTGTAGGAGATCGCTCCCCACACCATGATGCCGGGTGTTGGCCCTGTGTGCCTCGGTTGTATGCAGTCCTGATTGTGGCGCTCACCTGCACGGCGCCAAACACGCATACGACCATCATTGGCACCAAGGCAGAAGCGACTCTCATCGCTGAAGACGACACGTCTCCATTCGTCCCTCCATTCACACCTGTCGCGACACCACTGGAGGCGGGCTGCACGATGTTGGGGCGTGAGCGGAAGACGGCCTAACGGTGTGCGGGACCGTAGCCCAGCTTCATGGAGACGGTTGCGAATGGTCCTCGCCGATACCCCAGGAGCAACAGTGTCCCTAATTTGCTGAGATGTGGCGGTGCGGTCCCCTACGGCACTGCGTAGGATCCTACGGTCTTGACGTGCATCCGTGCGTCGCTGCGGTCCGGTCCCAGGTCGACGGGCACGTGCACCTTCCGCCGACCACTGGCGACAACATCGATGTACTGTGGAGACCTCACGCCCCACGTGTTGAGCAATTCGGCGGTACGTCCACCCGGCCTCCCGCATGCCCACTATACGCCCTCGCTCAAAGTCCGTCAACTGCACATACGGTTCACGTCCACGCTGTCGCGGCATGCTACCAGTGTTAAAGACTGCGATGGAGGTCCGTATGCCACGGCAAACTGGCTGACACTGACGGCGGCGGTGCACAAATGCTGCGCAGCTAGTGCCATTCGACGGCCAACACTGCGGTTCCTGGTGTGTCCGCTGTGCCGTGCGTGTGATCATTGCTTGTACAGCCCCCTCGCAGTGTCCGGAGCAAGTATGGTGGGTCTGACACACCGGTGTCAATGTGTTCTTTTTTCCATTTCCAGGAGTGTATTTGTGAAAATTCCTGGCAAGAGTGCTTTGGTTCATTTTCTTGTAAAGATGGACTTTCTGCTTTGAAGAATGTGGTCAGTTTTACTGTAGTGTATTCATCCATAGCTTTAGTAATTTATTAGCTTAATAGCTTAAGTAATTTCTCTGCACTTTCTTGATGAGCTTATGACTCAACTTAACTGACCACTGTTTCTAACAGTACTAACACCTACCTCTGTAGTTGACTGATTCAGGGTATTTAATTTTTCATCTACTGATGCAAAATCTGCATCATCTGCACCATGAAAGGCTTCGCCTTGTTCGGTCATTCCATGTCAAGTCATCCAGGCCATGACACACAGTATCTAGTTGTGAACTGAGATTTTGTGTACTGCTTTTGCATCTAATATTATGAACTCTTGCCAATTTTTATTGCTTTATATACATTCTGTTGGTAGCAGTTGCTGGAAGTGTGATGCAGTGTGTTACTTCAAATCAAACCGTAAAAATTTGCTATAGTTTTTACACACAAAATGGTATGCTGACAATTTTTTACCTGAATATCCTTTCAGACATGTAGTTTCTGAAAATGTGTTACAATTATCCAATTAAATTTTTGTGAATCAATTTTATGTAATTTTATTGTTAAATTAGAAAAAAAAATATTTTCGATAATTCCCCCTCCCCGCCCCCCACTGGAAAACACTGAAAAAAATTAGAAAGTGATCTACAAATAATAAAGTTCCATCACACAAAAAATCAGTTTTGAGAAATGAATGGCCCTGGGGATATATATCACTTTCTAATTTTTTCAGTGTTTTCCAAAATATTTTTTTCTAATTAAACAGTAAAATTAATTCACAAAAATTTAATTGGACAATTCTAAAATGTTTTAAACGACATAGGTACACATATCAATGTCCAAATTGAACAAAAATTGCAATATATGAAACAAAATTACACATTATAAAATATAGGGCAACTTGTACATTATATTACATATTAACACTTTCTTTCCTCTGCCATAACCAAATTAACTCAATGTAAAAATACATAGCATTTTGTGTATAACATTTAAGCATTTTGTCAAAGGCCAGTATTGTCAACACTGCACGAAATGCTGGTGCATTCAAGTTGATTCGGAACTACACATGTGACGAGACAATTTGATGCTTAGATAATATTTTTTCTGCATGAGAACAACTTTTCTTCCACTAACTTTGAGGACTCTTTGCTCAGAGAATAAGTACGGCCTGTTGCTTTGGTGATATCAACTTCACACAGAAAATGAGAGAAAGAAACATCACAATCATCATCATCAGGCCAATAGAAGAATGGGGATGGTCCATGAGGATGAGGATGCATGAACCTTACTGTAACATCTCCTTCTTCACAATTCACCTTTTCAACAATTCCCAAATACCAAGAAGAGTCATAAGCACATGCAACGTAGCAGTTGGGCTGCACAGTGCATTCTGGCACTAGTGGCAAAAGTGCAACTGAAAAATCTTGCACGATACTAAAATCCGTATCACAGCTCAGCCTTTTGCTCCAATCTTGGTTAATGATATTAGTACAATGTGATGCATAGATCGTGTTCCAGGAATTGGTTTTGCACTTTTGAAGTGCTGAGAAAGATAATGTCTGACTTTTATTATTTCGTCTTTTGAAACAGAGTACTGAAATGCCTTGTAGATTCTTGTGACAGAATTCAAACACCTGTGAAGCTGTAAGTATTTGATCTTTATAAACTCTTTGCAAACTTGTTTTTGTAACAAGTCTTAACAGTGCCATCAATACCATCACAGGGATATTTGCCATGGCTGGTAGCAAAAAAGGACCAACTGCACTTTATTTTGAAGTTGTGTTCATGGTAGCAGCTATTTCTGAAATTTTTACAATTTTTATATTGTGCAGCACAACCATCAGTGAAATATTTAACATACTCAAGATGAATTTCTGGAAATTCACACTTAAAAAATTCAATAGTCTTCTGAGTCTGGTACACCAAGGCAACATCATGTTCTAGATCATCAGAAACAATATAAATTCCTTTTGCATGCAACTGTTTGTAATTTTTGTAATATACAGGGTGTCCTACTCAAACCTCTCTGATTTCAAAGACCAGGAGAAAATTAAAACCACAGTAGATATGACAATGAAAAATGTACCACATAGTAGAGCATCTCAAAGAATTTATTCATTTATCATCAATACAGCCTTACATGGAACCATTTGTAGCAATGAGAATATCGAGTCTATATTCAATTTCTTGCCAAGTTTTTTTTGTAACATTTCCTCCGTTATTGTTGCAATTGCATTAGTGATATGATGTCGCAACATAGGAATATCGTCCACTTTTGGTCGCATACATGCAGTCCTTCACGAATCCCCAATGAAGAAATGAAGCAGTGTAATGTTGGGTGAACGTGGTGGCCAGGCAATGGGTCCTCCGCTTACAATCCGACAATTGGGAAATTTCCTATCCAGGAACTTGCAAACAGCCATTGACCAATGCGGCAGAGCTCTATCTTGTTGAAAAATGATGTTAGGTTGCAAATCTTGTATCTGAGGGTACACGAACTGCTCCAACATGTCCGGATACACTGACCCATTCACTATTTGTTCCACAAAGAATGGTCCAACAATTCTGTTGTGCGTTAGCCCGCACCAGATGTTTAGTTAAGGGCTATCATGAACATGTTCAGTGACAGCATGAGGATTTTGCAAACCCCAAATCTGAACACTATGCTTATTAACCCTTCCTGATAAATGAAAGGTTGCTTCATCTGAGAATAAACATCTTTCCAGGAAGCTGGCATTCATATCAATATGATGCAGCTTATCCGCAGCAAATTGTTGTCGGCGTGGTTTGTCGTTCGGCATCAGATGTTGCAGAATTTGCACTTTGTAAGCTCACATGCGAAGACACTGGTGAACTACATGATGCAATGTAGATCGAGGTATCTCAAGTTGCCTAGATGCTTGATGAATTGACTTGCATGAGCTTCTGAGAAACGTTTGTCTGATGTACTCCACTGTCTCTTCTGAAACTCTATAACGTGCACTGCCAGAATGTTTCAGAACACTTCCTGTTGCCAGAAATTTCTTACACCATTCCTTAATTGTTTTCACATCAGGTGGATCACATTCATACACACAACAATAATTTCTTTGCACAGTAATAGGTGATTTTATTTCTGCAAATCACACTACTGCATGCGTGCGCTGCTGCGGAGTCACAATTTTCATGTCATGCGACCATGCAGCACTCTGGGGTGACAATACTTGGCACTTCTGATGTGGGAATATAAATTCTTTGAGAGGCTCTACAATATAGTGCATTTTTCATTGTCTTATCTGCTGTGGTTTTTTCCTCTCCTGGGTCCTTGAAATCAGGGAGGCTTGAGTGGGAGGGACACCCTGTGTATGTACAGTGTGAAGAGTGCAGCTGCAATTTTTCCAATGGTACCCCTGTACTTCATCTTGAGCAACAAAATTGAGATTTTCACTGAAAACCATTAAAATTAACACTGACCGGTCATAAAATGTTTCATTCTTCATTTTCAGATAATCAGAATGTGATTGAGAAATAAGAGTGTGGAATAAGTTTTTCAATTTTCTTAGTTGGTATCTCTCAGAATTCTGATATAGAAGTGATTTGAACATGTAAAGTCAGTCTATCAGTTGATATCCATTGACTGTACTGAACAATCTCCTCAGGATAATGGTCTTCTATTTCATTTTCTAAGTGGGTTTGAAGCAATGAACTGGTGGGGCATTTTTCACATAGACAAAGCATACAGGCTCAGTTATTTATATCACATGTTATTATTTTAATTAGATCTTGGTATGTCTCTTTAATAGAAATGGAATTTAGAAGCAATTTAACTTTTTGGTGTCAAATGCACTCACATACGGGATGTGTTTCTGATGCTCCTGCAAGTATATACTGTTTTGGTCAAAGAGAAGCAGATTTTGAGAATCCTACTTTGTCTTCAGGATACTTCTTTTAATAGAGAGAATATAGTTCAGTTAAATTACTTAAAACAAGATGCTTTTGTTCATAGCTATTTTTGCTGGTGCTCACTTTTGTCTTTTTTCCCAGGTATTATTCTTGTTTTTTCGTCATCCAAATAAAAACTCTATTTTTTGCACTGTATCATGTGGCAATGTCTTTCCTCTTTTCTGCTCAGCCAATGGTTAAATACTCTTCTCCATTAAAAGAGCTCTTGCTTGTTGTACCAAATATTCAGAAACCTGAAATTTGGAACTGACTTTCTATCAAGACCAAGTTGGCGGCACAAGAGGAAGTAACTGAATTTTTTCACGTTTATTTGCATATTCAATTTTCTGTTTGATTTTGTTCATGAGTTCATCATGATGTTTTGCCTTTTCTTCCAGTTCTGTTAAATCACTGGCAGGGATAGTGCTTGCATCAGCAGCCAGCTCAACTTGATATCTGTGTGAAATTTTAGTTTTCAGAGTCTCAGCTGCTGCACAGATTTTTCAGGAGTCTGCACCTTCACATCACTGTCAATTAGATAGCCTTTGTAAAATGATGTTAGCAGTGAAACAGGTCAGTTAGTTATTGACATTTCTCGTATCACATTTCTTAAAGGGGGGCTTGAAAACGGGATATTTCAGTTTTTCTGGAAAACTGCCTTTAGTTAGCGATGCATTGCGTATTTCAGATAGGACTGGGCTCATTACATGGGAAAAAACTTTTTAGTACTTTATCAGAAACACCACTAAAACCGAATGAGCATTTATTCTGAGAGAATATATAATTTTCTTAATTTGTAATGAGAAGTTGGTGAAACATCCATATGATTGAATTTTATGAGAGTCATTTTTCAACATCCTGCTGTGATTTTTCTTTTGAACAGTTTGTCCCTATGCTTTCTACAGTTCTTAAGAAATGATTATTAAATGGATTTTCTACCTGTGATTCATCATTTATAGCCCTCCCATCAGGTCAATAGTGATGTGGTCTCGTTTGTGGCTGGTTGTCCTGTCTCTGTTCACTATATTCCATATAGCCTGAAGTCTGTCGTCAGATTTCCGAGTTATGAGAAGTGCATATCCCCTGATCTTTTTAAAATAACCTTTCTTAGTAATTTTGAGTAGTTTCTGGATTTTTCAGCTATTGCAGGATATCTACTTGTTCTTGCCAACAGATACATTTCCATTTTCCTTCCACAAAATACATTAATCCCTCTAGCGATCTTTGCTTATTACATGGCTATTTAATGTCCTTTCTGATTAGCTTATACAGAAAGAAATTTTTTAATAATAATATGAATTTACCATGGAATATATTCAATTTGGTTCATTATAAATTTCATCAAAGGTCATCCTTTGTAAGCTATTCTTATAAACATTTGTCCTGGAGTCATTAATTACTCTAACTAATTTCCACTGAGGGGTATCCATACTGTACAGCACTGTGTTATGTATCCTAACGAACAGTGCATCATGATCAGAGAGAGCATTTACTGCTGGATAAATAGTTATTTTCTTGCTTTGAGCTTCACCAAGAAAAACATCATCAGTGTCCTACTGTCTTTATCCACCAGCATTGGAAAATTAATTACTGAGATCAAATTGTAGAATCCAAATAAGGTTTCCACATCATTTTTCCTATCAGAATCCTTTATCAAATCTCCATTGAAGTCACTACAAAGTGAACTATTTTTCAGTATTAATTCAAAAGCACACACTCTTATGTGCTGATCACTAGAAAATCTGCCTGTCTCAATGTATTTGAACTTGTGTTCTGTCTCAATATATGTAACAACTCCTTTTCTCATTGTAGTTATGCATGAGAGAGCTGGTGTCCTCAGATGGGTACAGGATGTCTATCTTTTCAGAGCTCTCTAAATTTTCCAAATAGACAAGCAGCTCTTATACCTTATTACTCAATCCTCTAATAGTTTGACAAAAAACCCAACCTTACTTTTCTGTACATTGTTAAACATTTTGTGGGGCTCTTCTGTTATTTTGACTTATTTCAAAAGAGGCTGCTTGAATCCTGATTGTAACCTAAAAAAGACATCTCTGACACCAGTAACAACAGGGATCACCGAGCGAGGTGGCGCAGTGGTTAGCACACTGGACTCGCATTCGGGAGGACGACGGTTCAATCCCGTCTCCAGCCATCCTGATTTAGGTTTTCCGTGATTTCCCTAAATCGTTTCAGGCAAATGCCGGGATGGTTCCTTTGAAAGGGCACGGCCGATTTCCTTCCCGATCCTTCCCTAACCCGAGCTTGCGCTCCGTCTCTAATGACCTCGTTGTCGACGGGACGTTAAACACTAACTACCTAACTACCTACCTACCTACCAACAGGGATCTTGCTTTTTGTTGTAGAAGCATCCCCTCCCACCCATCCCTGTATATTATCTGCAAGAAGCTCAACCATCCTATCTTTCTCTCTCCTATTCAGGTGTAGGCCATGTTTATTATGTCCCCATCTCCTAGTTGTAGCAATAGGCACTGTACTCATGTGAGAGTTCATTTCATTTCAGTCAGCAGCAGCCTGCCCAACTCAGTGTTTACAGCAGTGTTAACCCATGGCTGGTCATAGCACTCCAGGACCTCCACAAAACTCACATTTTTACGTGTAATCATTACTCCTATTTCATCCAGGTCATCCCTAATGCTGTAATTGCTGTTCTTGGCCAAGCTCTTCCCTGCCCCATTCCCTGCTCCATGCTCTACAATAACCTCATTCTCTTTGCCAAAACCTTTGCACAGGTTCTCCATGACCACTCTCACCTGGCTAAAGCTAGCACTTAGGACCTGTTACCTTGTTTCTAATTTGTCCTGTACCATCTGACCCCACCCCACCCATGCCTGCTACCTAGCAGCAAGAACCTTTTCTTCCTATTCTCTTTTGTGCTTACCTGCACAGTTTCTTTGCTAGACATCTGCTACACCCTACTGTGACTTTCAGCTGGATGAGGCTTTTCCTCTCCTTCAGGTAACAAGTCAAATTTATTTGGTACTATGAGCTCAAACGTAGATGAAGTTGAAGAGATGTTCCCTTTTTACCAGTTCCCAAGATATTTTCCCCCTTTCAAACTATCTAGCTCAATTTTTTTTTTTTACAGAACCTACAGTTCTATGGGAGAGCCTCATTGAGTTCCCCACTCAGTTCGCCACTACAGTTGCCCAAGCAAAATTCCAACCCTCAGTCTACACATACCACTCCCCCTTTGACTATCCTAAGGCAACATCCACACTTACCACGGATTGCAACACATATTACACACTAAAAAAAATGAATTAAATCACTTAATACACTTCACACCACACAAATTTACATTACTTATAAACCACAAAAATTAGGCATATGCTTTAACACTTCAGTAGTAGGTGATTATTTGTGCTTTCAACAAAAACTCAGCACTCACTTAAGAACAATATATGTTGATCAACTTAATCACAATAGAATGTAACTTTTGCTGTAACTTTAATGTATGGAAACTGTACATGAACAAACTACCCCTTAAAAGTTACGCTGCTTTCCGGAACTATGAACTTAATAATGAACACACACACTGCTTAAATTGTTGGAAGGAAAATCAGAAAGGTCAAATGGGATCCTCTTAAGTGTGCCAGAATGTAAACAAATATATGACTACAACCTGATCTTATGATCTTTTCATGTTTCCTAGTCTAATACATAAAGAAACGTGATATCTTTAATAGTAAGGTTAAAAAACGTACTAATACACTTATTTAATGAGTAATTTGTACTAAGCTAAATGCTTTGGAATTAGAAAGTAACATTTTAAAAACTTGATGAAATTGTGCTGGAAAGAAAACACACACTCTCTCTCTCTCTCTCTCTCTCTCTCTCTCTCTCTCTCTCTCTCTCTGCATCATGCTGACTGCAGTCAAATATTCCCACATATGATACACGGTGTATTTCACTAGTATTTTTGTCTCTGCAGTAAGCTTCAAACGGGTGAGTTGTAACCTGTGAATTATTCTAGTGAAATTCCTGTACTTCACCCTGAATGATGGAGTGATTCTCTACAAGATCACACACAACAAGATATTCATGTACTTTCAGTTCTTATTTAGCGATTTTAAAAGTCTGTGACTGCTTTTGGGAGATGCATGAGTGAGGTAGGAGCTCTTGTGAACTCGATGTAAACACATCAATGAAATTATCTGTTAATTTTGTTATAGTCTCTAGAATTACCCCTCCTGTAGTTAACCAACACTTATATGTAATTTCATCAATACAGTTGTACCAAACAGTCAATCAGTCAGGCTTGTCAAACTTGGATATTAGGGACATGCGCCTAAGAAATGCTGGGCATGTAGGATTGTATGCAACAAATGCTACACAGTGCTTGTATGATGATTGTGTGTGTTCTTCACACTTTGTTCTTTCAGGTTACACCCTTCCACTATCAACTTAAAATTCTGGTGTGACACACACATACAAACAGCATGTGTTATACTGATATAGGCTAGAACACAGTGCTTTGGCTGTGATTCGGAGAGTTTTGAGAATTCAGTATTTACATCTTGGTATGCATCTTTGAAATATGTATACAAACACTGCTTTGCCTTATGTACTCCAATTCCATTTTCTTTCACAGACACGCCCTCTGTTTTTCCTGGAATCACACAGCTCACATTCTGATCACAGTAAAAGTCAAGTATTTTTTCACACAGTGTCTTACCTGGCTTTGGATTTGAGGTCACTAATATACCTCATTCTGCAGATGAATGTTTTGCTCTTCGTACCATGTAATCTGAAGTGGAAAAGTCTTTCATGGTTTTTCTTATTCTCCATCTCTTTGGAAGTTCTGTACTGTCAAAATATGAGTTTTGTCACCTGTACAGTTGTGTATTGTGAAAATTACCTTTCAGCTGAGCTATGATTTCTCTTTCTCCATTATTTCACACTTTTTGCAGTTGTGCCACATGGGTTTGCTCCAACAGTGAGGCAACCTTTCTTAGTTTTTGCTTGGGTACTTTTTCTCCTGCTGATGCCTATTTTTCTTGACAGGAGATTCACCTAAATACTGAAGGCTAGTATTTAAAGAATCCAGTGCCATGTCTGATGCTGTTTCGTCTTCACTGAGAATCTCCTCCTGAAGTATATAACACAGATGAGGCAACACCTGCAGAGGTTGATGAGTTTTGTGGTATATGGTTTCTACATTTGCTGCAAATTTTTACACCTAAAAATACATTAGGACACTCATTTACCATTCACTGCTGACCATTCCTCAAATTCTTCTGTACTATTGCATGACCTTCTTCTTTAAATGGATTGCAACAGTATAATTTTGACTTTAAATCCATTTCTTACAAATTATTACTAAATACTACTTCACAGCGTCTGTATACTACAGTTTGAGTAAACGGACCACATCCATAAATCAAGCTAATGATGTTTGGTTCAAATAAAATTTTCTCTGATTGACTGTTCACAGCAAGAAATGTACACCAATTTGTCAGAATAATAGTAACTGCTATTGTCTGCTGTTCTGGAAAAGAAAGATGCATAGCTGCTTACTGCATTTTGTTAGTGTAGTGATGTAAATGAAATAATTTTTTTGTCATGATGCCTTTGGTGTGCCAACTTGATATATATAAATTGAAGGTGGGGTATTTTGAGATAGTTGAGGTCAGTGATCTTGAATAAGAAAATTCTTAGGAACCCACCATGTTGCATATCAATGTCGAGCTCATCTCATTAGCTTTTCAGTGTTACAAGTTTCATTGCTCTACCTGGATTAGAACCATAATTATAGTCATTTATGTTGAGGCAGGTGCACGTAAATTTCACATAATTTCTAAACTGTGGAGCAGATACAGGTGCCTGGAATTGACCCACAGAGGTGGGGGTCATGCATTAAGGTCATACATGCTACTGAGGCAGCACACTGACGAAGTGCGGCAACAGCATAGGCCAGCTAGAACATATTCAGTGAATGTTTAGGAAGGATCATCATGGTTAGCACAGGTGGCAGTGAATTGGCGATGGCATGCTGTTTTCCCTGGATTCCATGGTCAGCCAGCCAGCTGTGCTGGATGTCTCACACCAAGGAGTGTGGCTGGAAATTGCCTGGCAGAGGCCATGCGACCCAACACACAATTCTGCCCAAGATCTGTTGCTGAACTTTCCACTGTTGGTACATCATCAGACCTGTCTATCCTATTTTACGGACTATAAAACCCATTTTTTTCTTTGAAAAATTGCCTCCAAAATTCAGGCCAGGGTAGGAATGTTGAGGCTCTCTTGGCACAGCAGGACATTTGCCTCCTTAACACTGGTGCTCCCACATATTTTAGCTTGACTCATGGCACATACTCGGCCATTGACCTCTCTCTTAGTAGTCCAGGTCTTCTTCCATACTTCAGTTGGAGGGTCCACGACAACCTCTGTGGTAGCGACCACTTTCCTATTCTGGTTTCTCTTCTTCACTCCCAACCCCGTGACCAGCTGCCACAATGGTCTCTTTGTGGAGCTGATTGGGCAGCCTACTCCTCAGCTACTATCACCATTTCTCCGCTTCCTGGTGATATTCATTTGGCAGTGGATGAGGTCACTATGGCCATTGTTTCTGCTGCCAAGGCAACTGTCCCCTGCTCTTAAAGTACCCTAAGGCATAAGTCAGTCCCTTGGTGGACACCAGAGATTGCAGAAGCTATCCGGGACCGCCGGTGAGCCCTGCAACGAAACTGGCGTCATCCTTCCCTAGAGAATCTGGTTGCCTTTAAACAGCTGCGGGCCCGGGCTCAGCGGTTAATCCAGCAGAGCAAATAGGACTGCTGGGAACAATATGTTGCCACCATAGGTTCTGGCACCTCCCCATCTCAGGTGTGGTTGCGGGTTCGGCGCATTTTTGGCTTTTGCCCTCATGCGTCTGTCCCTTGCCTTTCTCTTCAGGGTACATTTTGTACTGATCCAGTCGGCATCTCCGAACATCCGGCACAGTACTTCGCTCGTATTTCCGCGACAGCAGGCTACAGCTCAGAATTCCGTGCCATTAAAGAGCAGGCTGTGCATACGCAGTTGTCGTTTTGCACACACCGCTGGGAACGATACAACGCCCTGTTTAGTGGATGGGAGTTCAAAAGTGCCCTTACAGCTTGCCCCGATGCCTCTCCAGGTCCAGACCGAATTCACAACCAGTTTCTTCGCCATCTCTCAGCGCACTGTCAGGATGAATTACTCGCCCTGTATAACCGCATCTGGACGGAGGGAGTTTTCCCAACTCGTTGGCAGGATAGCATTACCGTCCCAGTGCTGAAACCTGGTGCAGATCCACTGCTGGTTGATAGCTATCACCCTATCAGCCTTACCAACGTTATGTGCAAACTCCTGGAACGGATGGTGAGTCTGCGGCTCATGTGGATCCTTGAAGCTCGGGGTCTCCTAGCCCAGCAACAGTGGGACTTCCGTCAGAGCCGCTCAGCGATCGACAATTTAGTCTCGCTAGAGTCGGCTATTCGTATAGCTTTTACTCGGCGAGAACATCTGGTTGCTGTTTTCTTTGATCTTCGGAAGGCGTATGATACCACCTGGCACCATCATATCCTTGGCACACTGCACAAATGGGCCTTACCGGGTCCACTTCAGATTTTTCTACGGAATTTTCTCTCCAATCGCTCCTTTCGGGCTAGAGTTGGCACACTATTAGCTCTGCTCATATTCAGGAGAATAGTGTCCCACAGGGCTCGGTTCTCAGTGTTCCCTTCTTTTTGGTGGCGATTAATGTTCTTACAGCTGCGGTGGGCTCATCTGTCTGTTCCTCTCTATATGCCAATGACTTTTGTCTTTATTACAGTTCCCCAAGCATCAGCGTCACTGAACGGTGGCTGCAGGGAGCTATCCGTAAGGCACATTTTTGGGCATCCAACCATGGTTTTCAGTTCTCAGCCTCTAAGACCCGAGTGATGCACTTCTGTCATCGTCGAACGGTCCACCTCCATCCAGAGCTCTACCTTGCCAATGAACTCCTTCGTATTGAGGAGACGCATCGCTTCCTTTGCATGCTATTTGATGCTCAGCTCAATTGGACACCTCATCTTTGCGAGCTTAATCAACGGTGCTGGCGGCACCTCAACATCCTTCGCTGCCTCAGCCACACCATTTGGGGGGGCTGCACGAACAACCCTCATACAGCCCTACGAGGCCTTAGTCCAGTCCCGTCGCGACTACGGGAGCGTGGTGTACGACTCAGCAGCACATTCAACGTTGCAGATCCTCCACCCGATTCTCCGTTGTGGCATCAGACTGGCGACAGGTGCCTTACGCACTAGTCTGGTGACTAGCCTTCTTGTAGAAGTTTGAATCCCTCCCCTATGATTCCTCTGACAACAGTTGCTTGCGTCGTACATCGCCTGCGTCCATGCCTCGCCCCACCACCCAAACCGCAGGCTCTTTTTTTTCCATCTTCTGCACTGCCGTCCCCACGATGGCGGCCTAGGTCAGGTCTCCCGATCGCGGTCCGCGTTCGTTCCCTTCTCTCGTCACTAGAGTCCTTTCCCCTTCCTCCATCCTTCCAGCACTCTTCTTCTACCCCTCCTTGGTCCCTCCCTCGCTTGCGGCTTTGCTTGGATTTGTCGTGCGATTCCAAGTCCTCTGTTCCACCTGCCAGTCTTCGTCAACAATTCCTGGCTCTTCTTGCCTCGTTTCGCGATGCAGATGTAGTCTACACCGATGGTTCTGTGGTCGATGGACGCACTGGGTTTGCTTTCATCCACGGCGACTATGTTGAGCAGATTCTCTGCCTTGTGGGAGCAGTGTTTTCACTGCGGAGCTGGTTGCTCTTTATTGTGCACTCGCTCACCTTTCCTCCTGCCCTGGGGAGTCTTTTGTCGTATGCAGTGACTCCCTGAGTGGATTGCAAGCACTCGACCAGTGTTTCTCTCGGGACCCTTTGATGCGCGGTATTCAAGATGCTGATTCTGCTCTCACTGAGTGTGGTCGTTCAGCGATGTTTGTGTGGACCCCGGGCCACATCGGCATTCCAGGAAATGAACGTGTCGATCGGTTGGCCAAGCAGGCCACCACTTCGCCACCCCTGGAGCTTGGTCTCATGGAAAGAGACCTCTGGTCAGCCCTACATTGCAAGGTCTGCAATGTCTGGAGCTCTGAATGGTCTGTCTTGAACACGCCAAATAAGCTCCGCATGGTAAAGTCGTCTCCGAATTGGGCATACGCGGTTGACCCACAGCTATCTCCTTCGTTGTGAGAACCCGCCCAAGTGTCGCTGTGATGCAGGGCTGACAGTGGTCCATCTTCTGATGGACTGCCCCCTTGCGGCAGTCCTTTAATTTACCAGCTGCACTTCCTTTAATTCTCGGTGACGATGCCTCTATAGCTGACTCAGTTTTACGTTTTATCTGTGCAGCTCGGTTTTATCACTCGCTCTAGTGTGGGTGCTCTCGCATGATTTCTCAGGCTACACCCACTCCAGCGACTTTTAGTTGTGACATGGATACCAAAATAGTGTTTTATGGTAACAAGTTGTGTTGGTACCTCTATCAACGCTTTCTAGCTGGAGGTTCTTCATTTGTAGTTGAGTGGTTGACCTTTTACCTGATCCATCAACCACTATAGTCTGTTTTACTCTAGTCAACTATTTGCTCTGCTCCTTTTAAGTGTCCTCTATTTTGTGTTACTGCGGTGTTCATTTTAGCTCTGTACCCCTTGGTGTTCCCTCCCTCTGGGTGCAGAGATTACACTTTTACTGTATAGGTCTTTTACAAGTATGTCTGTTTTTAACTGGGGACTGATGACCTCGATGTTTAACCCCCATCAAACCCCAAAACCAACCAACCAACCAACCGAGCTTTATGAAGCAGCATGCTATTTTTAACAGAAAGATATCTTCAGATGTAAAAGTAACTTTGAGCGCACTTCAGGGGAGTGTTACAGGATCATTATGTTTCACAACATATAGACAGGGCTATTATAAATGATTGAAACAATGTCTTAAATTGACTGTAACTACATTAATTGACATATTGTCATAAAACTCAAAAAGTTTTGTATTGTTGCAGCCGCACTTCAGATTCCTGCGACAAGCACACAGCAGTGAGCAGTTAGGCAAGATGGCGAACGGTTCCGGTATCCGTACCAGATAGGGTTGATAGAAGAGATAGAGAAGATCCAACGGAGAGCAGCACGCTTCGTTACAGGATCATTTAGTAATCGCAAAAGCGTTACGGAGATGACAGATAAACTCCAGTGGAAGACTCTGCAGGAGAGACGCTCAGTAGCTCGGTACGGGTTTTGTTGAAGTTTCAAGAACATACGTTCACCGAGGAGTCAAGCAGTATATTGCTCCCTCCTACGTATATCTCGCAAAGAGACCATGAAGATAAAATCAGAGAGATTGGAGCCCACACAGAGGCATACCGACAATCCTTCTTTCCATGAACAATACGAGACTGGAATAGAAGGGAGAACCGATAGAGGTACTCACGGTACCCTCCGCCACACACCGTCGGGTGGATTGCGGAGTATGGACGTAAAAAAGCATATGTTGTGCTTGAAATGCATTCACAGTTTGCTGTAAGATTGCAATGACACTTCAGAATGAAGTTCAACAAAGAACCACCAACTGCCAGTTCCATTTAGCAATGGTATGCACAGTTTAAAGCTTCAGGATACCTCTGCAAGGACAAATCAACAGGTTGAGATGCAGTGAGTGAAGAAAGAATTGACCTCGTGTGGGCAAGTTTCACACTTAGCCCATAGAATTTGATGAACAGAGCAAGCAGAAAGCTGAACATAACGCGACTGACCATTTGGAAAATCGTATGGAAACAACTGAAGCTGAAGCCTTACCACTTGCAATTGCTGCAAGCTCTGACTCCTGGTGATAAAGTCAGATGTTTTCAATTTTTGGCACAGTTGCAACAGTTTATGGAAGAGGACGGTTTTTCATGAAAAACTCATTTCAGTGATGAAGCAACATTTTCGGTGAATGGCACAGTGAACAGGCACAATGTGTGAATCTGGAGCATAGAGAATCCCCACACTATCGTGTAGCACATTTGAGATTCAGAAAGTTAATGTGGTCTTTATAGTCTCACAGTTTGAAGTTTTTTCTTCTGTAGGAAGACCATTACAGGACATGTGCATCTGGACATGGTGGAAAATTGGATCATGCCACAACTGGAGACTAATAGTGTGGACTTCATCTACCAACAGGGTGGTGTTCCACCCCACTTCCATGATGGCATTCATGAATTCCTGAACAGAAATTGAGAAACTGATGGATCAGTCATGGTGAGGTTGATGATCATCAATTCATGTCATGGCCTCCACACTATCCTGACATAAACCCATGCGATTTGATTCTGTGGGGTTGTGAGAAAGATCCAGTGTTTGGGTCATCTCTATGAACTAACCTACTAGAACTGTGTGCTCGCATTAACAGTGTTTTTGTACAGATTGATAGAAACTCATTATGCTGCATGTGGGAAGAACTTTATTATTGACGTGGTATCAGCAGAATCGGTGGGAGTCTCATATAGAACAATTGTAATATATTAAAAAAAATTAAAGTTTTTCTTTTTGTGTGCAGAGCCCTATGATAATATGTCAAATAATATAGCTACAGAAAATCTGTGAAATCTGTTCAGTTATATCTAATAACCCTGTAAATAACCTAATGGATAACACTGGAAGCTGCATGAAGCTGTTCACAGGTGATGCTTTTGTATATAGAGAAGTTGCAACACTAGAAAATTATAGTATAATGTGGGAAGACGTGCAGAGGATTGACACTAAGTTTAGGAATTGGTTGTTGACCTACAACATAAGCAAATGTAATGTGTTGTGCAAAAACAGATGGAAAGACCATCTGTTGTTTCATTACCAAATTGCAGAAGAACCACTGGACAAGTTAAAGTTGGTAAATACCTGGTAGCATGTGTACAGAACAATTTGAAGTGGGAGGGCCACAAAAAACTAATTATAGGGAAGGCAGATGGCATACATATTCATTGGAAGAATCATCGGGAAGTGTGGTCCACTAACAAAGAAACCTTCGCAATGACTGATACTTCAATATTGCCCTTACCAGATAATGTTCATGCAGGAAGTGGAGAATATCCAAAGAAGAGCATCACATTTTGTCATGTTTGTTTAGCAAGTGTGAAAGTGTCATGAAGATATTCATCCAACTCGAGTGACATATGCTACAAGAGATTCATTGTGAATCACGGTTGGTTTACTGTTAAAATTCTGAGAGCATATGGTCCTGGAAGAGTTGCTCAATATATTGTCTCCTCCTACATGTATTTCACAAGGGGTGTACAGAGAAGTTGTCCTCCTGGTTTCATGGGTAGGATCTACAACTACAGACCGATCTGTCTCAATAATGGAATGTGCAGACTGCTCAAAAGGATGATTGACCAATAATTGCTTTGGTGTAATCTCAGGTTTTCTTGGCATTATTGATTATGGTGTGCTCATGGATGTTCAGCCAAACTAAGCTGACCATTGCTTTGACTGAGTGGCACCTGTGGAGAGTGACCTTGACAGGGGTACGGAGGGTCATGGCAAATATCAAGCATGGTGGAAAGATTAAAGTAATCAGATTTGGTTGTGAGGCTGCAGCAGTCTCTTCAGACAGACCTGAATGCTTCACTGATGACTGTTATGATCCCAAGAAATTTAGCTCTTTTTGCAATGCTGTAGTGGGAAAACAAAATGAAGCAAACTGCAGAAACTGTCCTTCAATTTTTAGTTTCATCCCAGACTGGTGGAGGTTTCTCCCTATCTGCTAAGCCCATGTTTTTTGTGTGGTACTGAAAATGTATGTGGATAAATCTCTTCACTCGGTAAACTACGAAGTGTTTCTGTCTTAAAATGATGACCTGTATACAATCCAGACCATTACTCCCTTGTGCTAAACTAGGAAATGATAGCAATGTGAGTGTGTATAACCCCAGCGATTACAGTTTACATTGGCACCAAATAGAGCAGTTACACACCTTGAGGGAGTCACCTTAATCTGCAAACTCTTTATCTGCCCTCTTTCTCCTCCTGCTCCCTGCAGTGTTGAGCTAGAATGGACCTGCAGTAGAGCCTGCCTCATAAAAGGTAACTCAAGGAGTGTTATATATTGTCAAGCTTTATATTGATGACTCAGCTACTATTAGGACAGCTGTCAGTATTAGCTCAGACCATAACCTTTCCCTCAGCCTTTTGGCTTAATTATTTGTGGTCCCTTTTTAAGATTTCACTTCCCCTTCTCTAAATTTCACATCAGTGTGAGCTGTTTGGGGAATGGAGCCGTACAAGATGCATTATTTATTCACCGTGTGCTGTGATCCCATGCACCTACTCTTAGTGGATTTATGTTCACACCCAAATTCCAGCACATCAGCCAATCTGTCACAGGGTGGTCATCATGCACCAGCACGTTTGTACCCCATGACAATGCAGGTATCGCACTGCCGATACCGGAGTTGCACATTCCACATGTTTGCCAAGGAGATGGTGCCTGCCTGAGTCAGAGCACCAGGGCTCTGGGCAATGGACGTGCTGTCTTTGTTATGGTAGGGTAGCCCCCTTGGGGCGAACCTCTGATTAGAGTAACTGGCAGCAAGGCAGCTGATCCACAATGAAACAGATCAAACGCATCTATACTGGTGCCAGCTCAGTGATCTCAGCAGGTATGTAACAAGATTTCAATGCAGATGCTTACAATAGCATGGTGTTTCCATTTTTAATCAAGCCATAGGATGAAAGTTGGACAAAAAGTAAGGAGGTAGACAGTTCACCCAGGTCGTGGTATGCTCCAGAACTGATGGAGAATCTTTCACAACAACTAAACCATTGTGTTTCACTGAAAATATTGAGGAAGTTTTTGGAAAAGTTGCTGCAATATAGAAAATGATAAATGGATGTCTGTTGAAGAAAACTTTAATGCTAACCAATCACAGACACTTCAGGCTGATGACATGCTTTGGGATGTACCGGTTACAATTTCTCAACAAGATTCAAGGTCTCATCTTCCATTGGGACCTAACATTACAGACAGGCAAAGAAGCTACTCTCAAGTGCCGCAGAGTACATTTTGTTCTTCACATTCAGAGAAGACCTAAGGATAATAGAGTGGACCTGGAGTTTTCATCCTGAAATTTGATGGAAACATCTTACCTGAGATAGGAAGGTCATGGCTTTTGGATGGGATGTAAAACCCTATCTTCCTGAACCTATGAGATAGTGTAGGTGCCTGAGGTTTTGTACATATTCTCTCCTGCTGAACATACCTGTGGAGCATGTATAAGGACAATGCATGAAGCAGACCTTGCCAACAACCTGTAATTCTGAACACCCTACATGTGTCAACTGCCCAGAATACCACTCCTCTGTCACCGTAATCTCCGGGCATGCTTCAGTGACCACCATGCAGTGCGGCTGTGGAATTTGGTGTGTTTGGGAGAATGGGGGCTTTGGTTTCACCGCCTGGACCGTGAGGAAGGTACACAGAAAAAAAAACCCTGAAAGTGTGCATGCTACCTGCTGATGAGGTGAATTTAAAAAAAAAGTTCTAGCAGGCAACTTCTGGGGCACCTGCTGCTACCCTCCCCTCCCCTCCCCCAAGTTGTAGAAGACTTGCTCAGGCTGTATGGCTCTGCCTGGGTTGACATTTGTTTCACTAGCATCTCATGGGATCCCTATGGAATGGTTTCATCAAACTACTATTGCCGACGGGATGGATGTACCGTCAGGTAGTACTAACTCCCACTCATCAAAGAGAGCTCTGTTGGTCAGTCCTCCAGAGAAGAAGTCTCCGAATCATAGTAATAGGACATTATTGTGCAATAACATGTTTATTGTAATCAAGAGAACCGGGGGAACCTTCGAGAAGGTCTCCCCTTTCTATATTCACAAGGCATTGGAGGGTATTGCTGGATCCCTAAAAAAGTGTCAAAGGACTTTGTAATGGAACACTTCTTGTTGAAACTGCTAATTCAAAACAAGTATCTAAGCTTCTGGGATGTAAGGCCTTAGGTGACTGCCGAGTCGAGGCTGAGTTGCATAACCCCTTAACTTTAGGAAAGGCATGGTTACCTGCTCTGATATAATAGAGATGAACCCCGCAGAGTTATGTGAAGAATGGAAAAATATGGGCATCACGGAAGTGAAGAACTGTATGAAGAGTGTCAATGGCATGTTGGGAGAATCTACATCATTTATCCTAACATTAATAGAGATGAACCCCGCAGAGTTATGTGAAGAATGGAAAAATATGGGCATCACGGAAGTGAAGAACTGTATGAAGAGAGTCAATGGCATGTTGGGAGAATCTACATCATTTATCCTAACATTTAGTACTCCAGAATTACCTGAAGGCATCCTTGCAGGCTATGTCTATATTAAGGCTCACCCATTTCTTGCTAACCCAATGTGATGCTTCAGATATCAAAGATTTGGCTATACCATTGTGGGATGTAATGGGAGGGCTGTGTGTGGAAATTGAGGAGGCTCAACTCATGAATCAGGCAATTCTTATACACTTCCTCTGAAATGTATAAACTGCTCTGGGGATCACCCGCTATGGAGTAGGAAGTGTGCGGTTTACAACGAGGAAAGGAAAATTCAGAAGCTGAAAGACACGAGAAGCTAAAAAGCTAAAAAAAGATTTCAAAGCAACCTCTGGTTTTTGATACTTTTTGCAATGGCCCTTATAAAGCTAATTTCCAAGTGTGATACCTCCACACAAATCCAGGCCACAGATTCAAGTATGAGCACATGCACTTGTCGGTTTACCTGTGGGGAAAATGCTACTCTTGAGCCAGAAATCATTGGGAAGTCATCGGTGATGGAATTACCACCAAAGCCACGTACCACTGCCCACCATCAGAAGTCTACTAAGCCATCCCCTCAACCCAAGCAACCAACTTCTCCCTTAAGTACGGAAAAGCATCCTTCAAAATTTCGTTCAGAGTCAAAGAAAGTGGCAGTTAAACCTTTGGGTCAGTGTAGTCTCTCCTAGTCAGATGGGAACTACGCTCTTGAGGATATGGACTTCCAATTGGAGGAACCAGAGTGCCAGGAACTGCCTAACGTCCTCCCTGACCTCCTGTGTAAATCACCACCTCTGAGGGAGAAAGACGAGGTCAACCATTGGTAATCAGTGGCTGCCACAGGGACATCTGTGTTGCAGTGGAATTTCAGGTCCTCGTCCAGGAGAACCTATTTTGCACCTGCTTACAAGAAACTCATTTTAGTCACAGACACACCTGCATTATGGGGTTACTCCCCCCATCTCCTGCAGAGAGGACGATATTACTGGAGAAAGGGCTAAAGATGGAGTGGCTGTTTTCATTGATGACAGATGCTACTCCTCTCTTGTCTCTCTTACTGCGGCCATACAGGCAGTTGCCATGGAAGTTCTAGCACCATTTAAAATCCCAGTGTATTCTTTATATCTTCCACCTCATGATACTTTGGATGCAGACGCACCGACAGAACTCTTCTCAGCACTCCTGTGTTCAGTCCTCCTTGTGGGGGACTTCACTGCAAATAATGTGCTGTGGGGCTCGGTTAGCTCTTGCTTCAGGAGTCAAATGATCAAGCGAGTCGTCCATTCTGAGAATATCTGCCTTTTGAATTATAGTCAGATGACACACTTTTCTCACAGCTGCAGGGTCTTTTTCAGCCACTGATCTTTGTTTTTCCTCCCAAGCTATTGCAGACTCAATTAAGTGGGACATGGCTACAGATTTACATTCTAGTCACCACTTCCCATTGTTTGTCCATCTGCTGACAGTGGTCAACAGGAGACCACGAAGATGGACGATTTTAAGGGCAAGTTGGTTGCAGTACAGTCAACAGGCTGTTTTTGAGTAAAAGGATTGTGCACAAGAGGTGGTGTCCCATATCACTTGTGAGAGCCAACGGGCTGCCGCAGAATCCATCCCCATGTCTGGTAACCACCTCACATGACAGCCTGTATGTTGGTGGAATGACGGACAGTCTATACGTTTGCGGAATGACGACAGTCGCATGGCAATCAGAGTGAAACGAACAACTCTGTGGATCTTCAAACGCCGTACAACTACAGGAAACCTTCATGCCTTCAGATCTACAAGAGCACATGTTAGGCGATTACTAAAACAACAGAAGAGGGATTCCTGAAAGGAATTTGTGACTTCCATGAATCGGTCCACTTCCACTGCACAAGTTCGAGAATCAATGAGGCAGATTTCAGGCAAGGGCAGTACACATCTCCATAAGGTAGCTGAACGCTTTTTTATGGTCATTGTGTCATCCAGATAATCTCCTGTATTTCAGGTGTTTGGTAGGACTGCGGAGATGAGGAAGCTCCATTTCTTCTCGCATAATGAAGAAATCTACAACCTTCCATTCTCCATGTGGGAACTGAAATCAGCTCTGTCTGTGGCCAGACACACTGCTCTAGGACGTGATGAGATTCATTATGTCATGCTTCACCATCTGTGTCCTGAATTGAAAGAACAGCTCCTCTCTTGTTTGAATCAGATCTAGTTTGATGGACAGTACCACACGACTTGGAAGGAGGCAATATTAATTCCATTGTGGAAACCAGACAAGGACCATAGCACCCCTAACAATTACCGGAATGTATTGCTGACCAGTTGTGTGGATAAGACTCTTGAATGCATGGTCAACCACCGCCTCGTCTGGCTGCTCGAATCCTGAGGTCATCTGAGCCGGTCCCAGTGTGGTTTCAGGTGCTACCATTACACCCTTGACAACTTAATTCTACTGGAGGCGGCAATACAGGATTCCTTCTTGCACCAAAACCATTTGGTTTGTGAGTTTTTTGGGCCTCAAAAAAGCATATGACACTACTTGGAGATACAACATCCTTTGCCAACTCCATGAATGGCGACTACGTGGACATCTGCCACTTCTTATCCAATCCTTTCTCGAGGACTGGCGTTTCTGATATTGCATTGGTGATGCCTTGTCTGCACGCTATGTTCAAGAGAATGGGGTCCCCCAAGGCAGTATACTCAGTGTCACATTGATTGCCATTGGTATCAATGGCATTTCCTCCACAGTCGGGAGCCCTGTCAAATGCTCTTTGTTTGTGGATGACTTCACGGTCTTCTACTCTTCCTCGGATCTTACAATGACGATGAGGCAGATACAGCTGACCATTAGGAGGCCAGAAACCTGGGCCAGTACAACTGGTTTTCAGTTCTCACCAGAGAAGACTACTTGTGTCAATTTTAACAGTGCTCATCGAAGGTTTAACCAACCAGTGCTCACAATGGAAAACAGTATTTTACGTTTCCAGAAAACTGTGCACTTTTGGGTTTATTATTTGACTCAAAATTAAATTGGCTCCCACTTCCGAATATGCTATGGACAAAGGGCTTCCAGTCATTGAATATTTTGAAGTGCCTTAGTGGAAAAGCATGGGGGAGCTGATGGGTCCTGCCTCCTGCAGTTTTATAGGTTATTTATTCAATCACGTTTAGATTATGGCACTGTGGTCTATGGATCAGTCCATATTTCCTACCTCAAATGTTACACATTGTTCATCATGAGGGCATTCGGATATCGACTGGAGCCTTTCGGATCAGCCCAGTTCAGAGTCTATGTGCAGAGGCTGGCCAACCTCCACTCTGGATTCAGTGACATATCATTTTGGCTCGACAGGCACTGAAAATCGCAGTGTCTCCTCAGGCATTGGCATTTAGTGCAGTGGTCCAACCCAACTTTGAACGGCTGCTCAGGAATCGGCCCTATGCAACCAAGCCATTTGGGATATATCCTACTGACTATTTCGAGGATCTGGATCTATCAGACCTCCAAATACACAGCCAGGGATGGAATGTGTTGCTGCCTTGGTGTCTTGAGAGGCCCAAAGTGATCTTAAGCGTGATACGGTACAAGAAAACGTTTACTCCAGATGACGTTTTTACAACTTCATTTTCTTCCATTTTAAATATATACCACACTTTTATCGTTGTTTGTATAGATGGACCCCAGCAAGAGAATTTACTTGGTTGTTCCTCTGTTTTCCTTGAATAGGGTTTTCAAAGTGTGTCTTCCGGAATAATTTACAAACTATGATTTGGAGTTGTATGGCATTACAGTGGCACTGGAGAGGATTCACAAACATCAGCGTACAAGGTTTCTTGTCTGTTCTGACTCACTTAGTGCACTACAAGCATTTCACCAAATGTATCCAGTAGACCAGTTGACTGAGCTCATCCATGACTACTTGCAGCGGCTCCAACACCATGGCAAGGAGGTGGTATTTTGCTGGGTATGTTGCCGCATCGGGTTACAGGGAAATGACATGGCCGATAAAGTAGCCAAGGAAGCATGTTGGGATGATGATGTCTGTCAGTGTCCCATCCCATTGCATGCCATCATCTCATTTTCTGACAGACACATTATGCATCAGTGGGAGACTGAATGGTTGCAGGTGACAGAAAACAAAGTGCAGCCACTCAAATTGTCCACACAGGCATGGCGGACTTAATGTCAGCCTCACTGCTGGAAGGAGGTTTTGCTTACCAGGCTGCACATTAGACATAGTCCTTTTAACACATGGCTTCCTCCTCTGGTGGGAGGATCCACCACTCTGTGCAGTTTGTGGTGTGCCATTTTCAGTTCAGCATATTTTTGCAATGTGTGTCCTATGTACTGATATCAGGGCAGCCCTCAGTCACAACAGAGATCGACCGACCATCCTTGCCAATACTGATTTCTGTGTTACAAGAGTGGTGAAATTTTGTGAAGTGTCAGGGCTCATCCCTAATTTGGTGGGGAAGGGTGCCAGACTTTAATGCATTATCAAGTGCCCTGCATGTGGGGACAGCCTCCATTCCCACCCATGAGATTGGCATGCTGAATTTTCGCCAGGGCACTAATGACGTCGATGTTGCGCGTCCATCACCTCAAATCATAATAATAATCATCATCAAAAAACTCAAACAACTCCACCCAATTGACATGACATCAAATTTTGCAAACATTGTGGTAAAATCCTCACCTAACACTATGACAGTGAGGTCTCAAAAACCAACTCAGTCACTAGCCACATTTCAAAGCTTGTTTTTAGTCAAGAGAGATGATATGAGCTCTCTTGACCCTCAAACCCACAGCACCAGTGGTAACCACCCCACCAATGCAACAGGAGACACCTCGGTCTCCTCCATCATCAGCAGGGGAGAGGACACCTGCCAAGGTGGCCCCCCTTCCAGAGTGAAACAGACCAGCAGTCTTAACACCAACCAATGGCTGAAAGAGCCACAGGCTGCGGGTTATAAAAAAGAGTGGTCATCTTCTATCGCAGACGTCAAGACAGGAAAATCCTCGAATAAAGTGAAACCTCACAGGGACAAAAAGGAAATTGAATGTGAAACCAGATTCTTCTTTACCTGTTCTGGTTTACCTGTTGTCCCCACCTCAGTGGAGCATGAATCAACAGCAAAATAATTCATAGTGCGGTTTCCCCTTCACAGCTTTCTCAGATCCCAATCTGATGTCTTTGAATGAAATTGTAATAGCTGCCATCACTACCTGGCTGAACTCAGTCAACTGATGGCTACTTTGCAGTCAGTTTGTCAATTCAGGAAGCATAGTTCTCAGAAACTCAACACCCTAACGTTAAAAATTAAAAATGAGCAATTGTTACAGTAAAAATCACATTAATACTAGTAGGGCATCTGGAGGAGCTTACACTCTCATACAGTGAGACACTTTCAGTGAGCAGGTGGAATTTGATGGTTCCCTGTAGGGTTTGACCTCCATTTTTCAAAATTTACCCGAAGAGCAAGCCAATTGGGGAAGGGCGCCGCACATGGTGCATTGTGTCCATCGTGCACAGAGACCTATCGCATCCTTCGTCAATGTGGATCTGCACCTCTGCTCATTCTCCAACTGTTGGTCGAGGTCACCCCCCTGGGGGCATATTTTTCCATCAACTGTGCAGTATCGTTTCCTACACTGCCGATGATAATGGACTTGTTTGCTTGGTTGCACCTGATATCCAGCACGGTAGCCAGTCCGCTGTGGTGGGACTGCCATGTACCCTGTTGGTTGTAGCCCCCTGACCACACAGGGATCACTCTGATGTTGCCTGTGCCGTTAACTCCCCACGTATTCCAAGGGGTAGATGCCCATTCCCCTGGGGCATCAGGACTCCCAGCAATGGCCATCCTGCCAGCTGGCCATTGCTGTGGCTGGGTGGCACCTGTGGGGAGGGCCCCTGGTCGGAGTGGGTGGCATCAGGGTGGATGACCCATGATGAAGCATAGTACATCATCTCTTGCTGGTGGTCGAACACCAGCAGTCTGTAAGTGTTCACAGGCTCAATTCAATGCACAGAAGTACGATCCCAAATCGTTCCCCTCCCAGGCCACACCGTGGGAGGAACGTCAGGCTAAGGATGGCAGTGGCTCTTATTAGCCCTGGTACCTAGTATGTTAGAGAGATGATGGGGAATCTTTCATGACAATGAAGCCTCAGTGGTTTTGTTGAGCATTTAGAAGACAAGTTTGGGGAGGTGGAGGGCTTGTCCAAAATGAGATGTTGGTCAGTCTCGATCAAAACTCCATCATCTGTCCAGTCATGGGCATTACTCGCTTGTGACAAGCTGGAGGATGTTTCTATAACCATCATGCCTCATAAGAGCTTAAATATGATCCAGGGTATCATATTTGACAGGGACCTTCTTTTGCAACCCGAAGATGATCTGTGCACCAGTTTGGAACAGTGAGGTGTACATTTCGTTAGGCGTGTCCTCCGGGGTTCGAGGGATAATCAAGTCGCCACCAGTGCCTTCATCTTGGCCTTCGAGAAGGTCAAGATGATGGTTTACCACTGTGATGTAAAACCCTATATCCATCTCCCAATGCGTTTCTTTAAATGTTAGAATTTCGGTCATATGTCTTCACGCTGTACTTCCAGCGTCACATGTCGAGATTGCGGATGCCCAATACTCCATGTGCCCCACCTCCTATCTGTGTCATCTGTGGAGATCACCATTCACCCTGCTCGCCAGACTGCAGGATTCTCCTGAAAGAAAGGAAAATCATGGAGTACAAGACCCTGGACCGACCGACCTACACTGAGGCTAAGAGGAAATTTGAATGCCTGACAGCGTCCTACACTGCCACTACAACAGTTCTAGCACCATCATCTCTGCCAACCCGCTGTGACCTCTCAGAGCCAGAAGACTACACCTACCCCCTTGATGGTGGGGGGCACTTCCCTCCCTGTTGCTCCTGCACCACCTACTTCAGGAGCAACACCCCTCAACATCGGGGACATCCGTCCCCACTTCTAAGCTGGAGAAGTGTAAAACTTCTTCGGCTGTTCTTGCTATGAAGGGGTCCCTTGGGTTTCTGCTAGTGGGAAAGATGAGGCCCGCCAGTGGCAGAAGAGCCCAAAAGGAGCTGGTCGCAGGGCTTCATGCTCATCCTCAGTCGCGGAGACTGAATCAGTGAAGTCCTCCCAGCCAGGGAAACCCAAGGAACAGTAAGAGAAATCCAAAAAGAAGGTTACCAAGACCAAAGGAATTGCGGTGGCACCCACACCATCGCTACCTCCAAGCTCTGCGTCTGCGTCTGTGGATGAGGTGGAGATTCTGGCGTCCACAGAGAACTTAGATCTCGTCGAACCCTCAGACAATGGATATTGACTGCTCAGGCAAGAAGTTGGTGGCAGCAGGTGACCCTGAGGTGTAAACTGCCTCATTGAATGTTCAGTGCCTTCCCAGTCTCACGATGATGTCATCCTCTAGTGGAATTGCAGCGGTTTTTTCCACTACCTGGTTGAACTATGGCAACTGTTAAGCTTTACACCTGCTTTCTGCATTGCCCTCCAGGAAACCTAGTTCCCAGCAATGCGGACCACTGCCCTCCGTGGCTATAAGGGATACTACAGGAACTGTAGCGACTGTAATGTGTGTTAGGTGGAGTTTACTTTTATGTATTAAACACAGTATGTAGTGAACCTGTGCCCCTTCAAACCCCTCATGAAACTGTGGCTGTCAGAATAAGTGTGACACAGGAAATAACTGTCTGCAATGTATATCTTGCTCCAGATGGTGTAGTATCCCTGAATGTATTATCTGCACTGATTGATCAACTCCCTAAACCTTTCCTACTTTTGTGGTATTTTAATGCCCATAACCCCTTGTGGGGTGGCACCGTGCTTAGTGGCTGAGGCAGAGATGCTGAAACTTTACTGTCTCAGTTTGACCTCTGCCTCTTAAATGCTGGGGCCACCACACATTTCAGTGTGGCTCATGGTAGTTACTTGGCCATTGATTTAACAATTTGCAGCCCAGGACTTCTCCCATGTATCCACTGGAGAGTACATGATGACCTGTGTGGCAGTGACCACTTCCCCATCTTCCTGTCAGTGCCTTGGCATCAAGCCCACAGACGCCTCCCCAGATGGGCTTTAAACAAGGCAGACTGGGAAACTTTCACCTCTGCTGTCACCGTTGAATCTCCCCCACACGGGAACATTGATTTGATGGTTGAGCAGGTGATTACAACAATTGTTTCTGTGGCAGAAAACACGATCCCTCACTCCTTTGGGTGCCCTCAGCGAAAGACATCCCTCGGCTCGGTGGTCGCCGAAAATCGCTGAGGCAATTAAAGGAGCGTCAAAAAGCTCTACAGCGGCATAAGGGGCAGCCTTGCCTGGAGCATCTTATAGCCTTTAAATGGATCCGTGCTCACGTTTACCAAATGACTGAAGCAGGAGTGTTGGGAGAGAGATGTCTCGACCATTGTGTGCCATACGTCACCTTCCCAAGTCTGGGCAAAGATCAAACGTGTTTTTGGGTACCAGACCCCAATAGGTGTTCATGGTGTTAACATAAATGGCCTGTTATCCACCAACACAAACGCGATTGCTGAACACTATGCTGGAGTCGCTGCGTTGGAGAATTACACCCCAGCCTTTCGCACTCTCAAACGGCAGCTGGAAGGGAAAGTCCCCTCGTTTATTACATGCCACAATGAATCTTATAATGCCCAATTTACTGAATGGGAGCTCCTCAGTGCCCATGCGCATCGCCCTGACACGGCTCCTGGGCCTGATCGGATCCATAGCCAGATGATTAAACATCTCTCATCTGACTACAAGCGACATATCCGTATCATTTTCAACCGGATCTGGTGTGATGGCATCTTTCCATCGCAGTGGTGGGAGGGTACCATCATTCCGGTGCTCAAACCCAGTAAAAACCTGCTTGATGTGGATAGTTATCAGACCATCAGCCTCACCAACATTTTTTGTAAGCTGCTGGAACGTATGGTGAGTCAACAGTTGGGTTGGGTCGGGTCCTGGAGTCATGTGGCCTACTGGCTCCATGTCGGGGCGGCTTCCTCCAGGGTCGCTCTACCACTGTTAATCTTGTGTCCCTAGAGTCTACCATCCGAGCAGCATTTTCCAGACGCCAACACCCTTTTGCCATCTTTTTTGATGTACGAAAAGCGTATGACACAACCTGGTGATGTCATATCCTTGCCACAGTATACGAGTGGGACCACTGAGGCCCACTCTTTACTTTTATCCAGGATTTCCTGTCGCTTCGTACTTTCCATGTTCAAGTTGGTGCCTCCCATAGTCCCCCCATATCCAGAGAATGAGGTCGCGCAGGTCTCTGTATTGAGTATCTCTCTATTTTTAGTGGCCATTAATGGTCTAGCAACAGCTGTAGGGCCGTCCATCTCACCTTCTCTGTATACAGATGGCTTCTGCATTTCATACTGCTCCACCAGTACTGGTGTTTGCTGAGCAGCACCTACAGGGAGCCATCCACAAGGTGCAGTCATGGGCTCTATCCCATGGTTTTCAGCCGCAATTTCATGTGTTATGCACTTCTGTCAGCGTCGTACCATTCATCCAGAATCAGAACTTTACCCTAATGATGATCCTCTCACTCTATTGGAGACATATTGATTCTTAGGACTGGTTTTCAACGCCCGACTGACTTGGCTTCCTGACCTTCGTCAGTTTAAGCGAAAGTGCTGGCAGCATCTCAATACCCTCCGCTGCCTGAGAAACACCAACTGGGTTGCAGATCGCTCTACGCTGCTGCAGCTTTGCAGAGCCCTTGTTCAATCCCGCCTTGATGATAGGAGTCTGGTTTATGGTTTGGCGGCACCCTCAGCGTTGCGTTTAATCGACCCAGTGCACCACTGTGGTGTTCGCCTAGCGACAGGAGCTATTAGGATGAGTCCGGCGATCAGTGTGCTTGTGGAAGCTGGAGTGTCTCCATTGCAGGTTAGGTGTGCACAACTGCTGGCCAGTTATATAGTACATGTTCGTAGTTCTCCTGCGCATCAGAGTCACTGTCTCCTTTTTCCACCCACGGTGGTTCATCTTCCACATTGCCGGCCCAGTTCAGGGCTTCCAGTTGCAGTTTGTGTCCGATCCTTTCTTTCTAAGTGGAGTCCTTGCCTTTACCACCTGTACTTGAGGTCCATTCACGTACACCTCCATGGTGGACCTTTCACATGGCCCTAAGTACTCAGTTAGACCTGTGGCTCTCTGCTGCCACCTCCTCTCGGTTCTTGAAAAGTACCAAGGCTATGAAGTGGTTTACACCGATGGCTTGATGGCTGATGCTCACGTTGGCTTTGCATATGTCCATGGAGGACATATTGAACAGCATTCCTTGCGCAATGGCTGCAGTGTATTCACAGCAGAGCTGGTGGCCATATCTCATACTCTTCAGTATATCCATTCATGCCCCGAGGAATCGTTTCTTCTGCACACTGACTCCTTGAGCAGCCTACAAGCTGTCAACCAATGCTACCCTCGCCATCGTTTGGTAGCATCCATCCCGTCATTCAGTGGTGTTCGTATGGACCCGAGGACACGTCGGCATCCCAGGCAACAAACTTGCCGACAGGCTGGCCAAACAGGCTACGCGGAAACCACTTTTGAAGATGGGTATCTCCGAACCTGACCTGCAATCTGACCTACTCCGTAGGGTTTTTTGGCTGTAGGAGATGGAATGGCATAACAGTACACACCACAAACTGTGTATCATTAAGGACACTATGAAAGTGTGGAAGTATTCCATGTGGGCCTCTTGCAGGGAATCAGGTGTCCTCTGGGGGTTCCACATTGGCCACACTTGGGCGACCCATGGTTACCTCTTGCGCTGTGAAGACCGGCCCCAGTCTCGGTGCGGAGCCCGGTTGACAGTGGCCCATATTCTGGTGCACTGTCCCACTTTGACTGCCCAGCGACGAAATCTTGGTTTACCAGACTCATTGCCGCTCATTTTATCTGACAATGCCTCATTGGCTGATTTAGTTCTTCGTTTTATTCGTGGGGGTTGGTTTTATCATTTGATCTAAGTTTTAGTGCATGTCTTTTGTCCCTCTGTGTCCTCCACTCTAGTGCACAGTGGCTGGCTTCTCCTTTTTATTCTTGTGGTCAGCCAACCACTGTAATCAGCTTTCTTGTTTTACTCTCTTCTGTTTCCAGCGTCTCTGTTTTCTTGTCCTCCTTTGTTCCTTTTAGTGTTCGTTGCCTTTCCTTCATTCTTGTGGTTTTTCCTTTCTTCCCGTTTTGTTTTATACATCTCATCTCTTTCATTATCACACTTGTGGTATTGTTTTATTAGGAACAAGGGACCAGTGACCTCATAGTATGGTCCCTTCCCCGCCCCCCCCCCCCCGCCCCCCCTCTTTAAACCAACCAACCATCACTATATTGGAAGCTGGCCAGTCCATTTCACATATCAGAGAAACAGTCCGTAATATCTACTTGCCTTCCACACAGATGCATGCCATATAACGGGCTGGTGGACCTAGCGGAACAGCTGCCCCCATCCTTCTTCCTACTAGAGAACTTCAGTGTTGACACTTCTCTGCGCATCAGAAAAAGAAGTATGCCTACTTAACAGTGAAGTTACAACACATTTCAGTTCAGCCTACAAGACATAATAGGCCACAGACATTACAATCTGCAACCTGAGCATCTCACACTTGATGCAACTTAACATCCATGGGGACTTCTGTAACAGTGACCATTTTCCTATCACTCTCTTCTTTCTCAAACCAGTGACAATGGCATATGCACTACACTGGCTGCTTCGGAAAGCCAACTGTGAAGCTTTCACTTTGAAAGCAACTTTTGAAGCCAATGAAAAGAAGGATATCAAAGGAGTTCTACAAGATCCTATTGACACAATTATACATGCTGTGGAAGCAGCGATATCCTAGTCCTCAGGCCCTCCCCAATGGAAATCAATGCCATGTGGTCATAAGAAATAAATGTGACTATCAGAGAGTGTAGGAGGCCACTGCAGTAACACAAGCACCATCCTTTTATGGGACATTGAAAAAGATTCAAGGGATGTCAGTGAAAGCATAGTTTTTATTAAAATGGAGAAAGTGGGGGTGTTGGGAACAGTATATATCATCTGTGTGAGGCACACCCTCTCATTGCAAGTATGAACTAAACTCCACTCCATTTGCAGCCTACAGCCGTCCACAGTAGTTCCTTGCATCTCCTTCAACGTTGACGTCTGTACTGATCCCTTGGTTACTGATAAATGTCACTATTCATGAACCATAAAACCTGGTGGAGTGAAACTCCTTATCCTTCCTTGTGCAAGGCCTCGAATCATACAATGTTCAATTTAGTGAATGGAAGCTCCACAGTGTCGTAGCAGAGTGCCAAGACACAGCCCATGAACCTAACAAAATCAACAATGAAATGCTTGAATACTTTATCAACGACAACATAAAACACACCCTCTCATTGGTGGGAGAGAATTATTTCTATCCTGAAATCAGGAAATGAGACACAAATTTTGACTAATTACCAACTAAATGGGCTGTGTAAAATGTTTGAAAGAATGCTCAACTGATGGCTGTGTTGATGCCTGGAAGCCAGGGGAAAAAGAAATAAAAATAAAAAAAAAATTATGGAAATTTGAATGCAGCTCTCAGGTGATCAGTCCAGACCAACGGATGTGCCTGAAACCTGAAGTGTGCAATGTGTTCCCACATAACCGATAACTGGTCGCCATGTTCTTTGATCTGCAGAAGGCATACAATATCATCTGATATTATCACATCCTGTCCACACTGCACGAGTTGGGTTTCTGAGTTTGCTTACCCATCGTTATACAGAATTTCCTATCCCTCCCACTGTTCCAGGTCGGCATAAGTTCAAGTCTCACTGACCAATATGTAAAGCAAAAGCTGCCCCCATCCTTCTTCCTACTAGAGAAACTGCCATGGGACCCAGTCTCCCTGTCTTGTGTGTGGACACACTTTTCTTGAATCACAACTCTGTCAATATGCCCCCACAGAGTGCTAACTTTGGGGAGCCATACAGAAAGTGCAAAACTGCGCCCTGAATCATGGGTATCAATTTTCTTCCATGAAAACTTGTGTCATTAACTTTTGTCAACTCAGTGCTGTGCTTCCTCACCCAAAACTTTGCCTTGGTAACCAGTTACTTGAAGTTGTTCAAAATTTCAAATTTTTAGATCTTTTGTTTGATAAGTTAATAAGGTTACCAGATGTATGCCAGCTAAAGGCACATTGCATGAGGAAACTTAATACACTCAGATTTCTCTGCAACACCTTCCGTGGAGCAGACTACACATTTCTGCAGTTCTACAAAGCTTTGATTTTATCCCACCTGGAGTATGGATGTGTTGCCTATGGGTCAGCAGCACCATCAGTACAGTACTTGTTAGATCTGTCCACCACAGTGATTGATTGTTGGCAACTCAAGTCTCCCTTACAGCCCTCACAGACAATATCCTGGTGGAAGATGGTATCCCCCCACTGAGGATCAGACACAAATAGCTCTATGCAAACTATCTGATCACTGTATCAGATGCCCGCCCGTCCAAGTTACTTTACTCTGTTTCACAACCAACAGTTCCAACTGTTCATGCTGAAGAGTAGATGCCTATCCATTTTGGGGGACCAAGATGCCAGACACAGCCATTCTGCCAAGTGGCCTTTGCTGTGGCCAGATGGTGCCTGTTGTGAAAGCTCTTGCTTGGAGTAAGTGGCATCATGGCATTTGCCATCGTGAAACAAAGTGTCCTGTTTGTCCCAGCAGTATCTTACAATAGATAGCAGTTTAGTGCTAATTGTTATGAAGAAAACAATAAATTAGACACTGACACATTCATTCATTCATTTTAGGGATGATTTGCTTCCAGGAGAGGTCAAAATTGTGTTACTGCTCTTATGCGGAGCTGGGAGCTGTACTTCCTACACACCCCCCCCCCCCCCCCCCATACACCCACCCACCCACCCACCCACCACTCCCCAATGTGATGCTTTACATGCCAGTGCTCTGGGCAACCTCTGTCTAGTGTACATACGATCTGATTTGTGGAGACTATGGCCAGCCATTTCATGCTTCACTGCATTGCCACCTACCTGTGTCAGATGTGGGGATGCCACCCTGCCCAATCCCCAAAGTGTGCTGACTACCTCAACAAATGCAGAATATAGGAACTGAAGATCACAGATTGTCTCTCACATTTTGAAGCTCAGAAAAAATATCATCATTGGTATCCAGCCTGATACTGACTTTTGCCACTACTGTGGCCAGGTAATCAGTAGTATCTAGCATATTTACTCCTTCAACACAAATAAACCTGACCAGGGGTGATGGGCCTCCCATCTGATGGTTGCTGTCATACCATCAGTGGAAGTCTCATACTCACACCCAAATGGAGAAGCAGCTTCATCCTCCAGTGTCCATCGGTGAAAGAGCTCCCTCTCCAAACACCTCGGATAAAAGGCCCAGTACTAGCCAGGACAGAAGCAGCGTTAGGCTGTGGGTCCCAGGGCTACCTGCTCTTCTTCTGTTCCTACACCCACAGCAGACAAGCCCTTAGAGGGATCACTACCGACAAAAGTTATGAAAGAGGAGAAGAAGAAGAAGAAATCTCAGTGTAAGGCTACTCCAGTGACCCCAGGCACACCAGATCCCCCGATGCTTTCGAACTCTGAACTGATGTTATTTGGTGTTTTCCACCACCACTGGTGACAGTGATACCGGGGCATGACCTGTTCTCCCTTTCTGCTTTGTGTCTAACGTGGACAGTCCCAACCTCCAGTGGAATTGCAGTGGATATTAATGTCACCTGCCAGAACTACAGCTAATGTCATCTTGATCTGTGATTTGTATAGCTCTCAAACACACTCAGTTCACTGATGACTGTTCCCCAACTCTTCAAGTTTGCTGTGCATTGTTTCGTCCAGATATCATCAGTGAGTGGATACCCCTCCGTACCATGTTGGAAGCAATAGCTGTATGAGTGCAAAACTTCCCCAGCATTCTCCATATGTAGCATTTATTTACCTCCTGGCAGGGGATATACTTATCTTCCCTTTTCACCTACTTGAGGATTTCATTGTGCACCATCCCCTGAGGGTAAATACCACTTTGTCTGGTAGTGGCCTTCTGATTGACCAGCTGCTTTCTGATCCTGAGCAATGTCTCCTTAATTACAGTATTCCTACCGACTTCAGTGCCACCATGTCACGTTTTCAGCTGTCAATGTTAAGATCTAATTCCCCAGTCTTGTTGCACCACTCCAGTCCTCGCAACACAACAATCTTTGTGACAGAGGCTACATTCTGGTCATCTTCTCACTCCCCTGTGTGCACCTGATGGATCAGTTACCATTTTGGGCTCTTCAAAGAGCCATCTAGCAGGTTGTACACCTCTGCTGTCACATTTGCGCCCCCCCCCCCCTCCCCCCCTCCTTCCCCGTCAGATTTGGTCGAGGTTACGGGAGACATCGTAGACGAGATTACATGTGCTGCTGTGCTGGAGCTGCTGTTCGCCTTTCTACTGTGCCCCTCCACCGGTGACCAGTGCCATGGCAGAGTAAAGACATTTGCAACAGTGGTTCAGGATTGCTGAAGGGTCCTAAAATGTCTCGAGCAACATTCTTCACACAGCATCCTCCTCACTTTTAAGCTGCTTTGCACTGAGACTCACTGCCAAATTAAATCTGGTAAGATGGAATGCTGGGAGCAGTACATTGCCTTGGGAACGTGTGCCACTTCATTGCAGGCGTTGGCCAAGCTCCTTAGTCTTCCAAGCTGCCAGCAGTATCTTTTCTCTTCTTTCATAAATGATAAGTTGAAGAAATCTTCCTATCCCCCCCCCCCCCTCCCAAATCATACGGAACTTCGTAATGAACCTATCAATAAACATGCTTCAGACTCTGGAATCATCACATGATACAGTCTCCACAGCCGCCACGAGCGGCGACAGGTCGTAAACACTCATTATCAAAATGCGAAAATGCGACAAACAATGCATGACACAGTACAATAATGCATTTTCAGCTTAGAGTGACGTAAACACCTATAACAAAGAGAACGGCACTTATCAGATCAAAGAAAAATAAGCAATCAATGCAAACCAGACGAAGCACGTGAAAAAGGAAGGGTACCCGTATAAATACATATGAAGCACCCGCATAGCAATGGCTACCTGGTAAGCTTACGACTCGAACCAAACTACTGTAGCTGTATCGTCATTCATTCGACCTAAATTGTCTCATATTACAACGGACCAACTTTCTTTCGATTTGGAGGTGCGGCCTAAAACTTTTCTCTCCCCTTGAATTTAGAGTCTCAAATTTCAGGTGCGGCTTAGATTCCGTAATTTTTTTTCCCCTTGATTTCGAGTCTCATTTTTCAGGTGCGGCTTAGATTCGAGTGCGGCTTAGATTCGAGTAAATACGGTAGATGGCCCCCAAATGAAATATATCAAACTTGTGGAAACAAATGACCCTACTGACCCTGCCATCTTAGCAGATGGAGCTAGCAGCTATAATTCAGAAAGTAATTATGTCACAGTGGCCAGTTATACTTTGAGGAACATATGAAGGATAGGTTTGCAGAAGTAATGATAAACTGGGGGCCCAGTCACTATCAGTCCACATAAAAGCCTCAGTATGATTTAAGACATCATATTCCATAGAGATTCAGAGTGATGACAAATAATGTGCCAACCTAAAATGAGTAGTTGTCGATTTTGTGTATTGTATCCAGAGAGCTCCAAAGGACAATCAAATAGATATGGGTGCTTTTATACCTAATTTTTAAGGAACCATCCTACTCCAAAAGGTTAAGGTAACACTATGCAGATGTGATATTTAACCTTAGGTTCCTCCGACTATGAAATGTTTTCAGTGCTTGCATTTTGGACACATGTCCTCCTGATCCACTGCTGAATCTGCTTGTGGCAATTTTGGAAGAGCACTGCACAAAGATATACCCAAGAGTGTTAATTGTGCAGGACAGCATTCTCCTGTTCGACAACTTGCTCTGTACACAAGGACGGAACGAAAATATGAGTATAAAACATTCAGTGACTATCCTTCTTCATGATGAGAATTAAATGTGAACAGCTCCATCCGTTCAACATAGCAATTAAGTTTGCAAACACCATATCTAATCTCCCATCCGAAAAAGTGGTCAGTGTCTACCTATATCTTCTCTTAGTGGCCGTAGCCGTATAATAAGTCAGACTACTCATCCTCAGTTGAAGATACCAACCACTTCAACTTCCAAACACATGGCTACAACAGATGCCTCCTCACAGGTGCAGCTGGAGAAATCCCAACGTCCTCTGACGTCAGTACATAGGGGGACACCAACTGAGGTACCCTTCCAAAAGAGAGCAGGTCTGTGGCCCAATGCTAGCTGACAGTAATAGAAAAAGCTTCAGGTGTTGGTCACAGAATGGCCCAGTTGTCATCATCTTCAGAATTAGAAACTGAAAAAGAAAGAAAAAGAAAAGAAAAACAGAGTCTGATCTGGCACTACATCAGATCCAAACCCTCCTTGAAAGCAGATAAGCCCATATGTTTTACACAATCCTCACAGGAACTATAGAAACAACCAGTAAAATGACCTACATGCCTTTTCTTCCTCATTGTCTTCAACTCCCTTTTCTTAACATTACTTCAGTGGAAATGGAATAGTCAGTATCAGCACCTAGCAGACCTCTGTAACTTATGACAGTAACAGTACCAAGATCCCCCAGCTCTCAAATCTCTTACCAAGAGAAGGCAAGCTTGTGGAACAACAATTACCCCCCCCCCCCCCCCCCCGTTATGTTGTTATGGGATTTTAGTGTTCAGAAACATTAATGGGGTAGCAGCACTAAGAAGAGTAGAGGGCAACTGCAAGAAAGACTACTCTCTGTATGAACTCTGCTTGCTAAACATAGGACCTGCAACATATTTTACCATTGCCCATGGTACTTGCTCAACAGTGGATATCCCAGTTTGCAGTCAAATACTTACCACTGCAACCCAGTAGGATGTTCACGAATACCTCTGTGAGAGTGACAGTCTCCCAATTATAGTATCCCTACCAGACCAAAGAAATAATTAATTTGTACTGTGCTAGTTTCTTAGAACCACTGACTGACAGGTCTACACCTTCAAGGTGCTGACTGACATTGAGCAGGAGGAAGCAATCGATGATGTGGTATGAGATGCTACTGCTACTATGGTGCGCACTGCGGATGCAACAATCCACTAATCTTTGGGCCCTCCCCAATGGAAACCTTTACCATGGTGCTCTGAAGAAGTAGCTTAAGGCATTACAGAACATAGAGGAAATATTCAACATCATAAACACCATCTGTCAGTGGATGACTTCATTTTATTTAAATGCGTCCAGTTGAGATCACAGTTTGTAATTTAAAAAAATGTTAAAATAAATGTTGGAAACAATGTGTGTCTTCTATGAGAGTTCATACCCTATTCTCTTTAATATAGGCTAAATTCTGCCACATTTGTGGTTGTTCTTTGTCAACAAGAATCTCTAGCATCTCTGTTAATAGAGACTTTAGTACCAACCCCATGGCCTCACATATAGCAAAACCTCAAGCAGCACACTGCTGGAGTGTCTGTGCGTAGCAGTTACTGTACTGCCTCTGCAAATCACTAACACCTGGCAGAGCACAGCAATTTATTCTTCCTCTCTCGATACCTACCAACTTCTAAAGTCTCTGTAGATGAAAGGGATAGCACATTTGTTTTATGTTGGGATACTCTCTTATGGCCTGACAAAATACGTAATCAAGAACTGCAGCACATCAGTAATAGCAGTAATAAAAGTATGCTAGAGATTTTTAATTGAATATAGGAGGAGGATAATTGCTTCTCATTGGTCTCCATCTTGAAACCACGAAAAGAAGCAGCAAACGTAGATAATTACAGACCAATTTTTCTGACAGTCAGCTCAGGTTAATTATTGGGAAGAGTGTTTAGTAAATGACTGTTGGTGTTTGAAATCTGATGAGCTGCTTACTCAATTCCATTATTGTTTCCAAAAAACTCTGTCCACTACTGACCATCTGTCCCAAGAATTTGTGATCCATGGTGCCTTAACACAGCCTGACAACTGATCACTGTATTCTTTGACCTACGAAATGTGTATGACACAACGTGGCTCTTCAGCATTTTATCCACACTTCGTAAGTGTGGTTTCTGGAGCTGCTTGCCAATTTTTTCCAGTGAAAACTTTTTATCTCGTAGACTGTTTTGGATCCAACTGGGTACAACCCTTAATACTGATGACTGTGGGACCCCGTTCTCTGGAATGTTTTAACTACTGTGTGCTACCCTCTTTGTGATGTAACTGAAAGTCTCTCAGATATTGCACTGATTATTACTGCTTATATTGCAGCTCTACATCATTGCACACTATGGAATGCCATACAGAAGTTGCATGACTGGGCTAATGATCATGTGTATCATTCCTCATAAGCAAAATCATGTGTAATACATTTCTGTAGACTCAGGTTTGTACAGCCCCACCCTGTGCCTAACTTAGATCATCTGCTACAAATAGTTGAAGAATTCCACTATTTAGATCTGACAACAGACTGACAAGTTACCATGCCAACTAAAGACGAACTTGATGAGGAAACCTAATGCTCTATTGCCTCAGCAACACCTCCAGGGGAATGGAATGGACTTTGGATGCATGTCTTACGGTTTAGCATCACCATCTATACATCAGTTATTTGACCCTGTACACAATAGTGATGGAGTAAGGCTAGCAATTGGAGCCTCTTGTGCAAATGCAGTTGACAGTCTCCATGTAGAAGTCGTCATCTAACAACTGCTGGCAACTACTGTCAGTTATGCAATCATGATAAACCAGAGGTCTGGACAACCTTGTTATCCTATTCTTTTCCAACCTCGAAGTATGCAACAACTTGTGAATCATCTCTGAACAGGCAGACCTGCTGACATGCAACTTTGATGACCTCTTGACTGGTACCAGTTAACTTATTGTTTCATTCATCAAATTTATCAGCATGCCGTGTAACCAAACCACATCATGATCTCCTGTGGGGTATGTCCTCTGGCCAGTAGTATGAATTTCGTATGGTTTCAAGGGAAACCATAATGCCACCAACAACCCATGCATATTCTACATCATCCTTCATGATTATTCATGTTTTGGAATTTGGAATTGTGCACAAAGACAGGTCAACAGTCATGTTGGCTATGCCTAGATGAACATGGGCAGCCATGAGCAACACTCACTACCAAATACATGCAGCATATACATGACAGATCTCACTGCTATGTATCTAGAGATCTAAAACACATCAGAACTCTTCCAACCCAGGACTTTCTCACATGCAGTCCCCGAGTGGACTGCAGGCAATACAACTATACTACTCACCAAAGATACTGATTTCTTAATATCCATAATCTACTCTTAAGACACACACAGTGCTGGAACCTCTACAACTTTCCTTTAGACACTCAGTGACATGGGCCCACCAGGCAGTGGACTCAATGACAGGCTGGCTAAGGAGCCAAAACAATGGTTATATCTGGGAACTTTGGGCACTGACCTAAGGGCACATTTGCAACACTGTGTTATGAAGTCATGGCAAGAGAGATGACAAACTACCAGAAACCTCGTCAAACTGCAAGCATTCAAAGAATACTAAGGAGTGGTAACGTCACTCCAAGCCTCTCAAAAAGAAGCCATAATCTTATGGTGCTTATGCTCAGACATTCATCTTATTACTTTTTGGATCCTCCCCAAGGTACCTGTGGAGTGTGTTTGATGGTGTCCATATCCTTGTAGTGTGTGTGTGTGTGTGTGTGTGTGTGTGTGTGTGTGTGTGTGTCACTCTGGCTGATGTGTAATGCAGTCTGAGGCAGTATATGATGCTGAAGTATTTTGTGATGGTATCCTTGTATAAAATTTTCTTGGTGTTCAGACCACATCAAATGATAGTTAAACTCAAGCTTTCAAAGATTAATACCATCAGGAGATGACCGTCTTCTTTTATGATGGTGTTCAAGCTTGTCAGTGGTTGGGTGACATCTCTTGGAATTTCAACTTCTGTTGATGGTGACATCACGTGGAGAGTGGAATTCACATAAACAAATGCAGGAAACTGATTATGTTGCAGTATTTGTTCTCCAATGTAACTGGTTAGGCAAGTATCCACACATATTTTAAATTAAAATCTAGCTTGTCATGATTCCAGCCTAAACTTTTATGTTGAAAATATCGTTGTGTGCAGATGACACAGATTCATCTTTCTGTAGAGTGAAGTGGTCTAAGTGTGGTAGAAAGGGGGAGAGGCAGACAGCAAGGGAATGGGGTAGGAATCTGGCACCAGCATCCTCCCTCTTTTGCAGGCAGTGTAAATAGTGTGTGATACATAGTAGAATGGGGAAATAAGAACAGAATAACAGTGTGGATTACGGTGGCCCTTATTTTCCAGACCTGAAATTTTATCTGTGCTACTCCTATTTTGGTTCTATTACTAAAAAAAAAAGTTGTTTGCAATTTGGGCACAGTAGGAAAAGGGGTACCACTTAGCCCCTAAATTCGCTAAAAAATCTTGTTGTTTATTTTTTATCCAAAAATACTTCTATACAGTATTTGATTTTTATAACTTTATTATGTTCAAATGTAATATTAATATCGTGGTATAAAATTTTGCAGTACAAACTATAGACAGTGCTGTGTACAACATTTCTTAGGGAAATTATGTGAGGAAACCACATTTTCTTTTAAAAATTCATTTTTTTTATATAGTCTCTTTTGTGTCCTGAAAATTTAAGGCAATACTCGGCTACAATCTGAAACGTGTTTCTTGTTTTTTTTATTGTAGTCCTGCATGAGCTTGATGCCTCTCTGACAGAACATTTCCAACTTTCAGTTTATTAACTAGGTGTCAGCCAGTGATGAAAACTTCATTTATGTACCATTGTGAAGCAACTGTCTTAAAGAACCCATCAGATGAGTCAAAAAAGTAAAAAAATAATCGTCTTCAATAGGAAGTAACTGTTCAGTCCTATTATTGATCATTTCTGTGATTTGATTGATTCTTGTGTGAACATTTTCTAATACTTCCATCTGTTTGTTTGATCTCACAATTCACTGTATTGGCTATTTTCATTTATGAAATTAGGTAAGAAATACCAAGGCAGTGGACTGAGGAGACAGATACCATTGATGGTATTTCAGTTTTTGTAAAGCAACGTGAGAGATTTCACAGTTGACCACCTGACATTAATAAAGTTTTGAAGGACTGCTGAAATTCAAACATGGTGCTTTGGTTGCAAAGGAGCCACAGAACCTGTGACACTTCAAATTCATCATGGGAGGTAATGAGCAATTAACAGCGTTTGTCATCAACTTTGCATGACGTGTAGCTCCTGCAACATGGAAAGATACTCGGAGAAAAATTTTGACACAGTTAATTCACACACTTCCAAATTTCAAATGAAAATAATTAATGCAGATGGCAGTAAGCTTCCAGTTATTTCACACAAGTAATTGCTTGAGCAACTACATTTTCTCCTGTAAATGAGATGAAGATATTATACTTTCTGCAGCTGCTGCCTCCTCTCGAAAAGGACCATAGTTCTTAAGGAACAGCTCAGTTCACTCTGTTCAGTCTCCACCAGGCTCAAGGTCACTGGCCTTTTAGTTAGAGAGACTAAAGTAAATGAGCTGCCTACATTTAGTAATGAACGAATTTGTTGTCAAAAAATTTGATTTTTTTTTTTTTTTTTTTTTTTTTTTTTTTTTTATGGATTTTCAAACTGAAAGGGCAGAGGTGCCTATTTTTATTATCTTACTGAGCCTAAATTTCACACAGTTTATTTTTATGTGGAATAGAATCAGTTGTGGTGGTAGCTTAAGAAAACTGATCAAATACTTTAAAAAAATGATAGATAAGAGCCACCCTAGTGTGAATGTATATTAACAGAGTTTCTGAGGTGGTTTTCTGGCAGAGTGGGAAGGGAGACATATGACAGGGCCATGGTGGCATGGATTGCTGAAATGGTTGTACTGCTGCACAATGTTTATTCATTGTTCTGAACTGCTGATGTATTGCATTATTGTACCTATTAGAGCTGTGGACTTAATCTCTGTATTGTATTAGGCATATTTTCATATGGATTAATTCAGCCTTCATATTTACAGTTTTGAGTGTTTAATTGTGGTATTAGTTGTCTCCTTTATTATGCTACGCTTCTGTATTCTTATTGTCTGACATGGGATGTCTTCATTTTTAATCTTTGTTACCATATTGCAGCTTGTACTTTCCTTAGCTCTTTTCATCCATTTTTTTCTCCAGTTCCTCTACATCCTGGTTATGCATCTGTACGAGTTTTGCAAGATGATCATATCAACTGCCCATACAACTGTATGTAACTGTTCATACCTTCTCAGCTTCTCTAGGTAGATCATTGAGCTTATTCTGTTCCGTCAGTGAATTCTGAGTTTGACAAAATTGCTGACTTACGTTCCTGTTATGTTATGCACACAAATAATCCTTGTCTATAGAACCTTCACACCCCACCATACAGATCCATGAAAGGTGGAGGTTTGATTAAAGTGTGTGTCACAAGTCTTGCTGTCACTCACCATTCTTTGCAGTTTGTCACCATTCTCACCAGATTATTTTGCCAGTTTTCACTAGTCATAGTCTGTCGATGTCATGGGCTTTTGGTATCATTTTCTTTCTCTTTAGGTCCCCGGGTATAATTTCTCTGTGGTAATTAATTTATCCTTCATAGTCATAGAGTGCTGAAGTTCAAATATAGATAATGATGGGCAGGTTAATTGAACACAGTTTCAATACTTCATTCTATTGATAAAAATTTTAATAACTGTAGTTGGCAGTCGACCTTTGTGCTTCCTAACATACTTTCTCCCTGCCAGTTTGAATGATCTGGTTATACAGAAAACTTCAGAAGTGATGGTCAATAGTTCACACTTGGAAAGTACAAGCCAAAAGTAGCTAAAAATCTCCAATAAACATGGTCCGCAAACCAACCATTGCCAAGGTATCCCATTAATTTGATTTGGAAACAACTTTAATGCCTCTGGATAACGTGGTATTTATGTTGGTATCTCAAGGTTTGGGATAGACTATCCTTTTGTTTACACACGCCACCACTTCCCTTTCCCCCTCTGTGCATTGTGCCATACTGGCATCATAGTGACTTACGAACATGAAGGCACCAATGAAGAGTACACTGACATCCACTTCATGTATGGCAAAGTGAATGGCAGTGTCCTTGAGGCTGCACAAATGTATGAAGGAGCTTTTCCTCTCTGCAGGTGTATATTTAGCTGGTTACATCACCATCTTAGAGAAACGGGGAATTTCGCATACCATGTACAAGAAGGTCGACCCAGATCCATAATGCCCAATGTTGAGGAAAGGGTGTTGCGCATTGTACACAAACATCGGAATACTTCAACCAGAGGATTGCTACCCAAGAGCGTGTCCTGAGCCATAGCAGTATGTGGCAGATTTTACATCAGCGAGTACTCTATCTAGATCATCTCCAGTGAGAGCAAGCCCCAACATTGCAGACTTACCTCCTAGAGAGAATTTCTGCCAATGGGTGCAACAACAGTGTACCCTGAATCCCCTGTTTGTAAGCAGTAGTCTGTTCACAGATGAGGCTGGATTTATATGTGACGGTATTTTTAACTATCATAATGGCCACATTTGGGGCATTTCAGTCCTAATGCAATACATGTATCATGACATCTGATGTACATGATGATGTCTCACTGAACCAATGCCTGAACATGTGGTTCATGCATGACAGTGCTCCAGCACATTCTCACTTATGAGTACTCGGATGTATGGTCAACATTGGATAGGTAGAGGAGGGCTTGTGCCATGGCATCCAAGGTCTCCAAATTTAAATCCCATGGATTTATGTGTGTAGGGTCATGTCAAAAGCCAGGTCTATGCTACCAAGATCAACTCTCTTGAGGAATTATGTTTGTGGATTGAAGCAGCCATCCAGCATTTACAGAATTTCCCAGGACCGCCTGAGAGAGTTCGCAACTCATTTCAGAGATGAGTTCAATGTTGCATTCAGACACATGGACAACATACCGAATGCCTACTTGAACATTTAGGGATGCCATGTGTTCCTAGACACTGATGAACCGCGATAGAAAATGTGAAACTTCCTGGCAGATTAAAACTGTGTGCCCGACTGAGACTCGAACTCGGGACCTTTGCCTTTTACGGGCAAGTGCTCTACCATCTGAGCTACCGAAGCACGACTCACGCCCGGTACTCACAGCTTTACTTCTGCCAGTATCTCGTCTCCTACCTTCCAAACTTGCCCGTGAAAGGCAAAGGTCCCGAGTTCGAGTCTCGGTCGGCCACACAGTTTTAATCTGCCAGGAAGTTTCATATCAGTGCACACTCCGCTGCAGAGTGAAAATCTCATTCTGGAATAGAAAATGTGTTGTATCTCAACAGCAGTTGATTTGTGGACCCATATTTCTTGGAGTTTTTTTAACTACTTTTAACCTGTACTTCCCATGTGTGAATTATTGACCATCAGTTCTGCTACACACATTATTGCATTGCAAGTTATATGTTTCAAACTAACTGTATTGCATGGCTCTATTGTCACTTGTTAACAACTAATCTGTCTAATTTCAGGTGGTGATGGAGCCGGAAGAAAAATAGCTGCAGTCCTGGAATCTTGGTCAAGCACTTTGAGAGATAAAAATATAGTAGTAATGTCAACACAGTATCACAGTGAATTACATTTACAGTTTGAAGATGTCTGTATCCTTTAGATTTTACTTAAATTTTATAGTATTTTTAAGTTTATAGTGTTCTTATATGACATTGCACACCCACCTCTTGTTATATGGTTTAATTTTCTGTATACATGGGATGCAGTTTAATACTGATGAAGGATGAAATAAGAAATTGTGTTGTTGTTGTTGTTGGATGATGATGATGATGATGATGATGATGATGATGATGATGATGATAATATCACAATATAGTCTCAACTTGATTGCATTTGGTCCAGCAAAATTCAATATTTTTATTGCTTCTATCCAAACCATTTTACAATTATATACACTGATCAGCCAGAACATAATGACCACCTATCTAATAGCCAGTATGTCCAGCTTTGGCATGACTAATAGTGGCAACATGTCACAGCATGGAAGCAATGAGATCTTGGTAGGTTGCCGGAGGGAGTTGGCACTGCATCTCCACATAAGTCACCTAATTCCTCTAAATTCCAGGGAGGGGAGTGATTGGCTCTGATTCCACATTCAATCACATCCCAAATGTGTTCAGTCAGGTTCAGATCTGGCGAGTTAGGGACCCAGCATGTCAATTAGAACTTGCCACTGTGTTCATCAGACCACTCCATCACACTCCTAGCCTTGTGATGTGGTGCACTATCTTGTTGAAAATTGCCACTGTTGTTGGGAAACACAATGGTCATGAAGGGGTGTATGTGATTTGCAGCCAATGTATGATACTCCTTGGCTGTCATGGTACCTTGCACAAGCTCCACCAAACCTATGGATTCCCATGTGAATGTTCCCCAGGGTATAATGGAGGTGCCAGCAGCTTGTGTCCATCTCACAGTTCAGGAGTCAGGAAGCTGTTACCCTGGAAGATGATGGATTGGCACCTTCCTATCGGCATGATGATGAAGGTATCAGGAGTCACCAGATCTTGCAGTGCTCTGCCACTGTACCAACATCCAGTGCCAATGGTCATGTTCCCATTTCTGTCGTAGTTGCTGATGCTGCGGCGTTAACATTGGCGCATGAATGGGGTCATTGGCTGTGTAGGCCCATTTTTAAGTGTTTCCAGTGCACTGTGTGTTCAGATACACTTGTACTCTGCCCATCATTAAAGTCTGATGTTAATTCTGCCACAGTTCACTACCTGTCCTGTTTTACCAGTCTACCCAGCCTACAACGTCCGACATCTGTAATGAGGGGTGGCCGCCCAACCCCTACAATGTCTGGGTGTGGTTTCACCACATGTTAAAGACACTCACCACAGCTCTCCTCGAACACCCGAAAAGTCATGCAGTTTCTGAAATGCTCATGCCGAGCCTCCAGGCCATCACAATTGGCTCTTCGTCAAACTCGGATAGGTCCCGCACCTTCCTCATTCTACGCACGGACAGCACCCTCACTGATACTACATGCACTGTATGTGTGTCTGGGTAGCAGTCATTGCCCACTAGATGATGCTGCTATCGCCTGGATGGGTTTATATTAATAGTAGGTCAGTGATCATAATGTTCTGGCTTGTCAGTGTATGAGACATATTAATGGCTCTTGATCTAGGGACTATGGTACAAGGAGGCATATTCCAGTGCAAGAACAAATATTTGCATGTTAATTTCTGTCATTTCTGCTGCTAATCAGTTTTGTTCCTGGATGGTTGTTGTGTCAGTACATTTTGTGTAGTCACATCATAATAATGGCAAAAGCCTTTGTATTAGGTCCCAGTTTTTCCACATTTGGTTTTGAAATGACCGCTCTTAAATGTTTTTGTTCTGGTATTAAAAAATTAAGCTCCCTCAGTACACTAATCGTATTTATAAGCAGTACTTACTTCCAGGTGATGCGCACTTATCAAATGAGATGTCTACCATGCCAACACTCTCACAAATCTTAATGTGTAGTATTACGGGCCACTTTATTTTGCCTTGTGCCAGCTGGAAAAATTATGTCTATCTTACCAGTGGTGAGAACATACAGTCATTCAAAGTAATATTTAACACATTATTTTTCACTACTTTAAGCAGTTAGTCCAACAGCCCACTTGCAAGGGAAATATTTCGTACCTTCTGGCTACATAAAGACTGTTATCTGAGAGGAGGGGATTAACAACTGCAACAGTGTTACAGCAGAGATGGGAGAGGCAAAAAGTTGACCAGAAATGCTAAGAAATTTAGGTTCTAGTAGGATACACAGCCACTACAAATTGCCTAAATGTTAGCATTGTACCACATTGGCTGCCACTGGATGGATTAAATGTTTCTTTATTTTCATTGCTGTGCCGTTTCATCTGTAAAGCCAATATAATCTATTGAAGTAGGCATACTTGGGTTAGTTCCAAGCACTCTTCCAATTGCACAGTCGTAAAAACATTGTTGAGTGAACTTTGCAATTACAGACATGTCAAGTTGGCAAACTGTGAAGTCTGACCAATCCCTTATTTTGATGATTATATTGTTTGATAAGCGCTAGGACTCGAATCAAAGTATATTCATTCATTTTAATAGATTATACTATACTAATATTTGAGAAGTCTTCATAGCAGAAAATGTGGGGAAAAAAATAGATATCTAATGTATCCAGCAGCAGCCAGTGTGGCAGAATGATGTTATTTGGGTAGAACTAGGACAGTGGTGGTATTTGATAAAACTGTTTGTGTCCTTCATTTTAGCCCCCCAGGGGGCCCACAGTCCTTTTGTGGGTACATGTGTGGCGCGCACGGGGCCCCGAGCTATTGCGGCCTCCTTTCCTTTCCTTTGAAGACTGCATTACCATCCCTGTTCCTCTTCCTCCCTCTCCTTGCTCCTTTGTCCCTGCCCCCTCTTTTCCCTCTTAGTGGACTTCTTTATGTCGACCTGGTTATCGTCCTGGCTTTGTTTTGGTCTGAGCTATTGTTTAGTTTGCTGTTTCCATCTTCCTTTTCAGCATTTTTGGTCCCCTTGGGGTTTGACCTCCATTTCCAAAAATTTTCCGTTCAGTATGAGCCATTTGGGGATGAACTCCCTAACAAGCTTTCATGGTGCAGGATCCTCTCCCCCTCCCCTCCCCTTTCCCTTGGCACCCTTGCCCCACTCCTGCTAGGTCACCAGCAATGTAGCCAGTCCATGTGGCGGGCCTGTTAAGTACCCACTTGGCTGGGCCCCCTGAAACCACAGTGATCACACTGCTAGTACCTGAGCTGTTAATGCCTCATGTATGCCCAGGAGTCGATGCTCATTGTTTTGGGGTACCAGGACTCCCGGCAATGACCCCTGTGCCAGACGGCCCTTGCTGTGGCTGGGTGGCACCCACGGGGTGAGCCCCTGATCAGAGTGGGTGGTACTAGGGCGGGCACCTTGCGCATGAAGCGACAAAAGCTTCACCATCCTGGCAAACGTGACACTCTTTCTTCTGATCCTTCGGCCTTCCCCTCCCTGGCCACCCCGTGGGAGGAGGGGGCAAGCTCGCCAGCTTGGGTTGAAACCTTTCCGTCAGTACCTGGTTTGTAACAGGACAGATGGCGGTAGTTTTGCCACGACAAAGCCTTTGCTTTTTGTGGAGACGATTGAAGATAAGTATGGTGAAGTTGAATTGATGAGTAAAATGTGGTCCGGTGCTTTGCTCATCAAGACGTCTTCTGCTGCCCAATCTCTCACCCTGTGTGCTTGTGACCATCTCTGTGGCGTCCCAGTCTCCGTCACGCCCCACCAATCTTTGAACTCAGTACATGGCATTATTTTCCCTGAGGAGCTCTGTGCTAACCTCCAGCAGCAAGGGGTTCGTTTTATTTGCCACGTGCAGCGAGGCCCTCCAAACAATCGCATCGCTATGGGCACCTTTATCCTGGTCTTTGAGGGGGATGTCCTCCCAGAGAAGGTCAAGGTAATAGTGTATCAGTGTGATGTAAAACCTTATATTCCACCACTGATGAGATGTTTTAAGTGCTTAAGGTTTGAACACGTCTTCCCGCTGCACCACTGATCCCCTCTGTGGTGACTGCAGGTGCCCCCTCGATGAGGGGAGTGCCTGTGCTCCTCCGCTAATGTGTGTAAATTGTAATGGACATCATTCTCCACACTCGCCTACATGCCTGGTGTTTCTGAAAGAAAGAAGGATTCAAGAGTACAAAACCTTAGATCGGCTCATCTACACTGAGGCTCGTCAAAAATATGACCGGCTCCAGCCTGTCTATGGCCTCTACTTTTCCTTCAATTATGTCCATTCACCCTCCTACCCCCTCCTCTTCCTAGCCCCACCCCATTTGCCCCATGCCTTGAGCTTCCTCCTCCAACTCCTCTTCCTCCTCCTCCCCCCCCCCCCTCCCACTCCCCCTCACCTTCAGTACCCATACCCACCCCTTCGGGTGCTGCTCCGCCTCCCCTGCCGGAGAAGTGCTGCCCTCCTTTGGCGGCCGCTGGTACTGGAGCTCCCTCCCAGGACACCTCTTCCTGACACCCCCCTGGAAGGCGATCTACTGCTCCACATTCGCGGCGTGAATCGCAGACGGTGGGCACCAAGATTGCCCGGTGTAATTCCGTGCCTGCCCTCGCTGAAGACTGCCCTTCTCTTCCTTCCCGAGAGAAGTAGCAGAAACACAGGAACAAGGGTAAGGCCCCTCTGGTACCCCCTGAGGTGCAGCCTTCCCCTCCTACAGTCAATGAACCAACAGAGTCTGACCCCACCTATATGGATATTACCCCATCCTTATCGATGATGGATACCAACTCGGTGGCGTGACCGCCTCCAGTCCAATCACTTCCACTTTGGACTCCGGCTTGAGAATCTTCCAGTGGAATTGTAATGGATATTTGCGTCACCTTCCAGAGTTGCAGCCCCTTCTTTCCTTCTACTCTGCCACTTGTATTGCGCTCCAGGAGACCCATTTTGTCAATTCTTACTCACTGACCCTTCGTGGGTTCCATGCTTTCTGTCAGAACCGAATTGGCCCCTTTGTGGGCTTCTGGTGGTGTTTGCGCCTTGGTCCACAAGGACATTGTTAGTAAATGGGTTCCCCTCCATACTATTCTGGAAGCCATTGCTGTCGGGGTCCATCTGGCCACTCCAATCACAATCTGTAATCTTTACCTTCCACCTAACAGGTCGCCCACATTGCATGCCCTCACCACCCTTCTTCAACAACTCCCTTCTCCCTTCCTGTTATTAGGGGACTTTAATGCCCACAACCCTCTTTGGGGTAGTCATGCGACTACTGCCCTGGGCAGGACAGTTGAAGCTGTTCTGGCAGGGCTTGACCTCTGTTTACTAAACTCTGACGCTCCCACACACTTTAGTGTGGCACACGGCACTTTCTCAACCATTGACCTCTCCATCTGCAGTCCCGGCATTCTTCCTGCCATTGAGTGGGGCGTCCACGACGACTTATGTGACAACGTCCATTACCCGATTGTTTTGACCATCCTTCAGTGTCTCTCGCTCTGTCACCTTCCCAGGTGGGCCCTATCTAAGGCTGATTGGGGTGCCTTCTCCTCTGCTCCCATCCCCCCTGTATTGCCACACGACAGTGTTGATGAATCTACTCAGTCATTGACTGCCTCCATCCTTTCAGCAGCTGTTTCAGCAATCCCTTCTTCTTCAGGTTCCCCCTACCGGAAGATGGTCCCTTGGTGGACTCCAGAAATTGCTGCCGCCATAAACGACCACTGCCGTGCTCTTCAACACTTCAAGCGGCACCCTTCTACTGCTCTTCTTCTGGTCTTTAAAAGACTCCGTGCCCGGGCCCGCTACCTAATCAAATTTCAGAAACGGATTTGCTGGGAACGATATGTAGCTGCCATAGGACCCCACATCCCCTCTTCACAAGTCTGGATGAAACTCCGGCAAATTTTTGGCCACCATCCTCCCACTGGGGTTGTGGGAATTTCTGTACATGGTATTGTCATTACCAATCTGGGCTTTGTGGCAGAAAATTTTGCTCAACACTTTGCTCAAGCTTGGGCATCGGCTCAGTATCCGCCCACGTTCCTTCTCCTAAAAGAGCGTTCAGAACGACTGCCTTTGTCTTTTGTTTCTCGCTGCTCAGAACCATATAATGCCCCATTTAGCGAGTGGGAATTTGCCAGTGCCCTCGCCCTTTGTCCTGACACGGCTCCTGGACCAGATTGGATACATAACCAAATGCTCCAACACTTTCGGTGACTGTCCACCATTGTATATTGACCCTCTTCAACTGTTTGTGGGGTGAGGGAGTATTTCCTACCCAGTGGCAGGAAAGCATTGTTGTTCCGGTGTTGAAGCCAGGGAAGCCGCCTCTTCAGTTGGATAGCTACCGTCCAATTAGCCTTACTAATGCCCTCTACAAGCTCCTTGAATGCATGGTGAGTTGGCGGCTGTTTTGGATCCTTGAATCCCGTGACCTTTTGTCATCAACTCAAAGCGGTTTTCGCTGTGGCCGCTCTATGATGGATAACTTGGTGCACCTAGAGTCTGCTATCCGGTCGGCTTTTGCCCATCGGTAACACCTCCTTGTAGTCTTCTTTGATCTGCATAAAGCCTATGACACCAGCTGGTGCCACCACATCCTCACCACCCTTCACGAATGGGGCCTTCATAGTCCTCTGCCCGTTTTTAACTGTAATTTTCTTTCTTATCGCTCTTTTCGGGTCCAGGTTGGCTCCTCATACAGCTCTCCCCATTGGCAAGGAAATGGGGTTCCACAGGGTTCCATGCTGAGCATCCCTCTCTTTCTCATAGCCATTAATGGTCTAGTGACAGCTTTTGGGCCGACAGTGTCCCCCTCTTTGTATGCTGACGATTTTTGTGTCGACCTCGCCTCCTCCGTAATGGATGCTGCAGAACGTCGTCTACAGGGGGCAATCTGTCGGCCAGCCCTTCGAGGTGGTGGACACCCATCGCTTCTTGGGTCTGGTCTTCAATGCCTGATTGACGTGGCTCCCTCACCTTCGCCAGCTGAAGAGGGTATGCTGGTCCCATCTCAATGTTCTTAGGTGTCTGTGCAATACCACCTGGAGTGCAGACTGCTCTGTTGTCCTGTGATTGCATCAAGCATTGGTCCAGTCTCATTTCGACTATGGAAGTCCTGTCTATGGTTCTGCGTCACCTTCGACACTGCAGATACTAGACCCCATCCACCGCTGTGGGGTCCGACTTGCGACTGGTGCCTTCCGGACTAGCCCCGTACTTAGCCTTCTCGCAGAGGCGGGGATTCCACCACTGCGAGTTTTGTGCCGGCAACAACTGATATCCTATGTGCTCCACATTCGCTGCACCCCAAAGCACCCTAATTATGGTCTCCTTTATCCAGACATGGAGATCACCCTGCCACAGCAGCGGCCACGATGTGGGCTTACCATGGCTGTCCGCATTCAGTCGCTCTTTACTGAGCTCCAGCAATTGCCTTTACCACGTCTCTTCTCCGCTCATGCACGTACCCCTCCATGGTGCGTCTCTCGGCCGCAACTCTGTCTTGATCTCCCAATCGATTCAAAGGATTCTGTCCCTCCAATGACTCTTCGCCACCAGTTCTCCTGTCTCCTCAATTCCTTTCAGGGTTCAGAAGTGATCTGTACTGATGGCTCCATGGTTGCTGGCCGCACTGGTTTTGCTTACACATATGCGCGATGCACGGAACTTCGCTCCTTGCCAGATGGCTGTAGTGTTTTTACTGCAGAATTGGTTGCCATCTTGCGCAAATTGGACCGTATCCACTCCTGCTCAGGACTATCCTTCACTATCTGTAGCGACCCATGGAGTGTTTTGCATGATATCGGCCAATGCTTCCCTCGCCACCCATTGGTCATTGCTATCCAGGACTCCCTTTCTCTCCTCGCTCAACGTGGATGCTCGGTGGTTTTCATTTGGACCCCAGGCCATGTTGGGATTCCTGGCAATGAACTTTCCGATCGACTGGTTAAATTAGCTACTACCAGGCCATCTCTCGCTATTGGCATTCCAGAAATAGACCTTCGCTCGGCATTGGCATGCAGAATGGAGCACTCTTTCTTCACCAAACAAACTCAGGGCAATTAAGGATTCTACAACTCCATGGTGGTCCTCCTTATGGGCCTCTCATAAGGCCTCTGTCTACCTCTGCCAGCTCCACATCGGCCATACTTTTTTGACTCATGGTTATCTCCTCTGTCGTGAGGAACCCCCCTCTCTGTCGTTGTGGATCGATGCTGACTGTGGCTCACATCTTATTGGACTGCCCGAACTTAGCCCCCCTACGACGGACATTTAGCTTTCCAGAATCGCTACTCCTGGTGTCGGCTGAAGATGCCTGAGCGGCGGATCTCGTTTTGCATTTTATTCGTGATGGGGGTTTTTTATTGCTTTGTTTAAGGGAGGGACCCTTCCAACTTATCGGTGAGTGGAGGGGATGGCAGGCTTTCATGTTCCCGCCTTCACCCCGACTGGATTGGCTTCAACTGGGCTTGGTGGTTCACTCCAGCCCTCTGCCTTCCCACTCCTTTCCTAATGGGGTCTGTTATGTCCTGAGCATCCCTCTTGTCTCCTGTGCTTCTTCGTTCATGCCGCTGCCATTAGTCATTTTCTTCCCCTCACCTCATCTTCTGTCCTTTTCCTTCCTTCCCTGTCAATAGTTTATCATTTTATGGATGTTGTAGTTCCCTCTTTAATTGTGGGATTTTATCGGTTTTAGTTAATCTCAGGTCGGAGGGACTGATGACTGCGTAGTTTGGTCCCTCCACCAACCAATCAACCAACCATCCTTCATTTTAGATTTGAGAAGGCATTGGACTTTGCACCACAGTGCTGAGTGGTACCTGAAATATTATTGTATAGAGTTTCTTTGGGAATATATAATTGGCTAGATTAATTTTTGACTAATAGAACCCAGTAGGTTATATTGGATAGCAAATGTTCAGCAGAAACTAAAGTAACATTCAAATTTAGATAACATGTAGTCAAGAAAGACTGTGTGCAAATTCTGGATCCTCCATCATACATCTTGTATGGGAGGTCTTCAGACTAAGATAAATGAAATTAGGCTGTGTTCCTTGACATACAGACTTAATCCTTTTTTTTTTTTTTTTTTTTTTTTTTTTTTTAATAGTGAGACAAAAAAACTGATGTTACTGATAGGACATATACCCGTTGATGTTCCCTCTACAGTGGCTGTAGAATATACATGTAGAAGGATTTTCCTTTATGATACCTTGAATCTTGTATATTGTTATACCTCAGTTGAATAGCATGTCTTATTTAAGAGAGTGTGGCTCAAATTTCTCTCTGACCATCTGGATACAGGCTTTCAAGCACCCCTCAGACACTCGAGACAAATGTCGTGGCTCTGCAATTGGGACAGAAAATTCTGCATCAGAGCTCCTGCCTTCATCCTGGTCCCATATGAATGTGTGCTGCACCTTTAATAACTTAATCATTTACAGGATGCAATATAATAATGATTTGTTCCTTTGTTACTCAGCTTGGTGTCTGGAACTTGTCAACTCTGTTCATCCTACAATAAATGATTGTGTGTGTTGCACAGGGTTCTTTTTGTGCAAAAAGTCATCTAGATCTGGCGGAGGAAAAAGGTCGCAGTACCGAGAAGGAGTTGTGCGACATAAATGAAACTTGTTGGGCACATTTCTACATCTGATAGACGATGTCTATTCAAATTTCGTCCCGATCACATCAGAGTTGCACTAGTAGCACCACTGTGAGGATGCCAGTCAGGTTTGCTTTAAATACACGCTGTAACTGTTGTGAGCATTAGTTACCTCTGAAATTGGACACGGTGTGTCGATACTAGTCGAGAATGCCTTTAAGGCAACAAAGATGCCATTACCGACATCTCACTGAGTTTAAATGAAGTTGTGCAGTAGGGCTATGAGAAGCTGGAGTTCCTTCTTCGATATTGTAGAAAGACTTTGCAGGAATGTAGCCACAGTACACGATTGCTCGCAGTGGTGGTCGGGAGAATGTATGGTGGCAAGAAGACCGGGCTCTGGATGGCTATGTGGCACTACATAGAGGGAAGACTATCATGTTCGGTGTATAGTTCTTGCACATCATACTGTGTCTGTAGCAGCCATTTGAGCACCAGCTGGAACCACAGTGACACAATGAACTGTTGCAAATTGGTTACTTCAAGGACAACTCTAAGCCAAACATCCTATAGCATACATTCCATTGACCCCAAACCACCACCATTTGCGACTTCAGTGATGTCAAGTGAGAGCTCATTGGACGGCAGGGTGGAGGTCTGTCGTGTTTTTCTGATGAAAGCGGGGTCTGCCTTGGTGCCAGTGACAGGCATATGTTGGTTAGGAGGAGGCCAGTTGAGGGCCTGCAACCAATCTGTCTGCATATAGACACACTGGACCTATACCTGGAGTTACAGTCTGGGGTGCAATATCGTATGACAGCAGGAGCACTCTCGTAGTTATCCCATGCACCCTGACTGGTAATGAACGGCGTTCCAGGGGGTGTTTTCCAACAAGATAATGCACATCCACTTACTGCTGATGTGAAACTTCCTGGCAGATTAAAACTGTGTGCCCGACCGAGACTCGAACTCGGGACCTTTGCCTTTCGCGGGCCAATGCTCTACCGTCTGAGCTACCGAAGCACGACTCACGCCCAGTCCTCACAGCTTTACTTCTGCCAGTATCTCGTCTCCTATCTTCCAAAAATCTCATTCTGGAATACTGCTGATGTACCGAGCATGCTGTACCGAGTGTCAATGTTTTACCTTGGCGTGCTCGATCACCGATCTGTCTCCAGTCGAGCACGTGTGGGACATTGTCGAATGACAACTCCAGTGCTGTCCACAAGCGATATTAACCGTCCTTGTATTGACTGACCGAGTGCCATATTCGTGGAACTCCAGCCCACAAACTGACATCTGGCAACCGTACAAAAAAATGCATGCATGTTTGCATGCTTGCATTCAACATTCTAGCAGCTACACCAGTTATTAATGTACTGGCATTTCACATTTGATATGGCTTATCTTATGCTTACATTAACCTGTGAACTTGCAATATTAATCACTTACATATGTTACCTAGACTAATATATTCCAGAAATTTCATTCCTCTACATTAATTATTTTCTGGCGTTGCGATTTTTTCCATCAGTGTATATATATATATTTATTTACGTCAGCTTGGCTGCTGCTGTCATCAGATCAAAACTTGGAACTTATAAAACAATGTTCAGTGTCAGTATTAGTAAAACCCCTGCCTACTAATACTGACACTAAGCATTGCTTTCCAAGTTCTAAGTTTCAATCTGATGACAGAAGCCAAAACGGTGTTATAAAAATAGAAATACAGGGTGATTCAAAAAGAATACCACAACTTTAGGAATTTAAAACTCTTCAACGACAAAAGGCAGAGCTAAGCACTATCTGTCGGCGAATTAAGGGAGCTATAAAGTTTCATTTAGTTGTACATTTGTTCGCCATTTCAGCCAAAAAAGTTTTTGGTCCCTTTTTCTTCGAAGGTGCTACTGTAACTGGACTACAGTATCTGGAGATGTTAGAGAATTGGCTGTTCCCTCAGCTTGAACAAGAAGCACAGCAATTCATATTTCAGCAGGATGGAGCGCCACCACATTGGCACTTATCTGTCCGTAACTACCTGAACGTCAACTACCCGAGGCAATGCATCGGCTGCCAGGCAGCCCATGACAGAGCACGTCATCACTGGCCTCCAAGAAGCCCTGATCTTACCCCCTGCGATTTTTTTCTTATGGGGGTATGTTAAGGATATGGTGTTTCGGCCACCTCTCCCAGCCACCATAGATCATTTGAAACGAGAAATGACAGCAGCTATCCAAACTGTTACGCCTGATATCCTACAGAGAGTGTGGAACGAGTTGGAGTATCGGATTGATATTGCTCGTGTGTCTGGAGGGGGCCATATTGAACATCTCTGAACTTGTTTTTGAGTGAAAAAAAACCTTTTTAAATACTCTTTGTAATGATGTATAACAGAACATTATATTATGTTTCTTTTATTAAATACACATTTTTAAAGTTGTGGTATTCTTTTTGAATCACCCTGTATATCAAGTGATGTCAATGGCATCATTCACAAAATATCCACAGCTGCAGACTCATTCAGGAAATTTACTTCTGTACAGAGTTCATTCACGTACCTCAAATCAATTTATATCTGGACCAAAGTCCACTTAAAAATATTATATCACTACATGATATTTGTCTCTCTATTTATTTCTAGAAAACATATAGTTCAGACAGCTATCTAAAAATGATTTCATGTTGCATTTTTGGTAAGGAGCTTGAATAATGATCAGAACCTACTAATAGTTTCATCATCAAACAGAATTTTACACGGTTTCATAGAAATTTACTAGAATTATAAAGCCACATCTGTAATTTATAAATCACTTTAACTATTTGGAAGATGGACCAACACCACTGAATACGGTGACATTTGTTTCGAGAAGTGGCGCTGCTGTTATTCGCTGGAAAGGCCATGGGAATATTGAAGAGGTTGTTGAGGAAATATTAGGAATCAACAGTGTTCCAGATGCAGAACTTCGTAAGTCGCTGCACACTTGTGCTAAGAGGAACTGAATTCTCCCTCTCCCTCTCCCTCTCCCTCTCCCTCTCCCTCTCCCTCTCCCTCTCCCTCTCCCTCTCCCTCTCCCTCTCCCTCTCCCTCTCCCTCTCCCTCTCCCTCTCCCTCTCCCTCTCCCTCTCCCTCTCCCTCTCCCTCTCCCTCTCCCTCTCCTCTCCCTCTCCCTCTCCCTCTCCCTCTCCCTCTCCCTCTCCCTCTCCCTCTCCCTCTCCCTCTCCCTCTCCCTCTCCCTCTCCCTCTCCCTCTCCCTCTCCCTCTCCCTCTCCCTCTCCCTCTCCCTCTCCCTCTCCCTCTCCCTCTCCCTCTCCCTCTCCCTCTCCCTCTCCCTCTCCCTCTCCCTCTCCCTCTCCCTCTCCCTCTCCCTCTCCCCCTCCCTCTCCCCCTCCCTCTCCCCCCCCTCTCCCTCTCCCTCTCCCTCTCCCTCTCCCTCTCCCTCTCCCTCTCCCTCTCCCTCTCCCTCTCCCTCTCCCTCTCCCTCTCCCTCTCCCTCTCCCTCTCCCTCTCCCTCTCCCTCTCCCTCTCCCTCTCCCTCTCCCCCTCCCTCTCACCCCCCCTCTCACCCCCCCTCTCACCCCCCCTCTCACCCCCCCCCTCTCACCCCCCCCTCTCCCTCCCCCTCTCCCCCCCCCTCTCCCTCCCCCCTCTCCCTCCCCCTCTCCCCCCCCCCTCTCTCTCTCTCTCTCTCTCTCTCTCTCTCTCTCTCTCTCTCTCTCTCTCTCTCTCTGTGTGTGTGTGTGTGTGTGTGTGTGTGTGTGTGTGTGTGTGTGTGTGTGTTTTATTGCTCCTGTCAAATTTGCTATGTCCACAATGTTAGTTTGCCCCTGAATTTGTGTCAACATATTTATAATTTTCCCATAATTTACGCATTACGAAACAATATTCGTTGAGAGAAAAAAGAAATATTATGCTGTCATGTTGGCTGATGACTGGTGCTTACAAATATTACATGGTTAAGTTTCTTGACAACTTGGCACTCTACTCAGTGGATTTGAGCTGGTAAATGTGTAAAAGTTGGAACAATTTGTGCCATATCTCCCCCTGCTGCCAGGCACTACTTGGCACGATGGCTGATGGGAGTAACTAAGTTTGTTCGGATAAAGATATCATGACCGTTCACAATCATTTCCAAACTCTCTATTATGCAAATGCAATTTCGTGATTGTTGTGATCATCGTGACACTTTTGTCGAATCATATTTAGCGTGTTTCGGTATTTGTACTCTTGTAGCGCTAGTTGACACCATCATTCACTGTGCATTGCTCAAATGTTTTCAGTTTAAACACAACGCTGGTCACGTATTTTTTCATGCTGAACAAAACGTGTTTCGTGAATTTATTCTCATTGTCGAGTGCAGTATTATCGTATTATTTTTTGTGATGTTACACGAACAGTGTGAGTGATAGTTTGGATTTGTGTGGTTTTCTACATAATTAAGGAGGCGCAGTACCTGATAACTTCAAAAAGACGACTGTGGTGAATGAGAGGCAGAATAACACATTCGAACACCACACAAAATACTTGTGTACATATTTGCACTTGACAATGAGAAATAATTCTCGAAACACATCATTAAGCATGGAAAAATACGTAACTACTGCTGTATTTCATTATTTAAGTAATGACTGACAGCTGCACGCTTGCCAAAAACATAGATTATGATATTTGAAACTAAGTCAAACGTTTCCACTTCCCAGACAGTTATCGGTTCCAGTTACATCAGTGGTTTTTATTAGACAATAAACTTTTATTAGATAATAAAAAAGTCCCTGACACATCTTTTGAGCCTGTTATGTACATATATCATACATAATGTGCGAAAATGCAAGGGGGAATCCTATATCTAACTTTCTACAGTTTAAAACGTTATTTCCCACATTTTACATTTTCTCGCATTTTACATAAATTTTTTTTTTTTAAAAAAGTCCCTTGAAAAGTGTAAAAGTGGGGTTTCACTGTATTTGTGCCTGTGATAGATGTGATGTAATGATTTATGGAAACCAAGGGGAAAGGGAGGAGGTTGGTCGTAAGAATGATGACAATATGCTGCAGAGGGAGACTGAATTGTGATGTAATGTGGGAAAAATCTCTGGTAAGGATAGACCCTTTTTTGGTGTAACTTTCTGAAACCATAGCCACATTACAGTTGTTTATGTTATGGCTGTTATCTGCTTATAGTAACTGAGCTGGTATCCCTCGCCAGTACCTTCAGTACCGAATACCGATATTTGGTCAGACTGCTTTAGCTTTATCGTATTTTCTTATTTGTTTTATATCACACATGACAATCATTTATGAATTGTTACTGAATTATCCACTGCACACTCTTTTAATTTGAGCTGTTTGCCACATTAGGGGTGAATGCACTGGACCCATAGCTATGATCTTTGTTGTATAAAAGAAAAAAAAATTGTCATGCTGGTACCAAATATATTTATTTGCATGCTGTTTTCAAGGTGTTATAGCTTCATTTTCAATGAAATAATTCATTTGAGATTGTACAAGTAGGTGTGCATGTGCACTAACACACTGTTAGAACCTTGTCCCATCAGAAATCACAGTGAAAATGCGTCCTTGAAAATTGGCACATGTTGATCCACATGTTGTGTACAAGGACAAAAACAAAAAGATGAAACACTGATTATTTATTTTTTTTTTAAAAAAAAAAAGGTGGCGCACATACAGTGTTTTTGTTGAAGATAATGTCACCAATTATATTTTAATTATCCTATTTGTTTGAGGTATGCTGTGGGTTGTTGGCTTCCTAACACAACGCGCCCCTGTTTCCTGCAAGCACCTGGAGCGTCCAGATGTGCCCCTATGCAGTCTGATTCCGGGCACAGTGCGCTGTTCACTGGAACAACGATACAAGATCAAATTCTGCATGAAACTTGGGAAGGCAGCTGCTGAAAAGTGTCCAATAATTGAGCAGACAGTTGGAAATGAATACTTGTCAAAATGCAGGTGTTTTGTGAGCACACTTTTTTTTTGAATGCTGAGATGATGTCAGTAACAAAACTCGCTCTGAAACACTTCAGCATCGAAAGGTGAAGATCATATAGCTTGTGTGCGTGAAGATTTGAACACAGACCGTAGAATGAGTGTTGCCAGTTCCCAGACACTCTATCAAGAGAATACACCCAAGCCATGCTGCCTTCTTGGTGACAGATTGTGTGTTCAAAGATTATATGGCAACATTGCCCCAGTGCTCTGCACAGACCTGACCTAACTCCAGCAAAATCTGTTTTGTTTTCCTGGCTCAAGACATCCTTGAAAGGATGCTGTTTCAAGACCATTGTCAATGTGAAAGTTGCTGCTACATGTGTCATAAAGGACATTGCAATCCAGGCTTTCCAGGATGCCTACAATACGTGGAAATTTCGCTGCAGAACAATGCACAGGTGCAGGAGGGACCCCTAATTTGAAGAATTTTGATTCATTTTACTGTTCTGATCAATAAATTAGTTTTTATGGCCTCAGTGACATTACTTCATAAATAAACCTTGTATCAGTGGCAGATAATGTTGAAGTATTCTGTTGACCATCACAAAGTCAGGTCACTCGCTTCTGTGATGATTGATCCACGATGTCTTTCATCTGTAAGAAATGGATAATTGTAGTGTGAAAGGTGTTTGCAACAATATCTGTACTGATATGGAATGCTTGTCTTACTATTACGTCAGGTGGGTATTGTCACCTTCTCTTCTTGTTACATATATCATTGTAGTTCAGTTGACCGGCATGATGAGGATATTTACTGAAATATGAGAAAGAACCCCAACTTCCCCCAGGATTTTTTATAACTTATTTCTCTGGCTATGTTTTATCTGTGAAAATGCCTGATTGCTTTAGTTTCCACATTGAATTATGCCAATTTGCAACCCCTTATACCATAGTCCATATTTTTCGTTGAATTTTTGCAGCCTAACATGTTATTCTGCTGTTTCCATTGTTTCTTGAATTGAAGGATAACTTACTGGTAAAAATCATACCTTTTACTACACCATTTTGCACCACTTATGCTATTCACATCACAGCAATATTTTGTATGTTTTCAATTTGTATATACACTTGTGTGTGTTTTGCTTCCCATCTTTAATTATAGAAATTCTGTTTGGATGATTTAATTGTGTAAATGTGGAATATGTTTTGCTTATTTGTAAGATTTGAAAATGGAAAAAAATGCAGAATGTTTCAAATGCTTGTGTTCATAACTATCTGCTTACAACTTTTTGGACTTCCTGTATTGCAGGTGAGTTTGGTTACCCTTCAGAAGAGTTCGTGAGATACCTCATGCTAGGTAATTCAGACAGTGAAGAGGTATGAACACTTAACATAATAACTGTCTCATTATAATTTATTTAAACACTTTCGAACGATTTTAAAATCCTTTCTTTTTAGGTACCAGTGGCAAGTGGGTCTGCAAGTCCACTTGAGAGGTGAGGACTTTGTCATACAAAATCCTTTAATTATGTTATTGTTTGAAATTCCTATAGTTCACAACCACAGTTAACTGTTGCATATTTTTCTTTACTCCACTTTCATCTTGAAGATGTTAACCTTTGCGTGTTGTTCCTGCAAGGCGATGTCACTACTAATTTATGAAATCGATATTATGAAGTCATAGTAAGCTTGAGCCCCTCAGTAGCAAAATCTTCATTTCTCTATCATTTTCTCTGTTTTTGTGATATATGATTGCAAGTTTTGCATCCTAGCTCCTGTAACTCTCTTCTGCCTTTAATATTCTTGTTTAAATTATGACTATAATAAGCAATGGAGTATTGTTGTGGATGTCATTTAGCAATGAATGCCTATTTCTGGCGAATAAGTTTTTTGAATGTTTATAACTGTATGTTTTCCTATCATGCATTACTTGCCTTTTTTGTTGTCTGTGTGTGCTAATTCCCCTAGGGAGATAAAGTAGCATTTGGAATTTCTTTTTAGCTAAAACTATGACCTAATTTCTTCTTTGTTAATTGTTTTACAGAAAATTAGTTTCTCTGTTAGTGAAAAGTGTATGAAATATAAAGCTTTTCCAAAATTATGGTTTCCAAGTGTCAAATTTAGACAAGTCTTCCGCAATATTTCTCTCGTGTAACCACACATCTGAATATTTTCAGAATTCATGACACTAGAAAAAGGGGAGAAAAACTAAAGAGGTACCTTAAATTTCTATTGAATTTTTCTTTGGTAAATAAAGTGAGATGCAATGGATAGTTTTTTAAGTGCATGCCATTATATGACGGGATCAGAAAAGATTTGTAGTATGAAGCACCATGTGGAAACGCTACAATGTGCTTTCTGCCTACAGAAACCAGTTCTCACATGTACTATAGCCAAGAAACAGAGTAGTTCATGTCAGTCTTAACATAATTTTTTATTTGTTAGCGCAAAGTGATTGTGTGTCATCCTGAGGGCACACTGAAGGCTTTAGTTTGATGTATGCTCTGATGTTTTTTGCTTTGCTGAGACCCAGTGAAAAAATGTCCTTAAATTCATTGCACAATGAGTCCAGGTCCTGAAAAGAGACTTGTTTTGATACTAAATTTACTGCATTGGTGACTGAACACAAAAGCATTGAATGCATCCAAACCAAAGAGATTTTCTGCTCTTCTCCTGTCCACCACAAGGAAGGTTAGCTGCTGTACCACATTTTTATATTTAGTTTCTGCAGTGAATTGTCTGTTAATGAGGATCATCTGCTTACTGTAATTTACCAAAAGATTTTTTGTCAATGAAAGTTGCAGGGAACTAGTGGCACGTAAGTTTTAATATTCAATAAAGATGTGCCAGCACTGGTGTCCACTTGAAATATCACTGGCTCTCCATCGATTGTAGAGTGCGTCATATTAATGTCCATTGGTTGTTCACTTTGTTGCTATGAACGAAATGTAGAAGATTTACACACTGCTGAGATGTGCCCAGACTTGTTACATGTATTACAGACTGACCATTGATGGGGTTGATCTTCCTGTGAATGCTTTTTGAAACATGCAGGGCAAGAAGGAAACGGGTGCTGTGTGGGCTGTTTTCTTGCAGTGACTGGAACCCACACTGGGGCTTGTTTATGATGCTGCTTTATTGCTATGATGATGTCTGCCTCATTGGAGGCGAATGACATTCACTGTCTGTAGTGTGGTATGTTAACTGTAGTAATGTCTGCTCAGGTTTCAAGTCTCTGCCCTGTGGCTTGAGATACCTCAAAAGATTATGCCAAAGCTAAGACCTGTTGTAGAGATGGATCATCAAACTGTAGTGGCTGTTGTCGTACCTCTTTATTGGGAGCTCATCAGATAGTTGCATCCCTCACCATTACATCTGCATGTGACTTGCCATGATTAGCTGTGGTAAATCTACATTTCCACACAGGTTTGCAGCCCAAACTCTGTGTGATTGGTCTGGGTGCTTTTTGCACTGGTAGAACCTAAGATGCTTTAATGTATGCATGTCCCTGAAGATATCTGGTTAGTAGAGTACACGTTACATCTAAAGATAGTTTCGACCGTTCAGTGAAAGGGGCCAGCTTAGAGATAAGATGGTATGTTTGTGGCTTAATCCACGACAAAAATATAGCCTTTATTGTATAAATGTCAATTACCTGAAACACTTCAAAATGTTGTTTGAGGCACTTCTCACAGACTTCCCATTCCTTCTCTGCCTCATTGTAGTGTGCGAATGGAGGTGAATGCATCACCTGTGCAGCCTGTTGCCTGTTCACAAGCCCTGCCTTTTGTAGCATAGAGTTCTTTTCATGTTGAATCTCCTCGAGGCAAAGCTGGGTGTTCGTTTGTCACTGCAGAAGTGTCCGCAGCACTGCTTCCAAGGAAGTGGCCATTTTTTCCATGATCATAGCATGAAAGACACTATTGTTAAATTGAAGAGCCAAAAAAATTGGTGCACCTGCCTAATATCGTGTAGGGTCCCCAGGAACACGCACGAGTGTCGCAACATGATGTGTCATGGACTCGACTGATGTCTGAAGTAGTGCTGGAGGAAATGGACCCCATGAATCCAGCAGGGCTGTCTACAAATCTGTAAGAGTACGAACGGGTATAGATCTCTTTTGAGCAGCACATTGCAAGGCAGTCCAGATATGCTCAATAATGTTAATGCCTGTGGAGTTTGGTGGCCAGCGGAAGTGTTCAAACTCAGAAGAGTGTTTCTGGAGCCAATCTGTAGCAATTCTGAGTAGATGGGGATGTTGCATTGTCCTGCTGGAATTGCCCAAGTCCGCTGGAATGGACATGAATGGATGCAGGTGATCAGAGAGGATGCATACGTATGTGTCACCTGTCAGAGTTGTACCTATACGTATCAGGGGTCCCGTATCACTCCAACTGCACACGCCCCACACCATTACAGAACCTCCACCATCTTGAACACTCCCCTGCTGAAATGCAGGGTCCTTGGATTCATGAGGTTGCCTCCACACCTGTACACGTCCATCTGCTTGATAGAATTTGAAATGAGACTAGTCCGACCAGGCAACATGTTTCCAGTCATCAACAGTCCAATGGCAGTGTTTACAGGCCCAGGCAAGGCATAAAGCTTTGTGTCATGCAGTAATCAAGGGTACACGAGTGGGCCTTCAACTCTGAAAGCCCATATTGATGATGTTTCATTAAATGGTTCGCAAGCTGACACTTGTTGATGGCCCAGCATTGAAATCTGCAGCAATTTGTGGAAGGGTTACACTTCTGTCACAATGAATGATTCTCTTCAATTGTTATTGGTCCCGTTCTTGCAGGATCTTTTTCCACCTGCAGCGATGTTGGAGATTTGATGTTTTACTGGTTTCCTGATATTCACAGTACACTCATGACATGGTCGTATGGGAAAATCCCCACTTCATCGCTACCTCAGAGATGCTGTTCTCTATCGCTTGTGCACAAACTATAACACCACTTCAGACTCACTTAAATGTTGATAACCTGCCATTGTAGCAGCAGTAACCAATCTAACAACTGTGCCAGATACTTGTTGTCTTATATAGATGTTGCCAAATGCAGTGCCATATTCTGCCTGTTTACTTATCTCTGTATTTGAATACACATGCCTATACCAGTTTCTGTGGCGCTTCAGTGTAGAATGACAGTAAACACTGTTAATGGTACTTGTTCATAGAACATGAGTTCACTGTCCATAGCACTGTTAGTAGAATGGAGATTTATAGTACATGTACTGAGGTCGACCTAATTATCACCAACTGTGTAGTGATTGCTACACAATTAAGAAAGAGCATGCAACAGTTAACACTTATTTTTATTGTCAAAGCATAAGACTTGCACCAGTGATATGCAAAGCAACAAAATAGTTGTAATCCGAGAGCAAGGTCCACCGAGGAGTCCTGGCAATCCTTAAAGTATGAGTACTGTCACGAGTCGTATCAGAACTGTGAACAAAGAGTAATTTGTGGAGGCAGGATCGGCTGCTGGTATAGCCACCCATTGTCGTTGGAGGTGCTGGTGGTGGTAGGGGTTGAAACAGCACAGACAGTTAGTTTCATAAACTCAGCAGTGATGACAGTGCTGTGCCAAGTGGTGTGTTACTCGACTAACCAGGAGTGAACCTCTGCAGCTGGTGCAGGGCGTCGCCATGTCGGGAGCAAAGAGCCATATGTTGAGCAGTTGTCGGCCTCTGAGGAGCTCGTGGCTTAGTACCTCCTGTGGGCCATATATGTTGACAAAGTGAGAGCATTACTACAAAATTTCCCATTTACCTACTTAAGTACTCAGTTGCCCTGTGACACCTTAATTTTGTGTGTCTTTAGTATCTAATTGGAGATATTGTACTGTTTTTAATTTGGTATATGTTGGCGAAATTTCTATGAATTGTTGAGCTGTCTGTAATGCTTAGTTATAGAATGCTTGTGCATTGTTTGTTTTTTGCTAATATTTTATTCTTTGTGTTTTTTATATTACCAAAAATTTCCAGCTTGGAGAAACAAATACAGCCCAGCACGAACAAAGAAATGCAGGCCAGTGTGGGGAAGGAAATGCAGGCCAGTGTGGGGAAGGAAATGCAGGCCAGTGTGGAGAAGGAAATGCAGGCCAGTGAATTGTCTGGGAAGAAAAATATCCCAGGGCAGCCCAAGTGCGTTTGTATTATTTTTATTTATATTTATTTTTTAAAATAAATATTTACATTTGTGAATGAGAATTTTCTCCTCTTTTTGTATTATTAGGGAGTTGACAGTACTTCAGATCCGCTGCCCAGATGGTTCCTCAGTGACTAAAACTTTTAAAACTTCCAGTTTGTTATCAGAAGTGAGGGAAGTCATAGCAGCACATTTTTCATCTGAAGGGTAAGATTTCATATAGCTGCTTATTTTAACTATAGGAAAATAATCATTAGGCAGGTAGTAATTTTCACACGTTGCTCACTATTTTCAAAAAGCATGTATTCTTCAATCATTGGAATATAAGTTACATGTAGGATGTAATTCAAGTAAGTAATTTCTATCAATTAGGATCACTAAAGTCTCTCTCTCTCTCTCTCTCTCTCTCTCTCTCTCTCTCTCTCTCTCTCTCTCACACACACACACACACACACACACACACACACACACACACACACAGCCCCGTAGAACATAGCACACAAATAATACAAACATTCTAGTGTATACTAAGCAAACGGAGAAACATAAATGAATGCACATAACTGAAAAACAAAACATAAGAAACCACTGATACACACAAGAAATAGCAGACTATGAATGCATTCCTAAATACAGTAACACATACTCTCAATAAAAAAATTTCTGTATATGGTATGATCTAATGGTTAGCATAGGAAGCTCTGTGAAGCTGTTCATGGCTGATGCTGTTGTGTGTATATGGGAAATTTGCAATGCCAAAAAACTTCAGTGAATTGCAGGAAGACTTGCAGAGGAGTGGTGCTTGGTGTAAGAACTGTCAGTTAGCCCTAATTGTAAATAATATAATTGTGGATAAATAGCCATTAAGACTTATTACTGTCACATCAATATCACACTAGAGTCCAAATATGAAAGCTGGGTCATCAGTGAAATACAATACGTACCACTGAAAGCAATTTTATTAAGAAAAATAAAGTACCGCCAGAATGGAACTGATCTCCACAGAGAGTGCAGTTATTTATACAAGCATTGAATATTCCAGAATTTACAAACATTAGAAACATACAATATTTCAAAACCTTCCAGAAATGATAAATACGAAATAACAAATTTACAATTTGATCACGTTGGAATGAAGCCTCATCCGTAAAGAGAACATTTGCAGTGAAATGAGGATTGACACATAGTTGGATGAACCATTTGCAGAAGTGTACCCGTGGAGGCCAATCAGCTGCTGATAGTGCCTGCACACGCTGTACATGGTACGGAAACAACTGGTTCTCCCGTAGCACTCTTCATACAGTGACGTGGTCAACGTTACCTTGTACAGCAGCAACTTCTCTGACGCTGACGTTAGGGTTATTGTCAACTGCATGAAGAATTGCCTTGTCCATTGCAGGTGTTCTCGTCGTTCTAGGTCTTCCCCAGTCGCGAGTCATAGGCTGGAATGTTCCATGCTCCCTAAGACGCCGATCAATTGCTTCGAACGTCTTCCTGTCGGGACACCTTCATTCTGGAAATCTGTCTAGATACAAACGTACCGTGCCACGGCTATTGCCCCGTGCTAATCCATACATCAAATGGGCATCTGCCAACTCCGCATTTGTAAACATTGCACTGACTGCAAAACCACGTTCGTGATGAACACTAACCTGTTGATGCTACGTACTGATGTGCTTGATGCTAGTACTGTAGAGCAATGAGTCGCATGTCAACACAAGCACCGAAGTCAACATTACCTTCCTGCAATTGGGCCAACTGGCGGTGAATCGAGGAAGTACAGTACATACTGACGAAACTAAAATGAGCTCTGACATGGATATTATAAGCGTTTCCGGACACATATCCACATAACATCTTTTCTTTATTTGTGTGTGAGGAATGTTTCCTGAAAGTTTGGCCGTACCTTTTTATAACATCCTGTATATGTACATGTAGATGTAGTACCTGCACAACTTGTCCTCATCTCATTTTATTTAGTGCCAAGACATACTGGCATTCCCATTGCACCATATAGCTTTTTCATTACCATCTCCATTATTGTTGGAGGAGAATTTTATGTGGTCCTTGGCCGATAAAAGTATTTTTTGAGAATGGGGCTACAATCTTGAAACTAATAGCAGAGAAGAAAATGGAAACTTAAAGAAAGAAAGAAAAAAGAAAAAAAAAGCTGTGAACTGCAATTTCCAGAAAAATGCTTAATATTTTGTACTAGTCATACATTTATTTTAGTATTAATCATCAATATTTGCTTGTATCACTGTGTGTGTGTGTGTGTGTGTGTGTGTGTGTGTGTGTGTGTGTGTGTGTGTGTGTGTAATTTGCTAGTTTTAATTTGTAAAGTAATTGAAACCTTTAGCTATACTCATTATTTCTTTCTTTGACAGATTTGGCTTAGCAACATCATTTCCACGCCATCATTATGTCAGTGAAGACTATAGTAGAAATCTTGGTGAACTGGATCTTTGGCCTAATGCAGTCTTGTTGATAGTACCTGTAAGTATAAGTTATCACAATGTATCAGATGAGTCCACCTTATGTTACCCTTGTCAACTGTTATTGAGCAGCCTCCATATAAAAGTACTAAAAACTGATTGAGCATCTGGTTTAAGCCTTCCTCTTGGCTCCAAACTGGAGAACTGCAGACAATTCTGTGATTTCTATTGTCAGTTGGAGAAGCAGGAATCACATCAATAGCTCACACACATACTATAAACAATAAGAAGCTACCCAGGTAGCAAATCATGTGTGACATCCCTATGGGTCTTTTTTTACATTAGAGGAACCCCTTCTGAGGCTGACAATTAATGACATACAGAAAGTGATAATCAGACGTGTTTATCAAACATACTCAAGAGAACAGTTGTTGATGTGATATTAGTTAACTGTAGGAGAGACCATGTTGTAATGTCCTTCCCAGTATCTCTTATAAAGGGTTATAATGCCCACATAGTTGTAGAAACAGATTACTAGCTGAAACAGTAGTGGATTCTTGTACGGAAGTGAATTCTTTTATGGACTGCCTGCCTCAGGAACTGTAAAAGCATTCATTGAGAATGTAAATTTTTTAACAATTTTAGTGTAATAGAGGGAAGTTTCAACTTGCCGGCTATAGAATAAGTGTGTCACATGACTGAAACTGATGACAGAGACAGAGATTTGTAAGAGGGTGTTCTGAGTATCTTTTCTGAAAATTTACTTTGAGCATATAATTGGGAACTAACTCATTTGCTTTTCTTCAACCTATCTTTTTAAGATAAGTCATACTAATATTTATCCAGAACCTAAGCTGATCTGCCACAACGCCAGATTCTACTGGTTTCAAATTGAAATTATTACTTCCTTCTTGAAGTCGTAAGAGTGTTTTGCCAGTCTCGTATATCTGTAACATCAGATTGAATTGTTTTGTCATGGCTGGCTCTCCCAAGGATCTCAGTAATTCTAAGGGACTAGAGATGACTGCAGATGTTAGAAAATATATGAGTAAAAATGTAAGTAAATATGGGGAAGTATTTTTGATTAGAAACAGATCGTATATTATCTGAGAAGTCATCATTAAACATTCCACTCTGGAAACAAAGGTGTGGTTCACCAATGGATAAAATTCAGGAGAACTTTGCGATACACTTCTTAAATGTATGTACCAGTCGAGGTTTAGAGGGGTGGAAAAACAGCTCCACTTCCCCCAGAGTGGTTCACTATGTGTGTTGGAAAATTGCTTCAAAAGTAGGAGGAGCTTCATCATACATGAAAGCAGATTCAAAGCCATGTTGATTTGCAAAAGCTTAGGTAGATAAATAAAAATCAGCATAAGGAGATCAATGGGAAATGTGTTCAATAATGAGAAATTATAATTTTCTGTACCAATCTGATGGAGAAATCATAACAAATGTTTGATTTTTATACAGCAAATAAACAAATCATAATCGCATATTCAATTGGTCAGTGATCATAATTCCACAAAGTGGAAGATGTTCAGCAGAAGGCCGAAATACTGAACTTGGTCTTCCATATTTGTTTCACTGTGGAAGATAATTAAACAATTTCTCCTCAACCATTGCACAGCTGCCAAGATAAGTGACTGAGAATAGAATGCCACTCAACAGAGGAAAGGCATCTGGACCAGATGAGATACCTATATGATTCCATACAATTATGCAAAAGTATTTGCTTGCTTTCTGGTGGTAGTTTATTTTAGCTCTCTGAAGCAATGAAGAGTTCCAAGTGATTGGAAAAAGATGCCAGTCATTGCAGTTTTCAAGAATGAAGATCTTTATGCAAAGCAACATGGATTCTGCAGACAAATATATTGTGAAACTCAGTTCCCTCTTATCATTCCTTAAGATCCAGAAGGTCGTAGACACCCATATGATGATTGGATAACTAATCAGTAGGTACTGAATCAAATTGGGAGGGTTGGGGGAGAAGAAATTAACGGAACAACTTAATTGAAAGAATGGAGCAGCTGATGGTGTAAATGCTGAGGCATCAAGAAAGTGTCAGTTTGTTGATGGAGGGAAATTTGTGTGGGGAGGGGAGGGGGAAGGGAAGAAGATAAAAATTGTAGAGGGAGATAAACATTTGACTGCACTAAGACCGTTCAAATTGATGTAGATTGCAGGAGTTGGGTAGAAAGGAAGAGGCTTTCACAGGATAGAGTACTGTAGAGAGCTGCATAAACTGCTCTGTGAACAACAGTAACAAGAACAACAACTGGCATAATGTGTATTGAGATACTTAAAAATTAATTATATGATTTGTGCCTAATCAGCTCAATTGTTACAAGAATTGCTTGCAAAAAGAAAGGGTCAGAGTTTGTTCAGGGTTCAATTTTAATGTGCCAGGAAGCTGCATTAATGCAGGTGCTCTGATGATGAGAGAATCCACATGAGCTGCAACTTACTGTACATATTGATGCTTAGTAGTACAGTGCTGTTAGTCCTAGGTGTCCAATATGTGTGTGTGGTTCAATTATTGTGGTTCTTCAGTTCTGGTGATGAGATATTTGATGTAATCTGTTCTGAGTGCCATTAGTCTGATGTGGAAGATAGTATTCAGTTTTGTTTCAGTCTCGTGACTGTGGATCAGGAAGAATGAATTGAAATCTACAACTTTTTGCTGTTTGTAGATATTGCAGCAGACAGGGTCATATCAGTCTCTGTTTAAGATTAGTAAACATTACATATCAGCCAACATCCATTATATGTTTACAGGCTCTGTGGGCAATGCTGCAATGTGAAATTCTCTCTAATACCAATTTTCTTACAGAATAATAAATCATTAAATTTAGTGCTCTGTGCTTCAAAATCATGTTTTCCGCCAGGAATTTTTATATTTTAAACAGCTAGTCTTGGTAGTAATGAAGTAAGTTAGAGATCTAAAGCATACTGTTATCTGTTTATTGCCTTTTTTGACTTCAAGAACCTCTCAGACTTCAGCTCTGCTCTAGAGGAATGGGTCAGGAAAGAGAAATGATATCATATGTCAGAAATAATCATCCACAAGCATATGTCATTGACATTCTCTAACAGTGGAACTAAGATTAGCCTCTGTAGTGTTCAGCAGTGATGGAAAACACATTTTGAACTGCTCTCAGCTATTCAAAATGGTGCAATATTTTGGCAAAATAACTTATTGCCAATCATGGGTAATACTGATGATTGAACATATCCATGACTTGCTGTCAATTCATGGCTCTTGGTGGCCAGGTGTGGCTGTACGTAACAGCAGACAGTGTCAGCTGTCACACAGTGTGGCCTAACCACAGGACATGTCATAAAGTATGACAGGACTAAGATATTACAACAGGCCAATACTTCTGGGTGTGTGGCCATTTTTCCTTTGCAAATTTGTGAATCTCCAGCTGCATGATGGAACTGTGGTGGTTCCCTTCGTTTCCCTTCACTGGCGGCAACTAGATCATGAACTGCACTCGTCAAATGTTGGCAGCCAGAGAAGCTCCTATCAGCTAGTGTACCACCACTTTTCTCCAGCACCCAACACCCACATCCATCACCTATATCTCTCTGACCTCCTTGCTTTCCAGGAGCCACGCACTTTTAACCATCGCCACCAGACTTCATTTCTTCTCCAGGTTTGTGTCCTTAGCTGTCGAGCATCATCAGAGTTTTTCTAATGGCAGAGTTTCATATTCAGTCTCTGTTGCACTAGTTTTCTTGCAGGCCAGCAAGTGAAAGGATTTTTACCACATCTCCCACATGTTAGAGTAATGAAGGAAACCATGTTCCTTCAGAATTATAAATAAAGACAAAGCAGCTTAGCATAAGAAGTTGCGTGACCCTGTTCAAAGCACAATATTAGCAAATTTGAAAGTCCATTCACACCACACCAACTGAAGTGCTGAGACAAACCCATGAAGATACATCTCCTCTATTCCAGTTGCATGTGGAATGGGTGAAATGCGAACATGTACTTAAGACTAGTGTAATTATCACCTGTTGATAACAATTGGGGCATAAGTGCTAGCTTTCTTCAACTGGTATTGCTGTTTGGTAGTTATTAGTCTGCTTTGCAATGTTCCCCTCAATTGTTATGCTCAGACAGTGGACGTTTTCTATTGCTGTGTGTTTAAATTTTTTGGAACAAGGCTGAAGCTGCAATTCAGTGGTAAGTGCGCTACTTGCATGCATTTTATGCTTGCATAAAAATTCAGACATCCACATTTTTCTTTTCTTACCCCTTTCTTACTCTTTCTTTTCTCTTTTCTTTACCTCCTTCATAACCAACAGCATGCTTGCCATACCAAATACTCCTATCTGAATATCACTGTTTGGCACTGTGATTATAACTGACATTATATTAAACTGGATGTATGTGTTATTGATTTTAGTGGGAGAAAACAGTAATCATAGAGTTTGCCTGTTTCAATGCTCTTTCTGTTGTTTTCTTTTTGATTTCCTCCAGTGTAAATATGAGTTCATTGATACACACGAATGGTATGTTTCTGTGTTAGTAGCCGTTGTAGATGTGCTTTAATACATGCCATTGGTTCAGAACTAATACAGTTATATGAATATTTCCCCAAAAGCCATTGTCATATATATGACGTATTTCTCAGTGTGAAGTATGCCAGGTGTGGTTTCTGCCGTGGTTGGTGCATGCATAGAAAAGAGATGGTGCATCACATGAAATGTGCCCCTCATTGTGATTTGCGACCACAGCATTCTCCAGCAACAGTTGTTAGTTATATTGGCTCACAAATCACACAGTTTGTTTATGAAAATGGGCACAAGTAAAACTGCTATATTAGCTTTATTAAAATAGATGTTTCCTCCCTTTTCCTTAAGCTAGCTAATGTTGTTCTGTCTGTAGTGCACATAAATAATAACTTCAACAACATGAAACAGATAGATTGCTCCTCACTATATAGAATAGGTGTTGAGCGGCAGACAGGCACATTGACTAAAGACTGCTAAATAGTACTTAGCTATCAGACTAATTCTTACATCAAATGTATACACACACACACACACACACACACACACACACACACACACACACACACACACACACACACACTCACTCTGTCACATGTATTCTTCACACACATTGTTGTATCCTGGTGCTAAACGAAGTGAGGTGACACAGCGGTTAGCACACTGGACTTGCATTTGGGAGGACGACGGTTCAAATCAGTGTCAGACCATCCAGACTTAGGTTTTCTGTGATTTCCCTAAATCGCTCGTGGCAAATGCTGGGATGGTTCCTTTGAGAGGGCACAGACAATTTCCTATCCCTTCATTGATACATCCCAACTTCTGCTCCATCTATAATGACCTTAATGTTGATGAGATATTAAACCCTAATCTTCGTTTTTTCATCGTGCTAAGTCCTGATTGTGACTGCATCTGAAGTGAGCAGCAATCTCAGTGGGGTGGGTAGTGGGGTTACAGAAGTGATGTGGGGTGGGGAGGTGGAGGAGTAGTAGGGTAGGTGTGGAGGAAGATGCTAGTGCTGTCTGTGATAGCATGCAGGGATGGGATAGTGGGCTGCCAGGTGCAGCATTGTGCAGTTGTGCTGTGGGGAGGGGGCAGGTGGCAAATGGGAGAAATGTAGGGAAGGTGAAGGTGTGCTGGCCAAATATAAGGCATATTTAGTACTGGTGTGGGAGCAGGAAAAGGGGATAGAGGCAGGTGGAGGACAGGGACTAGCAAAGATTGAGGCCACGAGGACTATGGGAGTGAAGTGTGTGTTGCAAGGGGAGTTCCCAGCGTGCCACTTCAGAAAAACTGAAGTTGGTGGGAAGAATCCAGATGACACAGGCTCTGAACCCATCGTCCAAGTCAAGGATGGCAGTTTCTTGAACTGGGGAGGACCAGGTGAAATGAATGATGCATAGGTTCTGGAGAAATGTGATTCAGTGTGTCCTCACTCTCACCCTCATTCTAGATCATGATGTCATCAGTGAATGTGAACCAGGTGAGGGATGTGGCATTCTGGATAGTTATGAAGGATTCCTGTAGATGGCCCCTGAATAGGTTGGCACAGGATGGTGCCATGCAAGTGCCCCTTGCTATATCACAGATTTGTTTGTAGGCGATACCTTCAAAGGAGAAGTATGAGGATATAGTTGGTTATGGTGACTAGAAAGTAGGTTTTAGATTTGGGGTCATACAGGCATTGGGAAAGGTAGTATTCAATAGTGGCAAGCCCATGGGCATTGGTGGTGATATGTAGAGGGAGGTGGCATCAACAGCAACTAGCAGGACACTGGGTCTTAAAGGAACAGGAACTTTGGAGAGTCAATAGAGGAAATGATTAGTGTCTTTTATATACATCGATAGGTTACTGGTAATATTCTGCAAGTGTTGGTCCATGAAGGCAGAGATTCTCTTTGTGGGGGCACAATAACCAGCCACAATGTGACATCCTGGGTGATTGGGTTTTATGTTCTTTAGGAAGCATCTAGAAGATAGGAGTGTGAGTAGTAGTGGGGGTGAGGAGGAAGATAGACTAAGGGGATGATTATGATACAGACCTAAATATATGAGAGACCATAGATACTACTGGATTTCTGGAATAGGGCCTGTGGTCCCCCACATACCCACTGACCTGCCACAGAGGACCACCCCTTCATGGCTTAGTACCATCCAGAACTGTAGCAACTGAGCCACATTGTCCACAAGGGTTTAGACTACTACTTGTCATGTCCTGAAATGAGGCATATCCTCCCCACCTCTCCCGCAATGGTATTGTGCCATTCATCCAACCTACACAACATCCTTCCTCCACCCCTGTTCCCAACCCCATGCCCCATGGCTTATATCCCTGCAATAGACCTAGATGCAAGGCCTGTCCCATACATCCTCTTGTTACCACCTGTTCAGGTCTTGTCTCAGGCATCTCTTATCCCATCAACGGCAGTGCCAACTGTGGAAACAGCTATGTAGTGCATCAACTTAGCTCCAACCACTGCGCTGCATTCTATGTGAATGTGATCACTAACAAGCTGTCTCTCTGAATGAAAGGCCACCACCAAACTGTAGCTATGAGACAGCTGGAGCACCTAGCTGCCGAGCATGTCACCTAACATGATACACTTGACTTTAACAACAGCTTCACAGATTCTCCCAGTCCATACCTACATGTGCCTTCTATCCTGCCAGCTCACTTTTATAGTACTGTTTCCTTCTCCACGCCAATTTGCTGTCCCCCTGCAGTAGCCGATTATGCTGTCCTTGCATGTCTCACAGGCATCACTAGCATCATTGCCCAAGCTTGCTTTGCTGTTCCTTCCCCCCCCCCTCCCCCCCCTGCTCTGCCGCCGCCACCACCACCACCACCCCACCCCACCACCACCCCACCCCACCCCACCCCACCCCACCCCACCCCACCCCACCCCACCCCACCCCACCCCACCCCACCCCACCCCGCACCTCTTCTGTACTCCACAACCACTCCAATAGAGATTGCTGCTCACCTCAGACATAGTCACAGTCAGGCCTTTTGTGTTTGTGTGCTATCCCGGCTTTCCAGTGTTTGAATAAGAACTTCGATATCCATGAACATAATAAAAGGCAAAAAGAAAAGTTCCATGTCCAGTCTGTAAGGACATCAACTTTCAGAACTTTGATTGCAGATAGTGCGATACAAATTTACAGTGGTCTTTCACACGAGACAAATATGAGAATGATGAAATACTTTTTAGTAAAACCATAACTGTTCTTATTAGATTACTGCTTCTTTGTACAATGTTGTGCAAAACTTAAGAACGAAAGTAACCTTCACAAGTTTCATATCAGCACACTCTCTGCTGCAGAGTTAAAATCTCATTCTGGAAACGTCCCCCAGGCTGTGGCTAAGCCATGTCTCCGCAATATCCTTTCTTCCAGGAGTGCTAGTTGTGCATAGTTCGCAGAAGAGCTTCTGTGAAGTTTGGAAGGTAGGAGACGAGGTACTGGCAGAATTGAAGCTGTGAGGACTGGTCGTGAGTCGTGCTTGGGTAGCTCAGATGGTAGAGCACTTGCACGCAAAAAGCAAAGGTCCTGGGTTTGAGTCTCAGTCCAGCACACAGTTTTAATCTGCCAGGACATTTCTTAACCTTCACAAGATTTGTCACTGTCAAGAAATAAAGATCAATAAAACTGCTACCATACACAGAAAGAGCTGCTGCAGTATAGTACAGAAAGTAAGTTAAATACACAATGGGATGAACAGAAATGACACTTTTATTCAAAGACAATCACTACTCAGAAGTCATAGTGATCTACAATAGTTCCCCGGACATTACAAAAGCTGGGACAAGATTTTTAATAGAGCGTGTGATCACCATGGATGACAATGCATATTCTGCTCTTGTGCTGCCTTAAGTTTGGTAATGAGTTCTAGTGGTAGGGCATTCCATTCTTCCTAACAGCACAGTTGACAACTGGAGGGTGGTTGTTGCTGCATGTGGATTTCTTTCAGTACATCTCTCCACCCAATCCCACATGTGCTCAATGGGATTTAAATCAAAGGAACAAGCAGGTGAGTCTATTCATTGAATATCCTTTTGTTTCAAGAACTCCTCCACGTGCACTCTGTTCGATGCAGTCAGGAATGTACCCCTGAAAAGATGCAAGTGGGAAAGTTTTCACAATAATGTTGTTCGGGGTTTGTACCGTGTTCAAAGATTTGGAGGTCAGTGCACCCATAGTATCTTATGCTGCCCTGCGCCGTAACACCTGGACTACCAAAATAATCATGTTCAACAATGTTCCTGGGCATATTAGGTGCTCCAAACCATATGAGGTTATACCCAGAAAGAACCCATTCCTCGTTGGTCCAGTACCTGTCTTGTTGGCATCATCACAAAAGGTGCCACTGATGTGTGGATGTCAGTGGAACACAACATACTGGTTGTCAAGCAGAGAGACCATTCCCATGCAGTCACTGCGCCACTGGGGAGCATGAGATTGCTTGCGTTGTAGTCCTATTAAATGTGGTTCCAACTGCTCTCACTGTTTGACATGGGCCCATTGTTGCCTGTTGCACTATGTGTCTGCTTCTGTATTTGACTGTGGTCGACCACATCCTCTCCTTTGGGCAGCAGCAAATGTGGTTCAGAATGCTCCCGATGCACCTGAAACAATGCTGCGACCAGTACTAAACTCCTGGGGTACACTCATCACACTTCTTCCTATTTCCATTTCCCTTATGATCCTCCAGCGTGTGGCGATGTCCAGATTTTATCTCCGAGCCGTGTTATAATGAAGAACACCACCACAATGCCCCTTAACTGCTCACTGTGTGACACACTATCTTTTCACATTCCTTCAACTTTCTTGCGTTGTTGGACCAGTCCCATTTGGTACTATAGTGACGTTGATTTCACTCCATGTGACGTCCATCTTTCTGTGTGCAACTGGGAGAACTCTGGCAACATGCTCCCACACTGTCATTCATTTCCACAGAGTTGTTAATATGTTATATGACTTTCTCTCTTTCATCCATAAGTTTGGTAGAGCAGTCTAGTAGCAGAATTTTTAGAGCATGTGAAATACCAGGCTTGAATAAAGGAAATGCAAAGTCTTCAACTGCAAGTAGCTCCTTGTAAAATATGTTTATTTACTGCAGTATTACTGTATGTGTGTGCGGGGCAGAGGGGGAAGGGATGCAAGGATACACAATCATACAAATATTTATCCCACAATGTGGAAAATATTTTGGATCAATAAACAAATGAATACTGAATTGATAATCACTCAGGCAGTGGCGTAGAAAACAATTTTGCAATTTGTTGGTCCAGGTTCCTTGGCTTGTTCACAAAAGCACTCAAATGGGGAGAGAGAGAAAGAGAGAGAGAGAGAGAGAGAGAGAGACTATTAAATTAATTTAAAAAAGTTCCAGGAACTTTCAGGAAACATGAAGGTGTTATGGTATCCATAAGGCTTTAACTATGGATATGTCATTAACTAACATTCAGTTATAGCAAACTCTTTCATAATGATACATTTTGTTGCAAAGCTTAAATATGTCAACACCGTGAAACATCATAATTCCAAAACATCCAATTGTGAAAATTATTTAGCCACCAATATGACATTTCCTGTTATTTTATGACAACAAATTGTGCAGAAAATACCTCATTTTGTGAATGAATATGCTGATGCTTTGATACAGCACGTGTTATTATACAAAATGCACCAAATATAGGCTTGAACTGCAGACAGTGTATTTATTAATTTTTTTATTTACAAATCAAGTTTCGTAGGACCATATTGAGGAGCAAATCCAAGTTGATGGAAGGTGCCAGTACATGAAATTACAACATAAAAGTAATAACAGATACAAATAAATGTTTATGAACCCGAAAAAAAGTCAGCCCATAAGTTTAAGTAAAAGCAATCAACAATACAACAAGAATAAGCTTAATTTTTCAAGGAACTCCTCGACAAAATAGAAGGAGTGACCCATGAGGACACTCTTCAGTTTCGATTTGAAAGTGCGTGGATTACTTTTAAGATTTTTTAATTTGAGTGGTAGCTTATTGAAAATGGATGCAGCAGTATACTGCACACCTTTCTGAACAAGAGTTAAGGAAGTCCAATCCAAATGCAGGTTTGATTTCTGCTGAATATTAACTGAGTTAAAGCTGGTTATTCTTGGGAATAAGCTAATATTGTTAATAAGAAATGGCAGTAAGGAATATATATATTGAGAGGCCTCTGTCAAAATACCCAGGCTCGTGAACAGGTGTCGACAAGAGGTTCGTGAACTTACACCACGTATTGCCAGACCTACTCGTTTCTGAGCCAAAAATGTCCTTTTAGAATGGGAAGCCCCAAAATATAATACCATACGACATAAGTGAATGAAAATAAGCAAGGTAGAGTAATTTTCGTGTCGCATGATCACTCACTTCAGATACCATTTGGATAGTAAAAATGGCAGCATTAAGTTTTTGAACAAGATCCTGAACATGGGTTTTCCACAACAGCTTACTATCTATCTGAACACCTAGAAATTTGAATTGTTAATTTTCACTAATCATATGCCCATTCTGTGAAATTAAAATGTCATGTTTTGTTGAATTGTGTGTTAGAAACTGTGAAAACTGAGTCTTACTGTGATGTAGCTTTAGTTTATTTTCTACAAGCCGTGAACTTAGGTCATGAACTGCACTTGAAACCGAGCCAGTGTTGCACACAACATCCTTTACTACCAAGCTAGTGTCATCAGCAAACAGAAATATTTTAGAGTTACCCGTAATACTAGAGGGCATATCATTTATAAAAATATAGAACAGGAGTGGCCCCAACACTGATCCCTCGGGCACGCCCCATTTGACTGTACCCCACTCAGACTCCACATCACAGTCATTCTCAACATTGTGAATAATGATGTTTTGCTGTCTGTTGCTAAAGTAAGAGATGAACCAATTGTGACCTACTCCCCATATTCCATAATGGTCCAACTTCTGGAGCAGTATTTTGTCAACACAATCAAATGCCTTAGTTAAATCAAAAAATATGCCTAGCATTCGAAACCTTTTATGTAATCCATCAAGTACCTCACGATGAAAAGAGAATATCTTATTTTCAGTTGTTAAACGACTTCTGAAGCCGAACTGTACATTTGAGAGCAAATAGTGTGATATAAAATGATCAATTATCCTTTTCAATAACTTTAGCAAACACTGATGGCATAGTAATAGGTCTAAAATTATCTACATTATCCCTTTCTCCCTTTTTATAAAGCGGCTTTACTACTGAGTATTTCAATCGCTCAGGAAACTGACCATTCCTAAAGGAAAAATTACAAATATGACTAAATACAGGGCTAACATGTGCAGCACAGTACTTTAATATTCTGCTAGGCACTCCATCATAACCATGAGAGTCCTTAGTCTTCAGTGATTTAATTATTGCCTCAATCTCCCCCTTGTCAGTATCACAGAGGAGTATTTCAGACATCAATCTCGGAAAGGCATTTGCCAAGTAAGTTATATGATTCCCTGTAGAAACTAAATTTTTATTTAATTCACCAACAGTGCTCAAAAAATGATTGCTAAATACTGTAAATATATCTGATTTATCAGTAACAGAAAATTTTTTACTGTGAACTGACTTTTATATTGTCGACCTTGTGCTGCTGACACTTCCTTCACAACTGACTATATGGTTTTAATTTTATCCTGTGAATTAGCTATTCTGTTTGCATACCACATACTCTGTCTTCCTAATAACAGTTTTGAGCACCTTACAATACTGTTTGTAATGAGCTACTGTAACATGATTTTGACTACTACTAACACTTCAAGGTAATTCCCGCTCTGTTCCACATGATATCCTCATCCCACTAGTAAGCCACCTGGGCTGCCTATTACTCTAGTACCCCGTTTAGAATGTTCTAATGGAAAGCAACTCTCAAAGAGCATGAGAAATGTGTTAAGGAAAGCATTATATTTATCATTTATGTTATCGGCACTATAAACATCCTGTAACTCTTGTTTCTTGACATGGTTTAAAAAACTCTAGATTGCTGCTGGATTAACTTTCTTACATAGTTTTTAATTAAATGTGACATTTCTTTGAGTACAAAAGCCTTTTAGTGTTAACATTTGTGCATCATGGTCTGAAAGGCCATTCACCCTTTTACTAACAGAACACCCATCTAGTAATGAAGAATGAATAAAAATATTGTCTATGGCTGTGCTGCTGTTCCCCTGCACCCTAGTTGTGAAAAACACCGTCTGCATCAAATCATATGAATTTGAGATCTGCCAACATCCTTTTTCTTGCACCATCATATACAAAATTTATATTGAAGTCACCACATATAACTAATTTCTGGTATTTCCTACAAAGTGAATCTAGCTTGAATGGAAATGCCCTGAAGTCAGAGTTAGGGGACCTATAAACAGCAACAGTTAGAAGTTTAGTTTCACTAAATTCAACTGTCCCTGCACAACACTCAATATGGCTTCTCCAAAGCTCTGCTTGTGGCATAGAATGCAATCTCGCATCTCAGTGTTGATGTTCCTCATCATGAAGCAGAAATGTGACTTGTCTGATTTAGTCTTTCATCCTTCAGAATGCTGTGGAATGTGAAATTCCATGTTGTGAGCTCACAAAACTTGACCAGCTTCTCATTCACGAATGCTTCCATGTCCCATGTGAGGACAGTTTAAGCTATGCACAAAATTTGAATATAATGTTTTCATTTTGATGAGATGACAAATCCTACCTAGTCACAGGCACTACCGTCTTTTAAACAACTTAGTGATGTACCCATTGCTATCACATGCAATAAAAACCTCTACATGGTACAGTGATTAATCTCCGATCAGGACCTAACATTGCAAACAGCAAATTACTATGTGAACACTTGGACAAGTGAGGGATACACTGTACGTCAAAGCCCATCAGACAACAAGAAAGACATCAGCGCATTTGTCCTCGCATTTGAGTGGAATTCACTTCCAGAAAAGGTCAAAATCTTGTTTTAGCACTGCAGTGTGAAATTATATTTCCCATCTCTGATGCTATGTTTTAAATGGCAGCACTTTGGGCATGTGCCTTCCCAGTGTACATACACCCCAATTTGTGGAGACCACATTACATAAATTCACCATGTATGCTGCCATTTGTCAGTGCCAGTTGCAAGAATTACCACTCTCTGTGATCCCCAGAAGGGTGCTAACCTACTCAGTGAATGCAAAATCTAGGCACTAATGTCATAGATCACATCTCATATTTCGAAACTCGGAAATATATGTCTAAATAGAAATAGTCTCAGTGATATCGTCGCTTGTCACTTCTGTGTCCAGCTCGTCAGCAGTACTTGATGTAGTTACTCCCTTGACAGTGACATTCTTTAGTTAACGAGAGAGAGAGAGAGAGAGAGAGAGAGAGAGAGCGCGAGCGCGAGTGTTGGGACGGTAGGCAGATCAGAGGCTTGACGCCAGCCAGTGGCTGAAGGAGCCACAGAGTGTGGGTGCCCAGGCTGGCCTGCTCTTCTTCTGTCCCTACACCACTGATTAAGCCCTCATAAGAATCTCAAGTGCCAAAAGTTGTGAATACCATGCATTCTCTTGGAACCCTACTGACCCATCAGAACATCTGGAAGGGTCTGTACATTGGTTCACATACGTGTTGTCAGCAAGTGGATTTCCGTCTGTACTGTGTTGGAAGCAGTGCAAACAACCCCAGCTGTCAACATGTGAAACATTTATTTACCTCAATGCAGGGCATTTACTTACCGTAAAATGATCACCTTCATGCGACAACCTCCCCCCCCCCCCCCCCCTTTTTCTCATACTTGGGGATGTCAGTGCACACCACACCCTGTGGGGATTACCATGTCTGGTAGAAGGCCTCTGATTGATGAGCTTCTTTTCGATCTTGATATGTGTTTCCTCAATGAGAGTACTCCTAGCCACTTCAGTGCTGCCCATGTCACCTTTTCAGCTATTGGCCATAATCTCTCCCCCCCCCCCCCCCCCCCCCCCAATCCTGTGGGTTTACTACAGTGATCACTACATAATGATATTTGTGACAGTGGTGAGCCTGTCACTTAATTGTAACCATCAGGTAGACCAGTTACTGTGTTGGACTCTTCAAAGAACCAACTGGCAGTTGTATACCTTTGCTGTCACTTTCACCAACTCTCTGTTAGATTGCATCGATGAGGTTTTGGGAGGTACCTCCAATACAATCACCTGCTCAGTTGGAACTGTTTTCCCCTTTCTGTAGGGTCCCTCCACCTCCATACAGTGCTATGGTGGATTGAAGACATTGCAGCAGCTATTCAGGATTGCTGAAGGGCCCTGCAAAACCTCAGGTGACATCCCTCATTTTTCAGCAGCTTCATGCTGAGGCTTCCTACCTAATTAAATGCAGTAAGAGGGAATGCTGGGAAGACAGCGTCTCCCCCTTGGGAATGTATGCTTCTTCATCCCAGGCGTGAGCCAGGCCCCTTACACTTCTTGGCTACCAAAGATCAACAACTGTTCAGGGCTTCTTCCTCATGGTGGTATTTGTACTGATGCTTCAGTTGTTGCTGAACATCTTACGACCCAGTTTGTGACAGCATCAGTGTCCTCTTCTTATCCAGCTCCTTTCAGATGCATGAACAACAAACTGAAGACACATCTCCCTATCCTTCACCCTCACACCCAGGACGTGCCAAGTTATATAATAAACCTTTCACTGACTAAGAACTGCTTCAGGCTAGTCTCTTGTCACCTGTTAATGGCTCCAGGCTCTGATTAGATTCATAATCAGATGATACAACATCTGCGCATTAATCAAAGACTCCAGATTCGGAGTCTTCAACAGGGTTTGGTTAAACTGTGCTTTCCCTTCGTAATGGTGAAATATACACATCAAAAAAAGTTTTGCATCACCCCAGTTCCCAGAACTCCTGAAAATAAACGTTGACTATGGATATTGTATCACAGACACAGTCCCTTTGACTGTTCAGAAATGTCACTAAACCCGCCCGAAGATGTAAACAACCATGCAGAGCAGCGCCTATTAGACAGAGGGGGTCCCACAGCCGATCAGTTCCAGTCATTCCACCAGGAAGGAGGTACATGGCTCGTGTTGTCTGTAGTTCAACACTGCCTAGACAGTCAATGCTGCAGTTAAATCGTGTCTGCATTGTTACTTTGTGCCAGGAAGGGCTCTCAACAAGGGATGTGCTCAGGCATGTCAAAGTGAACCAAAGCGATGTTGTTCACACCTGGAGGAGATAGAGACAGGAACTGTCAAAGACATGCCTTGCTCAGGTCGCCAAAAGGTTACTACTGCGGTGGATGACCACTACCTACGGATTATGACTCAGAGGAACCCTGACAGCTATGCCGCCATATTGAATAATGCTTTTCGTACAGCCACAGGATGTCATGTTATGACTCAAACTGTGCGCAATAGACTGTATGATGTGCAACTTCACTCCCGACATCCACGGCGAGGTCCGTCTTTGCAACCATGACACCATGCAGCATGGTACACAAGGGCTCAACAACATCCCGATTGGACTGCTCAGGATTGGCATCACATTCTCTTTACCGATGAGTGTGGCATATGCCTTCAACCAGACAATGGTCGGAGATATGTTTGGAGGCCACCTGGTCAGGCTGAATGCCTTAGACCCTCTATCCAGCGAGTGCATCCTCTGACCAATAGTGCAGCCATATCGGTAGCATATGGGCAAGGCATTCATCTTCATGGATGACAATTGGCGCCCCCATCGTGCACATCTTGTGAATGACTTCCTTCAGGATAACGACATCGCTCGAATAGAGTGGCCAGCATGTTCTCCAGACATGAACTCTATCAAACGTGCCTGGGATAGATTGAAAAGGGCTGTTTATCGACAACTTGACCCACCAACCACTCTGAGGGATCTGTGCCAAATCGCCATTGAGGAGTGGGACAGTCTGGACCAACAGTGCGTTGATGAACTTGTGGATAGTATGCCACGACGAATACAGGCATGCATCAATGCAAGAGGACGTGCTACTGGGTATTAGGAGTACCAGTGTGTTCAGCAATCTGGAGCACCATCTCTGGAGGTCTTGCTATATGGTGGTACAGCATGCAATGTGGGATTTTCATGAGCAATAAAAAGGGCAGAAATGATGGTTATGTTGATTTTTATTCCAATTTTCTGTGCAGGTTGTGGAACTCTTGGAACCGAGGTGATGCAAAACTTTTTTTTGATTTGTGTAGTATCATTGTCACAATTCTTAAAACCTGCAGAAAACCAATGTCCATCAAAGGCTGCCACCCTATTTTTTACTTCTATAAGGCATACAATAGATCTTAGCACCAAATTTTACTACCCTCCATGATTGGGGTTTATGAAGCTCTATACCAATTTTTATTTGGCAGTTTTTATCCCACTAGTTATTTGGGGTTAGTGTTGGTACGTCACTCAAGCCCGCACAGCTCCAAGAGAATGGACTGCCTCAGGGCTTCATGCTGAGTGTTACACCATTTCTCATTACCATCAGTGGGCTAGTGACACCCATCAGACACTGGCCATCCCCACACTGTATATTGATGTCTTCGACATTTGTTGTAGTTCCCAATCTGTAGCCTTGGCTGAATGCCTGCTACAAGGTACCATCGAAAAGAGCATCAGCTTGTACCCTTTCCCATGGCTTCCAGTTCTCTCCTGTGAAAACATTGAGTTGCGCATTTCTGCTGTTGTACCATGGTCCATCCTGACCCTGAACTCTCCTTGGGTACACAGTACTTGGATGTTCTTGGACAGTATTGAGTTTTGGGACTCATCTTTGGTTAAAAACTTGACCTGGCAACATCATAATTGTCAACTGAATATCAACCGCATGTGAAAGCTTAATGCTTTTTGCTTCCTATCCCACACATCTTCGCTGCTGATTGCATTTCTCTCTTCCAATTATACCAGACCCTGGTCTTGTACTGATTGGACTGTGGTTGCCAAGTTTATGACTCAATGACACCTTCATCTTTGAAACTGTTGGACCCAGTCCATCATTGTGAAGTAAGACTGGCCATTGACATCTTCTGGACTAGTCCTTCATTTCACCAAGGAGGCTATTTACAGATCTTGTCTCTTCAGTTCTGATGGTATCAGCACTTGCTCACTTATGAATTCACCAGCCAACTGTTTCCTAATCATCCAATTTATCAAATTCTTTTTGCATCTAAGGGGCTTCAACACTATGATACCAGCACTCAGATGGGATTACCAGTTGAAATACACTTTGAGATCATCTGCTGGGACCTCTGCATAACCTCCCTCGAACGTGCTTACCATGATTTCCTGTACACCCTCCACTCTTTTTCCCTTTGTTATAACCAGACCCCACGACCGATCTAATTTGAGGACCTAAAGTTTCAGTTGCCCATGTGACCTTTCAGCATCTGCTCCTCTTAGTTCTTCAGAAGTAGGAGGGTGCTACAGTCATTTACACAGTCAGCTGTAAAACCATGGATAGGACGGGATATGCTTCTACATCTCGTGCCAATCAGGAACAATATTTGCTGCTGAGAAATATTTGGCTAGAGAAGTGATTACTTGCCCAACATTCACTTCGACAATCCGAGTTGTATGTTTGTGGCACAAGTAGGACCTCTCGTCACTCAGAGAAAGAACATCATCTGTAATAAACTGTGCACTGTCTAAGAGATTACTGCTAAGTACTGTTCGTCCTCCTAGAAGGAATCAACCATCCAACATTGCCTTTGCATCCATCATACCAAATTAACCTGTGGTTTCATTTGATGTAATAAGACACTGCCAAGTTTAGGCTGTGGAGTTTTACTGCCAGTAGCTCGCAGTCTGGTGGAGTGCCCACTCTTGGCTCTCCATGCTAAGCAAGGTTTTCTGGATTCTTTGTCTCTGTTATTGGCGAATGACTCCTGGACCGTTTAGGTGGTTTCTGTTCTCAGATACAACGTTTTTAACTACAATCGGGGCGGGTTTGGGTGATTGGAGTTGGGGTGTTTCCTGCTGCGTGCTAGGTCTGGCGGTCTCATAACGCAGCCTCCTTTTCCAGCTGCTTTGGTCATCCCTCTTTTCTTCACTTTTAATTTATTTTAGGTGTGGTTAGCTGCCTTTTTTCTGCTGTACCATATTTCCAGATTTAGGGGTAGCACTCTGATGAATAGCTCAACTACAATGATCAAGAATGGGACAGCTGCGGGAGGGATGGCCTACGTTGCATGCAGAGCCTCGGGGTGTAATCCACCAACCTGATGTTCTGTAGTCTCTGTCACCTCCTTGGTAGCACATCAGTCTGTTGTCTTTAAGTGAAAATCGTATTCAGTATTTGATGGTGTTTGCTCAAAAAATGTACCTATCACAAAAATTTAGGTTGCACTATTTTTACACATTATTAGCCTCAAATTTATACTGTTGTGACAGTGACCAGTTTTTCTAATTTGTGGGCTTATTAGTGCCTAAAATCAGGTCTGCACCTACAAACAACCTAGAGTGCAGTGGAAGAACTACTCAGATAAAGTGGAAAATTCTTGAAACAGAAATTAATAAAACACTGTCCAGTAATTAGTGCTAGATCTAACAAGTCACTAAACAAAATATTTAAGTTCAGAACAGAACACAGTTCATTTCTACACCAAACATTACAGTTCACATTCTGTTTTGTAATAATCCACTGAATGACAATGGCAGTCTAAGCCTCATACAAACCACAAAAATTTCATTCAAGATATTCGTCAACTTCAGTTACAGAAATAGCTTCAAGTTTTTAAACATCAGCATTATTCAGTTTTCACAGATACTGATGCACTAATTTTTGTGAACGTCTTGTGCTTAGCTACTGCGTCAGCAAATGTTGGGAACATATTTGACATTGATGTTACAAGCTTGTTAGTTCGATATGGTCTGGGTGCAGACTGCCGAGCTGGAGTGATGTCCAACTGTTTAAGAACTGTTGTATGGTCAGACTGTTATTTTGGAAACTGCATAATTATTTGAAAAAAGGCTAGGTTTAGTTTTGCTACTCAAAATGGACTCTCAGTATTGATAAAGAGTTGGTTTATGAAAAATGTTGTAATCAAGGAATTTAGAAAAAATTATGGAACCACTTAATTCATCCACATTGGGAATACTTTTCTTATGAGTACAAGTGTCATGTTGAAAATTATTGTAAATTAAGCAAAAATCTTAATTAATGACTCAATCAATTAGTGAAGTATGTCATTTTTTTCATAAAAATTGTGCCAGTAAAAGTATAGTGTCAGAGTTCAGAATCTAACAAACATAAAGGCAAAATCTGCAATGGAAATCTAGCTATTTCTGAAATTGGAATATAATTATCTCATAAAGTATTTAGTAATTATTTTCACAAATTTGAAATGCATTATGTAGAAGTTGAACTACCAGTGTCACTGTACCCAGAAGTATACATTAACTCAATATGTTATTCTTACTGTGTCATGTGCTAGGCTTTTCAGTTACATATATCTTCCAATTAACTAATTCCACAGTAAAACTAAGTGCGGCATTAGAATCAGTACATCAAAAACATTACTTTGAATGCTGAATCGAAGTGGAAAATAGTTTAGTTGACAATTTGAAATATTAAATACCTACCACGTGTTCACTACTTACAAAACCTACAAAAATTAATAAATTAGCAAAGATAAAGTAAAGTAGTTATTAACAGGAGTTGAAGTCATAACACATGGAATAGTTCCATCTTGCTATGTCACAGGGCACTCACCTGGCACCACCGACCTACTGACAATATTCCTCTCATCTTGTTTTATCATTGTTGGTCCACCTGATGTGCATACCATCTCACTTTTACTGTTACAAATCTCCTACCCAGAAGGCATTTTTTTACTCTACAATTGTTTTCACACTTAATCAAGTTGCTGGAGGGCCATGTGTGGGCAGGTTTTCTCTCACTACAGATGTTCCCTGTGGCACCCTCACCTACATTCATATGTGACCCCTGTACTACTTTTACTTCTCATTAAATTGTTTCTCAGCAGTCATCATTATTGCTTCCAATGCCTTCATACTTTCGTAATCCGATCAAATTTCTGATGGATGTCACTAACTCCAGGTGAACTACACCTTGACGGAGGGACTGATGACCCCTCTGTTTAGTCCCTTAACCCCAAAAGGGGGGGGGGGGGGATGGATTTCCGTTTTACCAAATGCGTTTGGCATTCATTCTTCTAAAACACTAAAAATCAGGAAAAGCTCTTGTTATATGCTCATGTGATATTATTTGCTTATATTAGGAAGTAGAATAATTTCCAGAGTTAGTTCACTTAATTGTAAGACTACCATATCTACCAAAGTTTAGTCACATACTATTTCTGGGAAATAACTATGCAGTCTTGTAACATCTGTCACCTGTTGAACTTACTTTAAACAGCATTGTTGTCGTAATACAGCTGTTGACTAGTTGTACTTGAATGAATTGTAAAGGAAAATGTATTGGGAAACACTTGCTTGAAGAACCTTTCCTACAGAAATTTTGGCAGTGTGATACCAATTTACTGGTTACTACTTTTCATGAAGCAAAAGAGCACCTTGTCTCATTGATGCTGAAAATACACTCCGCTTACAAGCAATGTTGGTTTAATGTATTTCTCCATATGATTTCCTTGTTGTTAATGTTACATCTACATTATTTTGATGTACTATATTTTTAGTTGCATTCTGTGTTACCTTTTTTGCATTTTTTTTGCTTCAGTGGGTCCCAATGAAAGCAACTGAGCTAGTTAGTGTAGTGGCAAGACATTCGACTCACATTTTGAAGGACAGCAGTCAGAGTCCCCACACAAATATTCAGATTTAAGTTTCCTGTGATTTCCCTAAATCACTTAAGGCAAATGCTGAGATAGTTTGTTTAAAATGGCATGGCAGATTTCCTTCACCATCCTTCCTCAGTCCAAACTTGTTCTCCGTTTCTAGTGGTGTCATAGATGACGGAATGTTAACCTGTAACTAATTGACCAACTCTGGTCTGTTGCGGATCCGGCGCCAACGACTGCCGGATGCTTATGCTGCACATGTTTGTAGCTTGTCCAGGCATCCAAATTACCATCTCCTGTTCCCCAACTCAGTCGTCCATCTTCCAGACCGGCGGCCCTGGTCAGGGTGTAAGATTGCAGTTCGCATCCGGTCTCTTCTCTCTGGGCTTGAGTTTTTTCCTCTCCCACCTCTTTTCTGGGCCCATTTATGTATACCCCCATGGTGTGTGCCTTGCCGATGCCTTCAGCTGGATTTGGCACAAGGCCCGAAAGACTCAGTCCCTCCTGAGGCCCTCCCCCAATGCTTCCTTTCCATCCTTGCCGCATTTCACAGCTATGACATAGACTATACTGACAGTTCGATGGTTGCTGGTCGAGTTGGTTATGCTTTTACTCTTGGGGATCGATCTGAACAATGCTCATTGCTGGACGGCTGCAGTGTTTTCACTGCAGAGCTGGTAGCAGTCTTTCGCACCCTACAGTAGATCTGTTCCTGTTCAGGTGGGTGAGAGTCCTTCGTTGTCTGTAGTGTCTCCCTAGCTTTAGTGACAGACATTCAGTTTATTTCTACAATAATAAAATGTTGGCATACTCATCTTTTTTTAAATATTTTTTTTTCATGCGTAATAAATAAGCCAACTGTCCACTGCAGCCCCTTTTCAGTGGATACACAACGCCAGTTGTCTTCTAATGACAACTAAATGAGTATAGTCTCATTAACTGGTGCATGTGCCAATGTTTGGTTGTTCCTACCTACACTATGTGATGAAAAGTATCCAGACATCCCCAAAAACACAAGTTTTTCATATTCGGTGCATTGTGCTGCGACCTACTGCCAGGTACTCCATATTAGTGACCTCAGTATTCATTAGACATTGTGAGAGAGCAGAATGGGGCACTCCACGGAACTTGCGGACTTCGAACGTGGTCAGGTGATTGGGTATCACTTGTCGTACATCTGTACGTGAGATTTCCACGCTCTTAAACATCCCTAGGTCTACTGTTTCCGATATGGTAGTGAAGTGGAAACATGAAGGGACATGTACAGCACAAAAGCATACAGGCCGACCTAGTCTGTTGACTGACAGAGACCGCCGACAGTTGAAGAGGGTCGTAACGTGTATAATAGGCAGACATTTATCCAGACCATCACACAGGAATTCCAAACTGCATCAGGATACACTGCAAGTACTATGACAGTTAGGCGGGAGATGAGAAAACTTGGATTTCATGATCGAGCAGCTGCTCATAAGCCACACAACACGCCGGTAAATGCCAAATGATGCCTCGCTGGTCTAAGGAGCGTAAACATTAGACGATTGGACAGTGGAAAAATGTTGTGTGGAGTAATGAATCATGGTACACAATGTGGCGATCTGATGGCAGGGTGTGGGTATGGCGAATGCCCAGTGAACGTCATCTGCCAGCATGTGTAGTGCCAACAGTAAAATTCGGAGGCTGTGGTGTTATGATGTGGTCGTGTTTCTCATGGAGGCAGCTTGCACACCTTGTTGTTTTGCATGTCACTATCACAGCACAGGCCTACATTGATGTTTTAAGCACCATTTTGCTTCCCACTATTGAAGAGCAATTAGAGGATGGCGATTACATCTTTCAACATGATCACCTATTCATAATGTACGGCGTGTGGCAGAGTGGTTACATGATGATAACATTCCTCTAATGGACTGGCCTGCATAGTGTCCTGACCTAAATCCTATAGAACACCTTTGGGATGTTTCGGAACGCCGACTTCATGTCAGCACTCGCTCACCAACACTGATACCTCTCCTCAGTGCAGCACTCCGTGAAGAATGGGCTGCCATTCCCCAAGAAACCTTCCAGCACCTGATTGAACGAATGCCTGCGAGAGCGGAGGCTAAAGGTGGGCCAACACCATATTGAATTCCAGCATTACCGATGGAGGGCGCTACGAACTTGTAAATCATTTTCAGCCAGGTGTCCGGATACTTTTGGTCACATAGTGTACTTCTCTTACTAGCCCCATTTGCTCAATAGGATAAGGTATAATTGACTGACATGCATCTACCTAACAATGTGTAGTCCCTACTTTTATTCTAATGACAGTTTTACTCATGGTCTGCATGACACACCCAATGTTGGAAGTTCTCCTGATCCACAACTGCTCAGCTACCAATAACACATGGTGATTAGTTGGAGACAGTTTCGAGGTGCACTCACTTTGCTGGATGACCTCATCAGTATACGTGATAAGAGTAAGATTGGTCGACCTACTGGGTCACTTGATCACCCATTATTACAGAGTGTCATCAAACCACTCTGAATTAGTTCGAACATTGAGGGGTCGTGCATTATCTGGGGACTGCTGTGGGCAAACAGATGGATGCACCTAATCAAATAGTACATTCTTGTGTTACCCATAAGTCTGAGACAATGGCAGACATATTCAGTGCCCCCAGTTGTTTCTGATGTAAGCATACCGTCCACTTTCTCTGGGGGAATACTTACATCACATACCGTGCCATCAGCAGATAGTGACTTGTCCCATTGTTCATTATATCAATTGACTTTTTATGTTCTAATTTTATGTGCTATGTGAAATGTAGTATGCAAAGATACAGATGTGGTCTGCTGGTCTCCATACCCAGTTGTGAGGTTGTGGCTGTGGATGGTATGGCTTCTCACTGATTATTTTTGTTCAACATTAAATTGACAAGCCCATTTATCAGCTGTTACATTGTGCAATAGTTGACAGTGATGCTCATCCACCCATTGTTGTCCATTGTAGCTGATTGTGCTACTAGCAGTTTTCTCTCTACCAAGATACTCATGATACATCATTGACACAGTGCCACATGAAATCCCAGTGCGTGTGTGACTTCTGAGAAGTAATATCTTTTGCATTGTGTAACTGCTACCAAATGCACCTGTATTGTACATCTTGTCCATTGACAGTTTGCAGAAAGCCAGTGTATAGTCACGTGACGCACACTATTATTCCATTTGCCATGGTGAAAAGAGCACTCATTGTCTATCCTGTACGGATTCTATTTCATAATTCAGTTGCTCAGTAATGTTCATTTTTGTTGACAGTACCAGTTATTCAAAGATTCTGCATTGTTATATGTATTGACTTATTAAACATATCATTGCCTTTAAGTTCAATCAGTGATGATGTTTCTCATCTCCATACGCAAACTGGTGTAATTACAAATTGAGTGAATTATTTAACTTTAGTTATTGAAATTGGTCAGAGTTTTAAAACATATGCACAAAAATATCTGTTGCAGGCAGATCCTCGACAGGAGAGTAACAACATGTCACTGCGGAGCTATACAGCAAACTTCAGTAGCTGGGCTTACTCACTGATAATGTATATGTGGAACAGAATCAGCAGATTTTTTCCATTTACTGCAGGTGGTAATTCACAACCTGAAACAAATACCAGTGACAGATTGTAAGTTTAGTGTATTTTTATGTGTATTATTTAAAATGATACAAAATATGCAAAAGACAATTAAGTACTATAAAATGGTGTGTGGTTGAGTGTAATATAAGAAAATAAAAATTAATGTATATTATTAAAGTAATAGGTGAAAACACAAGCATTGAAGGTAATTACGCATAAAAAGAAAGGGGAGAAACTGGTTACTCCTATTGCAGATTTTATCTGCCTGAAATACTATTTCTCATACTTGTCTCTCATGGGATAGATTGTTTTTCTGTCAGAATGGCAATCAAGCCAATGGTGTTCTATTTTTGATTGTTTGGTTGTTGCTTTTTCTCTCTGCTTTTTTCAGTTCTTAGAATTGTCATACATTATTATCTATCAATATGTACATAAATAGGTTCTACTTCCCTCCAAACAATCTGAATCAAATAACACACATTCAGGAAATGATGATACCCTTTGATTAGTTTCTCCATGTTTGGAGAGCTCCACAGCTCTGTCCAGAATTAATGAATAACATCTCCAGCTGCTAAAAAGTTCTTTACTTTAGTCTTAGACTGGAATATGCTTTTATATTTCCTTGTGGAATCTAAAACTGACATTGTAAATACAACCAAGTAATGTTCATAATGAATATTTAAATACTTTATATAACAGGCATGTAAGAATTTCGAATATGAAAAAATATAAGTTTACACACGTACAGTATAGACTCAGAAAAAAGAAAAGTGTGGGCTACATTGTGCTGAGCTGTGGTGAAGCAAAGTCAAATGATTACAAAAGTAAAAGTCGGGTAAATTTAAAAGTGATATACCCAATAATATCATAAGAAAAAAAGATGTGTCATGATTATATAAACTCTGCGTTTTGATACATTAAAATGTATTGACATGCCATGGCGTTAAAAGGAATCATATTTGGACATGTTAAAAGTTTTAAATTGCATGATTTTCCAAAGAAAATCTAAAAATAATTGTTTTGGTGTAATGCATTTCAAACATAATTACTGTGGACTGTGTGTTCAGGTCAAACAAAAGTTGTGTCCTCTAGCATGAGCAGGTGGAAGTTAGAACACAGAGAACTAAAGATACCGTAGCACGTCATAGACACAGTGTGGGCTACTTGTAAGGTAAGAACATGGTTACTAATATCTGAACACAACTACAAAATTATGGAGTGCCTTTAAAGGAAACTATCAATAATGGGGTGGCGTATATCTAGGAAATGTGTTTCCTAGTGTGCACTGCTCATCAAGTGTATTTTCCTGTCTCGCCCTTCCCTCAATGATGTGTGTCACTTTGGATCGCAAGAGATTCTCTCTGGTTTTGAGCAGCTAACAGAAGTGGTAAAGGCTGTCAGCTGAAAGTAGGGCTGACCAATTGCAGATCTCGGGTAGAGAGCCGACTGGTGGGTCTGAATCAGAGGGTCAGACAGTTCTGTGACCGTGTAGGGTGCAGATTCCACGACTTGCACCTTGGGGGGGTTGGGTTTCAGGTTCTGCTGAATAGGTCAGGAGGCCACTACACGCAGGAGGTGGCTACACTTGTAGCAGGGGTTGTGTGGCGTGGACTGGGTGGTTTTTTAGGTTAGAGGGTCTCAGGAAAATACTAAATGGGCTTCAGTCACAAAGGGTGTGGTCTGAACAGAGGGAGAACGTAGATAAAGGAACCAACAATATAACAATTGTAAATTGTTGTAGCTGTGTTTGGAAAGTACCAGTGCTAATAGAACTGATGCTCAAATCATTATAGGCACTGAAAGCTGGAGATAAGTTCAACCAAAATTTTTGCAAAGAACCTAATGGTGTTCTGAAAGGATAGGCTAAACACAGCTGGTGGTGGCGTGTTTGTTGCTGTTGGAAGTAGTTTACCTTGTCGCAAAATTGAAGTAAATAGTTCCTGTGAGTTAGTATGGACTGAGGTCATTGGTGGCAACTGTGATAAAATAATAATTGGATCCTTTTTATCGACCTCCCAATTCAGGTGAAACAGTTGCTGAAAGGTTGAAAGAAGACTTGAGTTTGATTTCAAACATGTACCCAACTCATACAATTATAATTGGTGGCGACTTTAATTTACCGCCGATATGTTGTCGAAAATACATGTTTAATCCGGAGGTACGCATAAAACATCATCCAAAATTGTTCTAAATGCATTATCTGAAAATTATTTTCAGCAGTTAGTTCATGAGCCCACACAAATAGAGTAAACAGGTGTGAAAACATGCTTGACCTCATAGCAACAAATAATCCTGAGCTAATAACAAGCATCAAAATGGATACAAGGAATTAGTGAACACAGGGTGGTTGTAGCGAAAATGAATATTGTAACTTCCAAATCCTCCAAAAATAAATGAAAAATTTACCTACTCAAAAAAGCAGATAAAAATTCACTTGATGCCTTCCTTAGACACTATCTCCACTTCTTCCAAAGTAACAATTTGAGTGTAGACCAGATGTGGCTTGAAACTGGCAGCAATTGAGAGATTTATACGACATAAGTTAAACAATGGAGCTGATCTTCCTTGGTACACAAAATGGTTCAGAACACCGGTGCAGAAACAACGAAAAAGCATGCCAAATTTTAATGGATGCAAAATCTCCAAGACTGGCAATCTTTTACAGAAGCTCAAAATTTAGCATGGACTTCAATGCAAGATGCTTATAATAGTTCCCACAATGAAACTTTGTCTTGAAACCTGGCAGAAAATCCAAAGAGATTCAGGTCGTACGTGAAGTATGCTAGAGGCAAGGCACAATAAATGCTTTCTCTGCGCATTAGCAATGGAGATACTATTGAAGACAGTGCTGCTGAAGCAGAGTTACTGAACACAGCCTTCTGAAATTCCTTCACCAAAGAAGATGAAGTAAATATTCTAGAATTTGAATCAAGAACAGCTGCCAACATGAGTAACATAGAAGTAGATATCCTTGTAGTAGTGAAACAACTTAAATTGCTTAACCAAAGCAAATCTTCCAGTCCAGATTGTATACCATTTAGATTCCTTTCAGAGTATGCTGATACAATAGCTCCATACTTGATAATCGTATACAACCACTCGCTCGACTTGATCTATACCCAAAGACTGGAAAGTTGCATAGGTCACACCAATAGTCAACAAGGGTAGTAAGAGTAATCCACTAAGTTAAAAGCCCATGTCATTAATTAATGTCAATATGCAGCAGGATTTTGGAACATATATTGTGTTCAAACATTATGAATTACCTTGAAGAAAATGGTCTATTGACACACGGTCAACACGGATTTAGAAAACATAATTCTTGTGAAACACAACTAGCTCTTTATTAGCATGAAGTGTTGAGAACTATTGACAAGGGATTTCAAATTGATTCCATATTTCTGGATTTCTAGAAGGCTTTTGACACTGTACCATACAAGCGGTTTGTAGTGAAATTGCATGCTAATGGAATATACTCTGTTATGGGACTGGATTCATGATTTCCAGCCAGAGAGGTCACAGTTCATGATAACTGATGGAAAGTCATCAAGAAAAACAGAAGTGATTTCTGTCATTCCCCAGTGTAGTGTTATAGGCCCTTTGCTCTTCTGTATCTGTATAACTGATTTTGGAGACAATCTGAGTAGCTGTCTTAGGTTGTTTGCCGATGACACTCTCGTTTATCGACTAGTAAAGTTATCAGAAGATCAAAACAAATTGCAAAACAGTTTAGAAATGCTATCTGTATGGTGTGAAAATTAAGAGTTGACCCTAAATAACGAAAAGTGTGAGGTCATCCTACACGATAAATCAGTCAAATCTAAAGGCCATAAATTCACCTACATACCTAGGAATTACAATTGCAAACAATTTAAATTGGAAGGAACGTATAGAAAATGTTGTTGTGAAGGCTAACCAAAGACTGTGTTTTATTGGCTGGACACTTAGAAAATGTAACAGATCTACTAAGAAGACTGCCTACACTATGCTTTCCCGTCCCCTTTTAGAAAACAGTTGTGTGGTGTGATATCCTTAGCAGACAGGACTGATGGAGGACATCAAAAAGGTTCAAAGAAAGGTAGTACATTTTGTATTATTGCGAAATAGGGGTGAGGGTGTCACTGAAATGATATGTTGTTTGGGGTGGACATAATTAAAACAAAGGCAATTTTCATTGTGACAGAATGTTCTTGCCAACTTTCAGTCACCAGTTTTCTCCTCTGAATGCAAAAATTTGTTGACATCAACCTACATAGAGAGAAATGATCACCATAATAAAATAAGGGAAATCAGAGTTCGCTCAGAAAGATGTAGGTATTCGTTTTTTCTGCGCTCTATGCAAAATTCGAATAATTGTGAAGGTGGTTCAATGAACCCTCTGCCAGGCACTTAAATGTGATTTGCAAAGTATTGATGTCAATGTAAATGTATACAATGAGACAATATAGATATGCAGATACAGGAGCTATTTTTACAGATGTTTAGCCGCACAGAGTGGCTGCGTGGTTTGAGGCACTACGTCACCGATTGCGCGGCCATCCTGCCGGAGGTTTAAGTCCTTCCTAGGGCATGGGGGAGTAGTGTGTAAGTCTAGGAACCAATGACCTCATCAGTTTGGTCCCTTAGGAGTTCACACGCACAGATGTTTAGAAAAAGAATAAAAACAATTCTGCAACTATTTAACAGACATCAGCTGCTAATTACTGATGTTGTAAATTAAAACAAGACATATGAATACTTAAAAATCATCACTGAACATATAGTGTAGAAAAATGTGTAATGTGGTACTAATTAAAATTAAGACAAGATATATTGATATCTGTATTGGAATAATTACATGGTCTGCAGCATGAAACAGAACTTTTAGAAAAAGGGGCTAAACAAAATATTGTGTCAGAGTTAAATGCAACCAACACAGAAACATTAATAGCACACACAAAAGTAGCACTAGATTGCACTAAAACTTCCATTGCCGAACATAACTATAGTTCTTAAGGTTTTGAGAATAATGGGTGACCTAATGGAATCTGGAAAATGTTCAAAACATAAAAATGCAAAGTAGTTCATCAAAAAATTGCATACTCGTAAACGACCTCTATTCACTGTCCCCTCCTGCTCTTATCCTTCTTCCCCAGTACTCGGACGACCCCATCTGCCTTCCCGCTCTTACACATTGCATCCACAGACTTAATTAACAGCTAATTTGAAGATGTCATCACTGCAGCATGTACTAAGGTGCCATTGCCAACATCGCTGCTGCCACCAGAGGCACTATCGCCACATTCGTCACCAATAGCAGAACTGCACCAGCTGCAGCGTCATCAATGCCTACTGCTGCTCCATTGCTATCGCCATTACATCTGGATCCAGAAGCAGAGCCACTAGCCACACCTACTACAGCTGCACCGGCACCAACAGCATATGCCGCAGCTGTGGCCACATCATCCACATCTGCATCAGCTTCAAGCCCAACAGCTCCATGTAAGAAAATAAGAAAATTTACAAAATCCTGTCCCATAATATCCTCCAACACTCCTTTTTTCAATGATGCTTGCAACCCACCTAGTAAAGATACCCACCTTCTCTGTGATACCCAGTTGCCACCCAACCTGCCCCACTCACCAGAACCTGTAACTCTTTCTCACCCACACATCTCCTCCGGCATATTCCTTCATCCTATCATTTCCTGATGTCAGATTCCTCAGTCCTAAAACATTTTCCCTCGAAATAAAAGAGTACCTTCCCACAACATTTCATAATTCACATCCCGCAAAGACTCCATAATCATCAAATACTCTTATCCCGATTTGCAAACCCACCTACTCAACGAGTCCCTTCCATTACCTCTTGTCCACATCTCTCTCTGCTCCCACTCAGCCCACCATGACCCAAACAACAACAACAACAACAACAACAACAACAACAACAACAACTCCCACAGTGCCCACCGACTCGTACTGCTGTGACCAAGGGGGTGGACCCTGAGATCACAGTGAGGAAAGATGAGCAGGAGCTGAATGCCAATCCTTACTCCCAAATCCAAAAAGCCCTTCGGATCATCAACATTCTTGGTCCTACATTCTTCATTCATGTCTTTCCTAAAGACCTCTCAGCCATAGATACCTCGTTCAGAATAGAGCCTTCATATATCACTGCAAACGCAAAATTGAGCCTTCCAGATACCAAGCCCTAACCTACCATTGCCACAAATGCCTCAACTACAATGATCATTTAACTGCTGACTGAAAAATCCCCCTACTTGCCCCTATTGCAAAGCCAATCACATGTACCAACACTGTCCCAATCTCCAGACCTCACCCACCTGCAACACTTGGCAACCACATGTATGGTACCTTCCTGTGTCATGACATTAGGTGGACGACTGTGCACGACTGATGGCACGTTTATACTGTATGCAAGGTCTACCAGATCAGATGACGGCACAAAACTATCATGCATACCTCTCAAACAATCTGCATGATGTGCTGGAAGATGTTAACATGTTCAGCAGAGTATATGGCTCCAACTTGATGCACCTCTATACTCTGGAATTAATCTGCGACAGTATTTGGACAGCACATTTAGAGGGAAATTGCTCGGACGTGGAGGTCCAGTTGTGTGGCCACCACATTTACCTGACCTAAATGCCCTGTATTTCTTCTTGTGGGGACACCTTTGAGTACGTGTACTCTACTCCATTGAGGAACGTGGAAGAATTGGTAGCGCATGTTCATGCTGCTCTTGTTACTGAGGACACAGCTTTGCTGCGAAGGGTCCATTGCAGTATGATCCAGCGGGTTGTGCAATGTTTGGACGTGCAAATAGGCCGCTTTGAGCATCTGTTGTTCTGAGGACAACGTATTCTGTTGTGGAGGTCATATGGAAATTATTATTGCCAGTGGTTGATAATGTGCGACATCTGAGCACTCGTATTAGATGCAGCATAAACGACAAGTAGACGTTGTGTTACTATACTGTGCTATCATCTTTAGCATCTCGAAATCAATATTTACTTTGTAGTTACTCTGTCCTATAAAAGGTCATTTGTTTCAACTGTCGGTTTCTTATTTGTGTAACCACATATTTGTTATGTTCAGCATTACAAAATGTTATAACTTTAGGATACATGTGACCTAATAAACGGTGTGTGTTACAGTATGAAATGTCAGAATGAAATTAGCAAATTGAAAAAATGCGCCCCAACCCAGGATTGAAACCTCGACCTTCTGCATGCTAACCTAAAACTCTATCTACTGCACCAATGTACAGCACGAATAAGATGTGATGGCAGAGATAGATATATACACACGCTATGGTCACAGGTTCGAATCCTGCATGCATGTGTGTGATGTTCTTAGGTTAGTTAGGTTTAAGTAGTTCTAAGTTCCAGGGGACTGATGACCTCAGATGTTAAGTTCCATAGTGCTCAGAGCCATTTGAAAACACACACACACACACACACACACACACACACACACACACACACACACAGTGTGTAATGGACATAAAGATGGCCACCCCATTCATCCAGCTGTTAAATATGTAGGAAGTCCTGGATATTCACGTAATAAAAAGCTAAATAACATTATTAATAAGCATTAGACCTTCACTAATATTTCTTCTATAAAAAATTAAAATGAATTGGCGACTTCGGCTAGAAATATTAGCACACCAAGAAATGCAACATTTATGTCATTAGATGTAATTAACCTTTATATAAGTGTATATGTAAATCAGACAATAGACCTCAGTAAACATAGTTCTGTTAAAAAATAAAAAAAACTAGGTCAAGCTGAAATTGTAGAACTTATTAAGCTGCCGAAACTTATACTGTTGTATAATCATTTCTCTTTTGATAACAACCTTTGTAAACAAAATAAAGGTTTATTGATGGGTTGTTGCCTAAGCAGGCGCACTAGCCAATATATTTATAGATAATTTAGAAAATGAAGTACAATAACAAGTTGCAAAGGAGATAGTATACTGCAGAAGATGCTATAATTCTCACAAATGGATTATGAAATAAATTGATGATTTCCTTAACATTTCAATAACATGCATAACAACTTCAAATTTATGATGGAAAATTTTTGAGAAAAACAATGGAATTAATTTTTTACATGTGAGAATGACAAATTTTAATGTTAAACATGAATTCAGTATATTCTGCAAAGGAGCAACCACAGATGGCATCATAGCTTTTTCACTGCAGTGATTAAACAATTAATTAGGCTAGCTTTTTCAGAGGAAAAGAGGCTAAATAAGTTAGATACATTACAATATATGGCAACAAGTAATAGTTACACTACTGACATAATAGACAGATCATTTAACAAGAAACTGAAACCTAACATAAACCTAAAATGAAAAGAAACTATGATAATAAATGTAGAGAGAAAAAGAAAAGGAAAAAAGGAAAAAAAAAAAAAAAAATTCACACTTCCACATATAGGGAAGGTATCCAATAAAATTTACGTTTCTCATAATACCAATGTCGCAGGAGCTTCATATACCAATGACACTATTAGAAATAATATAGTTAACACCTTGGGTTGTTGGGTGTTTTGCCGGATATCAGCATCATTCTTGCATGATATTTTGGTAATGTAGCTCGTAATCTTCATCAGGTGCAACCTGATGAAAGTTAAGAGCTACGTTACTGAAGTATCATGCAAGAACGATACTGATATCTGACAGAACACCCGACAATCCCAGATGTCATTAGATCGTTGGGAAAGCCTGAAGAGTTACATAGTTAACAGTGTCGGTAAGACAAACCACTCTGGAGTATATAGAATTGATGAATCGACTGTGGTAAAGTTTATGTAGGACAGACTGGACAGAAAGTGAGTGTCAGATACAAGGAACATATTTGCCAAAGTGAGAATTGTCAGTCCACATTCTCTCTACACCTGAGAAATGAAAACCATTCTGTTTCTAATATAGACAACAGTTTACAATTATTACATGGAATTTACAAAGATCGCCATATGGATATTCTAGAACAACTGGAAATTTCCAGACAGAGAGAGAGAGAGACCTGTACTGTTTTAAATGAAGAAACTTACCTGAAAATGCATCTAATAAAGATATCAATACATCTGGTCTTAATTTTACTTTAGTATCACATTGTCCAACTATTTGTCCACATTGTATGTTCAGTGATTTATATTAAGCATACCATGTCTTTGTTTTTATTTATGTTAGAACATCTGTAAATAGTTTCTGGTGTTTGTCAAATTTCTGCAGTATTGTTATTCTTTTTCTAATTGTCTGTAAACATAGCTGCTGTATTTGTATCACTGTGTTACTTCGCTGTATGCAAGTCAAATTTAGGCTTAGATGCTTACTGTGTCTGACGTTGTGTTGACATGGTCATTCTAGCACTAAGCCTGTCTACTTAAGAGTTTAAATGATATTTGTTCTAACATAAATAATTAGTAAACTTTTGTTATCTGTATACTTCGTACAATATGTCAGCATATATATCTATGTGGAAAAATCTTCATTCAGTCATGCATTACATGCAACTGTCACTTTAGTTTGTTATTTGAGATGTTGATATAACCATTTTTTCTCTGAAACTCAGCATATTAAATCCGTTATACTGTAATATATTTAGACAATTCGGATAGGCTTACATTTTATGTACCAGTATGGCCTGTCACACGAAAGCTACTGTATGATGGAAGCAGCTCACATATAAATGTGGCTGTAGCTTGTTTCATGCTTGTGCCTACGAGTGCATCTAAGACGTTACTTCTATGTATATTGTTTTCTGTCACCACAACTGCGATTGTAATATGTGGAATTTGCTGCTAGATGCGACATACAGAACACCTGTTATGACTGTTACATGTACTTATTGTAGCAGACGACACAGCTTGGTAATCATAAGATACTAGTCACTATTGATGTAGGAAGACATCGATGATCATTTTTGGTGCTACCAGTAAACAGTGATCAGCTGTGCAGTTTGCTTTATATGGTGTATAATGTGAATCGGTGCACTATGTAGCACAGTTTTGATAGATTGACGATGTAATTTATATTATGATTGCTGATACAGTGACACCACTGTCTTAGGCATACTTTTATTATCAGTGTCTAATTCATGGTTTTACCATCTGATATTAATGATCCCATATTTTACCAACACGATACTGTGAATGCTTTTATGTTTTTGGCATTTTGTTACGTATGTGTTCCCATGAACATTTACATCTGTTAACAGATTCATAAAAGTTTAAGCCTGTAATGTTACGTATTATTTTAATTGGTGCACAGGAACCTGATGATGGTCAATTGACCAAAATTGGTTGTGTAAGTAAAAAAATTTTATTGGCAGCTCAAGGCAGTAGCTTGACTTCCTCTAACACTGTTTTGGATTCCTGTATAAGTTAATAGTGAAATTTTCAACTTATTTGTTTGTATGTAAAAGCAGTTTACTACAGTTGCTAGTGCCTCACCCCTCTCCTTCCCAAATTAAGCTATTTAAGACTGATTTACAAGAAACTGATGCTAATAGTGCTGGTGGTGCCTGACATTATTCTGAACCAGAAAAGAATATGATTTTAAATTTGAGGTAATTATTGCAAAGAAGAAAGGAAAAAAAGAGAAAATAAACTTAATGCCCTGTCTAATGTTGGAGACTAGTTCTGAAACATGAAAATGTGTATTAGGAGACTTCATGTAAGATCCAGATATATGCACACATATTTTGTGTTATTTCAAAGTCGGATTGCTAATTAATTGTCCCTGTATTGTTCTTTTCCAGAGCAAATGCACAACCTGGACCCTCTGGATCACGGCACCGTAGCAACGTTCACACTTTGAGGGACAAAGAAAAAGATGATGATAAAAGGAGAACTACATACAATGGAAATTCCACACAACAGCTATAAAGAAACATTGCCATTACAAAAATGGCTTTGCACTATTTATTGGTGTGTTGTATGTGACACGACTGAATGAAGCAAAGTTTAAGCAGTTTCAGTTTGTATCTCAAGATATTTAAATGTGGATTGAGAGTATATTTCTGCCATTTCAAATCTATTTGAAAAATAGTCCCAACACAGGACTGTTGTTTGAAGAGTTAAGACTTGATCTCTTTTGGGGAACACCAATAAGTCATTTAAAAATGGCTCCCATTTGTACTGGCTGTGGCATAATGTTACTTTGTTAAAGTTTTATTGAACTTTTAATACATCAATGTATTGTCTTGGAGCTGGTTAAGCATCTATTGAAGTTTTTACTGTTAACATTTAGCAATCTTGGATTTAAGAATGATTGTATGTTTTACTTGTGAAAATGAAATATTCATGATCAGGTTGTTGTTTTTTTAATACAGTGCACTTATTGTTTGCTTTTTAAAAGAGTGAATGTCAAAAAATGTTCATAATTATGTATTATATTAAAATTTGTTTAGTGTTGAATGGTGATAAAAATTATAAATTGGCTGCGGTCTACAGGCCTCATTTGAAGATTAAATGTTTGTGTGTTATATTATTTTGATTTGTTGAATAAATAATGTCTTTAATATCTTGCCGTTTGCCATTTACTAGTGAAGTTTGATAACAGCTCGATACAGTACATAGTATATTTTTCATTACACAGAATGCAATTTCTTATCTCTAATTAAATCACCTTCTACACTGTATTTATTTAATTTTACACCCACATTGGAGCACTAAAATCAAACATTATACAACGGAGTCTACAATGGATAAGTTTAGATTGTAACAGTGAACAATTTCTTCCTTTCCCAAAACTACTACTTTAGGAGTGGTCTGATGTTTTGAAATGTCAGACATATGTATTTATTCTACAGAAGCAACTTCTCTATGTTCAATTTGATGTTTGGTAATGTTCATTCAGACTTCTTTAAACTGGTACTTAAATTTTTGACCACCTTAATTTTTTGAGCGTTATGGGAATAGTCAACTGGGAAGATGCGCACGCACCATGCCTGTTTTCTCAAAATAAATGTGCAACCAAACTTTTGCCACTTATAATTCAAGTTGTTCTATACAGTAAATACAACAAAAATATGTTATCAGTAACACTGGTGATTGCAGTTTCAACCACATGATGAAAGTGGCCGAGAGATGTGTTTGGCAACTTGTGCAATGTTACTGTAGTCGTCAGTGAAGAAACAATATTGTTTGAGTAATAAACCATGAATTTTTACAAGAGACAAAGAACTGTCTAGAATATGTAATATGTTTCATAAGGACATGAAATTTGCATTGTTGCACTACAATGATATTATGGATCATAACAAAAAGCGAAACAAAATTTTCTTTATAAAGCTTAATTACAGCAGATACGTGTAATTCCCTCATTATTTATGGAAGAGGAATGTTACTTACAAGGTATTGATTTGTCAGTGTACTGTACAACGTACTGCTTTTATGTTGTTTTTGGTGCTGAAATCGCAGTAACGACACTGTTTTGTAAAGACTTTATTGAAAGACTTCGTGGAAAAACTTCAAATATACACACAGTTCACATAGGTCTGATAATGTTTGTAGATTTCTTCAAGAAAAACCTGCTGAACAAAGAACTACACTTCACTGTCACTCCTGGAACAGTAACGTCCAAGATGATGATCATTCGTAAGGAACATTGTCATAACAGCAATGACAATCCTTAGGAACAATGGCTTGAAATTGTTAAATGATCCCATTTGGCTTTCCCGATTTTCAGTGTTTCTTTGTATAGTTTCAGGAAGCAAACTTTTCCAGAAATTTTTCATGGACATCTTGGTATTTCATGCTACACTTCGTTGAACTGTATTGCCCTCAGATAAATAACTTTTGCCTCATTGTTTGCAGCTCTTCCAGGCCTAATTGAGTCATACAGCCACAAACTTTTCCATGTATAGTTAGTGAAAAAGGAGTAATGTAGGTAATGGCTTTCTTCTCCTCACCTCTTTAGATATCAAGGCACACTGGCTAGGAAGTGTAACATCACGTCCTTTGAGCATGCACTCTATGGAACTGCGAAGTGAGTCACATTCCATCTGAGTAAGACCTTTCTCCAAAAACTTTGGTGTAATCAATACTCCTGAATCAATTGATCATCTTAAGAGAGTGTTTGATTATTTCATGTTTCTGTTCTGATATGTGCAGCTGTTAGAAAACAAAATGAATGGGACAGGATTTGTTTTGGATTGTGTGTCCACAATACACAAGGCAAAACTTGATGCAAACAGTTCACCTTGCATTTCATCGAACCAGTAATGACTTCCTAAATTATTCATTATAAAGTTGTGGACAACCAATTTTGTTTTATAACAAACTGCACTTGCCTGTAAAAGTGGTGCTACTTTCACGACCTGTAAGCCCATGGTGTAGACTGTGCAGAGCTTGTGCTGTGCATCTGTCTTATCTAGGTCTTTCTGCAACCTTACCTGCTCTTTCCATTTTATGAACTGCTTGCAGATGTCATCACTAAAGTTTTCAAGCCTGTAACTACAACTCTAGTCACACTGTCCTTTCTTGGGGGAAAATAAGCTAAGGTTACCCTCTTCAAAAAACAAGTTAAAGGTGGCCCTACTTAATGGTGAAACCTGTTGCTTATTGCACTTTTTGGTGTAGAATCCATGGAGCTGTCGTTTGCTTTGTACAGTAGGCTCTAGATACAGCTTGGAGGACGACTTCCAGCAGTAATTTTATGGCAGTTTCAGAAGACAGTCCAGGAATTCTTTTATTAAGTTTTTCTCATCTTTCTTCTTCATTTGTTTTAGTCAGAAACAAGACAGTTGTGCATCAGGGCTCATCCCATGTGGGGAATTATCCAGCCAATATCTCACTGTCCATTCTTTAATGCATTGAGAAACACTTTTTTGCATACTTGATGTTTTTTGTATCATTTCTCAGATAATAAACCAGCATGACTTTTCTCCTGGATTCAACAGCGATCTTCCCTGGACGTTTGGTTGGAGTTATGTCCACAAGATTGATTATGTAAATCTTCCTCTGATCCCATGACATTGTTTCCCAGAAAGTGTTAAAAATTGCCTGCCTGCCACCAGCAGAAATTTGATGACACTTCCTTCAAACAGATTTCTAACACATCTTTAAAGTACACATCAGACCTAATTTTTGTACCTCTCTTGGACTATTATGAGCAATTTTGCCACTTCGGCTTCTTTTGTATCCAATATACACTTGTCCGCACATTCTCAGAGTTTTTTTGTTGGCATTTTTCTTCATCTTCAGGGCAGGCTTTAGATTTCCTTTTCCTGTAACTGCTTAAGTCATCACGAAATTCTTGGCCTCCACTTTCAACATCCTTGCTTCTGTCAACTTCTGATAAGTTACCTGAATTATCATTTTGAGCATTCTTAGATACAGCCAGTGAAGCTTCTAGACAACAAATATTTGAAAAATTAACTTAAGAAGACCAAAGTTGAATTTCAAATTCATGTCTTTATGATAATGATAATTACAATATTGTTAATAACACTAATGGTCACAATAAAAACTACCTGTGTCATTAGATGGCCCAGAAAAAGTGAGTGTGAACCACATGTACAAAGTTAATTCTTCTTCTGTGCATGTAACTTCACTGTTACTACTATTCTTGCCTGTTTTTAGTTCTGAATTTGCATGAGAACCTATAATCAAATAGTGTAGCAGAAAGGACTAAATGTGCACAATAAGTAAAGTGTGGCATTACAATAAAGCAGCTGTAGCTCTACTAAATTTTAGAGTTTTAGCAGACTACTGTTAATATGAGGTATATAACAAAACAATTTTCTTACCACTGTCAATCACTCTCAAGAAGGATTCTCCGCTTTCATACATTAAGTTCAACTGAGAAACAATTTCTTCCTCAGTAAAGAGATCATCTTTAAAATGCTGTCCATTTTCATGAACTGTAGGTAGAACCAAGGAACCACTTTTGAACACTGGAAGATACATACTAAGCAATAACAATGTGCTGTGGTTGCACATGCTTTTGAATTCACACTGTATTGTTTACTAAATCCAAAACAATCTAGTTACACAGTATTTAATTCTTTTGCACTTACATGGTATTTCCATCTATTTTTTTCGCTGTCTCATATACGCAGTATTGTTTTAGTTCATTTTATATGTAGGTAATTTAAAAATTGACATTCTGGCAGTAAGAGTAGATGTGCTGAGAGTGAAGAATATAAACTGACTGCAAAATGAAAAATCGATAATCTGTCAGTTATGCGATACTGTTTCTTCACCAATGTAGTGTGAAATGCTGTGCAGATTTCCAGAGAGACTAACAGTGTTTGGTCTAGTGAAGAGATGGTTTTAATTTTATGATTATTCTGTCAATTAAATTAAAGATGCTAAAGTAAAAGCTGAAATTCCAAATTCTGTCCATTTTCTACAGTCCAAAAAAATACCTGTTTACAACCCATGTCCATATATTGTAAAACTGAAGAGGTCGAAAATGATTACCACTCACTGGGAACTGATTAACTCTCTTGCAGCCATTGGTCATGTAAAACAGGGCTGGGCATGAGAGCTCATGGGCAGGACAGTCACCATGCAATGGGGAAACAGCTGTTCTGACTCATCAGAGGTGGACAGTAGCCTATAGTTGTAGTCCACTCAGTTTTGAAATGTAGTACATCATTAATTTAATGGTCACTAATAAATACATGCATAAAGTACTGTGCAAAGAACTTCTGTTATATATTTCATTTGATCTTACACAGAAACACCAAGTTTGGGCCAGGTCTGCAACTCGATAAAAAGAAAAACATTTTCGTACATCATTCAACAATTTGTAATGTCTTTTTGTTAACTTCTCTACGTTTGGAGTGAAGCTACCGGTCATCAAACGTGTTTCTCCACTCAGGTGAACATCAGTGAGACTAAATCCTAAGCTTTGCTTTCATTAATTTCTTTAAGGAAAAACACACACACACACACACACACACACACACACACACACACACACACACACACACACACACACACACACACTCCGAAGATACTGCAGATTTGGCCAGCTATTTTAAACAACTGCAGGGATTGTTGAAAAGGAAAACTCTTGTACAAGATTTTCAAATGTCTTGTTGTGTGAAACCCTCATTACTGTGCGGTTACACCAAACATCAGTGAGCTTCAATAGAATTTCAACAGCAGCATTTTCAGCATTCACTGCAGAAGCTATTAAAATTAAATTCAAAGTGATTTAAGTCTGTAAATATATTGTTTTCTCAGAGCTTTTAGCACAGTTAAAAATTCATTGAAATGTTCTTTCAGTGTTTCCTTTTCCAGATTTTTTCATGTAGAAATAGTCTAACATTTGGAAAGTGCACTCATGAACTTTCTGAACAAATCCGTCAATAGTACTATGTCTTGACAAATGAAGAATGTCTGTCTGAACTTCTGGCGGCATAAGGAGTTTCTTGCACCGTCGTTACATCTCGGCCCTGTTGCTCTTCCATTGGTCGATATCATGAAATTCTTAGGGTACATGCTCGACAGGAAATTCTGTTCATCATCGCACATATCATATCTGCCAGCACACTGTACCCGATCTCTAAATATCCTACATGTTTTAAATGGTACTTCATGTAGAGTGGATTGGAAAATCCTCCTCTACTTATACCAATTTATTGTCCAATCAAAAATAGAGTATGGGTGTCTTGTTTACTCATCTGCATGACCATCTATTTTATGCCGTCTCAACACAATCCACCATCGAGGTATACTACACTTGCCCACTGGAGGTTTCTGCACTAGCCCTGTTATGAGTCTCTATGCAGACGCTGCCAAACTACCACTGTTGTACCGGCGTGATTTTCTCCTTGGCAGATAAATTTGCTGTCCATCCTCTATGCCCAATCATCCATCCTAAACGTCCTTTTCTGATGTCTCCCTTGACTGCCTACATGGGGTAAGTGCAACTTATTTGTTGCCTCCCGGATTTCGCTTCCGTATACTTACGTCACCTGCCACGTTCCCAGTGGGTGAGAGTCCTTCACTGCCTTGGTCTCACGCAAGAGTCTGCATTAATGTGGGGTTTGGTTCCCTTCCCATGGACACTGTTCTAAATTTGACGTGTCACTGTAAGTATCTCAAACTTTGCACACAAATTGAGACAGCACCTTCGTCAACACTGATGTCTCTAAGACCACTCACTCATTTATGATGGAAATGACATGATGTTCGTGTGGGTCCCCAGTCACATCAATGTGATGGGGAATGGAGGTGACAGCTGATCCCCCGTGGTACACAAAACAGTTCAGAACATTGTTGCAGAAACAATTAAACAAGAATGCCAAATTCAAACAAATGCAAAATCTCCAAGATTGGCGATCTTTTACAGAAACTCAGAAATTAGTGCGGGTTTCAATGTGAGATGCTTATAATTGTTTCCACAATGAAACTTTGTCTCTAAACCTGGCAGAAACTCCAAAGAGGTTATTGTTGTATGTAAAGTATGTTAGTGGCAAGACACAAACAATCCCTTTTTTGTGCGATAGCAATGGAAATACTATCGATGACAGTGCTACTAAAGCAGAATTACTAAACACAGCCATCCGAAATTCGTTCTCCAAATAAGATGAAGTAAATACTCCAAAATTTGAATCAAGGACAGCTGCCAACATGAGTAACTTACAAGGGAACCTCCCCATCGCACCCCCCTCAGATTTAGTTGTAAGTTGGCACAGTAGATAGGCCTTGAAAAACTGAACACAGATCAATCGAGAAAACAGGAAGAAGTTGTGTGGAACTATGAAAAAACAAGCAAAATATACAAACTGAGTAGTCGATGTGCAAGACAAGCAACATCAAGGATAACGTGAGCTCAGGAGCGCCGCGGTCCCGTGGTTAGCGTGAGCAGCTGCGGAACGAGAGGTCCTTGGTTCAAGTCTTCCCTCGAGTGAAAAGTTTAATTTTTTATTTTCAGACAATTATCTGTCCGTGCGTCCGTCCGATGCGAGGTAACTGCGCCGTAGTATGGGGACGCTACACCTAAACAAACATCGAAAGTGTTGCATTCATTTTTACAGTTTATGTGACAAACTCTTATGTTTTCATCACTTTTTTGGGAGTGATTATCACATCCACAAGAAAAGCTAAATCGGGCAAGGTAGAAGAATCTTTTTACCCATTCGCCAAGTGTACAAGTTAGGTTGGTCGACAACATATTCCTGTCATGTGATGCACATGCCGTCACCAATGTCGTATAGAATATATCAGACGTGTTTTCCTGTGGAGGAATCGGTTGACCTATGACCTTGCAATCAAATGTTTTCGGGTCCCATTGGAGAGGCACGTCCTTTCGTCTACTAATCGCACGGTGTTGCGGTGCGGTTGCAAAACACAGACACTAAACGTATTACAGTGAACAGAGACGTCAATGAACGAACGGACAGATCATAACTTTGCGAAAATAAAGAAAGTAAACTTTTCAGTCGAGGGAAGACTTGAACCAAGGACCTCTCGTCCCTCAGCTGCTCATGCTAACCACGGGACCACAGCGCTCCTCAGTCCACATTCTCCTTGATGCTCCATACCTTGCGCATGGACTACTCAGTTTGTATAATTTGTTTATTTTTTTCATAGTTCCACACAACTTCTTCCTGTTTTCTCGATTGATCTGTGTTCAGTTTTTCAAGGCCTGTCCACTGTGCCAACTTATAAGTAAATCTGAGGGGGGTGCGATGGGGAGGTTCCCTCGTTAGAAGTATATATCCTCTGAATAGTGAAGCAGCTTAAATCAGTTAATAAATGCAAGTCTTCCAGTCCAGACTGTATACCAATTAGATTCCTTTCAGAGTATGCTGATGCAATAGCTCCATACTTATCAATGATATACAACTGCTCACTCAAAGAAAGATCCGTAGCGAAAGGCTAGAAAGCTGCACAGGCCACACCAATATTCAAGGAAGGCAGTAGGAGTAATGCACTAAATTACAGGCCCATACCATTAACGTTGATAGGCAGCAGGATTTTGGAACATGCATTGTGTTCTAACATTATGAATTACCTTGACGAAAATGGTCTATTTACACACAATCAACATAGATTTAGAAAACATCATACTTGTGAAACACAACTAGCTCTTTACTCACAGTAAGTGTTGAGTGCTATTGAGAAGACATTTAAAGTTGAGTATGTATTTCTAGATTTCCAGAAGGCCTTTGACACTGTACCTCACAAGCAGTTTGCAGTCAGATAGTGTGCATATGGAATATTGTCTCAGTGATGTGACTAGATTCATGATTTCCTGACAGAGGTGTCACAGTTCATAGTAATTGATGGAAAGTCATCGAGTAAAACAGAAGTGAATTCTGACATTCCTCAGGGTAGTGTTATAGGTCCTCTGCTCTTTCATATCTATACAGGGTGTTACAAAAAGGTACGGCCAAACTTTCAGGAAACATTCCTCACACACAAAGAAAGAAAATATGTTATGTGGACATGTGTCCGGAAACGCTTACTTTCCATGTTCGAGCTCATTTTATTACTTCTCTTCAAATCACATTAATCATGGAATGGAAACACACAGCAACAGAACGTACCAGCGTGACTTCAAACACTTTGTTACAGGAAATGTTCAAAATGTCCTCCGTTAGGGAGGATACATGCATCCACCCTCCATCGCATGGAATCCCTGATGCGCTGATGCAGCCCTGGAGAATGGCGTATTGTATCACAGCCGTCCACAATACGAGCATGAAGAGTCTCTACATTTGCAAAACAATTTAGAAAAGATGTCTGTATATGCAAAAATTGGCAACTGGCCCTATATAATGAAAAGTGTGAAGTCATCCAGATGAGTGCTGAAAGGAATCCATTAAACTTCGGGTACCTAAAGGCCATAGATTGAACTAAATACCTAGGAAATACAATTACAAACAACTTAAATTGGAAAGAACACACAGAAAATGTTGTGGGAAAGTACAACTAAAGACTATGTTTATTGGCAGAACACTTAGCAGATGCAACAGATCTACTAAAGAGACTGCCTACACTACACTTGTCTGCCCTCTTTTGGAGTCCTGCTGTGCAGGGTGGGATCCTTACTGAAAAGGATTAATAGAGTGCATCAAGAAAGTTCAAAGAAGAGCAGCACGTTTTGTATTATCAAGACATAAGTGAGATAGTGCCACTGACATGATACAGGATTTGGGGTGGACATCATAAAAACAAAAGCATTTTTCGTTACAACAGAATCTTCTCACGAAATTCCAATCACCAAGTTTCTCCTCCGAATGTGAAAATACTTTGTTGATGCCAACCTGGTTAAGGAGAAATGATCATCATAATAAAATAAGGAAAATCAGAGCTCACACAGAAAGATATAAGTGTTTATTTTTTCTGAATGCTGTTCGAGATTGGAATAATAGAGAATTATTGTGAAAGTGGTTCGATGAACCCTCTGCCAGACACTTTAAGTGTGATTTGCAGAGTACTCATGTAAATGCCAAGGCTGCAGTCTGACTACCTAGGTCTCTTAGCTATTCTGTCCCTTCAGATGACCTCTATGTTGCTGCAGGTAGGAACATTGTGGCACTCTGACATGAACACTGGTCTTCTCTATGTGGGAACAAACTCCAAGAAATTAAACATCTCCCAGCCGGTCGGTGTGGCGGAGCGGTTCTAGGCGCTTCAGTCTGGAACCGCGCGACCGCTGCAGTCACATGTTCGAATCCTGCCTTGGGCATGGAAGTCTGTGATGTCTTTAGGTTAGTTAGGTTTAAGTAGTTGTAAGTTCTAGGGGACTGATGACCTCAGATGTTAAGTCCCATAGTGCTCAGAGCCATTTGAACCAAACATCTCCCAACAGCTTGGACAAATTCCTATCACCCCTCTCATGGCAAGAAGGGACTTTTAGCTAGGCTATGTATTAGGCACAGTCATTTCAGTCACCCTCATTTGTTAAGTGAATACTGTGCACCACTCTGTGCTTACTGCAAGCAACCATTGACAGAGCAACATTTTCTGACCCATTGGCGATTTTATAATCATTTATGTTTTAATGTATGTTTGTCACCTGAATTATCAGATATTTTAGTGGATACAGTGTGAGCTGTACGTCACATTTTACTTTTTATTTGCCTTAGCAATATGGCAAAGGAAATTTAGTTTTCAACCATTCAAGCAACCTCTTAAAAGGGTAAGTGATCATTTTTAGCGGTCCCTCTACTCCATTTGATTAGGCTCTGAGTATTACCAACTTCAAATTCATTTGGTAATTGACCATTTTAAGTTATGATGTGGGCACTTTTGACCTTAGCTGTTTTGCACCCTAAAGTAACAACAAACAACAACAAAAATTTACAGATGAAGAGTCAGAGGGGTGAGTGGTGGGCTGGAGAACCCAGTGGAAACACTGTTGACAGTAAATAATGACTTTATTTAACTCTAGTACACGATGTGTCACTGCTCAGCGAGGCAGACGCACCTCTCCTTCTGTTGTCCCTGGCCAGTTCTGAAGTACGGGCAGTGGCTTCTGTCCTAGATGCCGAGCAGGTGCCCTGCGATGCTGATGGCAGGCCGACGGCAGGATGGCAGATGCAACCACTGACATCAGCGGTGCACTACTTCCCTCGGCTGCATGGAGCCCTGGCGACCCCTCTCTCCACACACGCTCCCACAGTGGTGCGTGGAGACAGCTGTGTGCGCAGTTCGACTTGCTGCCATCTGGCACAAGTCAGAGAGCAGCTGGCCCTGAGGCACCAGGCCCCATTAGGAACTCAGCATTGGCAGCAGCTGGCATGAATGGCAGGTCGGTGGAGCTGTGGCATCAAGCCCCGCTAAGGGCTTAGTGCTGGCAGCAGGTGCAGCCCAGTCTCGAACCCGTGGCTGCTGCTGACAGTGCCCAGTCATCTGACTGTCCGGCATAGCTCTGGTGTTGTGGTGAATCTGCTGGTAGCCGGTGGTGAGAAGTGCCCCTGCCTCAAAATTCACAATATGCTACTGGTACACAGTTGTTTCACTAAAACCCAGTACCTAATCATGTTTCCCATAACAAAAGACTTTCCCTGATGGAGTGACTTCCTACACAGTTACCGCTATGAAGTGCAGTTTACTGCTGTGCTCAGCTATCCTTGTCTCGCAGTTCGCTTGCATGTCTGTTATTGTGACCTGATGTGACCACACTGACACCTAATGGCCCCCACACTGATGCCTAATGGCTCGCTGCTTCTAATGCAACCCTCTACAGCATCTTTCTCACTACTTGTAATTACATTTTCTAAAGACTTATTAATTTTGCTCACAGAATCCTCTATGGCAGTTTCCTTCTTAGTTGTTCTATCTTATCACCACAAACCAGACCTTAACACAGACAATGCCAGTGACTCAAGGGCAATACATCATGTTGCATCTGTGCATTGGTTTGAAATGAGTGATGCTAGAAGTGTTAAAGAAGTGGAGGTGGAACTCTGGATGACAGAATGAGGGGCAGCTACGGGCAGCCAAAGCAAGCCTCGCAGACCCCCTTCCCTGCAATAATGCGTTGTCCCAGCCCTGATGTAAAACCTGTTCACACACTCGACTCACATGGTCCAGACTACTGCACATATTAGAATCCAATTTAATTCTGTTTTTTAGTTTCAAGAAAGTTTATTGTAGATCTGCACTATGTGCAAAATACATGCTAACAGAATAACCACTTCATCCTGAAAGGAAGGAAACTTTGACGTGAGGAATGAGTATCGAGACAAAACACTTGTTATTGTGCTATCTCCAGGCCACCTACTACACTCACTGTTCAGGGCTTTTCCAGGAGGGTTGAATGTAACAATTTATTAAAGAAACTATATCTGGATCTTGTCAAAAAGCTGAAAAGCAGCTTCTTTCTTTCTTTTGTACCCTCCTGGCCCATCACCTCTGTAACCTGTTCTCTGCATTTCTCTGTAAACTAGTGATTGCATAAGCTGTTGTGGCCTGTCGATCTTGGCTGTTGATACGGGTACTCGGTACTATACTTACTTCAGCGTATGTCTGGGGTCGCTCAGACTCAACCTCTGGCATACCTGCTGAAATTATTCTAAGTACATTATCAGACCCTTACATGCATCTGCATCAAGTGTGGGTTATATTGAAATGACAGCAGCTTTGTAAAATGTGAGCATTACCTGCCAGTTTACATTTAATGTAGGTGTTCTGCCTGGATGTGCATACTTTCATTGAAGTGCGCACATGATTAACCTTGTAATGAAACTGACAATGGCCTATTTTCAGTACATATTGTACTTTGTGATACACTCAAAGAAATAGATTACTCAGTACACATACATTCTTCAGAAATCATAAAAAAGCTGTGGTTTTATTGTTATTAAACTGTAGAATATTATTTTGCTTGTAGATAAATATTAAAAAAAGATGTAACGTGTAACTGATAAACAGATTTGTCCAAATTTTGAAAAGCCTTTTGAAATTATTATTATTGTTGTTGTTTCTGTGACTTTTTACGATAATTTGAAAACATTTGTAAAGTAAATTATAACTTTCTATGAATGTATTCATCAATATCTTTTAATATCTTTGTATTGCAAGGTACATACCGTCGATTACCTTTGTCTAACATCAGTTACATGTTACTGGAGATGTGTTGAAGAAGTGATGTACTATGTTATCAGTCCTATTTTGTTATACATTTGATTGTGATCGGGTCACCCTGACACTGCTATAGTTTCTCTTCCGCATATAAGTAAATAATCCAACAATGAAGTGGCAACAATCAGCAATCATGCAGAGTTGTTATTGCTCATCGGTGCATCTTGGCTTGTGCACATTCCCATCTTCCAGAATTGTTTTTTGTGTCATTCAGGAAATATTCTTTGTCCTTTAAGGACCTTTTAAAATATGTCTTGTCAGTGTGCGCTTAATTATAAAGAAATATTATGTCTCTTACAGAATTCTGATGTTGAATTGGAAACTGAATTCACTGTTGAAGATGATTTTGTACAAGAGACAAATGAAGATTAAGACTAATACATTATGAATAAGGAGGAATTAGTGGAGAAGTTTTCACATGCTGATCAACGTCAATTCTCACCTCACCCATCACAGCAGGCCTATTTGAATGCCTCTAACAAGATGGCTGCTATGGATGGAAATGAGTGGGGCATTGCCAATTATTCATCTTCTGAAAGAAAGTTGGCTGCAAACATTCTAGGGGAGAGGAGGTCCAACTACTTTCACTTTCCAATGAGCAGAAAACTCTGTTATCAGAGCTTTCTGTCCAATCTTTAATGAAGCAGTGCTATTTCTCATGAAGAAATACACAGAAAAAAATGGCCAAAAATATCAAAATACAATTGTTGGGCTGTGTCACTTGAGGAACTGGGAAAATTGACAGCTGAAGCTGACACTGAAGAGCCAGAGAAATTAATATACCTGCTTAATATTGTGCAGGGCACCTGTGAGCGTGCAGAAGTGCCACAACATGATGTGGCGTGGACTCAACTAATGTCTGAAGCAGTGCTGGAAGGAACTCACACAATGACTCCTGCAGGGCTGTCAATATAACCATAAGAGTACAAGGGGTTGGAGATCTCTTCTGAACAGCACTTGCGAGGCATCCCAGATATGCTCAATAATGTTCAGGTCTGGGGAGTTTGGTGGCCAGCAGAAGTGTTTAAACTCAGAAGAGTGTTCCTGGAGCCACTCTGTAGCAATTCTGCATGTGTGGTGTGTCGCATTGTCCTGCTGGAATTGCCCAAGTGCATCAGAATGCACAATGGGCACGAATGGATGCAGGTGATCAGACAAGATGCTTGCGTACGTGTCACCTGTCAGAGTCATATATCAGGGGTCCCATATCACTCGAACTGCATACGCTCCACACCATTACTGAGCCTCCATCAGCTTGAACAGTCCCTTGCTGACATGTGGGGTCCATGGATTCATGATGTTCTCTCCATACCTGTACACATCCATTCATTTGATACAACTTGAAATGAGACTTGTACAGCCAAGCAACACGTTTCCAATCATCAGCAGTCCAATGTCGGTGTTGACAGGCCAGGTGGGGCGTAAAGCTTTGTGTTGTACAGTCATGAAGGGTACACGAGTGGGCCTTCGGCTCCTAAAGCCCATATCGATGAAGTTTCATTGAATAGTTAACACGCTGATGCTTGTTGATGGCCCAGCGTTGAAATCTACAGCAATTTGCAGAAGCATTGCACATCTGTCACATTGAATGATCCTCTTCGGTCATTGTTGGTCCTGTTCATGCAGGATCTTTTTCTGGCCACAGCGATGTTGGAGATTTGATGAGATATAGACTGGGAGACTCAAACGTTCATAACGGGTGGCAGGGACAAAGAATCCTGTGAAATTTTTTTAAGTGCTTTATCTGAAAACTACCTTGAGCAGTTAAACAGAGAACCGACTTGTGGGGATAACATATTAGACCTTCTGGTGACAAACAGACCCGAAATATTTGAAAAAGTTAACGCAGAACAGGGAATCAGCGATCATAAAGCGGTTACGGCATCGATGATTTCAGCCGTAAATAGGAATATTAAAAAGGGTAGGAAGATTTTTCTGTTTAGAAAAAGTGACAAAAAGCAGATTTCAGAGTACCTGTTGGCTCAACACAAAAGTTTTGTCTCAAGTACAGATAGTGTTGAGGATCAGTGGACGAAGTTCAAAACCGTCGTACATTATGCGTTAGATGAGTATGTGCCAAGCAAGATCGTAAGAGATGGGAAAGAGCCACCGTGGTACAACAACCGAGTTAGAAAACTGCTGCGGAAGCAAAGGGAACTTCACAGCAAACATAAACATAGCCAAAGCCTTGCAGACAAACAAAAATTACGCGAAGCGAAATGTAGTGTGAGGAGGGCTATGCGAGAGGCGTTCAATGAATTCGAAAGTAAAGTTCTATGTACTGACTTGGCAGAAAATCCTAAGAAATTTTGGTCTTATGTCAAAGCGGTAGGTGGATCAAAACAAAATGTCCAGACACTCTGTGACCAAAATGGTACTGAAACAGAGGATGACAGACTAAAGGCCGAAATACTAAATGTCTTTTTCCAAAGTTGTTTCACAGAGGAAGATTGCACTGTAGTTCCTTCTCTAGATTGTCGCACAGATGACAAAATGGTAGATATCGAAATAGACGACAGAGGGATAGAGAAACAATTAAAATCGCTCAAAAGAGGAAAGGCCTCTGGACCTGATGGGATACCAGTTCAATTTTACACAGAGTACGCGAAGGAACTTGCCCCCCTTCTTGCAGCGGTGTACCGTAGGTCTCTAGAAGAGCGTAGCGTTCCAAAGGATTGGAAAAGGGCACAGGTCATCCCCGTTTTCAAGAAGGGACGTCGAACAGATGTGCAGAACTATAGACCTATATCTCTAACGTCGATCAGTTGCAGAATTTTGGAACACGTATTGTGTTCGAGTATAATGACTTTTCTGGAGACTAGAAATCTACTCTGTAGGAATCAGCATGGGTTTCGAAAAAGACGGTCATGTGAAACCCAGCTCGCGCTATTCGTCCACGAGACTCAGAGGGCCATAGACACGGGTTCACAGGTAGATGCCGTGTTTCTTGACTTCCGCAAGGCGTTCGATACAGTTCCCCACAGTCGTTTAATGAACAAAGTAAGAGCATATGGACTATCAGACCAATTGTGTGATTGGATTGAGGAGTTCCTAGATAACAGGACGCAGCATGTTATTCTCAATGGAGAGAAGTCTTCCGAAGTAAGAGTGATTTCAGGTGTGCCGCAGGGGAGTGTCATAGGACCGTTGCTATTCACAATATACATAAATGACCTGGTGGATGACATCGGAAGTTCACTGAGGCTTTTTGCAGATGATGCTGTGGTGTACCGAGAGGTTGTAACAATGGAAAATTGTATTGAAATGCAGGAGGATCTGCAGCGAATTGACGCATGGTGCAGGGAATGGCAATTGAATCTCAATGTAGACAAGTGTAATGTGCTGCGAATATACAGAAAGATAGATCCTTTATCATTTAGCTACAAAATAGCAGGTCAGCAACTGGAAGCAGTTAATACCATAAATTATCTGGGAGTACGCATTAGGAGTGATTTAAAATGGAATGATCATATAATGTTGATCGTCGGTAAAGCAGATGCCAGACTGAGATTCATTGGAAGAATCCTAAGGAAATGCAATCCGAAAACAAAGGAAGTAGGTTACAGTACGCTTGTTCGCCCACTGCTTGAATACTGCTCAGCAGTGTGGGATCCGTACCAGATAGGGTTGATAGAAGAGATAGAGAAGATCCAACGGAGAGCAGCGCGCTGCGTTACAGGATCATTTAGTAATCGCGAAAGCGTTACGGAGATGATAGATAAACTCCAGTGGAAGACTCTGCAGGAGAGACGCTCAGTAGCTCGGTACGGGCTTTTATTGAAGTTTCGAGAACATACCTTCACCGAAGAGTCAAGCAGTATATTGCTCCCTCCTACGTATATCTCGCGAAGAGACCATGAGGATAAAACCAGAGAGATTAGAGCCCACACAGAGGCATACCGACAGTCCTTCTTTCCACGAACAATACGAGACTGGAATAGAAGGGAGAACCGATAGAGGTACTGAAGGTACCCTCCGCCACACACCGTCAGGTGGCTTGCGGAGTATGGACGTAGATGTAGATGTAGATGTTACCAGATTGCGGATATTCACGGTACACTTGTGAGATGGTTGTATGGGAAAATCCGCACTTCATCATTACCTCGGAGATGCTGTGTCTCATTGCTCATGCACCGTCTATAACACCACATTCTAACTCACTTAAATCTTGATAACCTGCCATTGCAGAAGCAGTAACCAATCTAACAACTGAGCCAAATACTTGTTGTCTTATGCAGGCATTGCTGACCGCAGCACCATATTCAGCCTGTTTACATATCTCTGTATTTGAATACACAAGCCTGTACCAGTATCTTTGGCGCTTCAGTGTATATGTGAAGAAATCATTTGTTCAAAAAGTATGCTTGTGGATGACCTTTGGCTGCATTCTTGGGGGCCTATATTAATCACATACATTATGCCAAGGGACAGATTTAAAGTGCTTCTCAGATTTCCCTAATTCAATGAAAAATCAGCCTGAACTGAATGCGTGCCAATCAACAAATTCACTCTCGTATCTGATATACCGGAAAATTTAATGGAAAACAGTATTTGTTCTTATTGCCTTAGAGAAAATATACTATACTCTATGGATAGAGGTCTGCGCGGATGTGGATATCTGCAGTATTTGTTACATGGTGGATAAAATCGCGACCGGCGCGGATATCCGTGGGCCATCTGCAGATAATGAGCAAGGCATCTGCCCAGTACGGATGTTGCAATGTTAGTTGAAAACTTCAAGTCTGTTGACATTCTAGGAATCTTGCAGAGCCCGGGTAGAGCGGATGTCTGTTGCCCTTGGCCCCTGGGCTGCGACCGACGTACCCAAGAGACCTGCGCCTAATCCGTTTCCACGACCGTGTCTTTTGTGTGGCCTGTGAAGTGCTCTCTGGGTGGCAAACCTGCCCACTTTCTACCAGACAGGTGCCCGTTGCAATTTTCCTCTGCCTTCAGTTAACGCTTTGTAGTGACCAAGTGACAACGTGCATCGTAGCAAATATCAGTGAGAGTTCTTTCTTCAAATGAACACCATATCGATGGATACAATTTCGTGTAAGGTGAAAAAAGGTGATTTAATGTTAGTGAAGGAAAACAAATTGAAATCGCCAATTTGGAAAAAATTCGAATACGTATTTGATGGCAACAAAAAGATAAAAGATATAGTGGCTTGTTTTGCATGTAAAAAAGTATATTCCTACACTGGACACAAAAGTGGAACATCAAACTTGCTAAAACATTCGTGTGAGGATGGACAAAGTAGCATAATTACTTATTTAAATACCAAGAGAGGCGTGAAAGTTCCTGAAGTTGCGCCAAATTTGAAGACAACCACGACAGAAAAACTTATCAATCTTGTCACCAAAGACATTTTACCATTCGAAGTTGCGTGTGGATCTGGGTTTCTCGAGGCGGCACAGTTTCTTATTTATGTGGGGGCCAAGTACGGTGCAGTGAGTGCTAAGGAACTGCTACCTCATCCAACCACCATATCCAGAAATTTGAAGGAAACTGCCGATCGTCTGCGTGAAACTGTCTCTGCAGAAGTGAAGAATATATTCAGAGATATAGGTGGAGCACTAACTGTCGATTTATGGACTGATTCGTACCGTAAAATAAACTATATGGGAGTGACTGCACATTATGTTAATTATTGAAGAAGTGAAACTTGAGGATCGAGTGTTGTGCACCAGAAATTTTGAGAGTGAGATTAAAAAAACAGGAGAAAACATTAAACTTGAATTAATTAAGATACTACGGTCGTAAGATTTATTCAGTGGTGTGAATAACATCGTGTTCATTACGGATAGAGGTCCAAATATTGTGGCAGCACTTCGCCAATACAAGAGGCTCTCGTGCTCAGCACACATTCTTAATACTGTGCTGGAGCACACGACTCGAGGAGACGCGAATAATGAGAAGAGTGACGTGCAGCGACAAATAAATTCCTGTCGAGCTATCACAACTTTCTTTAAAAGATCTGGTCTTCAGAATCGCCTTCAGAAGTCATTGAAAGGAGGTACAGACACACGATGGAACAGTAAATTGGATATGTTTGAGTCTATTAGTTCACAATGGTTTGAAGTTCTATCAATTTTGTCAGGGAAAAATCAAGATATTTTGATTGATTCTATAGACAAAAGTATGTTGGAAGATATAATAACCTTTCTGACACCATTTAAAATAGCTTCTTGTGATCTCGAAGCCTCCAAAACCCCTACGCTTTATTTATGTGTGTTGTGGAAGTTAAAACTTCTCTCCTTCCTTGAAAAAAAATGATGGCGACAGCCCATTTCTGATAGATTTAAAGAGTACACTCAGACCTATTTTAATCAGCAAATGGGACATAACAGTAACCCATAAACATGCAACGTTCTTGAATCCAAAATATAAAAACCTAAAATTTCTTTTCAGTGCCGAAAAAGATGAAGTTGTAAAGGAAGCGAAAAATTGTGTTGTGAGAAATTGTCCACAATTAAAAGATAAGGAGGAAACAACATCTGGAATTCCTGAAAAAAAAAAAAAAAAAAAAAAAAGAAACAGAAGTCTGACGTACTTTTTAATGAATTTGAAGATTCCTCAGAAGACGAATCGACGAGAGATCTTGACTTTGCGTAAGATGAAATTCTCAGATATATGAATGATAAAGTCCAATTTTCGGAAGGCATCGACCTGATAGCTTGGTGGCATGGACGTGAAAACGTCTATCCGCGTCTTTCCGAACTCGCATACTTCGTGCACTGCATTCCAGCGTTCAGCGCGCCATCTAATAGAAGCTTCCCTACTGCGGGACAAATAATGCAGGACCGACGCACGTCTTTGAAGCCACAGACGATTGATGACATCATGTTCCTGCATAGTAATCTTCCAAAGTAAAAAGGTACTTGTACAGCTTCTCTTACTTCACTGTATTTTTTGGACTTATCTGAATTAGTTACAATTTTTTCATCTGATTCTTTCTTTTACAGAATTTGAATCAGAAGCAAGCAGAAGATGAAAATATTTAATCTGAAGCCTGTGAGTTTTTATATTAATATTTATAGTAAAGAATTTCCTCGGCATATTGTTAGTATTTTTACTATTCCCAAAAAGAACATTTAAGTAGCATTAGGTAAAAGAAGGAAATATTTAACAAGTAATTTGTTTTGTTGTAATTTTCATATTAAAGAGCCCAATTTTAAGTTTTTACTCTTCGCAACAAGAACATTCAACAGCTAACACGTCAATATTATTAAACTAGGTAATGATGATCTCATAAGTGCCTACCTAAATTTTAGCGTGCACTACAGTAACATTTGCAGCCGCCGAGCATTGTCGCTCTTTGTGAACAATGAAACAGCCCTGCCGGAGCGGTGACACGCCGGCCGGCTCTTGTAATTAATTACAAGTGGGACTTCAAACTACGGCTCACGACCAACAACAAGCTGTGACTGCGATAGCCCATGAAAGATTATTCTGATCACATTGAAAACTTACAAAATATTCAAATCATCCAAAATAATAATGTGTCTTTTAATTTACCAGCCAATTAGTAAAGATAAGGGCTGAAATTCGTAACAAAACTGAACATTTTAACTGTAACTCGGTATTGCTTAACAGGGAACAGTGCCTAACATTTGAAGTTATGGGACAGTGGTTTTTATATAGACATCTTGAAATCGTTTGCAGTTCCATTAAACACTGAAAAAAAAATATTTTTTAACATTGAAAGTATTAACTGCGAAATCTACTGCAAATTTTGCCTTAGTAATTTAGACCAATGTTGAGGATGTTTTAAAGTGTGAAAAACTTTGTTTAGTTGAGAATGAAACAGACATTTCATTTATCGCTAGGTCTAATTCGATAAATCAGCCAAAAGGTGAGGTTCAAGATTTCAATCGTATTTTTACCTAAAGCTAAATGGACTCCTAATTTATATAACCACTAATTTTGTTGTCACTCTTCGGAAGACGAGTTATTTCTTCCAGACAACGTCAATTATTGCTGGCTGTTTAACTTTTTCACAGGTGCGCCAGCGTTTTGCAGTGTAGGCCTAATACTGTAAATATTTTCACCTGGAAATGACGAGGACTGAAAGCTTAAGCTATAATATAATCATCAGCTGACATGAATGGCTTCAACACTTGACACATCCAAGCAGTGAGTACAAAAAAACTGTCTGTAAATGATGCAAGGGGCTAGTAACAGTTTAAAACCATCGTCATTTTCAGCTGCCTTGGCACAAGAGCAGCGAAATATCATTGTTTCTATACACGTATTTTCATCATTTAATACTATTACATTGAATTTTATTTTTTTAAATAGCGTTTCCAATCTCACGAGATCCAAGCCGCTACTGTGTGTGCTCCGGAGCGCTAATGCTTTCCTGTTTGGAATGGTCTGCTTTAGAGTAGGTATAGAGCATTTCCTGTGATTTAAGAAGTCAAAAGTAGTTAAGTTGTCGCAGAAATGGCACCCTAACAATAACTATGTCATTACATACCATAATTCTAAGTACTACTGTCTATTACTATTAATTACTCATTCAAAACTTAAATATATGCGGATAAGGAACTTGCGGATGCGGATTAATTGCTGCGGGTGCGGTTGTGGATTAGGACTCTGCGGATGCAGATTGCACTTTTCTTATCCGCGCAGACCTCTACTTATGGACTATAAGATGCACCTTAATTTTTAAGTGATTTTTTAAATAAATTTTTTACAATTTTTGTTATTAGATTGCAAAGCCTGTCAGCAAAAAATCTTGGTTTATAAAACTGAACTGACCTTCAAAATCCCTGAAAATCATCATCTGAACTGCTTTCTTCTTCTTCTTCTTCTTCTTCCTCTTCCTCTTCATCATCAGCATCATCATCATCATCATTGTCCTCTTCATATATACGATGATCTTACTGTCATTGAGAGTGTTACTTATACCATACTTCTTGAGAGATTTAGCAACAACTTCTTCTCTGACTCTAGATCGAAACTGTTTTATCCACTGACACACACTTGTTCGACTGTAGGTCTTTTAAAGCTGCCTTCAGAGTGAATTCATGTTGGGTTTCATCCATCATCTATTTGTTCCATTCCTCTCTCATATACACTTTAAATGGTTTATTTATGGGGACATCAAGAGGTTTTAATTGTGAAGTAAGTCATCCTGAAATAACAGCAATCTCTGAATTTCCCTTTCTCAATTTCTCTTTTACTGAATGTTTCAAATGACTACTAAACTAATCTAGCACTGGCGAACTCATCTTCAATAAAGCACCTTTCCTTCTCTCCCACACTCTGCTAATCCATAATTCCATACCAGCCTCATCCATCCAACCTTTGTCATGTACATGAGCACCACCTGACAGTGTTTCAGAAGGTTTTGACATTGCTTTGCACTTGGTAACGATCACTGGATTAAGTTTAGTACCATCACCACAACATGAAAGGACAACAGTGTAGTGCATGTTTTCATGTCCATTGGTGTTTATAGTTACAGTTTTAGCACATTTCATGGCAACTGTTCTGTTACTCGGCACATCCAATTCCAGACGAATTTCATCCAGGTTCACTATTTGGCTTAACTCCACACTTGTTTTATTTCGATGTTGAATAATAAAGTGATGGAGAGATAATATTCTCTCTTCATACTCTTGTGACACTTTCTGAATTAGGTCCATGACGCTTCATAAATCTGTAGTACCAACCAACTCCACACTTAAAGTCTGTTAAGTTCCAGTGTAGCACTAGCTGACGAGCTTGTATTGGAATCATTTTGATATTAATTCCAATGCAATTTTGATAGTGTCCTTGAATCTATTTCAGTACCATCTTCTAGTTTTGGCCATTCTGCATTCCATCCTCTATTTGCATATTTAGTCTTCCTCATTTTTTCAATTCTTTACTAGCCCACCAATTGTGAATGGTTCTTTCTGTTGGTGGAGGGGTGAAATGCAGCTTAGCTGCTCTGTTTCCGTGTTCTTCTGCATATGGTATTACTTTTCATTTATAGCCCAGGTCATATGAATACCTTTTAATTTTTTCCATTACTAAACTAACTACTAACAAAAATATCACACTGTTACCGATAACAAAGATCACTTTAAAAAAAATTGTTCAAATGGTTCTGAGCACTATGGGACTTAACTGCTGTGGTCATCAGTCCCCTAGAACTTAGAACTACTTAAACCTAACTAACCTAAGGACATCACACACATCCATGCCCGAGGCAGGATTCGAACCTGCGACCGCAGCGGTCGCTCGGCTCCAGACTGTAGCGCCTAGAACCGCACAGCCACTCCAGCCGGCAAAAGATCACTTTCAATTCTCATTCACTGACACTATAGACTGCAATGATGCATCATAGGCTAGACAGTGTTTTGGGTTCGTGGTGGCGTGGCAGGTGGGAAACTGTGTTGGCAAGCTTGTGAACCATGCAACTCGTGTTTGTCGCATTGGTGCACTGCTGCTGCCAGTTGAATCCAATGCTGCCACATAGAGATAGATTTCTCACAGAATCGAATTTATGGCCGTTTTTAAATCAAAGACAGGACATTTTTATATTAAGTTGAGGTATAAGACACACCTGAATTTTGGAGGCAATTTTTTCAAGAAAAAAGTGTGTCTTATAGTCCATAAAATACAGTAACCATAAATGAGCAACAATTACAACACAAAACAAGAATTCAGCTTCACTCAGTTCAGGCCCAGTGAACCCAAGAAGTATGGTCTCAAGTTTTGGATTGCTGCTGATATAGTGACAAAGATCGTGCTTTCCCATATGTCAGAAAAAGAGGACATGCATGCAAAGAAACAACCACTCAGAGTAATCACTGAAATAGCAATAAGGAAAAACATAAACCTGAAACTATAACATTCTACAATGCAACAAAGTATGGGGGGCGGGTGGACATGATTGAGCAAATGACTCATAAATATACTGCAAAATTTGTGTAAGATGGCCGATGTGTCTCTTCTAATCATCCTGGACTTGGAGAGTAACAAGCAAGAAAATATAAAAAAAGGAGCTATACTTCAGCTGGTGAATGAAGGAATCAAATGAGGGAAGAAGAACAGACAAGAGAGTAGGGTACAGGATGAAAATCCTGTAGAAAGTGGAAGTATTAAACCAGTCTCTGCAAAAGCAGCAAAAAGAGGGTCAGCTGTATAAAGTACCACAAAGATGTGTGCGGAAAAATTGCACATAGAACAGAAATCATCTGTGCAAAATGCATCTAGCAGATTCCAGTGACCTGAGCAAAATGTACATCAAAGCCATATATAGAATATATCCATGTATAATGTGAACCATAAATACTAAATGTATCAAGAGGATTTAAAAAATAGTTAATATATGAAAGTCTACACTTTCAGAAACTTGTTACTATGGACATTAGTAACATTTTTTGTTGACATAGGTATATAATGTATTAATTATCATTCTAAATAAAAATTTTTGTAACTCAAAAACACAAAGGGATTAATATACTCTGATATAAATTACTTGTTTGAGTCAAATATGAAAATATTTGATGCAGGTTCAAAATGACTCCTTTCTGCCATTTTAGGAGCGTCAGAGACTCCACTGTTCTAGTGTTCATGTTTTTCATGATGTGGTCAATGTTGATGGAGAAGGTACTCATATTCTGATTTTGAAAGGCAATTTTGTGATTGAAGAAAGTAGAGCAGAGGTATCAGAATTGTCAGTAACAAATTAGTATTCATTTTTGTAATTTTTTGTATTTATGGTACACGAAGTTGAGAACGCAAATAGCAAATACTACACTGCCCAAAACTATTTTTTTTTTTTTTTTTTTACAGGACATGTAGTTGTGTGGTAGAATGTTTCTTGCCATGTAGGGGTTTTGGGCTCGATTCTAGGCTGATGTAAATTTTTAAACAGAGATAAATTTTGTATTAGCATTTCAACATTTCTGTGAAGCCTAAAACACATATAGATGGAAACAAATCAGTAGTGGTCAAAAGTGGTAATCATTGGTTCGAATCACATTTTGTTAGTTCTTTCTTTCTTTTCCAGTTTGAATAATTGCATCATCTGAATATACAATTCATCAACATGTGCCAGTTAAAGGACATCCAATTGCTATTTCTATGAAAATGCATGTCTTCTTATTTTTAATGCATATCACTCACAAAAATCAAGTTTTCATTACAAATATAAATTTTTAATTAATAATCTTTTATAAAAGAATTTTAAATTTAAAATAAAATAAAAATTGAAATCTTTTTCTTCCTTGTGCACTTTACATTTCATGAGACTGTTCATGAAACATAAACCTTTGTTTTTATAGTTTTGCCAGGACTAGGAATAGAACCCGGGCCACATAAGTGAGCATTCTACCAAACAGCTGCATGGCCTGTTGAGAAAAACTGGTCTTGCTTTAGCAAATTAAAGATGGTTGGAAAACTTAGAAGTCAATTTTCTTGAGATTTTTTGAAAGTTACATTGAACTGCTTCTTCTGACTGATATTTGAGTTCTGAACTTTGCATACTATAAGTATAAAAAATATAAAAATCTGATTGCCATGTGGTCCTCTTGTCAGTACGGAAAGCTGCTTAACATCTAAATTGTGTGAAAATGATATTGTGTCGGTTAAGTTGTACAAATTTTGTAATGAAATGCACATTGATTGATGGGAGAAGAAACAGAAAGAATTTTGTGAAACATTCAAAAACAATCAAAATAACACTGTGTTACTACAGGAAATAATGTTGACTCATGTAAAAAGTATGATTCTCATGAAAACTTTAGTAATTTTGGTTTAACAAATGATTTGTCAGTTGCATTGCAGGGAAGAATAATTGCAGCCTGCGAAAGTAAAGTTATTTTTGTTGTTGCTCAAAAAGTATACAGTTTTGGTTTGCTGGTACGCTTAAAAGAAAAATTAAATGTAAGATGAAACAGCATGGAAAATGTCACAGTAGGATTGTGTTTAAGTAGAACATTGAAATGGAAAAGGTACCACAGAATATATTACTGTAAAGAGTGAAAAAACCACTAGTCATGTAATGTGTTTCAGAAAAACAACGATGATGTAACTAAATTTTGTCTCTTACAGGGTATGCAAAAGACTTTCATTGTATTTTTGTAATGAATATTTTCTTGTCTTCTTATGTTGAAATTTGTTAATGATAAACTTACGCAGTTTGAACATTTAATAATTATTTAATATGTCAGCTTACATTATGCTAGGATTAATGCTGAACTGTGATTGCTGGAGGCTTTTGCCTATTGGTGCTTATTGTTAATGACTTTGATGGCGCCGCAAAATGACATGGTAGGAAATGTTGAGATGATTTAATGAAAACTTAAGTGTAGTCTCACAGTCTGTGAATGAAACGTTTACTCACTGCTTTGTCTTAGAGTTAGAAATATAGAAAAATTTTGACTTGAAATTTTGAGTCTATTTGAAAAAAAGTTTTGCAATGATATAACATCTTAAGCAATTTATTTTTCTGTAATAGAAAAACTTGTTTATGTTAATGTTTCAATGATAAAAATTTTCTTGTTTGAAAGGGGAACACACATATTCTAGGGCTTTTGACAAAAAATATTTTTGCTTGAAATAAGCTCTACTGTGCTGTACGTTTCTATTCTGTTTGGGTCTTCAGAAATCTCTGTGAGCGAATTTTGTTGCTGTTTGAAAAATACTTTGCTAATTGGAAATGGAATATACAGTTTATGGTTTTTGGCTGGAAATATTACTTAAAGAGTTTGCATTTGATGTACTTCACATTGTCCTGTTTTAGTTTGATAGAAAAATACATTGATAAAACTTTAATTTTATTTGAGTCAATATTCTGTCTATTTGATAAAATTGATTATATTTGAGAAACATTGAAGAAAATATTTTGGGAAAGTGTTGTCTCTTGTATTTCAAGTTTCTGTGCTGTCTGGTTAAATGGAAATGATTGTACATGATGGACACATTTGGGGAACTGCTGTACTATATTTGTGGGAAAATGTTCCTGCCTGTCTGGAAAAAAGGTTAGTGGAATCTATGTCAGACTTGGAAACATTGCAGATTTACAGTCAGCATTTGTATATATACTTATTATGGAAAAACTGTAACTTTCTTGTGAATCTTGTTATGAGTAAGTGCTTTTAAGGTGATATTTAATGCACATTAACAACTTTTTTGTATTGTCTCAGCTACATTATCCAGTGAGTGTCATTTAAGAAAGGAGACTGTTTTTCAGACCACATAGAGAAGGCAAGTTTTGAAAACTGTAGTAAGTGAAAGCCAGGAGTAATCTTGTGAGTAAACTTGATTAATACTGATAATATTTTGGGGAAGAAGTTAAGTGATAAACTTTAACTGGACTTATCGTTGTTTGTGTAACCAGCAATAAGTATACTAACATCTGTATTTTCATCTCTGATTTATTCCAGAGTCAAACTGTGCATATATTGACAGACAAAATATCATGCAAAAGCAAACCAGTATTGGCACCAGTGTATGTAAAACTGTTATACACTCATAAATAATCTGAATTGTGCTCAATCAAGCAATGGAAAATCCAGGATGGAATAAGACAATATTATGAAAAGGATAATTGTGACTCACATAGTGTTTATCAGAGTATAGCGATGGTACATATGTTGGTGTGAATATTGATTCAACCTTTGCATGATATTTTGTCTGGTAATAGAAGCTCAGCCATTATGTTAACATAAGTGGCCAGAACCAGTTGTCTCTGGATTAATCAGAAACAAAAATACAGCTGTTGGTTTATTTAGTGCTGATTATATAAAGGGTGATTGCTTGGTTTAAAAGAGGGGGGGAAGGGACCAAACTGTGAGGTCATCGGTCCCTTGTTCCCAGTAAAATAATTACACAAGGGAAAGAAGAAAAGAAAGGAGACATACAGCACAATCACAAGAGAAAGGAAGAACCATAAGAATGACAGAAGGACAACCAACACTACTATGGACAAAACAGGAAAATAAAGCCGTAGAGAGAAGCAAGAAACAGGTAGAAAGGGTAAAAACAAGAGAGCAGATGACCGTGCCTGGCCGACCATGAGAATAAAAAGGAAAAGCCAGCCACTCTGTGACACATTAAAACATCCACCCTAAAAACATTAGAATGGAGAACACAAAGGGACAAAGGACATGCACTAAAACTTATATAGAATGGTAAAACCCACCGTCACGTATAAAACGTAAAACTAAATTAGCCGTGAGGTGTTGTCAGCTAAAATTAATGGCAACAAATCAGGTAACTGAAGAGTCCATCGCAGGGCAGCCAAAGAAGGACAGCTCATCAAGATAAGGGCCACTGTCAGCCAGGCACTGCACCGACACTGAGGTGGGTCATCAGAGTGCAGGAGTTAGCCATGTGTCACTCAAGTGTGGCCAATGCAGAGCCGTCAGAGAACCACAGAGTCCCTGCAATAGGCCTGCATGGAGGACTGTCACACATTCGTAGTCTCCTTAATGTCACACAGTTTGTTGTGTGTGCTGAGGTTACGCCATTTTGTCTCCCAAAGCCGCAAAAGCTTGTGGTGTACTACTGAATGCTAGTCAGTTACAGAGAAGCCGATCTCCATAAGCAGTTTCCGCGTAGCCTGTTTGGCCAGCCTGTTGGTAAGTTTGTTGCCTGGGGTTCCGATACGACCTGGGGTCCAGACAAACACCACTGAATGACTGGACTGTTCCAGGGCATAGATGGACTCCTGGATAGTCACTATCAAAGAATGATAAGGGTAGCACTGGTCAAGAGCTTGTAGGCTGCTCAAGGAGTCAGTACACAGAAGACACGCCTCTCCAGGGCATGAGTGGGTGTGCTCAAGAGCATGAGATACAGCCACCAGCTCGGCAGTGAAAGCACTTCAGCGATCGGGCAAGGAATGCTGTTCAATATGTCCTCCACGTACATATGAGAAGCCGACATGAGCATTAGCCATCAAGCCGTTGGTGTAAACCACTTCGTGGCCTCAGTACTTGTTAAGAATAGAGAGGAAGCTGCAGCAGAGAGCCGCAGTGTTAACTGAGTCCTTAGGGCCATGTGAAAGGTCCAGGTGCGCAACATGGAGGTGTGCGTGAATGGACCTCACTTATAGGTGGTAAAGGCAAGGACTCCAGTTCAGAAATAAGGGATGGGACTTGAACTGCAATTGGAAGCACTGACCTGGGCTGCCAATGTGAGAGATGAACTGCCATGGATGGGAAAAGGAGACAGTGATTTGGATGCGCAGGAGAATTATGAACGTGTGTTATGTAACTGGCCAGCAGTTGTGCACGCCTAATGTGCAATGGAGGCACTCCAGCTTCTACAAGGATGCTGGTCACCGAACTCGTCCTAAAAGCTCCTGTCACTAGAGGAACGCCACAGTGGTGCACTGGGTCAAGTAAACGCAATGCTGAGGGCACCACCAAACCATAAACCAGACTCCCATAATCGAGGCGGGATTTAACAAGGGCTCTCTAGAGCTGCAATAGCGTAGAGCGATCTGCACCCCAGTTGGTGTTGCTCAGGCAGTGGACGGTATTAACATGCTGCCAGCACTTCAGCTTAAGGTGACAAAGGTGAGGAAGCCAAATCAATCGGGCATCGAAAACCAGTCATAAGAGTTGATATGTCTCCACTGCAGTGAGTGGATTGTCATAAAGGTAAAGTTCTGGTTCTGGATGAATGGTACAATGCCGTGCTGACACACAACTTTGCGACTGAAAACTGGAAACTGTGGGCTAGAGCCCATGACTGTGCCTTGCAGGTGGCTCCCTGTAGGCGGTGCTCAGCAACACCAGTACTTCAGTATGAAATACAGAAGTCGTCTGCATACAGAGAGGGTGAGACAGACGGCCTTACAGCTGCTGATAGACCATTAATGGCCACTAAAAATAGAGAGACACTCAATACAGAGCCCTGCAGGACCCCATTCTCCTAGATGTGGGGGGAAACTATAGGAGGCATCAACTTGGACACGGAAAGTATGAAGCGACAGGAAATTTTGGATAAAAATCAGGAGTGGGCCTCAGAGACCCCACTCGTATAATGTGGCAAGGGTATGATGTTGCTAGGTGGTGTCATACGCTTTTCAGAAATCAAAGAAGATGGCAACCAGGTGTTGGCATCTGGAAAAGGCTGTTCGGATGGCAGACTAGGGGGACACAAGATTATCAGTTTAGTGTGACCCTGGCGGAAGCTGCCGTGACATGGAGCCAGTAGGCCATGTTACTCCAGGACCCAACTCAACTGCCGACACACCATATGTTCCAGCAGCTTACAAAGAATGTTGGTGTGGCTGATGGGCCAATAGCTATCCACATCAAGTGGGTTTTTACCGGGTTTGATCTCTGGTACTCTCCTGCCATTGCAACGGATAGACGCCATAGCACCAGATTCAGTTGAAGATCATGAGAATATGTCACTTTTAGTCAGATGAGAGATGTTTAATTATCTGACTGTGGATCAGTTCAGGTCGAGGAGTCATGTCGGGGCAGTGTGCAAGGTCACTGAGGAGCTCCCACTCTGTAAATGTGGCGTTATAGGACTCACTGCGTGTAGTAAAGGAGAGGACTTTCCCTTCCAGCTGCCGTTTGAGAGTGCCAAAGGCTGGGGGGTAATTCTCTGATGAAGAGGCTCAAGGATAGTGCTCAGCAACCACATTTGCATCGGTAGACAACACACCATTTATGTTAACTCCAGGAACACATGATGGGGTCTGGTACCCGAAGACACGTTTGATCTTTGCCCAGTCTTGGGAAGGTGATGTATAGCACCCAATGGTCGAGACATATCTCTCCCAAAACTCCTGCTTCCGTCGTTTGATAAGCTAGTGAATGCGGGCACAGAGCCATTTAAGGGCTATGAGGTGCTCCAGGGAAGGGTGCCGCCTATGCCGCTGTAGAGCTCGCCGATGTTCCTTAATTGCTTCAGCAACTTCCGGCGACCACCGAGGGTTGATTTCGCTGGGGGAACCCTAAAGAGCGAGAGATTGTGTTTTCTGCCACAGAAACGATTGTTGTAGTCACCTGCTCAACAATCACATCAGTGTTCCCATGTGGGGGAGATTCAACAGTGACCACAGAGGTGAAAGTTTCCCAGTCCCCCTTGTTTAAAGCCCATCTGGGCAGGTGTGAGTGGGCTTGACACCGGGGCAGAGACAGGAGGATGGGAAAGTAGTCACTACCGCACAGGTTGTCATGTACTCTCCAGTGTATAGATGGGAGAAGTCCTGGGCTACAAATTGATAACTCTGGCCCCAGAATTTAAGAGGCAGAGGTTGAACTGAGACAGTAAAGTTTCGACACCTCTGCCAGTAAGCATGGTGCCATGCCACAAGGGGTTTGTTGTTGTTGTTGTGGTCTTCAGTCCTGAGACTGGTTTGATGCAGTTCTCCCTGCTACTCTATCCTGTGCAAGCTTCTTCATCTCCCAGTACTTACTGCAACCTACATCCTTCTGAATCTGTTTAGTGTATTCATCTCTTGGTCTCCCTGTACGATTTTTACCCTCCACACTGCCCTCCAATACTAAATTGGTGATCCCTTGATGCCTCAGAACATGTCCTACCAACCTATCCCTTCTTCTAGTCAAGTTGTGCCACAAATTTCTCTTCTCCCCAATCCTATTCAATACCTCCTCATTAGTTATGTGATCTACCCATCTAATCTTCAGCATTCTTCTGGAGCACCACATTTCAGAAGCTTCTATTCTCTTCTTGTCCAAACTATTTATCGTCCATGTTTCACTTCCATACAAATACTTTCAGAAACGACTTCCTGACACTTAAATCTATACTCGATGTTAACAAATTTCTCTTCTTCAGAAACGTTTTCCTTGCCATTGCCAGTCTACATTTTATATCCTCTCTACTTCGACCATCATCCGTTATTTTGCTCCCCAAATAGCAAAACTCCTTTACTACTTTAAGTGCCTCATTTCCTAATCTAATTCCCTCATCATCACCCAACTTAATTTGATTACATTCCATTATCCTCGTTTTGCTTTTGTTGATGTTCATCTTATATCCTCCTTTCAAGACACTATCCATTCCGTTCAACTGCTCTTCCAAGTCCTTTGCTGTCACAAGGGGTTATGGGCATTAAAATCTCCCAAAAGTAGGAAAGGTTTAGGGAGCTGATCAGTCAGTGCAGTAAATACATTCAGGGATGCTACATCATCTGGAGGAAGATATACATTGCAGACAGTTATTTCCTTCATCATCCTTATTCTGACAGCCACAGTTTCAAGAGGTGTTTGAAGGGGAACAGGTTCACTACAGACTGAGTTTAGGACATAAACACAAACTCCATCTGACACTCGATTACAGTCACTATGGTTCCTGTAGTATCCCTTATAGCCGCGGAGCGCAGGGGTCCACATTGCTAAGAACCAGGATTCCTGGAGGGCAACGCAGAATGCAGGTGTAAAGCTTAACAGTTGCCATAGCTCAACCAGGCGATGAAAAAAACAGCTGCAATTCCACTGGAGGATGATGTCATCGTGAGACTGGGAAGGCAAGGAACATTGAATGAGGCAGTTTCTGCCTCAGGGTCACCTGCTGCCACCAACTTTTTGCCTGAGCAGTCTATATCCACTTTGTCTGAAGGTCTGGCGAGATCTAGGTCCTCAGTGGACGCCAGAATCTCCACCTCATCCGCAGATGCAGACCTTCTTTTGGGATTTCTCTCACTGTTCCTTGGGTTTCCCTGGCTGGGAGGACTTCACTGATTCAGTCTCTGGGACTGAGGATGAGCGTGAAGCCCTGTGACCGGGGACAGGCGTCCCCAATGGTTGGGGGGGGGGGGGGGGGGGGGGGGAGTGTTGCTCCTGAAGTAGGTGGTGCAGGAGCAACAGGGAGAGAAGTGCCCTCCACCATCAAGGGGGCAGGTGTAGTCTTCTGGCTCTGAGAGGTGACTGGGGTTGGCGGAGCTGATGGGGCTAGAATTGTTGTAGTGGCGGCGTAAGACGATGTCACGCACACAGGATGTAGGTGTTCAAATTTCCTCTTAGTCTCAGTGTAGGTCAGTTGGTTCAGGGTCTTGTATTCTATGATTTACCTTTCTTTCTGGAGATTCCTGCAGTCTAGTGGCAAGGGGAATGGTGCTCTCCACAGTTGACACAGATGGGAGGCAGGGCACATGGAGTATTGCGATGTGATAGACGTCCGCAATCTCAACATGTGATGCTGGAAGTACAGCGGGAAGACATATGACCAAACTTCCAACATTTAAAGCACCACGTTGGGGGAGGGGCATAGGGTTTTACATCACAGTGGTAGACGATCTCCTTGACCTTCTCGGTTAATGTATCACCCTCAAAGGCCAAGACGAAGACGCCGGTGGCAGCCTGATTAGCCCTCGGACTCCAGTGGATACACTGAATGAAATGTACACCTTGCCGCTCTGAATTGGCACACAGCTCATTGTCCGACTGCAAAAGAAGGTTCCTGTGAAATATGATACCCTGGACCATATTTAAGCTCTTATGGGGCATGATGGTTACAGCAACATCCCCCAGCTTGTCACAAGTGAGTAACGCCCGTGACTGGGCAGAGAATGCAGTTTTGATCAAGACTGACCAAGATCTCATTTTGGACAAGCCCTCCACTTCTCCAATCTTGTCCTCTAAATGCTCAACAAAAAAACTGAGGCTTCATTGTCATGAAAGGTTCCCCATCAGCTCTCGAACATACAAGGTACTGGGGCGAATAAGAGCTGCCACCATCCTTAGCCTGATGTTCCTCCCACGGTGTGGCTAGGGAGGGGAACAATTTGGGGTCATACTTCTGTGCACTGAATTGAGCCTGTGAATGCTTAGAGACTACTGGTGTTTGAACACCAGCAAGAGATGATGTACTACAGTTCATTATGGGTCATCCACCCTGATGCTACCCACTCCAACCAGGGGCCCTTCCCACAGGCGCCACCCAGCTGCCAGAAAGGCCACCTTGCAGGATGGCCATTGTCGGAGGTCTCGATGCCACAAGGGGATGGGCATCTACCCCTCAGCATACACAAGGAATTAATGGCGCAGACATCAGCAGAGTGACCACTTTGTGGTCAGATGGCTACAACCAACAGGGTACATGGTGGCTCCACCACAACGGACTGGCTACCATGCTGGATATCAGGCACAACCAAGCAAATAAGTCCATTATCATTGTCAGTGTAGAAAACGATACTGAACCGTCAATGGAAAAATATGCACGCAGGAGGGTGACCTCACCCAACACTTGGGGAATGAGCAGAAGTGCAGATCCACATCAACAAAGGATGCGATTGGTCTCAGCGCGTGATGGACGTGATGCACCACGTAAGGGCGCCCTTCCCCAGTTGGCTTGCTCTTTGGGCAAATTTTGAAATATGGAGGTCAAACCCTTCAGAGGACCATCACAAAGGCCGAAATGTGTGAGACTCATTTTAGTCGCCTCTTATGACAGGCTGGAATACCTCGGGCCTATTCTAACCCCCGTACCCACACGAGGGTATAGAAGGTGATTCAAGAGGAATGTCACATAATTTCTGAGGTAATTCTACATGTGAAAATAAACTGAAAAAGTCATATGAACGTGTGGGATTTTTTATCATTACAGAAAAAGAGCGGGTTCAAGACTACACACACCTATGAATGAATATGAAGACAACTGTGAATATTACTTACAGAAATGCTGTGTAGGTGCTGTGGTGGACAGAATACGGATGGCACAGCTGACTAATCCATCCTACAACAGGTGTGGGGGTCCTCTAACAGACAGTAGCACTGTGACAATCATGGGTTGGATCAGAGAGCAGTGATGAGGCTGTGTGTGTGTGTGTGTGTGTGTGTGTGTGTGTGTGTGTGTGTGTCGGCGCGCGCGTGCTGTTCTCGAGCGTTGCTCAACTGAGCGAGTCCATTGTTTCTGTTAATACCAACATGCCACATAGTTTAACCCTTGCAGAATACACCAACATTATGCCAGGGTATTTCTGAGTGTTTTTAAAACATTATGTGAATCCAGAACACTACCCGGTGCACATGTAACATCAGAATGTGAGGCTGTCCAGTAGTTGAGGAAAGTAGAGACATTGTTGCAGTGATACAGTGGAGTCCCACCACCAGTTCATGGTGCATTACCCATTAGCTCGATATTCCACAAATGCAAGTGTGGCATATGTTACATTCCGAAGGTTTGTACCCATTCCGTGTACAGCCCGTGCAACATCTGCATCCTGGTGACTTTGTAGGCAGGCAAAAATTTTGTGAGTGGTTGACTGTAACAGAGACATCATGAAAACCACATTGAGGCTGACCCCTCACCCGTGGTAAAGTGGGAGGTCGTCTCGAGGTGTGGCAGGGGGCGAATGACATTCTGGAGGGCTCAACGGAAGGCCTCTCCAGTTTGTCTGACACACCGGTTTCAGGCTCTGTCTCCGGCTGATACTGATCTTTGGCCAGACATGGCTGCTTGTCCTGTTCCAGAGGTTGCCCCTCAGGCTGTAAGATCTGGGCGGTTGCAGAGGGTGGGCTCACTGGTAGTTGGGCTTAATGGTAGTTGGGAGCTCCAACGTCACACGCGTAATGGGGCCCCTTAGAGATATGGCAGCAAGAGAGGGGAAGAAAACCAATGTGCATTCCGTGCGCATACCGGGGGGAGTCATTCCAGATGTGGAAAGGGTCCCTCCTGATGCCATGAAGGGTACAGGGTGCACCCACCTGCAGGTGGTCGCTCATGTCGGCACCAATAATGTGTGTCACTATGGATTGGAGGAAATCCTCTCTGGCTTCCAGCGGCTATCTGATTTGGTGAAGACTGCCAGTCTCACTAGTGGGATGAAAGCGGAGCTCACCATCTGCAGCATCGTCAACAGGACTGACTGCAGACCTTTGGTACAGAGCAGAGTGGAGGGTCTGAATCAGAGGCTGAGATGGTTCTGCGACCATGTGGGCTGCAGATTCCTCGACTTGCGCCATAGGGTGGTGGGGTTTCGGATTCCACTGGATAGGTCAGGAGTCCACTACACGCAGCAGGTGGCTACACGGGTAGCAGGGGTTGTGTGGTGTGGACTGTGTGGCTTTTTAGGTTAGATGGCCTTGGGCAAGTACAGAAAGGGCAACAGCCTCAAAGGGTGCGGGGCAAAGTTAGGACATGCGGGGACCAAGCAGCAGTCAGTATTGTAATTGTAAACTGTCGAAGCTGCAGTGGTAAAGTACCAGAACTTCAAGCACTGATAGAAAGCACCAAAGCTGAAATCGTTACAGGTATGGAAAGCTGGCTGATGCCAGAGATAAATTCTGCCGAAATTTTTACAAAGGCACAGACGGTGTTTAGAAAGGATAGATTGCATGCAACCGGTGGTGGCTTGTTTGTTGCTATTAGTAGTAGTTTATCCAGTAGTGAAATAGAAGTGGATAGTTCCTGTAAATTATTATGGGTGAAGGTTACACTCAACAACCGAGCTAAGTTAATAATTGGCTCCTTTTACCAACCTCCCGACTCAGAGCATTAGTGGCAGAACAACTGAGAGAAAATCTGGAATACATTTCACATAAATTTTCTCAGCATGTTATAGTCTTAGGTGGAGATTTCAATTTACCAGATATAGACTGGGACACTCAGATGTTTAGGACGGGTGGTAGGGACAGAGCATCAAGTGACATTATACTGAGTACACTATCCGAAAATTACCTTGAGCAATTGAACAGAGAACTGCCTCGTGGAGATAACATCTTGGACCTACTGATAACAAACAGACCTGAACTTTTCGACTCTGTATGCGCAGAACAGGGAATCAGTGATCATAAGGCCATTGCAGCATCCCTGAATATGGAAGTAAATAGGAATATAAAAAAAAGGGAGGAAGGTTTATCTGTTTAGCAAGAGTAATAGAAGGCAGATTTCAGGCTACCTAACAGATCAAAATGAAAATTTCTGGTTCGACACTGACAATGTTGAGTGTTTATGGAAAAAGTTCAAGGCAATCGTAAAATGAGTTTTAGACAGGTATGTTCTGAGTAAAACTGTGAGGGACGGGAAAAACCCACCGTGGTTCAACAACAAAGTTAGGAAACTACTGTGAAAGCAAAGAGAGCTCCACTGCAAGTTTAAATGCAGCCAAAACCTCTCAGACAAATAGAAGCTAAATGATGTCAAAGTTGGCATAAGGAGGGCTATGTGTGAAGCGTTCAGTGAATTCGAAAGTAAAATTCTATGTACCGACTTGACAGAAAATCCTAGGAAGTTCTGGTCTTACGTTAAATCAGTAAGTGGCTCGAAACAGCATATCTAGACACTCCGGGACGATGATGGCATTGAAACAGAGGATGACACGCGTAAGGCTGAAATACTAAACACCTTTTTCCAAAGCTGTTTCACAGAGGAAGAACGCACTGCAGTTCCTTCTCTAAATCCTCGCACAAATGAAAAAATGGCTGACATCAAAATAAGTGTCCAAGGAATAGAAAAGAAACTGGAATCACTCAACAGAGGAAAGTCCACTGGACCTGACGGGATACCAATTCGATTCTACACAGAGTATGCGAAAGAATTTGCCCCCCTTCTAACAGCCGTGTACCGCAAGTCTCTAGAGGAAGAGAAGGTTCCAAATGATTGGAAAAGAGCACAGGTAGTCCCAATCTTCAAGAAGGGTCGTCGAGCAGATGCGCAAAACTATAGACCTATATCTCTGACATCGATCTGTTGTAGAATTTTAGAACATGTTTTCTGCTCGCGTATCATGTCATTCCTGGAAACCCAGAATCTACTCTGTAGGAATCAACATGGATTCTGAAAACAGCGATCGTGTGAGACCCAACTCACTTTATTTGTTCATGAGACCTAGAAAATATTCGATACAGGCTCCCAGGTAGATGCTATTTTCCTTGACTTCCAGAAGGCATTCGATACAGTTCCGCACTGTCGCCTGATAATGAAGTAAGAGCCTACGGAATATCAGACCAGCTGTGTGGCTGGATTGAAGAGTTTTTAGCAAACAGAACACAGCATGTTGTTCTCAATGGAGAGACGTCTACAGATGTTAAAGTAACCTCTGGCGTGCCACAGGGGAGTGTTATGGGACCATTGCTTTTCACAATATATATAAATGACCTAGTAGATAGTATCGGAAGTTCCATGCGGCTTTTCGCGGATGATGCTGTAGTATACAGAGAAGTTGCAGCATTAGAAAATTGTAGCGAAATGCAGGAAGATCTGCAGCAGATAGGCACTTGGTGCAGGGAGTGGCAACTGACCCTTAACATAGACAAATGTAATGTATTGCCAATACATAGAAAGAAGGATCCTTTATTGTATGATTATATGATAGCGGCACAAACACTGGTAGCAGTTACTTCTGTAAAATATCTGGGAGTATGCATGCGGAATGATTTGAAGTGGAATGATCATATAAAATTAATTGTTGGTGAGGCGGGTGCCAGGTTGAGATTCATTCGGAGAGTCCCTAGAAAATGTAGTCCATCAACAAAGGAGGTGACTTACAAAACACTCGTTCAGCCTATACTTGAGTATTGCTCATCAGTGTGGGATCTGTACCAGATCGGGCTGACAGAGGAGATAGAGAAGATCCAAAGAAGAGCGGTGCGTTTCATCACAGGGTTATTTGGTAAGTGTGATAGTGTTACGGAGATGTTTAGCAAACTCAAGTGGCAGACTCTGCAAGAGAGGCGCTCTGCATCACGGTGTAGCTTGCTGTCCATGTTTCGAGAGGGTGCGTTTCTGGATGAGGTATCAAATATATTGCTTCCCCCTACTTATACCTCCCAAGGAGACCCCGAATGTAAAATTAGAGAGATTTGAGCGCGCACGGAGGCTTTCTGGCAAACGTTCTTCCCACGAACCATACGCGACTGGAACAGAAAAGGGAGGTAATGACAGTGGCACATAAAGTGCCCTCCGCCACACACCGTTGGGTGGCTTGCAGAGTATAAATGTAGGTGCAGATGTACATATACAGATGAGGCTACATTTACATGCAAAGCTATCATGAACACCTGCAATTCTCATCCACAAGCAATGAAGAACTCACTTGACATTAGGGAAACACTCTTCCAACTTTGGTTCTCAGTGAAAGTCTGGTGGGATCTGATAGATGACCTGGTGACAGGCCCTGCATTCCTGCCAAATCATGTGACAGCCACAGAATACGCACATTTCCTGATAGGAGACCTATCTGCACGTTTGGTAGATGTGACACTAGAGCAGTGATTGCAAATGTACATGCAACATGATGGATTACTGATTCACTGTACCAGTCAAGTATCCCAATATCAGAATAACCACATTTCCTCAGTGGTGGATTAGCCACGGCAGACCCATTAACTGGCTTACCAGATCACCCAACCTAACACCATTAGAATTCTATTTATGGGTCTGGTTAAAGGGGAATGTGTATGCTACGAAAGTGGATATATATGAAGGACTCGTCCCTCGCGTCACCAATGCTATTACCCACATTAAAGCCCGCAGGGATGATGATTGATGTGCAACGAAACACACCCTCCAACGCACTGACAAGTGCATTGAGTTGGGTGGGGGGGCTTCTTCAACACTTCTTGTATTCCACAGTGTCTACACAGCATTTTGGTGAGTAATAGTCACCCTTGTCTTCATAATCATTCATGGATGTGTGTAGTCTTCAACCCACTCCAGTTCTGTAACTAACGAGAAACAGAAACATGTTCATAGGCCTTTTTGTGTATTTTCACACGTATAATCACCTCACAAATTATGTGACATTCCTGCTGAATCACCAAGTATATATTGGCTGTATTCCTATCATCCATCCTAGCAAGACTGTATTTTGTGAAACTGTCGTTATTGTTGCTGAGCTATGTTCAGAGAATTTTTGCAATATGGAGATGATAAGTTGAGAACTGTTGTTATGTTGATGTAGGGTCTACATGAGATATTGAGGTAATGTTGATATGGCAGATAATATGATGATGATGGTGCTTTTGACGATGACAGGTGTAGAGTTTGTTGATGATGATGTAGGGTAAGGTGGCCAATGTTAGGGAACTTTATTCTGAATTCAAGTGTGTCATGTTCTTTAATGTCAAAGAATCAATTGTATCAAGAAATATGTTGAAAATTTGTGATGTACTTACTGTGGATCTGATAGTTATGAGAAAAATGTTAATTACAACTAATACACTCCTGGAAATGGAAAAAAGAACACATTGACACCGGTGTGTCAGACCCACCATACTTGCTCTGGACACTGCGAGAGGGCTGTGCAAGCAATGATCACACGCACGGCACAGCGGACACACCAGGAACTGCGGTGTTGGCCGTCGAATGGCGCTAGCTGCGCAGCATTTGTGCACCGCCGCCGTCAGTGTCAGCCAGTTTGCCGTGGCATACGGAGCTCCATCGCAGTCTTTAACACTGGTAGCATGCCGCGACAGTGTGGATGTGAACCGTATGTGCAGTTGACGGACTTTGAGCGAGGGCGTATAGTGGGCATGCAGGAGGCCGGGTGGACGTACCGCCGAATTGCTCAACACGTGGGGCGTGAGGTCTCCATAGTACATCGATGTTGTCGCCAGTGGTCGGCGGAAGGTGCACGTGCCCGTCGACCTGGGACCGGACCGCAGCGACGCACGGATGCACGCCAAGACCGTAGGATCCTACGCAGTGCCGTAGGGGACCGCACCGCCACTTCCCAGCAAATTAGGGACACTGTTGATCCTGGGGTATCGGCGAGGACCATTCGCAACCGTCTCCATGAAGCAGGGCTATGGTCCCGCACACCGTTAGGCCGTCTTCCGCTCACGCCCCAACATCATGCACCCGCCTCCAGTGGTGTCGCGACAGGCGTGAATGGAGGGACGAATGGAGACGTGTTGTCTTCAGCGATGAGAGTCGCTTCTGCCTTGGTGCCAATGATGGTCGTATGCGTGTTTGGCGCCGTGCAGGTGAGCGCCACAATCAGGACTGCATATGACCGAGGCACACAGGGCCAACACCCGGCATCATGGTGTGGGGAGCGATCTCCTACACTGGCCGTACACCAGTGGTGATCGTCGAGGGGACACTGAATAGTGCACGGTACATCCAAACCGTCATCAAACCCATCGTTCTACCATTCCTAGACCGGCAAGGGAACTTGCTGTTCCAACAGGACAATGCACGTCCGCATGTATCCCGTGCCACCCAACGTGCTCTAGAAGGTGTAAGTCAACTACCCTGGCCAGCAAGATCTCCGGATCTATCCCCCATTGAGCATGTTTGGGACTGGATGAAGCGTCGTCTCACGCGGTCTGCACGTCCAGCACGAACGCTGGTCCAACTGAGGCGCCAGGTGGAAATGGCATGGCAAGCCGTTCCACAGGACTACATCCAGCATCTCTACGATCGTCTCCATGGGAGAATAGCAGCCTGCATTGCTGCAAAAGGTGGATATACACTGTACTAGTGCCAACATTGTGCATGCTCTGTTGCCTGTGTCTATGTGCCTGTGGTTCTGTCAGTGTGATCATGTGATGTATCTGACCCCAGGAATGTGTCAATAAAGTTTCCCCTTCCTGGGACAATGAATTCACGGTGTTCTTATTTCAATTTCCAGGAGTGTAGTTTTGGAGGGAAAAACGTGTCAGAATAATAGATACAGTGAAAATACTTAATTGTGGAAAATATTTGATCTATAATGATGTACGCTGATAAGTATTTTGTACTGTCAGAGTGTTTGATGAACCAAGTCTCAATTACTTAAAAGAAGTTTGACAAAAAAAAAAAAAAAAAAAAAGAGTGAGGTATCATTAAAATTGAAGAAAGATATCAGTATTTTGAAAAGGCTAATTGCTACTCACCATATGGTGGAGATGCTGAGTCACAATAGGCATAACAAAAAGACTGTCAGAAAGTGAGCTTTCAGTCAACAAGGCTTTGGCTGAAAATAGAAAAACACACACACACACACACACACACACACACACACACACACACACAAAGGGACAGTGAAATAGTGCTACTTGTGGGAGCTACAGGGACAAGGTGGAGAGATGGAGAGAGGGTAGGGCAACTGAGTATTGTAAATAGAACAGATGACTGGATTTTACCTGATTCACTTACATTCAATTTTTTGGAACGTTGTCTGTTTCCAGTACAGGTGCCACATTTAAGTACAAATTGCATCAGTTTGTTGTAAAAGCACACTCGGCACAATATAGCAATATAGCATAGTGTAGCAAAAAAGTGGATAAAATGTGTCACTTTTCAAATAGTCTTAGAAATCTGGTAGGTCGTTGATTATAAAATGTCAGTTACGTGTGATGTAATTCAGCAGTCAGCTAGTAAAGTCAGTACTGGATACACAATAATTCCTTGAAAAATGTAACACTGATGAGAAATCAACAATGACCTTCAGTAAGAAACTTGCTAATTTTTCTCTGCTTCTATTTTGCATGTTAAAGGAATCAGTTACTTTGGATATAAAATTATTCTTATTTTGAAATTAAAAAGAAAATAGAAAATAAAATATGTATGAATCTTCTTACTGTATACAGTGGTGCAAGTGTATCAGAAAATGAACCTAAGTTGAATGATTTTGATGTACTTGTTGCTGAAGTTTTCATTTCAAAGTAAGGAAAAAAGCTGAAATACTACCCCAGATCATGTAAGAATCAGACTGGCCAGGTGCTGACAGCATCACACCCTTACTTCTATCAACAACCACCAGATGACATTTCATTCAGTGAATTCTGAGGCAGATTTGCCCAACTGCAAGCAACCTCAAGTGACTTTCCATTGTCAGGCCCAGCTGGATCTGAGAGAGCATCGCTAGTAAATGAAGTCACCATGCCAAGCGTCTGTGGTAGGAGATGGACAAGTCCTGATCTAAAAATGTTCATATTTTCTGTGAAAGCTGAATAAAGTTTATAGAATTGTATTTTGAATTCAGGGGAGTGAATCCATCAGTTATGACTAAGAACCAATAAAGAACCACCAGCATTTGCTCATTGATTTTACATGTAAATATCATGCACAGGAACCGTACAATTTCAGTTCTGTGTTCTAAATTCTGGTTTACACTAGAGTGAACGGAAGTGAACCTGAGTGAATAAGGTGTCCACTGATCTTGTAGCAGGTCGCAATGATATTTCAGGATGGTTGACAGGACAGCAGGTACATAGAACCGTGTGGTCAGCGATTGTGGAGTTACAGAGGCAGCAATTTATTTATTATACTCAATACAGCAGTCAAAAGTGACGTCTCACTGCATTCACCACCAAGGTGGTACACGTCAGCTAGGATGGCAGTCGGCAGTGGTTGCTCAGCTCAGCCGGTGGCACTGAAGTGGTGTCAGCATCCCAGTGGCAGTACAGCTGCATTGGACTTGGGCAGGTGGCAGGCACACTGTGGTAGCAATCTCTAAACCAACCTAGTCACACCGATTGGAGCAAATGCATGGCCAACCTACTTCTTGGTGGTGAGCCTTGTGCAGGAGGCAGCCAAGTGCAGCTGCAAACCGAGGACCCTCTGACTTAGGCATCAATTTGGCCTAAGTCAGTTAGCAGATGGCCCCCATATAGAAGCCACCAGTTCAGCTCTCAGCAGTATTAGGGCTAGGCACAGCCCATAGACCTGCAGCTAGCAGATGCAGCTTCTAGCAGTATTTGGCAGGATGACCCTCATCGGGTCGACAACTGGTACGAAGTACATGTGAGTGCTGTCTGTGGGCAATGACGATGCTTAGCTGAAGCATCACACTGCTCTGAGTTGCAAGTAATTGAGCAGATGCAGCTCTGAGCCACTATGCAAGCAAACTTGGGCAAGCTCACTGTAATTAAATCATGGGGGAAGGTTGGTGAATCAATGTTTATAATAGTGATAATACAACACAATATCACCAGTTAATTTAAAATAGTCTGTTATGCTATGTCCTTTCATACAAAAATGTACACCTTCTGCTGGACCAACTCCTCTCTTGTTACATGTAGACAACACAATTGGTATATCGCTAGTGTAACATGATTTACCGAAACAATAACCTCTCTCTCATAGAAACACTAGTCCAGTCAAAGCTGCTAAAATACACCTCACCAGGTTCCAGCAGAAGGTATACTTGTTTGGATGAAAGGAAAGAGTTTAAGTTAATTGGTGCTGTTGTGTGATATTATCTCTATTAACAAAAACTGACACACATACCTTCTCCCAAGATTTAATTAAAAACACCGATCTGTCAGCTCAGTGAGCTCACACAGATTTGTTTGTGTAGCAGCTCAGAGTTGCATCTTCTCGATTGCTTGCAACTGAGAGCAATGTGAGCTTCAGCAGCTGAGTCCCCATGGCTTATGATTCCAATGGCCTCCAGCAGACCTCCCTAGTTTTACAGGACATCTGCTGCTGTAAGATGCCTGGCAACAATAATCATCATCCAGCTGTGACTCCACACTGGTGTGGCATGAGGCTATATAAGGGGGCCCATTTTTTGGGAGCTTATCAGTCAGCTCAAAGATGCAGCACAGGCAACAGCATTGAATGGGCTCACTGAGATGCCATCAAAGGAGTAGTGTACTAATTAATCAATAGTCTGGAAACAACATCTGGTTCCCCAAGAATAAACAATAAAACTGTCAGAGGAACTGCGCAGACCACTTTGCTTTCTGGTCCTTGCATTTTTATGGGTTGCAGGATGTCTTTTCCAATTGATGGTACTTGGATTTCTGTTGCTCTGGTGAGGTGTATTTCACCTGCTTTGGCTGTTCTAGAGAGTTCCAATGAGAGTGATGTTATTGTTTTTAAAACATTTCACATGTGTGGGTTTGCTAGCAGGGACTTTGGTAAATGATGTTACATTAGTGATAAGCTACTTGTGTTTCCCACTCGTAACAAGAGAACAGTTGGTCCAGCAGACTGTCCCACCTACTCTGTTGTAACAGGACATCATTTTTGCTTGGATAGACATGGGAATGGTGTATTGCCAGGCTCAGACATTGTGTAATCCAGCTCACCATTGTGACAACCTCGGGCTATTCGTGTGGTAACAAGAATTGTTTTAGTGTGAGGTGGTGATGGTAATCACTGTGATAGTGTTGCACGTGCTGAAGAATTTGCTCTGCGATAATACATCCCTTCTGCATTGCTATTAGCTTGGACAGAGAGTTAAGGAGATTGAGTTCTAAGATACTGTTTACGAAGGTCAAGTTTTGGGCATGTAGTATATCTTAAAGTTTGGCTGGCCAGTATAGTACATGATATGTTGTGTGTAAAATTTTAGCTCCTGTCTTGGTAGCTGGAAGATGGAATGTTGATACTGAAATATAACAAACTGTACCATTTACCTCACAGCTCAAACCATTCTACATCTCAGATCACCCCTACTTGTTGCAGGTTCACAATAATCCCTGTTGGATCATATATGGAATATATCTAGTGTGGACCCCCTTTCTAAAAATTTGAAAATTTGCCTTGCCATTATAGTTTCTGGTATAGCATCATTGAAAGAAGTGATTGAGATTAAAATTTACAAAAACATCCTCAATAAAGATAGTGGTCTGCAGTTAAGGACAGCTTCTGGCCATCGGAAGGTTGAAATGGATGTAGAAGTCATGCAGCCAAAACATTACCTTGTATAAATGAAATTACACAATTTTGGAGACTTTACTGGTCTCGTACAGTTATGATTTTATGTATAAATAATGGACTGGTGAGTGAAAATTTGTACTGATGCTAGGGATCGAACCCAAGACTTCTGCTTACTAGACAGGTGCATTAGCCTTGTCTATCAAAAAACAAATTGGTGTCTCACTGAATGTTTACTATTAGATCATCCAAATGGACTGGTATCTGTGTATTACCAGCTACCATCAGCCAGCACAGAAAAATTCTGTTTTGAGGACCTTTGTGTATCAAGCAGAGGATGTTTCAGATTCTGAAAACCTGCTGAAAGAACTGAGCCACTTATGAAGAGTTTTTACAGGGCTACAACAACTAACAAATTGTGCAAACCATTTCACTGAAGACATGTAATGCAGAAGGTCCCCTTGGATGACAAGAGGAAGCTTGCATTTATGCCGTTTTGGAGCTCAGTAAAAGGAAAGATTAGCTGGCTCCTAAAGAAGCACAAATTCTATTCAATCTTCATGCATCCAGCAAAAATTCAACAACTCACAACACCTGTGAAAGATGATGTAGGCCTCAGAATGCCAGGAATTTACAGAATATCATGTTGATGTGGACAGTTTTGTTGGGCAGCTGTGTGTACTATTGAACAGCACCGTATGAACATGAGAGGTATTTTTTGCCTACAGTAAACCAAGAAATTGGCTGTAGCAGATCGTACTCTGAGAAATGGACACCGAATTGCATTCAGCAAAACATCTATTATTAAAAGTAAAAATAGTTTGTGGTATAGCATCATCAAAAGAAGTGATCGAGATTAAAATTTCTGGAAACACCCTCAATAATGTAGTTGTCTGCAATTAAGGACAGCTTCTGGCCATCAAAAGGTTGAAATGGATGCAGCAGTCATGCGGGCAAAACATTACCTTGTATAAATGAAATTACACAATTTCGGAGACTTTACTGGTCTCATACAGTTACGATTTTATGTATGTATACTGGACCGGTGAGTGAAAATTTGTACTGAGGCCAGGGATCGAACCCAAGACTCCAGCTTACTAGACATGTGTGTTAGCCACTGAGGCACCTTGGCACAGTGGTTGAGACAACTCCACTGATTACCGCTTACCTGGCAGTGGCAGTGAGAATTTGGATTGAGGAAGGAGGCATGAGAGGGTAACCTGTGCAGTGTGTCAACCACTGTGCCTAGATGGCTTAGTGGCTAATGCACCTGCCTAGTTAGCAGGAGACCCGGGTTTGATTCCCAAGCCTTGGTACAGATTTTCACACGCCCCTTCGGTCTATATACACAAATCACCACCTCATATGGTTCTTGACTAGACACCAGTTACATCATATTTGGTATTGCCACCATATAAGGATTGCAGCAGCAACAACACATCAGTCACAAGTTGAAAATGGCCAAGGAGTACTCAGTCATAGCTGATGGATTTTAAATGACTTGATGTGGCTGGAAGCCAAAGAGAATTTTATCAATACCATCACATAAATGTTGAACCATGGACCTTGCCGTCAGTGGGGAGGCTTGCGTGCCTCAGCGATACAGATGGCCGTACCGTAGGTGCAACCACAACAGAGGGGTATCTGTTGAGAGGCCAGACAAACATGTGGTTCCTGAAGAGGGGCAGCAGCCTTTTCAGTAGTTGCAGGGGCAACAGTCTGGATGATTGACTGATCTGGCCTTGTAACATTAATCAAAACGGCCTTGTTGTGCTGGTACTGCGAACAGCTGAAAGCAAGGGGAAACTACAGCCGTAATTTTTCCCGAGGACATGCAGCTTTACTGTATGATTAAATGATGATGGTGTCCTCTTGGGTAAAATATTCCGGAGGTAAAATAGTCCCCCATTCGGATCTCCGGGCGGAGACTACTCAAGGGGACGTCATTATCAGGAGAAAGAAAACTGACGTTCTACGGATCGGAGCGTGGAATGTCAGATCCCTTAATCGGGCAGGTAGGTTAGAAATTTTAAAAAGGGAAATGGATAGGTTAAAGTTAGATGTAGTGGGAATTAGTGAAGTTCGGTGGCAGGAGGAACAAGACTTTTGGTCAGGTGAATACAGGGTTATAAATACAAAATCAAATAGGGGTAATGCAGGAGTAGGTTTCATAATGAATAAAAAAATAGGAGTGCGGGTTACCTACTACAAGCAGCATAGTGAACGCATTATTGTGGCTAAGATAGACACAAAGCCCATGTCTACTACAGTAGTACAAGTTTATATGCCAACTAGCTCTGCAGATGATGAAGAAATTGAAGAAATGTATGACGAGATAAAAGAAATTATTCGGGTGGTGAAGGGAGATGAAAATTTAATAGTCATGGGTGACTGGAATTCGTCAGTAGGAAAAGGGAGAGAAGGAAACATAGTAGGTGAATATGGATTGGGGGGAAGAAATGGAAGAGGAAGCCGCCTTGTAGAATTTTGCACAGAGCATAACTTAATCATAGCTAACACTTGGTTCAAGAATCATAAAAGAAGGTTGTATACCTGGAAGAATCCTGGAGATACTAAAAGGTATCAGATAGATTATATAATGGTAAGACAGAGATTTAGGAACCAGGTTTTAAATTGTAAGACATTTCCAGGGGCAGATGTGGATTCTGACCACAATCTATTGGTTATGAACTGCAGATTGAAACTGAAAAAACTGCAAAAAGGTGGGAATTTAAGGAGATGGGACCTGGATAAACTGAAAGAACCAGAGGTTGTAGAGAGTTTCAGGGAGAGCATAAGGGAACAATTGACAGGAATGGGGGAAAGAAATACAGTAGAAGAAGAATGGGTAGCTCTGAGGGATGAAGTAGTGAAGGCAGCAGACGATCAAGTAGGTAAAAAGGCGAGGGCTAATAGAAATCCTTGGGTAACAGAAGAAATATTGAATTTAATTGATGAAAGGAGAAAATATAAAAATGCAGTGAATGAAGCAGGCAAAAAGGAATACAAACGTCTCAAAAATGAGATCGACAGGAAGTGCAAAATGGCTAAGCAGGGATGGCTAGAGGACAAATGTAAGGATATAGACGCTTGTCTCACTAGGGGTAAGATAGATACTGCCTACAGGAAAATTAAAGAGACCTTTGGAGAGAAGAGAACCACTTGTATGAATATCAAGAGCTCAGATGGCAACCCAGTTCTAAGCAAAGAAGGGAAGGCAGAAAGGTGGAAGGAGTATATAGAGGGTTTATACAAGGGCGATGTACTTGAGGACAATATTATGGAAATGGAAGAGGATGTAGACGAAGACGAAATGGGAGATAAGATACTGCGTGAAGAGTTTGACAGAGCACTGAAAGACCTGAGTCGAAACAAGGCCCCGGGAGTAGACAACATTCCATTAGAACTACTGATGGCCTTGGGAGAGCCAGTCATGACAAAACTCTACCATATAGTGAGCAAGATGTATGAGACAGGTGAAATACCCTCAGACATCAAGAAGAATATAATAATTCCAATCCCAAAGAAAGCAGGTGTTGACAGATGTGAAAATTACTGAACTATCAGTTTAATAAGTCACAGCTGCAAAATACTAACGCGAATTCTTTACAGACGAATGGAAAAATTGGTAGAAGCGGACCTCGGGGAAGATCAGTTTGGATTCCGTAGAAATGTTGGAACACGTGAGGCAATACTAACCTTACGACTTATCTTAGAAGAAAGATTAAGAAAAGGCAAACCTACGTTTCTAGCATTTGTAGACTTAGAGAAAGCTTTTGACAATGTTAATTGGAATACTCTCTTTCAAATTCTGAAGGTGGCAGGGGTAAAATACAGGGAGCGAAAGGCTATTTACAATTTGTACAGAAACCAGATGGCAGTTATAAGAGTCGAGGGGCATGAAAGGGAAGCAGTGGTTGGGAAAGGAGTGAGACAGGGTTGTAGCCTCTCCCCAATGTTATTCAATCTGTATATTGAGCAAGCAGTAAAGGAAACAAAAGAAAAATTCGGAGTAGGTATTAAAATTCATTGAGAAGAAGTAAAAACTTTGAGGTTCGCCGATGACATTGTAATTCTGTCAGAGACAGCAAAGGACTTGGAAGAGCAGTTGAACGGAATGGACAGTGTCTTGAAAGGAGGCTATAAGATGAACATCAACAAAAGCAAAACGAGGATAATGGAATGTAGTCAAATTAAATCGGGTGATGCTGAGGGAATTAGATTAGGAAATGAGATACTTAAAGTAGTAAAGGAGTTTTGCTATTTAGGGAGTAAAATAACTGATGATGGTCGAAGTAGAGAGGATATAAAATGTAGACTGGCAATGGCAAGGAAATCGTTTCTGAAGAAGAGAAATTTGTTAACATCGAGTATAGATTTAAGTGTCAGGAAGTCGTTTCTGAAAGTATTTGTATGGAGTGTAGCCATGTATGGAAGTGAAACATGGATGATAACTAGTTTGGACAAGAAGAGAATAGAAGCTTTCAAAATGTGGTGCTACAGAAGAATGCTGAAGATAAGGTGGGTAGATCACGTAACTAATGAGGAGGTATTGAGTAGGATTGTGGAGAAGAGAAGTTTGTGGCACAACTTGACTAGAAGAAGGGATCAGTTGGTAGGACATGTTTTGAGGCATCAAGGGATCACGAATTTAGCATTGGAGGGCAGTGTGGAGGGTAAAAATAGTAGAGGTAGACCACGAGATGAATACACTAAGCAGATTCAGAAGGATGTAGGCTGCAGTGGGTACTGGGAAATGAAGAAGATTGCACAGGATAGAGTAGCATGGAGAGCTGCATCAAACCAGTCTCAGGACTGAAGACCACGACAACAACAACAAATGTTGGTTAATGAGTTCCTCCACAAATGGTTGTAGGTCATGGGGCACCCTATACGCTTATGGTATACAGGCCATTCATTCCAGTTGGACTGTGTGTTGCATCACTGGGGCTAACAGACCATGGGCATCGAGCAGGTTCTTGAATTCTAATAGTAACTCCTTCATTGCTATTTTCTCTGTTCTTTCTAAATGCTTCACTTTTTCATGTAATGCTGTTTTACTGGTGGCTTGCTCATGGCTAGGGTCCAAAATTGACTTGTCTAGATTGTTTTTGTGTAGAACATCTAAATTCGCAACCCATAATCCCTTAGAGAAACTGACACCTTCGGTCCCAAAATTATCAATACTGAAAGGCACTATGCACTCAACACCTATCTCTCATGTATGTACATCTACCTTGAACTGAATCACGTCTATTCCCTCATCAGTTATAACAAACTACACTTTTAAGTTCATCTGCCAATTTGATCTGCCAGCAATCACACTTGAAGGAACCTCAAGTGTGGAAGGTAGTTCCTTAACTCGCCCTGTTGTGCTGATGATGTTAGAGGACAGGATGGGCTGAGTGTTTATTGACCTTGCAGAATGAAATTTTCACTTTGCAGCAGAGTGTGCACTGATATGAAACTTCCTGGCAGATTAAAACTGTGTTTTGGACCAAGACTCAAACTTCGGATCTTTTCCTTTCACATGCAAGTGCTCTACCACCAAGTTACCCAAGCACGACTCAAATCTCGTCTTCACAGCTTCAGTTCTGCTAGTACCTCTCCTCCCTTCCTGCGAACCTTGCAGAACTAGCAGTCCTGGAAAACAGGAGAGCTTCTGTGAAGTTTGTAAGGCAGGAGGCGAGATATTGGCAGAACTGATGTGTGAAGATGGGTTGTGAGTTGTACTTGGGTAGCTCAGTGGTAGAGCACTTGCCCTTGAAAGGTTAAGGTTCCAAGCTCTAGTCTCGGTCCAGTACATAGTTTTAATCTGCCAGGAAGTTTTATTTATTGACCTTGTAGCACGATCATGGAGTCATAGAGGCAGTGACAGAACAACAACAATTTGTTGGTTGTAATCAGTATAGCAGCCAAAGGCATTGTCTCGCTGCAGTCAGTGTCCCCATAGCACATGTCAATAATGGGCGACAGAAGTTGCTTAGCTCAGGAGGCAGCGAGCGGCACTTGTGCAATGTAAGCACCCCTGTGAGTACAGAGCTGTGTCAGATCTGGGACAAACTCTGACGTAAGCTGATCATGCCAGTTGGCACAAATGTGCAACCAGTGAAGAGCTTGTTGGTGAGCCCAGAGCAGGAGGCACTCGAGTGTGGCTGCACACCAAGGAACCCCAATGTAGGTGTCCTGAAATCAACTACCAAATGGCTTCCAGCTGGAATGAACCAGGTCTGCTGGCAACATAATCAGAATAAGGCACAGCCCATAGACCCACAGTTATGAGAGGCAATGTCTAGCAGTAGTTAAGCAGGATGAACCTCATCAGGCTGATGACTGGCATGGAGTACTTGTCAGCACTAGCTGTGGAAATTACAGATACTTTATAGCTGGAGCAGGAGGTATTTGTGGATATTCAACTAGCCCTGTTGTGATAAAACATAATTTTTGACTGTTTAGACTGTGTAAGCATTGCAGTGTCAAGCTTGGACAGTGTGTGGACTTCATATTATACTTCAGCAATAGTTTTCAGCTCTGGCTGCAGGCAGCAAGGCTAATCATGTGACACTCACTTTAGTGCCATGGCGGAGACTTCTGTCATATCAGCTTGGCACCTTTCAGCTTCTGGTCGAGAAATGCAGTGACAGCTTTCTGCTCACTTGGCAGCTGGTTATGGATGCCAATTTGAAAGGTAATGGTGCAACATGATAGAAGAAACCTCTCATAATATATTGGTGAACACTGACATTACATATTTGCCATTAGTGTTTCTTGTTAAGATAATGCAAAACACTAAGAGCAAACCCCACATTAGCATGTATAGGCAGGCGGATGTTTAACTTGCAAACTAAATGAAATCATGTAGAAGAGATTAAAAACTCATGTATCTGAACTTCTGCAGAAACATCTGAAGCAAGATAGAAAATGCTGAACACCTCGTAACAGAGCAATGTTGGATTATCCTACTCCTTCATATACCACTCCTGATGCCAATATTATTTTTTTCTGATATTTGTTCATTACTAATGCATATAACATGCTTACACAAACAACTAAATTCTTATGTGTGCAATTTATCATTAAACTTCATTATCCACTGCACAATTTACTTATTGGTGATGGCAGTGGTATATTTAGTTCTTGCTGGAAATATTTTATTTGAAGAAAATTCACCATTTACTATGCCTGCAAACCACATGAATGTTTAAAATTCAGTAGTGTTAAAAACTGTTTAAGACTGACCTAGCTTATATAAAAGCCTTCATTTTCCACTTTAGAACAAACATTTTACTTTTTCAAGAACTTTGTATTTCAATTATTCATATTTAAAATTTTCATGTTCCAGAATGTTCCAGTCTTAAAATTTAATTCTTTTCAATATTCAGTGGCATAGTTTTGTAGCCACGATTTTTCTCTGCACACTGTATATATACAGTAACTGACATAACATATTACATTTTTAATTATTCAAATCAGAAGATTTCACTTCCAAGAAAAATTGTACCAATAATTTTTCCATTTGTTAACTATACAGCTATCAGTGAAACAAACTTAAGTTTCTGATTATGGTATCTTTGTCCTTTTAACTTTTCTATCTTTTGTGGTAATATTCCAAATGTAAGAACATAGTATTTCACCAATAATAAACGCATTTATAAAAAGGCAGAATGTTGCTAAAACTCACTGTGCAGCCATTTGCAAGCATATGGGAGTTCAGGTTCCAAGCCACTGTGTTGCTGCAGCTAACAGTACTTGGACCCAATTCACACAGCAATGGCAGGGCACTGACATATGGTGGGGACATGGTGCTGTTTCATGCAAACTCTTGTTAAACAAATGAAGCAGTTCACACATAAGTGGCATGGTGGAGACATGTTATTCATGGTCTGTGCCACCACAACTGAAGTGGCACACTGAAGTATCATGTGACACACTGAAGCATCATGTGGCAGACACATTCAAGTTGTGAAGTGGTGTGCTGCTGTTTCCATTAATTTTAAGTCATCTGATGTGCTTTAAAAAAAAAAAAAGTTTTATGTAGGTGACGCATCTCTGTCATTACACATTTTGAATCAAAAGTTTCCAAGTAGTACAAGAAAACATCTGATTTATTTAAAGTCCTGCATTGTTACCCTCAATATGCAAACTTTGTTCTGTCTCACACTTCCAGAAAATTTCCAAATTGTAAGTGCTCTGGGAAAAAAAAGTTTCCATGCTTTCTATACACAGTTACTTTGAGCTCCACTTTGTAGTGGTTCTGCATGCTTTTATTTCTTTGTTTGTTGTCCTCGGTGTTGACATACTGGCTGAAAAATGAGGTGGTTATTTCGACACTGACTACTGTAAATAATGTAGCCGACACATACACAGTTGCATTTCACTGTCTTTTACTTTCACTTTTCAGAACCCCTCCCCCATACACATTTATATGGCCAGTGCACTACTGTTTAACTTTCCATAAGCCTCATTAATAGTTTGCAGGTGAACATCCATATACTGCTACAATAGTTTCCTGTTGAACATCTACGAGCAGTAAAACCTAACCACAAAGTTCACAGTTCTTGAAGAATAATCAGATACGTATGGAGCAGATACTGTCACTGTTTTTACACTTGGGCTAATTGTTTAACACTTATTCCACAGTTAATTTGAAGCATTCTTGTTGTTCTAACCAGCACAGGTTACTTGTTTGAAACTCAGACGTGGACTGACTGTCTCACCAGCAAAAATTGGTCCCTTATATATCATCACAATAATTGGTACTTAAACTACACATTGTTCAAAGTTATATTTACAGAAATACTATTGAAACTTAACGCATTAAATTAACTAAATATGTCAAAAGTTACTTTGGACAAAACTGTTAATTACTTTGGAATTAATTAAGGGCTGGCTTTGCTAACATGTTTTCAAAGAGAGCCAAATAAATGCTTTAAGATTACTAACATTTCATCTTCCAAATGTTTACAATTATTACAAAATTTATATTTGTTTATATATCAACAATAGAATTTAAGTTACGAAACAATGACGGATTCCTCCCTAAAATGAAAGTATTAACTAGGAATAGTCGAAATAAATTAGAAAATCAGTTACATACATAAAACTAAGCACAAAATTAGATCTGTTGTTATATTCTTTAAAACTGAGGGCCAACCTTTCTCTTTTATGAAAATGCAGATTGTACTCATGTATGTTAATCTTAATTAGTCCAAAAAACGAATTTAAGGAGGCAAATGACAAAACAAGATGGGAATTAAAATTCCAGTTGGCATTTTTGGGGAGCTGTGTCAAGAATGCTTGCTCAAAATCAATATTCTTTATTAGTCAATGCCCACCTTGCCTCCAAAGTAGCATGTGCAGGCAAATGTGTGACTGGATATATGGTACCGTGGTAGGGTCGGAGTCAAGAATCAATATTATTTATTAGCTGATGATTCTTTACAGGAAGTTGATGATTGTTGTCCAAGGGCTGATGGTGGGTAGCTTGCAGTGGAATGCCAGGACAGCATAACAGTGGGTGACAGCAATGATGGTGTTGCTGACGCAAATTGACTGACAGCTCCGTAGTATAATGAGCTGGTGGCTGGACTGCTATACGCTGCACATGACTAAAGACAGCTGGCAGGGGTGTGGTAAACCCATGTCCCTCAAAGGCTGGCTACAGTATGAGGTGATGGCCCCCAGTGAAATGCCTCATCTCAATGGCATCAGTTCAAAACCTGGAATCATCACGGCTAGTTGACATTTTGTAGAGCAGTAGCTTTGCGTTGTAGTTGGTGCTGCTCGATGAAGCTGTCTGGCTGCAAATCCAACTGATGACTGGTGCAGAGACTATGCTAGATGACTGCATGAGCTGGGAGCATATATACTCATTCCAGCTGGGGGTGTTATGACAAGAGCTAGGCTGACATGATGTAGCTAGCTGTGGGGTGGCGGCGCCGTCTGTTTACGAGAGCCTGAAAACTATTTTTGTGGTCAACCAGAAAATGATGGGGAACATATTGACCATAGTTCCCAGTCTGCAAGTCCACATTCTTCTTTTGTTCACTGAAAGAAATGTTTCTACACTCTATTTACTTCAACAGGAATAGGAACTATGATTAGAAATGAAAGTTGTGCATTCTAATTGATATTAATATTTGATAAACTTTCACACGCACAACATAATAATATTCCTGATGATGATGATAGTAATAATGTTTCTATCAAACGGAAATATGAGCAGCTCAGAGGTGACCTCTGCGGTAAATTCCCATTAAATAGTCTGACTTCCGATATGGTTAATTGCTCGCCACAAAAGTTGAAAATAATGTCACCATTTGCCACGCGCTTTTGTTAATATTACGAGTGGCACACAAACAGTTACTTCCAAGAAATCTAAGCGATCCAGAATGGTGTACAGTCCTCGCGAGTTCACTTTCTGTTTGCACCGAAAACATGTGTTTAGTTGCAGTCTGGCTGTGACGTCATCCAAGGCAGCATGTAAGCCAGTGTTTGACTGACACAGACCGTATGGTAGCTGGGTGTGAAGTGAAGTCACTGCCTCTCAGGTCATATCTATAGATGGGCACATCAGATGGTCGGAGGGAACACCTACCGTCATCTGCTCTATGCCCAAGTAGCAGCATCTAATGGCTGCTTTCTTGGACATGTATTATTTAATAACTCTCTCATGAATCAATTTAGAATCTTCGTTATTTTTGTATGAATGGAGTTAGACTGGGTTTAATCACAGGAAAAGTTTTAGCTCCCCTGCATTTAAACTTTGCCATCTAGAATTTTTAGAACATGACTTCTGAACTACACCTTTAGGAGATCTTGTATTGACTGGTATTTGCATCAAAGTCTTGAAACATGTTATATCCTCATTATTTAATAGATGTAATAAAATGCTGTAGTCAGAACTGTCTATCATTAATGTAACTGATAGTTAATTTACTGCAAATAAGGACGCTTTTGTTCCAAATTTAGTTTTCAGTAAATTACTTGAAAATTATTAGAGGTAGCTTAATGAGGTCCCTTGTTAAGGTTTTCATATGAAACTGATGCTTCATACCAATTTTCATCTGTCTAAGTCTAGTATTTAGCGCCTTCAATTTTTCTTGAAAATGTGGATTCTGATCAAAATTTTGTTCCAGTCAAATTGAAACTTTTAATAGTTAATTTTGACATACATTTGCACTTTCTGACCGATTTTTGGGTTTATACACTACAGGCCATTAAAATTGCTACACCAAGAAGAAATGCAGATGACAAACGGGTATTCATTGGACAAATATAGTATACTAGAGCTGACATGTGATTACATTTTCACGGAATTTAGGTGCACAGATCCTGAGAAATCAGTACCCAGAACAACCACCTCTGGCCGTAATAATTGCCTTGATATGCCTGGGCATTGAGTCAAACAGAGCTTGGATGGGGTGTACAGGTACAGCTGCCCATGCAGCTTCAACACGATACCACTGTTCATCAAGAGTAGTGACTGGTGTATTGTGACGAGCCAGTTGCTCGGCCACCATTGACCAAACGTTTTCAATTGGTGAGAGATCTGGAGAATGTGCTGGCCAGGGCAGCAGTCGAACATTTTCTGTATCCAGAAAGGCATGTACAGGACCTGCAACGTGCGGTCATGCGTTATCCTGCTGAAATGTAGGGTTTCGCAGGGATCGAATAAAGGGTAGAGCCACAGGTTGTAAAACATCTGAAATGTAATGTCCACTGTTCAAAGTGCCGCCAATGCGAACAAGAGGTGACCCGTCAATGCGAACAAGAGGTGACCGAGACATGTAACCAATGGCACCCCATGCCATCACGCTCAGTGATACGCCAGTATGGCGATGACGAATACACGCTTCCAATGTGCGTTCACCGCGATGTCGCCAAACACGGATGCGACCATCATGATGCTGTAAACAGAACCTGGAATCATCTGAAAAAATGACGTTTTGCCATTTGTGCACCCAGGTTCATCGTTGAGTACACCATCACAGGCGCTCCTGTCTGTGATGCAGTGTCAAGGGTAACCGCAGCCGTGGTCTCCGAGCTGATAGTCCATGCTGCTGCAAACGTCGTTGAACTGTTCGTGCAGATGGTTGTTGCCTATCATCTCGACTGCTAGTGATACGGGGCCATTGGGATGTAGCACGGCATTCTGTATTACCCTCCTGAATCCACCGATTCCATATCCTTCTAACAGTCATTGGATCTCGACCAACGTGAGCAGCAATGTTGCGATACAATAAACCGCAATCGCGATAGGCTACAATCCAACCTTTATCAAAGTCGGAAACGTGATGGTACACATTTCTCCTCCTTACACGAGGCATCACAACAACATTTCACCAGGCAACGCCGGTCAACTGCTGTTTGTGTATTAGAAATCGGCTGGAAACTTTCCTCATGTCAGCAAGTTGTAGGTGTTGCCACCAGCGCCAAACTTGTGTGAATGCTCTGAAAAGCTAATCATTTGCATATCACAGTATCTTCTTCCTGTCGGTTAAATTTCACGTCTGTAGCACGTCATCTTCATGGTGTAGCAATTTTAATGGCCAGTGGTGTAGCTTTATTATTTAGCGCTACTTGTTCTTTTATTTAAAACCATGTAATTAGGGAAACACTCTCGAGATTTGACAATTTAAACATTAATATACTGAAGCATATGTTGACGAAGTCTGGAAAAGCAACTTTAATTTTTAAATTCATCCTTAAATTATGGCGCAAGATTTCTCATGCTACGCACAGGCGCATTATGATGATGTGAGTAGTTGGACAAGCTATGTACCGGCGCACTGCATTGTTGACAAATTTATTCAAGATGGCAGCGATGATGTCATCCAAAATGGTGGCGTGTAGAGTTGGCAACAGCGCATGAAATCATTCAAGATAGCGGATTTTGTCGGGAAAATAGGTCAGTTGGGCTATGTCCACTAAACTAACCCCCATAAAAATGGTGGGAAATTTGAATTTTGGCGGGAAAATAGGTCAACTGGGCTATGCCCACTAACTTAACCCTCCAGAAAAAATTGGCACTAAATTCAAATTCCAACATGATAATGAAACTTCCTGGGAGATTAAAACTGTGTGCTAGACCAAGACTCGAACTCAGGACCTTTGCCATTCACGGGCAAGTGCTCTACCAACTGAGCTACCCAAGCACGACTCGGGCCCCATCCTCACAGCTTTAATTCCGCCAGTACCTCTTCTCCTACCTTCCAAACTTCACAGAATCTCTCCTGCGAACCTTGCAGAACTAGCACTCCTGGAAGAAAGGATATTGTAGAGACATGGCTTAGCCACAGCCTGGGGGATGTTTCTAGAACGAAATTTTCACTCTACAGCGGAGTGTGCGCTGATATGAAACTTCCTGGCAGATTAAAACTGTGTGCTGGACCGAGACTCGAACTGCCAGGAAATTTCATATCAGCGCACACTCCACTTTATAGTGAAAATTTCATTCTAGAAACATCCCCCAGGTTAAGCCATGTCTCCGCAATATATTTTCTTCCGGGAGTGCTAGTTCTGCAAGGTTTGCAGGAGGGCTTCTGTGAAGTTTGGAAGGTAAGAGAAGAGGTACTGGTGGAATTAAAGCTGTGAGGATGGGGCATGAGTCGTGCTTGGGTAGCTCAGTTGGTAGAGCACTTGCCCGGGAAAGGCAAAGGTCCCAAGTTCGAGTCTCAGTCCAGCACACAGTTTTAATCTGCCAGGAAGTTTCATATCAGTGCACACTCCGTTGTAGAGTGAAAATTTCATTCTCCAACATGATAATGTATGCAAAACCGTATTTGTAAATTTTTTTTTTTTTTTTTTTTACACAAATGTATTGACCAACTAGGATCACGTTAACAACTTCAGTTCCTCTCCTTCCTTTTTTTCCAGTATTCTCTCATTTTCTCCCCATGAAGTCTCTTCCTTTCTTCTGTCCATGTTGTTCCCAATTTTTTATTTCTTCTACTTTGAAAGCCTTCCAAATTTAGTATTTTATTTTTAAAACGGTTTCTTTCTGCTATTTCTGATTCTTTAATGTTGTTTCTTTCAACATCTTTTGTTACTTCTGTAATCCATGCTATTGTCGATTTCTTCTTCCAGAAATATAGGAGTATTTGTTTTGTTAGTCTATTTCCATCCATTCGGTAGACATGTCCAAAAAAGGTTAATCTTTGTTTGGCCATTACTTCAGATATTTTCTCTATATTTTTGTAGATCTCCTCATTACTTTTTATTTTCCAACCATCTGCAGTTTTCATTGCAGCCATTATTTTTCTAATAATCCTTCTTTCCGGTATCTCTAGTTTGTGCATCTTATAGTTCATCGTTAGGCATTCAGATCCATATAAACGTTCTGGTCATTCCACTGCGGTGTAGTGTTTTAGTTTTGTTTTTCTAGATATACATTTCTTGTTGTAAATATTTTTGGTCAAACCATATGCTCTTTCCATTTTGTTAATTCTTACATCTATTGCAGATTTTTCTAGTCCATTCTGTTGTATAGTTTCTCCAAGATATTTAAATTTATTTTCTCGCTCTATTTTACCTATTTGTGTTTCTATGTATTTTGGTGCATTTTTTTATATTTGTCATGAATTTTGTTTTTTCAGCTGAAATTTTGAGACCAGTTCTGTTTGCTAATTTTTCCAGAATGTTTATTTGAGTAACTGCTTCTGTCAGGTTTTCTGAAAGTATTGCGAAATCATCCGCAAAAGCCAAGCAGTTTACCTGAATTCCATTTGTTTTCCTTCCCAGAGTTATTGGTTCAATTTTGTGATTTTTTAAACTCCGAATTCCAGATCCTTACAATTTTTTCTAGAACACAGATAAACAATGAACTTTATTATTATTCATTTAATGTTACTTATTATTTATTATTATTATTGGTCTACCACCACTAGAAAATTGCGCCAAGTTCAAATTCCAACACGATAATGTGTCAAAAACTGTACTTCTATTTGAAACTTCCTGGCAGATTAAAACTGTGTGCCCGACCGAGACTCGAACTCGGGACCTTAGCCTTTCGCGGGCAAGTGCTCTACCATCTGAGCTACCGAAGCACGACTCATGCCCGGTCCTCACAGCTTTACTTCTGCCAGTATCTCGTCTTCTACCTTCCAAACCTTCTCATTCGTGTAATTCTATTTATTATTATTTATTATCGTTTATTATTTATTCAAGATGTCCGATTTTCGCAGTGAGAAAGCCATTTGCGTTACATCCATAACAAAAATCTGTTACAAGTTCCAATTCCAACACCATAATCTATCACACGTACTAAATACTCCACATCCTATGAAGTTTGACTCTCACTTATGTTTTTTTCACTGCTAACATATCAAAATCGCATCAAATAATAAATTGCATTTGTATTAACGTAATTCACATCCTTTGATTTTGCAGGGAAAAAGGACTGAAGTCTTTATTTCAATCAGTATGGCCATCACTTGTTCACCAACAGACTCAGTGCACATCTTTTAGATCGCAGCAGCATCCACAAGGTCTAGGCCCCAACTGAATTAGTTCAAATCGTCGCCACCGGCCAGCGCACAGACCGCTGCCGATGGCTGTCACGTGAGGCGGCTGCTCACTCCCTGGACTGACAGTGCGTGCTCCAGCAGCTAGTCAGCTAGGGCCAGCCCGCGCTAGCCGCTGCACCAGCGATTGCTCCCACTGGACACACTGGAACCTGCCGATGCCGATGTCACACAACCGCCTGTCTGTTCGCAATCAACCACATGTCTCTACTGGACAAAGAATGCACTGCCACACGTGTGACGCCGAAATTTGTTTGCTCCAGAGTGGAATCTCCCCCTACGTCACACAACCGTCGGTCTGTTCGTGATCCACCACGTGTCTTTGTGGGACAAATAATGCACTGCCACACTTTTGGCACTGAAGTTGTTTCCTTGAGACTGGAAACTTCCATGACCGTACAACAGCAAGTTTGCTCACCACATGGCCCCTCGCTAAGTTAAATAATCACCCGACTCTCATCATTCAATCCACATGAGCCCACCGCCTAATTCAAAATCGCCCTGAAAAACACACGCCCCGTATACGTGAGCCATCACGCTCATCAATTTAATCCAACACAAAGTTCTCAACTCAAATCTCTATTTACAAAAGAAATAAAAAAGAACTCACTCAATATAGTGCCCTCCTACCTACAAGTCAATCTAATGCAAAGTTCCCAACTCAAATCCCTATCTACAGAAAATAAGAACTCACCCAAATTCTGTATTATCCCACAAAATACTTAATCTTCTCATTATTCATACAAAATTCTCTCTTTACCAAGGAAAAAAAAATAAAAATATTCATCTCCGGACTTTCTTAATCATGTCCTACAGCGCTTACTAACGCTATTCTTAATACCATCAACCTCCAATTACACTTACATTACTTTTTGTAATAATAAATCATTCATCCTAACACAATACCTCCTAATATACACACACACATTATGATATCAAATCCTGAATTCACAATCATCCAGTCCCTATTCCAAATATCAATTATTTGTCTATAATTTTATAAATTGTAAAATGTTCAGCTCTCAACCATGTCCTGGAAGCAACTGACTAGTTCACTTTTCAGCTACTAGGGGTACTAGTGAACTCAATTACCACTCCCACAAAATTCTCAACAGCCATTCGTTCATCCTAAGATCACGTGATACTACCCCTCGTCATCTTTCTCACTCATCCGTTTTCCACCGCATCGTTTGTTTGTTTTCAGTTGCTTTTTCGTGGTTATTTGCGAATATGAAGAGAGTTAGCTCCAGCAGCAGCAGTATGCCCTCAACACCCAAGAGACCTCGAGTCCACGATACGCCACTACCCAGTAAGTAAATAATTGCTATTTTTCATTATCCATTTTCCTGTATATCTTATATATATTCCGCTTATTAATTATATGTATCTCATTGTTATAGTGGACCTCGCGGTCTTGATCCTGGAATGCGAGGAGCGCACTGGGGTGCAACAAGCTCCTGTGCTCCAGTCACAGCCGGAATTGCCTTGTGAGTATAATTTTAATCTTCTCCTCATTTATATTAACCATTTAAAAATTTGTTTTCTTATTTCATATCACTTTTTTCTTCTTTGTTTCTAGATCACTTAAGGCAAATGCAGTTAGAGTTGGAAGCAGAGCTGGGGGCTGCCCCATGTAGCCCCCTACATAATTGGATTCAGCCCCCAGCTCCATATGCCCCAGAACACCACCACTCACGTGAGTATACCGAAAAATAAATCATCTTTCACTCTAGCTATCCTTTTCAAAATAACTAAAATTATATTTCATTCTGTTACAGGAAACACCATTGATGACCTTATGGCTGTCGACAGACAGATCGAAGCCATCCAGTGACAATTAGAACAACAACAGCCTACTTGTAAGTTTTTAAAAAATTACCTATCTTTAATAATATTAATATACTTATGTCTTTTTCTCTAGCAATTCCATTTATAAAATATTTTGTTTGTTCTAGTCCATTATAAACACTTATTGGATGATGGCTTTGATGATTTTCTCAACGGTGCCATAGACTGCCCTGATGAATTGTTCATGCCGTGGAGTCAGAGCCAAAAAGGTAATTACTCACTCTCCTTATAACCATGTGTGTAAACGTTAGAATTCACCACAGTAGGCAATGTACATATTTACTTTATCTCTACAGCAGTCGACTCTCATCACGGCATGGCGCATATACCTGGTGCGGCTAAACCATCCGGACAGCAGAGCCCACAGAGACACGCTTCCCCGGTAAAGGTGCCGCTGGTCGCCATGCGTGAAGCTGCCGCTGCCGAGGTCATGGAGCCCGTCCCCAGCTGCTTGCACTGGTGGACGCCCCAGCTGCCACGTGCGTCACCTCCACCTCCAGCCGCTGCAGCTACCAAGGCCACAGACACTGCCCCTGGCTGCCTGCACTGAGGCACATCCGCTGGCCCCTCACAGCGGCCACCGCGTGCGTCACCTCCATCGTGCGAGGTACAGCACGCCTCAGCTAGTTATAACAGTAGTATTAGTGATGATGATCCTGTGGCTAATGGCAGTTCTCTCACCCACCCTTTTAGTCAAGTAGATCAGGTCAGTGACACCGTACCTCAGTTGCAGTGCTCGGTGATTGCGGACGCCTTTGAGAAGCGAATCTGGATCACTAGGATCCAAAACCTGGCAAGGGGGTACCGCGATCCTGTTGGATTCCTAAATGCATGCCTCCCTGTCCTGGAAATGCAGCTCCTCAAGGTAGTCAATAATCCACATTATCCCGCCATTAAATGCAGTTCAGTTCTATGCATTGAGTTATCACATCCCCCCAAAGTTGAGTCTGGTGATGGAGAGACCAGCATCCATTATCTTTGAGGGGATAATGGCGTGATAACGCAGAGCACATCAATCACCGAGTGGTTTCGTAAATGCGCCTTGAGTGTCATATTGGGCTGGTTTTCCGAGATGGAAGTCAACAGCTCAGCTAAGGCGCTCAGCCGAATTCTACACCTGGACATCCATATACATGTCCACGATCCGTTAAGTGGAGGGTCTAGCTATTTCGAGGTCCCTCAAGATATAGCTAATAAGCAGGCATGCATTAATGTCCAAAATAGAAAAGATCAGGCTTGTTTTGCAAGGTCAATCCTGGCTTGCAAGAGAAAGTGCGATAGAAGAGATTGTCGTTATCGTCCGACCAGTTACAAAGCCAGTGATATTAGCACATATCATAACTTTGATGGTATTGAATTCCCCGTCAAAATCCAGGACATACCTAAATTTGAGGCGCAGAATACCGGAATATCGGTACACGTTTATGGCCTGGAGAACAAGAAAAAAAGCAAGTCAGATCAGCCAGACAAGCATACTGTCGTCAGTCACCTCTCAAAATTTTCCGGTGAGCGAGAGCTACATGTAAATATGCTTCTCTTTTCTGAAAGTGATAATTATCACTATGTTTTGATCAAGGACATGTCCCGACTCCTCTCCTCCCAACTATCAACTGATTGTCATGTAAAACATATTTGTTTAAGGTGCCTTAATTATTTCTCCTCTGAACAGTTATTAGCAATGCATTTAGTGGAGGTGTATGCCCAAGGATGCACTACGTGTTATCATGCATACCGAGGAAAACAAAATCATAAAGTTTAGGAATGCTCACCACCAGGAGCGGTGTCCATTTGTAGTGTACGCTGACTTTGAATGCCTCCTCGCTCCTGTGACCTGCTGTGAAGGCGATCCAATGACCTCACACATTACCTTTATAGAGAAACATGTACCATATGGGGCAGTGTACCAAACTGTATCGTCATATGACTCCAACCTTAACCAATACAAATCTTATGTCGGGGTTAATCCTTCAGTTTGGTTGCTCTCTGAGCTTGAAAAACTTTCAGGAGAAGTTGATATGCTGTACAGCGCCAACGTTCCCATGGCCAAATCGAAGGAGAATGAAGATTTGTATAATAAAGCGACTGATTGCCATATTTGTGGGCTCCCATTAGACAGTAAAGTGGAAACTCCTCGTAGGGATCACTGCCATCTTACGAGGAAATTCCGCGGTGCAGCTCACAACGCTTGCAATTTGAAGTACCAGTTACCTAGATACATACCTGTTTTCTTCCATAATTTAAGTGGGTATGACGCTCACTTTCTAGTTGAGCACTCGGCTAATTTCAGTTTGAAGAAAGATCAGGTGAGTGTCCTACCTGAGAGCGTCGAGAAGTATATTTCATTCTCCAAATGAATGATGCCAAGAATTACGCTGCGCTTCCTCGATACACTACGCTTTATGCAGGCACCACTACAGAAACTTGTTGAGACTCTTCCTCGTGGGGAAATGCATATCACTCGAGCTGCATTTTCCGACAAGGAAAAGTTACAACTTGTGACTAGGAAGGGGGTTTTCCCATATGAGTATGTGGATAGTATGGCCAAACTCAACGAAACCAGGCTACTCGACATAACTGCATTCTCCAGCAACCTCACAGGCGACGCTATAGTGAATGCAGAGTATGAGCATGATGTGAATGTCTGGCGGGAATTCAGTATTTCTCATTTAGGAGAGTACGCACGGGTTTACATGGACACAACGTGCACTTGCTTGTGGACGTTTTCGAGAAGTTCCGGAGTCTATGTATGACCACATATTATCTGGACCCTGCCTTTTATTACACGGCACCTGGGTTGTCTTGGGACGCGATGCTCAGGAAAACGAACTGCACTATTGAATTATTGACCGATCCTGACATGTTTCTTTTCTTTGAGCGGGGGATCCATGGGGGCTTTGCCAATGTATTCATAGACACGTGAAAGCAAATAATCCCTGGATGGGTGACAGGTTCAACGCATCCCTTGATTCAAGTTACATAATGTATGTAGACATCAATAAATTATATGGGCACACCATGCAGCAATCACTGCCGATTGGTGATTGGTGAGTTTCGGTGGCTGTTTGAAGATGAAAGCAAGAAAGCAAGGGATTAGGTGGAAAAACCAGGGGTGGGGGGTGTGTTGTGGAGGCAGAACTACCATACACTATTAGTTTGCATGAAGCGCATACCGATTTGCCACTGTGTCCAGAGCAATTAGTTCCGCAAGGAGGCTCCACACCTAAACTGATGACAACGCTGGGGGATAAGCAGAGGTACATTATTCATTATCATAACCTCCAGCAATGCCTCAGCTTGGGTATGGAGCTGGTTAAAATCACCTGGGCCATCTCCTTCAAGCAGTCCCCCTGGTTGGAGGAGTATATTGATTTGAATACGAGACAGAGAACTTCTGCATCGTGTGACTTTGAGAAAGATTTTTATAAATTAATGAGTAATTCAATTTTCGGTAACACTATGGAGAATTTCAGGGAACAACATGAAATTTTTATTAGAAAGCAACAGGATGGGCGTTATTGCGTAAGAAAATGCAGTGCCAGGCCAAATTTTAAAAGGTTCACCATTTTCAATAAGAACTTTGTTGCTGTGGAGATGGCGAAAACTGCAGTAAAGTTTACTAAACCTATCTATGTGGGAATGTGCATACTAGACCTATCCAAACTCCACATGTACCGCTTTCATTATCAGTTTGTGAAAACTCATTTCGCAGATCCTAAAGTACTTTATATGGATACAGATAGCTTCATCTACTGGGTGAAGACCTGCGATCCATATGACATAATTAGGTGCCATGGCAATGAATTCGACACGTCTTCTTATGTGGACAATAATCCTTATGGTATTGTTCCACAAAACAAGAAGGTTAATGGTCTCATGAAAGACGAGGTGAATGGATTTCCGATTTTGGAGTTTGTAGGTCTTCAGTCAAAAAGTATGTATATCACACATTGGAAAGTCCCACTCAGAGACAGGCTAAGGGAGTATGGTGAATGGCCTCGAGAGCCCTATCTATCTAAGACTATTTGCAGTGCCTACATGGTGGTGTTCGCAGTGCTGAGCTGCAGCCACCGCATATGGTATGGCAAACAAGTATTCGTTCAATAGTGCATGAGGTCTACACTGTACTGCAGTTTAAAATCGGTCTGTCGCCTGACGATAAATGAGTCATCTGTGATGGCGGCATTGAAACTCGCCCATACTCACACTACTCACTTGTGGCAAAAGAAGAGGTGGGGGACTCTGATTGAGAGAGAGTGAGAGATAGTGAAAGAGAGAGAGAGAGAGAGAGAGAGAGAGAGAGAGAGAGAGAGAGAGAGAGATAGCAAGAGTGTCTGCGGAGTAGTAGTATGACCCTTTTATCATAGTGTAAATATTGGATAAGACTGTTTTGTAGTGTGTATCAGCTTGCATGCTTCTGTGTATGAGTGTGTGAATGTGTGCGAGCCTGAGTTAAGTGTGTCTGTGTGTAAAAATAAATATTATTTATTCTACCAAAGAAAAAATAATAAAAAAACAGAAAAAACAAAAAACTAAAATAATATATATATATATTGATATATATATATTTTTTTTTCAATGACTATTACTAGTTAATGTATACAGGGTGTTACAAAAAGGTACGGCCAAACTTTCAGGAAACATTCCTCACACAAAAATTAAGAAAAGATGTTATGTGGACATGTGTCCAGAAATGCTTAATTTCCAGGTTAGAGCTCATTTTAGTTTCGTCCACCTACGCTCAATGGAGCATGTTATCATGATTTCATATGGGATACTCTACCTGTGCTGTAGAACATGTGCCTTTACAAGTACAACACAACATGTGGTTCATGCATGATTGAGCTCCCGCACATTTCAGTCGAAGTGTTCGTACGCTTCTCAACAACAGATTTGGTGACCGATGCATTGGTAGAGGCGGACCAATTCCATGGCCTTCACGCTCTCCTGACCTCAACCCTCTTGACTTTCATTTATGGGGGCATTTGAAAGCTCTTGTCTATGCAACCCCGGTACCAAATGTAGAGACTCTTCGTGCTCATATTGTGGATGGCTGTGATACAATACGCCATTCTCCAGGGCTGCATCAGCGCATCAGGGATTCCATGCGGCGGAGGGTGGATGCATGTATCTTCGCTAACGGAGGACATTTTGAACATTTCCTGTAACAAAGTGTTTGAAGTCACGCTGGTACGCTCTGTTGCTGTGTGTTTCCATTCCATGATTAATGTGATTGGAAGAAAAGTAATAAAATGAGCTCTAACATGGAAAGTAAGTGTTTCCAGACACATGTCTACATAACATATTTTTTTTTCTTTGTGTGTGAGGAATATTTCCTGAAAGTTTGGCCGTATCTTTTTGTAACACCCTGTATATGAGCAAAAACATAAAATTTTAGACCTTCACTTCCACCTTTTATAATGAAGAAGAAGAAAATACAATTTTGGACAATTCATATCTGATTCGATCTGAGTAGTTGTTATGGATTTTAGTTTGCATGTTTCACCTGCTGCTAGCCATTCAGTCAGAACTAGTTTTAAGTATGTGAGTTCCACCAATTAAATTCATTAATAATATGTTCAGTCTATTGCAACTGAGGAAGACAGGACTACAAAAGTTGAAGATGTCTATTGGAAAAAATGTTTATAATGACAAATGTATGTTCACCTCATTGTTGTAGTGGAAAAAAAATGTTTAGACCAACTTACTTGAATGAAATGTATTTTCAATTGGTCGTGGAAGTGGAAAATGTTTTAGAGCCACTAACTTGAAGTAAAAATTCGTCTGCCTATTGTTAAAAAAGTCTTTCTGTTGGAACTTCACTAGCGTTATTATGTACGCTGTAAGATAGTGTAATTAGCTTATGATACCTCTGCTTTTTATATATATATCGACACAATGCTTATAAATAATGTAAAAACACCTATCAGCAGAAATTTCATATTTTTTACGTGAAAAGAAATAATATATCTGTAAGATTGTATAATGGGAAAAAGTGAATCATTGTACTGATATTTCACAAACACTGTAAAAAAATTCTGAATTTGATAATAAATTCACTTATTTTATTGTGAAAAATTATATCCAATGTTCTTATTATTTCACGCTCAATCATGATCATTCTTTTTTTTTATTAAAAAAATATGATAAATGTATGCAAAAAATGTGGATACAACCACAGTGCACTGCTTTGAAGACACACATGAATTCTGAATGACTTGTGCTGGACCTAGTCTGCCGGTCACAAACAGATACCGCCACTCTCTTTCAGCCCCTCAATGCACACTGGCCATAACTTTAAACAACAGACATCTGACACAGCGGCCCCCACAACTCTCGTTTTCAATGCCAGATGCATCACCGAGCAGGCGAGGTGGAAGCAGGTAAACTGGCTCAGACAGCTCCACTGGAATGTGCTTCTCACACAGTACCACCAATAAACTTACTTCTACGGATGTAGGTATCACAGAAAGAAAACAGCAAGAATTCTTATGCACAAATAAATTTATTTATTTATTGATGAGCCAATTTAAAAGTAATTTTACATTTTCACATGCAGACACAACATTGTTTTCTTCTTTTTCTTCACATGTTCGCTGTCTAAGTTGATGGATAGGTGGACAATCGTAGTATTCCAGGTTCCAAATAACCGCATACTTGAAGACTGGACGCAGCCAGGTAATCTTCTCATCACCTTTAATGTAGATTACTGTCTCCTTGTGAACAAATACTCACAGCACTTGCACCAAATCTTTATAAGAGATGCCAGGGCCATCCGAGTGAATTCCATGATAGAGTCTTGTTAACCTCATCGTGCTTCTTGCTGTCTTATTGCACTTGACATCATTGAATGGTTTCAGCGATTCAACTCTTGATGAAAATGTTCCTATTATTCCGTCACTTTGTGGGAATGCTATTAATGAACAGTCTTTAATTATGAATCGCCTGTGATCATTGTAGTAAAATCCTTGAATGTCAGCTACGATCCTCACACCTTGAGGTAACATCGTGATCTGCCTTAGAGTTAGCAGAGTGTCTGTTAATTTATACAACTCATTGCACTACACCCGTGAGCGGGCAGTAGTTAACAAGACAATCATGCAGAACGAGAGCATATGCCAAAGTCTGAACAGGGAAGTTTGCTGAAGATTCAAATTCAATCCGTACATTTACAGGCCCTGATTTAATTATCTCATTCTGTTTTGAACAGTCAATCACGATTATTGATGCTAGCTTCTTGAAACTCTGTGGACTGAATAGGCATCCTCAATTTTCAACACCTTTGTAGTAAGATGCTTGGAATCTCGCATACATGTCAAATGCCAGACTGTATACATTGCTGTCCCACTGTAGATGTAGATTCTCGTATGGGTAGTATTCTGAATTCAAGTAGACTCTGGCATTAGTTAACTTGCAGTGGTCAAATTCAGTTGAGTCCTTCGATACATTACCACACCTTTGAGTTTGAAATGTGAGTATGATGAATCGAGGTGCTTCCAACTGCACCGATGTTTTAATAGCCCAAGTATGTATGGATGCTGTAGGTAGGATTGGGTATTCAAAAAGCTCCCATGATTGGAAGGTTAGTGGCAGGTAGGTGCCGGCATTCAGAACTTTTAAGAGATTCAAACGCTCTTCGTCAGCAACGGTGATGTGAGGCATTTTCCATGCTATGCTATTAATCTTGATTTTAACATTCTCTGCAGCTGTTTGACAGAATAAATTCACGTCACTTGCACTCTGCACCAAAATAAGTTCCTGTTTAGTATTGATAATTATTCGCTGCATATCCTCAAAATAACCCATAAGCATTTTTAGTGGCACGCATGCAGTAAATCAGCTGTGTCCCCCCTCACCATCTGGTGCATCTATGAACCACCCAGCATTTTCCAAGTTGTTTGAATCAGAGTGTGAGGCTGAAATGTACATCATAAGGGCTGACGTAATACCAACAGTGCGTGTGCGGTCGATTTCGATTCCGTTGAGTTCATAACATATTTCTTGAAACAGAAATGATACAGCATTTCGAGTGAGCTTCGAGAGCACTACCGCAGCCCCGTCAGCTTTCTTAAATGTGCAGTCCAGATACAAGCAGCTCTTGCAAGGCAGTGTTACTGCTTCCTGATGCTGTAAACAATCCTAATTTCATCATTTTTGTTAAATGTGCTTGAAGCGTAGGGTTTGTGTGAATTGTATTCATGATGTATAATTTGGTCATCATACTCTACTGACTGAGTTACTTTGAGCAATGTCATTCTGCGGTTTTAAACCTGCTGAAATGAGGAATTCATAATTAAGGCGTGTTATCACCTTGCCCTTCCGTGATGCACTGATGGGTTGTGAGCTCGGTGTGCTAGCTTTATACCTTATTCCCATCTCGTCTTCGATGCAAGCATACAATGATCTCTTCTCCTCTAAAGTTAACAAGCTGATTATTCTGGCCCACAATATGCAGTTCTAGGTCATCCAATGTCTGAACTGTCACCGGGAGATATATAGTGTTTGTGGGGGCTTGAACTATTTTATACCCTGTACCGACGGTAGGAAAGAATCTGTACATTGAGTGAATCAACTTATCGTTCAGGTATGAGTTTGTGGCGATATTACACTCAACGTGGATTGTGCTCACTGGAAGTATATCTACAGCTTGATCCAATGGGTAAAATTTACTGACATCCTTCACCAAAACACAATCCTATGCAAAACCCAGCAGTGGACCTATTGAACCTTTCTGTGTAAAGACAATCGCAGCAGTCTCTGTCTGTATTTCGGGTTTAAGGGTATTAATGTTTGCCCATAGTTCAATACCTTTTCCTGACTGTTTTAAGACTTTGTTTAAATCATCAATATCGTAGGCACCAGGTTATATTTGTAGAATCTCCTTCTGGCTGTCAATTTCAAGATGAAGTTTACTGTTGCTCTTCGAGATATCTGGAATGCTGTTATACATCTCTAGACCAATTAGCACAATACTCCACACCCCTGCACTTAAATCAATCAGTGGAAAGTAATTTGCACGTAATACTGATCCTTGCTCTTTTAAAGTCAGAGTGTATGACATTGCATCTAAACATCAAATGATGGTCATCCGTTCAATGACAGCCCTTTTATATGTTGCACACCTGCTCTGATGAGGATAGGAGAAAGTGCACATTTGGGACTTCTCGGTCTAAATGCAGTGAGCATTCCGGGGGTTTGCCGTCTCTGTGATGAGGAACATAATGCAGAGATGCCCACACAGGTATGTGTTAAAGTCCTAATATCGCTGGAAATTGTAGAAGATGGGTCTTTTGCTGGTGAAATAGCGTTGTAATTCTTCAGTTGGCTGTAAATCCCCAAATGAATCAAAATACTGCACTGTATTTGCACTTTTCTTAACATACACCACCCAGTGGGTCCCTGGACCACAAGCAACATCTAACTTTACAATTCCGCACTCATTACTCCGTCACATGGTCTTCGGTAATGTATCGCGGATAAAGACCCCTCCGAATGCGGGAATGTGAAGTTTTTCTTTAACAATATTAAGTAGATCTTTATTTGTGAGCGCCCGGTCAGGTAGGATAACTAACAGACTTTTTTTTAATTTATGAAAAGATCTTGTCCTTTCCTGTATGGTTTCAAGTAGAGACCTTTCCGATAGCCACTGCCTCCACAGTGCGATTATGTCTTTTGGCTTCCTCTAGTTGGGCCTGTGCATTCTGCACATTTTTCACTGTTTTGGCGACAGCTGTGGCCCCGCCTGTAAGTGAACCTACAGTGGACAGGGCTGCAAGGGCTGAAACGAGGAACGGGATAATTCCACCTGAAGTCTTTGGTAGTGATAGGACCCCAGGCGGTTTAATTGAAGTCTTGTTCTTCTTCTTGGTCCCACCGTTTAATACACGTTTAGCCGCACACATCAAAGTGAGAATACAGTTTTTCAAACAACCGGGCTTGGTCTTATTGTTCTTCGCCCTCAAAGCTGTTCGCACTGCTTTCACAATTCGTTTGAAATCCATCACCCCCAAGCCCAACTTAATTTTTCCATGAATTGTTTTATCAACTATGAATGCAGCAACGTGTTGGCCTATTCCAAGATCTTTTCTTCGCCTTATTTGCTTGGCTTTATGTGCTAATATTCGGTCGGCGATGTGGAATGCTGAGAGATCCTTATCTGCAATGTATGCGAGGTTGTGCTCAAGGCAGGCTTTGTCTGGTAGGTTAATACCTTTATCACCATGTGTCAGGCGTTTCTGAAGCTTCATTCCAGGCCCACAGAGGTTATATCCAGGGATGTGTAACTCAAGAGGCAATTTGTCAAGAACACCACCTCCACCTCTTATTATGATGTGCCTCCTATTGTGCATGGTACGCTACTGAGGAGATAGAGGTCTAGGCTCCCTGTTATATACCAGCTTGTCGGTGTGAATCCAACTGTTTCTGGTGATGGAAATCCTAACCATTTAACTAGCGCTCTATTCCCACGATGTCTTATCACACGTTCGATGAGAAATACATCTGGTTCAGAACTCTTTTGCAATTGCTCCGTGTAAAAGCATCCTTCAATTTCTTCACCCTTGCCGTCCTTTAAGATATATGTCCTAGGGTTCATTCTCTGCACTTTGGATACTGTGAATATCTCTACGGACCAGTTTGGTAAGTACAATTTCTCGAACGCTGTCTTCTGTTTTGAAATACGTACTAAGTTGCCTACATTGAACCTCTGTTTGCGAGGGTCCAGCATTTTAAATACTGTGTCCATGAATGAATTATTGCAAAAATTGATCGGTCTCATTTATATTGTACTATGTTTGGTTCGATTATACCGTGCAATCATCTGTGGGAGGATATCTAGCCACTTATACGAACCCAGAAGATTAAAACGCATCCGCATTTGAGCTTTGACAGTTCTGTTCAAATGCTCCACGATGCTAGCTATCAGGTGGGTAAACGTAGAGTAGTGATGTATCCTGTACCGCTCGATAGCAGCCTTGAAATGTTCATTGCAAAACACACCACGGTGATCAGTTTGAAGATTGTCTGGGCATCGATTCGTTCCTGTCTGCAGCAAACGCTCAAACACCGAAGCAACATCTCTACCAGCTTTAGTTTTCGCAGGTAATGCCCATGTGAATTTAGAGTATGTATCAATAACAATTAAAATGTATTTGAATCAATTCTTATCATGCAAATATTGACTCATATCTACAAGATCAGCTTGCCACAAGTCATCCAGCCCTTTAATCATAACATGCCTGTGAGGGTATGTTTCGCATGCTGGCTTGTGCAGTTCTCAAACTACTGCCTTCATACTTATTCGATGATACCTCTTTTTCAAAGCTCAGAGATTATCGAAACAACCTCATTCGAATGAGCTGTATTACCCCAGCAGCCGAAGTCATCAACAGTCGAAGTCTGTCTGTTAGTTCATCTGGGTCATGGTAATATATATACTGCGGGACTTGATTGCTCACTCCTTTATGCTGGAGGTCTCTCACCCTCACCGATGCTTTTAGGTTGGTCATTCAGTAAAGGTTGTATAATGGTTGTGTATTTTGAGTTTTCCGGCTTTCTCAGTGTTCTGTCAGAATTTTTATACATATCGGTCAAGTGAAGTATTTCATGATAGACTTTGCGATCATCGGCAGAGTATTTTAAGTTTTTTGATAGCCTTAGAAAGATTAGGTTCATTAAGCCAGGCATTCTTTTAAAGTCTGTATCCCAATGCGTATTGTGCTATTGGATAAACTTATAATTTGAGAGCTTAGCATATACGGTCTCTCCCTGCTGACACCAAATGTTCTATCTATCTTAACGGGTGGGTACTGGTTGGTGAATTCTGCTATTGGATCATTATCATGTGAAGCCATCTTGGTGATAGATTCGGTAGCAGGTTTAAAAGTTTCTTTTGGTGTTTGCTCACGATCGATATGTCCCAACTTAAGCAAACGTAATTTATGTCGAACTGCTTTGCGCGCCTGAATGACTTTATGCTTTGTCGACATCTCGAAGGATAATAATCAGAGCTCTGAATACCACGTGGTTTTATGTATGCTTTGTTGTTGTTCTTTTTCTTGTTTCCCACACTACCTTCTTCAATAACAACAGCCTCGGCTTCTATCTGCCGCTCAGTTGCACTAATTCTGTTCTCTATGCGGTTTTGGTTAATCGCAAGAAGTTTCTGAGTGTCCTTTAATACCCTTACACCTTAATGAGTCTCGCCTCAAGATTGTTAAATTTGATATCAGCGTACATGCGAGCATTCTGTCTCTGCACACCTAACCTCACAGACTGAGCATGCACCATGTGTGCCAATTTGTCCATGCTTTAGTGTCAACTGACGCACTAAGCTATTTTGCACATTTATATATGGAGAAAGTCTTGGAAGTTCCGGCTATACCTACCATCATTCAGTTTGCGAGTTTTATCAATAACAAGAAACCCGTATTGTGAGTGGTTCCAACAATCTTTACAAATTCATTCTATGACATGTTGGTCCTTTGTGAGCATGGTAAATGTGCTTTAAATTGAGTGTCTTGTTTGAATGCTATAATGAGGTTGGTGTTATCCCTCATCAACTGTTTTGGGGTCCTGGAATACGTCTGAGTCAGATAAAATACATCAACACCCATATGACAGTCAAAGCAGAAATATTTACGGATTTGATTTTGCTTTTCAACAGCGACATCGTCAAATATGAAGACAGTGTTAGGCTTTGCCTCTTCAGGTGGGGGGATGTCATCGCTTTCACCGAATGCTCTGTACGTTACACCATCTACTCCATCTAATATTTTCTTCAGTAACTGGTACTTGGGCTGAAAGAGTGTTTTGGAGAAGATGAAAAGGTGCTCGAAGTTGACTCTGTCTATGTGCGTTAACAGAGCCATGAGGACATTTGTCTTACCACAATTCGAAGGGCCTACAATTATCGCTCGTATGCTGTCAGGAAGGAGTGGTCCATCCTTATTCTATATCTTCTATGAGGTTGCTGCATGTGTGAAACCAGTTAATGATATCACTGTATACTGCTTAAACATATGGACACCATCTATTTAGTCTCTCTACTGTACTAGTTACAGCCATGTCTGCATTGAACAAGTTATTAACAGTCAAGTGCAGCATGAAAATACTATAACCGTCAGCACTTTTAATTCTTAGTGTAGCATCATCATACACTGATAAAATACTCACAGTTAGAGTGCCGCAGTACATGCCCTGGTAGGATTGGGATGGATAATATTCGGTAGTCATATGTTTCTTGATCTGTGTTTTTACATGACACAGATCATGCCACTCGTAGTCAGAAAATTTCACTTTAATGTTTTTGAGCACATTTTCCAGCACTAAAACAGGTGACAAGCTACTGTATTGCGGAACTTCAAGTCCTGCATGAAGATGCTTTGAAGCACTGATTGTTAACACACAGCTTGAAGTGAATAGTAAAGGTTGAGGTGCACTGGTGGTTGGTATCTTCTCATCGACGACATCCCCACCAGCACGGTTAGCCTGCTGTTCTTGCACTGATGGCGGCAAGTCTCTTGGGCGATGATCAATGGATAGTGCATAAGAAGGAGCCCAGTACTGTGAAGCTCCATCAAGCAAAGCTTCCAGCACTGACATTAACACCTCGCTATCCTGCTCCAGCCTGCTGAGAAGCTGCGCTACAGGATCCTACGTGGACGAGTCCGAGGTCTTCACGTGTGTGGATCGGTGCAGGTAGGAACCTGCTGATGCTGACGTCACGGGTACAGCTAGAGGACACAGACGAATATTCATAAGCATAATATGCCGTTGGCACAGAAATAATAATAATAATAATAATAATAATAATAATAATAATAATAGAACACGAAGTGACACACGTTAGATATAGAAGAAAAATTTCAGCTGACATATATAGAATACAAAGACACAAATACAGACATTAGACCATTCTTGCATAGACCGCCAAATAACCCACAAGTCGAAACAACAATAAAAACTATCAACACAATCTTACACAACAAAATAAATGAAAACACAACTATGGAAGAGTCACAACTACTGGTTTATATAGGAGCACTCACTACACTAAATATACACACTAGGCAGAGACCAGAACCAACCAACACACAGAAGAAACCCACAAAACCAGCATGGCAACACAGGCTACAGATCAGAATAGAAAAACTGAGAAAAGACATCAGACAGCTAACACAATTTATAAGAAATGAAATGTCAGAAAAAAAACGAAAAAGGTTGGGTAAAATCTCACGACAAGAAGTGATAGAGCAATTAGATGAAAAGAAGCAGAAATTACAAGCATTGGCCAAACGACTTAGAAGATACAAAAAAAAGTGAAAATAGAAGGAAACAAAACCAAACATTCAACACAAACCAAAAGAAATTTTACCAGACAATAGATAACACACACATTAAAATAAACAATCCACCAAACATAACAGACATGGAACACTTCTGGAGCAACATATGGTCAAACCCAGTACAACATAACAGGCATGCACGGTGGATACAAGCAGAAACAGATACATACAAGATGATACCACAAACGCCTGAAGTGATAATTTTGCAACATGAAGTCGCCCAAGCAATTAATCCTACTCACAATTGGAAAGCCCCTGGAAAAGATAAAATAGCAAATTTCTGGCTAAAGAAGTTCACCTCAACACATTCACATCTAACTAAATTATTTAACAGTTACATTGCAGACCCATACACATCCCCTGATACCCTTACACATGGAATAACTTATCTGAAACCTAAAGATCAAGCCTACCAACAATATACAAAATATTAACTTCAGTCATTACACAGAAATTAATGACACATACAACACAGAACAAAATTATAAATGAAGAACAAAAAGGCTGTTGCAAAGGAGCACGAGGATGTAAAGAGCAACTGATAATAGATGCAGAGGTGACATATCAAGCTAAAACTAAACAAAGGTCACTACACTATGCATACATTGATTACCAAAAAGCTTTTGATAGTGTACCACACCCATGGTTACTAAAAATATTGGAAATATACAAAGTAGATCCTAAATTGATACAGTTCCTAAACATAGTAATGAAAAATTGGAAAACCACACTTAATGTCCAAACAGATTCAAATAATATCACATCACAGCCAATACAGATTAAGCGTGGAATATACCAAGGAGACTCATTAAGTCCTTTCTGGTTCTGCCTTGCTCTGAACCCACTATCCAACATGCTAAATAATACAAATTATGGATACAATATCACTGGAACATACCCACACAAAATCACACATCTGCTATACATGGATGATCTAAAACTACTGGCAGCAACAAATCAACAACTCAACCAATTACTAAAGATAACAGAAGTATTCAGCAATGATATAAATATGGCTTTTGGAACAGACAAATGTAAGAAAAATAGCATAGTCAAGGGAAAACACTCTAAACAAGAAGATTACATATTGGATAACCACAGCGACTGCATAGAAGCGATGGAAAAAACAGATGCCTATAAATATCTAGGATACAGACAAGAAATAGGAATAGATAATACAAATATTAAAGGAGAACTAAAAGAAAAGTATAGACAAAGACTAACAAAAATACTGAAAACAGAATTGACAGCAAGAAACAAGACAAAAGCTATAAATACTTATGCTATACCAATATTGGCCTACTCATTTGGAGTAGTGAAATGGAGTAACACAGACCTAGAAGCACTCAATACACTTACACGACCACAATGCCACAAATATAGAACACATCATGTACATTCAGCAACTGAAAGATTCACATTAAGCAGAAAGGAAGGAGGAAGGGGATTTATCAACATAAAAAACCTACATTATGGACAGGTAGACAATTTAAGAAAATTCTTTATAGAACGAGCAGAAACTAGCAAAATACACAAAGCAATCACTCACTCATATAAATACACTCCTGGAAATTGAAATAAGAACACCGTGAATTCATTGTCCCAGGAAGGGGAAACTTTATTGACACATTCCTGGGGTCAGATACATCAAAGATCACACTGACAGAACCACAGGCACATAGACACAGGCAACAGAGCATGCACAATGTCGGCACTAGTACAGTGTATATCCACCTTTCGCAGCAATGCAGGCTGCTAGTCTCCCATGGAGACGATCGTAGAGATGCTGGATGTAGTCCTGTGGAACGGCTTGCCATGCCATTTCCACCTGGCGCCTCTGTTGGACCAGCGTTCGTGCTGGACGTGCAGACCGCGTGAGACGACGCTTCATCCAGTCCCAAACATGCTCAATGGGGGACAGATCTGGAGATCTTGCTGGCCAGGGTAGTTGACTTACACCTTCTAGAGCACGTTGGGTGGCACGGGATACATGTGGACGTGCATTGTCCTGTTGGAACAGCAAGTTCCCTTGCCGGTCTAGGAATGGTAGAACGATGGGTTCGATGACGGTTTGGATGTACCGTGCCCTATTCAGTGTCCCCTCGACGATCACCAGTGGTGTACGGCCAGTGTAGGAGATCGCTCCCCACACCATGATGCCGGGTGTAGGCCCTGTGTGCCTCGGTCGTATGCAGTCCTGATTGTGGCGCTCACCTGCACGGCGCCAAACACGCATACGACCATCATTGGCACCAAGGCAGAAGCGACTCTCATCGCTGAAGACAACACGTCTCCATTCGTCCCTCCATTCACGCCTGTCGCGACACCACTGGAGGCGGGCTGCACGATGTTGGGGCATGAGCGGAAGATGGCCTAACGGTGTGCGGGACTGTAGCCCAGCTTCATGGAGACGGTTGCGAATGGTCCTCGCCGATACCCCAGGAGCAACAGTGTCCCTAATTGGCTGAGATGTGGCGATGCGGTCCCCTACAGCACTGCGTAGGATCCTACGGTCTTGGCGTGCATCCGTGCGTCGTTGCGGTCCGGTCCCAGGTCGACGGGCACGTGCACCTTCCGCCGACCACTGGCGACAACATCGATGTACTGTGGAGACCTCACGCCCCACGTGTTGAGCAATTCGGCGGTACGTCCACCTGGCCTCCCGCATGCCCACTATACGCCCTCGCTCAAAGTCCGTCAACTGCACATACGGTTCACGTCCACGCTGTCGCGGCATGCTACCAGTGTTAAAGACTGCGATGGAGCTCCGTATGCAACGCCAAACTGGCTGACACTGACGGCGGCGGTGCACAAATGCTGCGCAGCTAGCGCCATTCGACGGCCAACACCGCGGTTCCTGGTGTGTCCGCTGTGCCGTGCGTGTGATCATTGATTGTACAGCCCTCTCGCAGTGTCCGGAGCAAGTATGGTGGGTCTGACACACCGGTGTCAATGCGTTCTTTTTTCCATTTCCAGGAGTGTACATCGGCTACACCACTGCAATTTCATAACCACTTCTACAACTCTTTAGATCACATAACATCAACAGATACGAAGAAAGTAAATTGGAAAAAGAAAACACTACATGGCAAGCAGCTGTATCATCTAACACAGAAAGAAAAGAAAAGGCAATATATACAGTGAGACGGAAGGATTCATGATTGCAATACAGGATCAAACAATAAACACCAGATATTACAGCAAGCATATTATTAGAGATCCCAATACCACAACAGATAAATGCAGACTTTGCAAACAACAAATAGAAACAGTAGATCACATCACAAGCGGATGTACAATACTAGCAAATACAGAATACCCCAGAAGACATGACAATGTAGCAAAAATAATACATCAACATCTTGCCTTACAACATAAACTTATAAAACAACATGTTCCCACATACAAGAATGCACCACAAAATGTACTGGAGAATGATGAATACAAATTATACTGGAACAGAACCATTATCACAGATGAAACAACACCACATAACAAACCTGACATCATACTCACCAATAAAAAGAAGATATTAACACAACTAATCGAAATATCCATACCCAACAGATATACAAAAGAAAACAGGAGAAAAAAATTGAAAAATACATCCAACTGGCTGAGGAAGTCAAGGACATGTGGCATCATGATAAAGTTGACATTATACCAATTATACTATCAACTACAGGAGTCATACCACACAATATCCACCAGTACATCAATGCAATACAGCTACATCCAAACTTATATATACAACTACAGAAATCTGTAATTATTGACACTTGTTCAATTACCCAAAAGTTCCTAAATGCAATGTAACATATACCGTACAGTTAAAAGGAAGTCACGCTTGATCAAGGTCCGCGCCACCTTCCATTTTTAACCAGACATAACGTCTGAGACAAGAAAGAAATAATAATAATTTTTCGGCTGCTTCTTCCTCCTATTCTGCTGTGGTAAGGGACGCTTCATCTTGAATGACTGACTGGAACAGATCAAGGAGCTGCTGAGTCCTCCTTATATACAAGCCACCTACGTCATCATGATGCTGTGCTCCTATTGGCTGAATGATGTGACCATGTGACCTATTGAAGTGTATTCTAGAGGTGAACTCGGGAACTAGATTAGTTCTTCGCTCTGCTGGATGAGAAACAGTCGTCTCTTCTGGGCTCGGAGCTTATATGTAGGCTTTAGGAAAGGCAAGCAGTTCCAACAGTAGCAGCTGTTTTTCATGAGATGGGTAATGCATTTTTATAGCATCTCGCTGTAAAGAATTTATTTGGAGGACAGTATTTTTGTTCATATGTTTGAGCATTAATAAGTGGTTCCATTCCACATGTAGGCGGCAGTCCTCGGCTGTATGCTTGCAAACTACACAGCTGTTAAACTCATCGCGGTCAAACACCAATAACTCATCAATAGAACACATTCTGCAGGATGGTCTTCAATGGTATATACGGAGTATAAGAATATGTTCAGACCAAAGCGAATTGACATCAACTGGACGTCTCTTGCGTTTTGGGAGAGAGAATGCTTGATGGTTAATATCTCTGCAGTTTGCGCATGCACATGAGCCTATGCTGGTTATGGGATGCATCCTGGCTCCATCCCTCTGCATTGCGAAATCTGCTGAACAGAATTCTGTACTTATTCCTCCGACACTCCTCCATTATCATACGCTTCCATAGCTCATGTAGTGAACTATGGCCACAGTCCTCCCTTGAATGTCTACATGTAATGCAGCTATTGAAAGCTGCTCTATCACCCACATTCATCTCGATGATCGAACACATGGCGATGATTTGACAACAACAGCTCAGCAAAGACTGGATGTAATTTAAGGTCATAAGGGTAGTTGAGTGGATGTGGCCCAATCGGCTTTCTTCCCATCAAAATCCGTCATCTTGAATGACGTCACAGAGGTGCTCCCTGGTGGCTGAGATATGAACTAAGCCAGTTGGACTGCGTACACACATGAATGATATAAATGATAATGAATTGATAATGAATGATAATGAAGACAAGTATGGTTTTGCATACATTATCCTGTTGGAATTTGAATTTAGCGCCAATTTTTTCTGGAGGGTTAAGTTAGTGGGCGTAGCCCAACTGACCTATTTTCCCACCAAAATTCAAATTTCCCGCCATTGTTTTGGCGGTTGGTTAGTGGACATAGCCCAACTGACCTATTTTCCCGCCAAAATCCGCCATCTTGAATGACATCATGGGCTGTTGCCAAGTCTACACGCCACCATCTTGGGTGACGTCATCGCCGTCATTTTGAATAAATTTGGCAACAATGCAGAGTGCGCCCATACATAGCTTGTCCCACTACTGACGTGGTGCTAGTAGCAGTGAACTCAGGTAAGTCCTGTCACACTCACTCGCCTCTGTATCTCTCAAATGATACATTGCTTGTTTCACCACACCACTGCAGAAATGAAGCACTGTGCTACTACATGTAGCAATCTAGTCCACAGCCAATGGTAGAATGCCACATTACAAAATACTATGCCAACACCATTGCAGTGGTCGACTGTATAATTATGTAGGCGGCTGTTCAGCATACCACTTAGATGGATATGATGGGCTGCCTGATGCCAGTTCTGAAACATTTCCTTCGCCCTTGGGAGAATCTGGGCCTCGAAATTCTGGGCTGCTGCTGGATCAGTGAACTAATGAAACGACATGGTACTCCTGGTCTACATTTTTCCCTTGCACCTTTGGTACTTTCTCTATCACACCACTATTTGCACTTTACACACTGTCCGTTCTTTTTCCCTACACACTCCATCATATGGTGTATGGCGACTGGGACACCCACACAATGCCTTGTGGTTGATCTAATGAGTTGGCAGCTAATGGACAGGGAGATCTGGTGGGTGTATGGCTCTCCATCAGTGATGAACATAAGGCCAGATATGAAACAACCAGGGTTAAAAAAAGTTCCCAAAGACAAAGTTCCCATTACCATGAATTGGTGGTGGTACCATCTGCACTATTGCTGAATATACTGTTTTGCACTAATGTGCCCATTCTACAATGCTAACAGCTTGTCAAGGGAACTAAGTGTATTGGAATCAACGGTATTATTCAGGTAGGTTAGGTTTTCGAAAGGATTTTTGGGTAGATGCAGCAGAGGATATGTCAGTTTCAGAGCTGTAGTCCCTGTTATTGACGCTGGAAGCTGAAAAGTCTGTCCTGAGATGCCATATTGAATCCTGTTAGCAATGTCATGTAGTTCCATAATTCCAGTCATTCTATTCCCCTCAAGTGTTCTTGAATGTAGCATGTAGCAGGTGGTGATAGCTACAACTGAGTCATACACAGACTATACCCAGTGAGGTTCTACTTTCTGGAAATATACTGTAGTTGGGTTGTAATGATGTCCTGTGAGCATCCTCCTGCATCCGTTCCCGAGAGAGAGTTCCATTTTTCGTTTCCTCATGACTGTTTGTGCCTCAATGGAGGGGAATAGTGTAACATGCTCCCCCTCCAGCATTGGCATAGCTCATCTATTGTGATCGATGCACGAGTTTTCATGTGCAGCGTAGCTGTCAGAATCCCCTTTGCTCTGATATGTACAGATTTCCCTGAAGTCCTCCATTGCACCAAATATGAGTGTACCATACAGCATTCGTATCTGTTGTTAGTACCTGCTACTCCAATTGCCCTCGTCTGTTTTCCATGCCAGCTTACCTCTTGAATTTAGCATTTTTGGCTGCACGACCGCCGGGCCCGCTTCAACTCCCTCAGCACCGGATCCCACACCGTACTCAGCTGCAATCTCTATTGAAGGTGTTGTCAGAAACTCTAATCTCTATGTCCTTGTTTATCACGCTATCCCACAAGCCATTAGTCCATTTAAAAATAGATATCTTATTGAATGCAATTCGGTGTCCTTTTCAGGATAGCACAGACGATAACACCTTTCATGTTCTATGTGACGCTGTTCAATAGTGCAAACAGTCTGTCCGATATAGAACTGCCCACATCCACACGGTATCTTGTAAATTCCTGGCATTCTGAGGCCTATATTATCTTTCACAGATTTCATTAGTTGCCAGACCTTTGCCAGAGGCCTGAAGATTATGTCTATTTTATGCCTCTTCAGGAGCCAACTAATCTTCCCTGGTCTTGAACCACAAAATGGTAAGAATGCAACCTGCTTGGTGTCTTCTTCAGAGGTCTTCTTCCTTTGAGGCTTGGATGACACTGCTTGTGAGAGCTGTTTGTTGTTGTAACCGTTTTCCTTAAAAACTTTGTGTAAGTGGCTTAATTCTCTCGGCAAGTGTTCGGCGTCTGAGATGGTTTCGCCTTGATGTACTATGGTCCTCAGAACTGACTGCTTCTGTGCTGGGTGATGGAAGCTGGTGGCATGCAGATACCGATCCGTGTGGGTGGGCTTGTGGTAAACGCTATTACCTAGAGACCCTTGAGTTTACGGCGGACAACCACGTCCAAGAACGGCAGGGAACCCTCCTACCCTACTTCCATTGTGAAGCTGATGTGGTTATGTAAGCTATTGAAGTGCTCCAGGAACTCTTCTAACTTTTCTTGTCCATGTGGCCAAATGATGAAGATATCATCGATGTAGCGATAAAAACAACTTGGCTTTGCAGGAGCCGCTGGAAGAGAATACTATTAAGAACCTCCTCCCCAAGGCTCCAAGACCGCCCACGTTCTATGGTCTGCCGAAGGTGCATAAGAAGAACAAGCTGTTGCGGCCGATAGTGAGTACCATCAGATCGCTGACATATAAACTTGCTAAACATCTGGCCAGCCTCCTCTCTATGCACGTTGGACACTGTGGACACCATATAAAGAATACGGCGGACTTCATCAGTCGGATCAAAGGTCTGCGACTTGTTGAAGGGGATATTATGGTTAGCTTCGATGTGGTTTCTTTATTCACATGTGTGTTCCCATCACAGACTCTATTGACTTGCTGTCCCAGCTCTTTGATGACATCATCATGGATTTATTTAAGCACACTCTGACGTCATCAATTTCTTACACGATGGAGAATATTTTAACCAAACTGACAGTGTGGTGATGGGAAGTCCATTAGCTCCAGTAGTAGCCAAGCTCTTTATGGAGCATTTTGAAGACATCGCCTTGGACATGGCTCCTGCAAAGCTGAGCTGTTTTTATCACTATGTCGACGATACTTCGTCATTTGGCCACAGGGACAAGAGAAGTTAGAAGAGTTCCTGGAGCACCTCAACAGCGTACACGAGCACATCAACTTCACAATGGAAGTAGAGAAGGAGGGTGCCCTGCTCTTCTTGGAAGTGCTTGTCGTACCGTAAACCCAATGGGTCTCTAGGTCATAGTGCTTATTGCAAGCCCACCCATACAGATCGGTATCTGCATGCCGACAGCTTCCGTCACCCAGCACAGAAACAGTCAGTACTGAGGACCTTAGTACATTGAGCTGAAACAGACTGAGATGCTGAAAACTTGCCAAGAGAATTGAGCCACTTGTGTAGTAGCCAAGCTCTTTATGGAGCATTTTGAAGACATCGCCTTGGACATGGCTCCTGCAAAGCTGAGCTGTTTTTATCACTATGTCGACGATACTTCGTCATTTGGCCACAGGGACAAGAGAAGTTAGAAGAGTTCCTGGAGCACCCCAACAGCGTACACGAGCACATCAACTTCACAATGGAAGTAGAGAAGGAGGGTGCCCTGCTCTTCTTGGAAGTGCTTGTCGTACCGTAAACCCAATGGGTCTCTAGGTCATAGTGCTTATTGCAAGCCCACCCATACAGATCGGTATCTGCATGCCGACAGCTTCCGTCACCCAGCACAGAAACAGTCAGTACTGAGGACCTTAGTACATTGAGCTGAAACAGACTGAGATGCTGAAAACTTGCCAAGAGAATTGAGCCACTTGTGTAAAGTTTTTAAGGAAAACAGTTACAACAACGAACATCTCACAAGCAGTGTCATCCAAGGCTCAAAGGAAGAAGACCTCTGAAGAAGACACTAAACAGGTTGTATTGTTACCATTTTGTGGTTCGACAACAGGGAAAATTAGTCGGCTCCTGAAGAGGCATAAAATAGATGCAATCTTCAGGCCTCCGGCAGAGGTCCAGCAACTAATGAAATCTGTGAAAGATGATGCACACCTCAGAATGCCAGGAATTTACAAGTACCGTGTGGATGTGGGCACTTCTATGTTGGTCAGACTGTTAGCACTATCGAACAGTGTCAGATAGAACATGAAAGGTGTTACCATCTGCACTATCCTGAAAAGTCAGCTGTAGCAGAACATGCTCTGGAAAATGGACACCGAATTGCATTCGATGAGACATCTATTATTAAATGGACTAATGGCTTCTGGGATAGCGTGATAAACGAGGTCCTAGAGATTAGAATTTCTGACCATGCCTTCAATAGAGACAGTGAATTGCAGCTGAGTACAGCGTGGGATCCGGTGTCGAGGGAGTTGAAGTAGGCCCAGCGGCCGTGCGGCCAACATATATGGTGCGGGACTTAGCACCACCAGTGACATCATGAGCGACAGCGTGGCTATATAAGCACGGCAATGACAACAGTCATTCACTTGACAATGGCAGAGGAGATCTCTGCCAAAAGCTCAAGCTCGGCTTGAAACCCGAGAATGTTTTATTAACAGATATCGCCATGAAAGCATGCATTCGTACATAGCAATATTTGTGTTTGCAAGCATAGATATGATAAAAGCTAGAACCTATTTCTTCTCATGCAGCTCTTTTGTTAAATCTATAGTTTGTATTAACAAAATAAGCTGAAAACCGTGTGGTACTTTAGAGTATTGTCTGTCATGTGCATATTTTGTGTACTGCCATACAAGCGTGATTTGTTGCTTTCTTTGATACTTTTTACTTTATTTTACTAGAGTTGTCGATCTAGTTGAATATGCATAAGGATCCTTATAGTGTTAGCATGGTTCTTGTTATTGTAAATATTGTTTCACAGAGAATTACCACTTTTTGAGGATTGTCAATGCTAATACATGACGTAATTGTTGCAGATTTTCTAAAACATTTGTCAGATGATAATGTTGTTATAGAATTAGGGGATGATGAAGGCAGTGATAGTGATGGAAATGATGCTAATAATCCTAGAGGTTTATGTTTTGTTGAGATTCTTGAGAAATCATTAGGTTTTGATGACTTTTTCAATGAGTTTTGACAGAATGTGCACCAGTGAAGCTTTAAATCAGTTTACTTGAAACTGTAGAGAAATGTGAAAACCAAGGGATAAATGACTGCTTACATGAAAACCTACTCAAAAGTAGAGAGATGTCTGAAACTCAAATTGACACATGGGGAAAGAAATGTAGGTAATTCAATTATTGTTTTCAAAGTAAGAAACTCGGTGAAACAACAGAATGCAATGAAGCCTGTACAAAGTAGTTACAAACTATGGCACACTGTAGACCTGAAATGCCATAAAAAAATGGCTCTGAGCACTATGGGACATAACTGCTGAGGTCATCAGTCCCCTAGAACTTAGAACTACTTAAACCTAACTAACCTAAGGACATCACACACATCCATGCCCGAGGCAGGATTCGAACCTGCGCCTAGAACCGCTCGGCCACACCGGCCAGCTGAAATGCCATATTCTTACTTTTGATTCTCATCAAGGGAGTAGGAATTTAAAAATTTTGTGTTGTTGTTGTGTCAGAGTTTTCAAAGAAGTTTTGGTGCAAAAACAGGAGACTGGACTTCGATAACTTTTTTACTTCCTTTTTCCTGCCCAGCAGAAAAAGTAGAGTAAATCTGGTTTGTGACTTAATGAGGAAAAATAGGAGAAGTTCCCAGCAGGACTTTCACCTTCCAAGGAAATCAAAAGATATGACTTTCATTTATATATCAGTCTCTGGAATTGGGGTTATTTATGAACCACGCTGACAGACTTAGATCTGCTTATGTGCTGGGAAGAAGATGCAAACAGTATTTGTAACTGCTCATAAACTGCACTATGAGCTTTATAGAAAGACTGCACTTCTGGAGTTTAGGAGAAATCTTGCTCAGGGACTTATGGGACAGATGGATCCAAAGCATATCAATCCCAGAGGTGGAAGCCAAGTTCTGACAGAAAGCAATACATGCAGCAAAAGGAAGAAACCAGTCCCAAAGGATGTAAAATTATGAAAGAAAGTTGTTAACTTTGTTATTTTTGCAATTTTATTCTGGACCAAATTGGAAATATTTATTTTGCGGAGTATTTCTCTGCTGCCATAAAAATCAAATAATTCTTGCTCAGTTCCTTTCAGTAATTGTTTAACTACCTTCCTAATGTTCAATTTGTAGCCATAGAGCCTTCAATCACATTTGGATATGTTCCATAGGAAAACTGCTTTGCTAAGAACTGTTCGTTGTCAAGCCACCGAAGGGCCAAACAGTACTCAAAAGGAGGACCTTTGTTAAATGGTAAAAAAAAATAATTCTGAAACAAATTCACACTTGTTTTGTTAGTATTTAATGCTGTTAGCCTTAAAAACCCAGGAAATTTGTGTCTTCTTGATAGTTCAGGCAACAAAGGATAAAAGAAACTGTGTGCTGGTCTGGCAAACAGTTTTAATTTGCCAGGAAGCTTCAAGTCAGTGCACGCTCTACTGAAGAGTCAAAATTAATTTTGGAAACAATTCTCCAGGCTATGGTCAAACCATTGCTAGTTCGCAAAGTATGCAAGAGAGCTTCTATGAAATTTTGAAGGAAGGAGATCAGGTACGGTGGATAGCTCAGTTGGTAGTCCTTTGAACATGTAAACATGTAATTGGTGTCATCATATGTTTTATAGTTACAACATTACAGTTATTTTACAATATTCTTGTCTAATTATGTCAGGAGGCTTTTACATAAGCAACTACTTCAGAAAAGTACATTGCAACACAAACTGATCACTTTTTGCAAACCAGATACAGTATGCCACAATGAATCAGTATATCTTGTTAGTCTCTTTGTATTTAAATGATCTGTATACAATTATAATAATCATAAATGTTATCTCTATATTGCCTTATATAATATGGCACAGTGAATCAACATACTGCCCTGGTAGCTTCATAAAGTATTACAATTTATAATTTAGTATAGTCTCATCTCAAAACTCCAAATAATCTATTACACATTCTTCAAATTCTTTAACGGTATAGAAGGCTTTGTTTTTTACCCACTTTGTTATTATTATTATTATTATTATTATTACACTTTTGAATATATTCAGGGGCACTCAGTGGGCATTTTAGGTAGTTTGTTAAAACGTGTAACACCAAGATATTTATAGCTATTGTGGATCTTTGCTAGTCACACATGGGGCTTGTCAATTGCATGTCTCTGTCTAGTGTTATGATGGTGTGCTGACATCATACGATCAAAATTATCCAGGTTTTCTTTCATGTACACTAGGCGATTATAAGTATATAAACTAGGTACTGTCATAATATTCATTTCCTTGAAGTAGTGTCAACATAATTCTTGTGGTGAGAGTCCTGCAATGCATCTGATGCCCCCCCCCCTTTTTTTTTTTTTTTGCATTGAAATACAGTCTTAGATCCAGTTGAGTTTCCCCATAGCAAAATTCCATATGTCAGAAGGGAACTGAAGAAAGCAAAGCCTGCATAGAGCAGCAGAGTTTCACTTACATGGCCTCTCAACTTATAAAGCAGATAAATCACACTATCTGTATGTATACCACAGCTTAAACTTTGATCAGTATGGAATCCATAAGTTTCACTGATTTATTTTCCTTCTTGGGGGCATTCAGATTAATTACAATGTTCTCTATTTTGCTATTATTTGTGTGTAGTGCATTAGCCTGGAACCAGGAGGTACACACATCTACTGCTATTGCTACATTCAGCTGTTACTCATCAATGTTAGTATTCTGAGCTATTAATGTGGTGTCATCTGCATGTAGCATTTTTGATTATTCACACACACTAACTGTTTTCTATCACTTAGGTATGACTGCAGTAGGAGAAGGGCCTTCTCCCCAGTTCCATAGTGCTGTAGCTTTCTTATTAGGATAACATGGGACACTGTATCAAAAGCTTTCTGTACGTCCAGTAGTGTCACACAACTTACTGACTTATTTTCAAAACAGTCATATACTCTTGTTATAATGCTGTCAATTGCTTTCACAGTGACTCTTAAGACATACTGTGCGTGACAGATTAGGTTATTATGTTCAAAATATTGGTTCATTAGCTGGTGCATACAGTACTCTGTTATTTTGGAAATAATTGGGACTAGTGAAAAGGGTTGGTAATTGTCGGGTGATGTGCTACCTTTCTTATGGACTGGCTTGTTTATGGATATTTCTAGACATTCTGGCCATGGCCCCTCTGTTAATATTTTGTTTATTAATTTTGTTAGGGGGCATTATTATCTGTTTTCTTATTTGTTTAGTAAGAAAATTAGAAAAGCCATTGTAATCTTCTGTTTGGGGATTACTGAGTTTAGCTATTGCTTCGAGGATTTGTCAACAAGTTGCACGACTCCATTCAAAATATTCAATTGGTTTATTGTGTAATGGTGGAAGCAGTGGTTCAGCCTTGCTTGCACCTTCCTCGATGTCAGTTTCTAGTATAGGATTTGCAAAGTATTTATTTAGTGTGCCAATTTATTTCAGTTTTGATAACTTCCCACGGTGCTTTATATTTATTTGAACAGTTAATAATGTATCCATCATTGGCCCTGCATTTTTCTGTTTTGACTGCAGTTCTGTAGTGATCTTGTATTTATACCTATCTGCTTTATTGTGTTGTGATCTATCATAATATAAGAGCTTTGAGATACTTAAGTTATTTAGTTGTGGTGTACACCAGTGTTTTAAACTTTCTGGCTTAGAATGGTGGTTGGGGGTTGATTGGGGGAAGAGACCAAACAGCGAGGTCATCGGTCTCATCGGATTAGGGAAGGATGGGGAAGGAAGTCGGCCGTGCCCTATCAAAGGAACCATCCCGGCATTTGCCTGGAGCGATTGAGGGAAATCACGGAAAACCTACATCAGGATGGCCGGATGCGGGTTTGAACCGTTGTCCTCCCGAATGCGAGTCCAGTGTGCTAACCACTGCGCCACCTTGCTCGGTAGAATGGTGGTTATGCTTGTAATCTTTCTTATAATATATAGGGCATACTTCTCCAAAGATCTCAGTTACCACTTCTAAAAATCTTTTGGCTGACTCATTAACATCCATATCATGAGCAAGTATTTCATTCCAGTCCATTAATGTTAATCTAGATTTTAGATTGTTTAGCTTCTGTTCATTAATATGTCTAATTAGTCTTTCCTGGCAACTATCTTTTTCATGATCTAGGGAGATTCTTAGCCACAATCCTTCGTCGTCAGAAATACCTAATTTGATTGTATTGAACCGACATATGCTTCTGTGAAATTACAGATAATGTTGTCCAAACATGCATTCAGTCTGGTGGGCTTATCATTTAAGAGGTGCTAAGGTGCTAGCCAAAACTTTCGGGATTGGTGCTGCCATCTGTTGAAAACCTTACCTATGAACTAATGGTTACCATCACCCTCGAAGTAGTTCCCATCCGCACATACACACCAATCCCAGTGCTTCTGCCACTGGTCAAATGTTTTCTGGAAGTCCTGTTCTTTGAGGGTGTTCATCACCACCAGCAATGCTTCTTGAATCCTCTCTAGAGTGTCGAACTGACGGCCTTTCAACCTGAGTTTCAGTTTTGGGAATAGCGTGAAGTTGCAATGTGCCAAATGTGGCGAGTACAGTTGGTGGGTTACAACCACCATGTTGTTTTTTGCCAGAAAGGTCCTGGTGAGCAAGGACATGTGACAGGGCATATTGTCATGATGCAGCAGCCAGTTCCCTTGACGCCAAAGTTCGGGCCGCCGTCGCCGCATGTTTTCACGAAGGCATCGCAAAACATTACAGTATTATGTAGAATTCACTGTTTGGTTGGGTGGGATGAATTCTTTGTGCACAATTCCCTTGGTATCAAAGAAAACGATGATCATGCTCCTCACTTTGCTCTTCACCTGTCTTGCTTTTTTGGGTCTTGGAGAGCCCAGGCTCTTCCACTGGGACGATTGTTGCTTTGTCTCTGGGTCATAACCAAACACTTGTTGAATCTTTGCAAGGGTCTCTGTAGCACTTTTCCCGAGATTTGCACAGAATTTGATACATACATGCTGTTCTGTTCGCGATCCGTCGTAAAATCGACACACACCAAACACAGAGTATTATGGAAATCACTGTGGACACGCAACACGTCCTCCCAGCTGAATGCCGCTTTGCCCACTGACTCATCAGATATGCAGCTCTCGCCACCTAGTGGTGCAAAGATCTACTATCTCTACTTTCCAGATGGCAGCACCAGTCCTGAAAAATTTGGATTCCACCTCATATGCAGTAAAAATTTAGTGATCTTAGTGTATTGAGTAAACTGCTTACAGTTCTATTGCTAATCCTAATGTCTATATTAATGTCACTAAAAATGAAAACTCTGCAATTTTTATACTTAAGTAACATGATAAGTTTCTGAAGACTTTCTATAAACAAATCATCATTGTTATTGGGAGGGCGATATACAGACACTGCTATATTTTCCAATTTTGGCAATCTATAATTTCATATGATTCTTGAGTTTCTCCCGGCGTATTTGATAATCAAAATATCCACGGGTGTGCTGCCGGTCTATAGTGTCCAACGGGCACAATATTTCGGCGATCAAACATGTCGCCATCATCAGGTGAACTGACGGACTGAGCTCCTGTGAACGTGCCGGCACGGAGATCCGTACGCTATGGCTGCTCAGAGGGAACTGGGTTCGGTCGCAGCGGCGGCCGATTTAAATGCCCTCCGCCCGCGGCGTGCTCCCTCCGCCGTCCGCGCCCCGCGCCACGGTCGCGCGGTGGAACAGATTGCGACAACGTCTGAGATGACGTTGGTGTGATGGCTCTGTCCGCCGTGGTCGTCACAACTATACGTTTGCTCGATTTACTCTTGATTAACCCAATTGCTGGTTCCCAAGCCTTGCTAAGATTATAGCCACAGTCACGGTTTATGAGGTCGTCATTGGTGCGAATTTCGATGGCCTCTCTAACAACGCTGTCCCAGTATCTCGACGTCTGTACCAGAATCCTTGTGCGGTCATACACCATGGCGTGATTTTCCGACAAGCAATGTGTATTCCAGGAGGGGATATTGGCTTAAACTGTCAAATCACATAGATGATACAAACTTCCATAACGACACCTTGATGACAGTACGTGCTGATGGCGAAAGTGGCAGTTGAAACACAGTCTGTAACAGGTAACCTCCACAGTATTCATGCTTTGCAGTTATGTTAGACACAACAGAAGACCTTTTTTTCTCCCTTCACTGAAAGAGACCTGAGTGGAATCTGCTAATCAAATAATCAAAATTCCTAGTTTTGTTAGGCTACTGGAAGCCTTAATATCCATCCAACTAAGGGTGTTAGTTACACTAGTCTTGCTGACTATTAATGTATAAAAAGTAGTTATTTGATTAGTAGAGCAAAATCATACCAAACTGGAAGAAAAGAAATAAGATGAAACTGACAACATGTGAAAAAGTGTTTTCTTTCCAAATTCAAATACACCACAGAGGATTGTAAGTCCATAAGCACCTATGTAATTGTACTCCAATTGTACAGACAGCTACCTCATGCCAATAATTCCAGCTTATTAAGAGTAAGATTCTATTAGTGTAGTCAGTTGCAGTCAAATGACAATCCCATAAGTTCAGTAGCTGGATCACATCTTTCATGGACACAACTGAAATAGATGATGAAGAGCAAGTGGGAGAAAGAAGGTATAACTGAGCTGAACAACAGAAAGAGCCAGTGGTGTGCTGGGAAGAATATGTTTCATTTTAACAGTTATCTGAACAGTTCTTCCATGCAATATCAAGACCAGATTTATCCCTCTGAAGATGAGCCTTATAATGGTAACCCTACAGTCTGCTTTAACTGTCAGGGATATGGACCCATCATTTTGATGTACAAGGTTACAGTGTCATGTGGACAACATGCAATATAACTAACTTGGGACACAGTGTTTGTCTCTCCATTATATATCATCTCTTCAGGGAGCCATCATGTTGCATTATATCACATTGGTCATAATCAGAGCATCACGCAGAGGGAAGTCAATGTGATGTAGAAAGAAGTCAAGGAAGTACATCTTATGTAAGTGTAATATCATGAAATGATTTATCATCATTATGTGTTAATGTATTATAGTGGCAATATTAATTATAAAATACCATAAAATATTTATTTTAAAAGTTACTGTAAGATATTATTGAATGCAATAGCGGTCATTTCCAACAATTTTTTAATTCAGTCTTCAACTACACCATATTAGGGCTTAAGACATTTAATATTGTCCGACAAGTTACTGAATACATGTGTACCCATATATCTGAGACCTTCTGTACCAATGTTAAGCTCTAAGTCTATGTCGAGGACGTGTTTAATACTAGTATTATGTTCATGCTCTCCACCATTTTTTGATAAGAGAAATACTGATAACTACAAAGAACATTAATGGACATATATGTATTGTTGGAATAGTTGTCATAATACTAAATTGTTTAAGGTGGGTGTACCAAACCTACATGTATTAGCCTTGTAACTCTGTGATCTCACAGTCACATGCTTAATAAAACTTTTAATACAAACCTTTTAAACAGATTTTTTGAAAAATATGAGGCATATTGTAAATTTTAATTGGTGTCCCTCATGAAGGAAACAATTTTTGTGGACAAAGTGAAGACCATTCATGTGTGTATTTATTGATCAAACTTTCATTGTCCAATATGGCAAGAAGGCCATGTAGACGCAGGATCAATAAGGTATCTGAATGAGTGTTTACCATCCTGTAAGGTTTTCTGGAGCCCTCAAGTGGACGGTGCTGAAGAAAGAGATACTGCATAGTTTCCCTAGCAGGAAATCTCCTGGGAAGGAAGAGGCCACCCAGTGTCCAGAAAATGAATTAAAGCTTGTGCTGTAAAAGATCTACTGGGAGAAGATTTAGGACACAAAATTAAATTTAAGAAAATAAGGTTTGGAATGGAATGCAAACAACTGAGGCTTAAGGATGCTATGTAAGACCCAACCAACACACCAGGAAGGAGAAAATTAAGTGAAGGTTCTTGAACTTTTGTGTTACAATGTTGCAGGTTGCTGCACTAGACTATTCCCCTACAGATGGGGCATCAGCAAAACACAACATACGTTGCATGAGCCCTCTTTTTGGTAACCAATGTATGAGTACTTGGTAGCCCACAACCTACTGTGATAGTCTGCACTTGAGTACCATACTTAGAAGGCCACATAAGGAGATTATAGGAGCATTACTTTTAAAGAACATTAGTTGTAAACTAAATGAATGGTAAGATGCCATACCAATTTCTTTGATGCCTCCCCATTTTGCACTACATCTTTTCAATAGCTTTAAGTGCTAAGAGATTTTATTACTGTTACAATCTTATACCAGTGTCTGGTAAGTCAAGCAGAGAAAGTTTAGAGTGGTTCTGACAGGAAGTCCCATTTTTTCCTCCTTTCCTCTGATGCAGCATCAGCCTTGTGAGAACCCAAGGTTTATCAGAGATCTTTATGCAGGCAAATATGTCACAAGGTATCCATGGAATATTCTAGAGCTAACACCAGATATCCTCTCTGGGAGGACCACCTTGTCAAAGTCCCATGCTGGACATGCCTCAACGGATGAACCAGACAAAGAGTGTTCCACAATGCCCCATCTTGCCCATATCCACTCCCACAGTCCTTTCCCAATTCCCCAGATACCCAACTCAAGGCATGATGTGATCTGTGCCAAAAGGTGTGTGACACATGGGAAGATGTTTAATTAACCCTGCACCTGTTGGGTTCTGTCGTGTTGACCAAACAGATCCCAAATTCTCATGGGACTGAAATGGAGAACACAGAAAACAAAACAAAAATGAAGGATTTGATGAGACCTCAAACACCCACACATGCAGCTTGGAACTGATGGAAGCTTTTCTGCAATTGGATCAGGTGACAGACCAGTCCAAGAAGTGGAAACTGTTGACTGAGGCTCAGAGCAGGAAACTTCTCAAAGGAAAAAAAGAAAAGGAAGGTAAGGCATGGCTTCCTAAACACAAATGGAGGGAATGGAAAGGTCTTGAATCCAAGACCTCAAAACAAGACCTTCTCAGAGTGAAGGGCATAATCAGACCCATTCCACCTCTAAGACAGCGAACAAGAGAACAAGGGAGATGTCTAATACTTCCACTTCTCACAATAAATGGATCCAGAGGAAGTTGAGGCAGGAAATAAATAGGAAAACAGACCTCTAGTACTGCAGTCTCCATTTTCAGGATGATGATCATCCAACAAGGACATCCACTGATCATCACTTCACATCAGGTGGAGGTTGTTCACAAGGCGCTCTTTAAGAAGAGCGATGGGTGAGGGTAGAACACAAGCCCAGGAACAAATTCAGAAGAGTGTCAGGACAAAAGTCCTCTTATCTTTGGCTGTGAGGGGATAGGAACAGTGGATTAGCTCAAGGAGATGATGCCCAAGACACCTCTGTGGCAGGACGCAAAGCTGCTGGTCAAGACTGTGGCTGAGTCCCGCAAGACCACAAAGGTATCTATTTGGCTGCCAAAACTTCTTAAGGATACTCCTCAAAAGACTCTGAGAAAATAAAGGCACAGAACCAGAAGGCCTCAACAGGAGATTGGAGAGTAATCAACTGAAAGGTGGAACCAAACAGCCAAACCCTTGTGGTGGAAGATGGCGAAAAATCCCTGATGGCAATGCGAGAACAGGACCTGAAATTGTACTTAGGATTCTCACAGGTTACCATTAGGATAATCAAGGACATCTTAAGTGACCATGGCAGCAAATTCAAGGCTGCAAGTGTTGCAGTTAAATCTGCAGCACATGAGAGTGGCAACTGCTGCCCTGAGTTATCTTCTTGGGAGGGAGTAGGTGGATGTCGCCAGAACCCTATCTACATAAAGGGGCATTTCAGTCCTTGGAGGAACTCAAAGTATGTTGACTTATGCTAAAAAAATAAGAATTCTGGAATGTGTATTTATGCTAAGAATGGAATTTCATTTATGCTGATGGCATACTTTCGTTTCACAGACTTAATTGACCATCAGGATGAAACAACATTAAGAAGGAAGCACGAGGGAAATTGTATTGGCCTCAGCTGACCTTCCTTATGAGGACTACTAGTCCTTCCATGGAAGTGAGGAGAATGATAGATAGCTGCCCCCAGCAGAATGAACAGCTGCTGGTTGGTTGCGATGCCAGTGCCCACCAGCAGAGGTGAGCACTTACTAGAGAACAATTTGAAAATCTTGAATACGGGTAGGGAACCTACCTTCAGGAATAGAAGGGAAGAAGAAATTTACATATCTTTTGGGTCCACTCTAATGGGTGGTTACATCAAACAATGGCACATGGTGATGGAGTCATGCTTATCCAACTACACATATATTAAGTTCGAGGTTGAAATAGGTGTTAAACAGACTGTGATCAATAGAAATCCTGGGAAAAAACACTATGACTCAACTTATCTGGAGTCAGAACTTCGACAAGGAAGCCAGTAGATTTTTAGGAAATGGCAGATGCAGTGACATCATATTTAGAAAACTGCCAAATAACCAAGAAAGGCACAAACAGAAATGTTCATTGGTGCAACAACAATCTGGAAGTGCAAAGGAAGCAGCTATGAAGACTGTTCAACCTCATAAGAAAGAAAGGACAATGGGCAAAATATCAGGAGCATCTTGCTAAATACAACCTTGTAATCAAGCAAGTGAAGCCGTCATTCTGGAAGGTATTCTGTGAGGTAGTGGAAGGTACAGTTACTTGTGCTAGATTTCATAAAACTGTCACTAGAATACCAACTAATCCAAGAAGTACTATAAGGAGGATACTGGGTATACAAGGACAATGAGTGTGGTGCTGGATGTGTTCCACAAGATTTATTTCCATCAACGCATTCTGGAAGATAACACAGACCAGGAGTCAGTCCCTCAGAGACAAAGGTTTACATGTAGTCAAAACTGGGAGTCTGCCAGAGACTATGTTGATTAAAAAAAAACTAGTAGGTGGTTGGAATGTTTCAACCATTAAAACCACCCAGCCCAGTTGTATCTTTCCAGCTCTACTGCACTAAGCAGGAGAGGATTTAATTAGTCCTATGTAGACTGTTTGGAGTCAGCATGGCAGCAGGAATCATTCCTAATGCTTGGAGAACAGTGAGGATCAGTTTCATTCCAAAGTCAGGGAGAACAGATTTTATGAAGGCTAAGGTCTGACCTCCTTTCTTCTAAAGACATTAGAAAAACTGATTAATCTGTATGTTAGGTAGAAGAGGTTAACTGAGGTTCCTCTGCACATAAGCCAACAGGCATACTGATCAGGTAAGTCATGTGACACAGCACTTCAGCAACTTCTTAGGAAGGTGGAAAAAGCTCTACACTTTTAGGATAGCTCTCTACATCTTCCTGGACACTGAGGGGCTTTCATCAATAAGACCTTAAATCCATGGTTAGAGCTGCAGAAGAGCATGGCTTTTAGATGACAATATGTAGATGGATAAGGCCACGTGAAGTGGAATAAAGGTAGAAGCCAACATGATGAATGAGGAAATGGTGATCAACATCACCATGGGCTGTACACAAGCAGGAGTTTGTCCACACTACTGTGGAACCTAGTGATGCATGAACTCATTGACAAGTTAAATACTAGAGTCTACTTTTACCAAGGACATGCAGATGATTTAGTCATAGCAATACTTGTCAAATTTGCAAGAACTGTTAGAACAATGACACAATGTGCACTAGATATTCTTGTCTATGTCTTTATGAGGTGTCAAAGACAGCAGATAATACAATCGGTCCAAAGGTTATAATAAAAGAACATTTTTATTGGTAACACATAAATGAACAGTTCACAGTTCTGACATGAAATAGAAAACAAGACCTACATCTGGTAGAATGACAGAGTTCTCACTATAGTCCAAAACAGTGTCCTAGGCCAGTGTCTGGTCAATGTTTGGCTGATGTCCTATACGGTGATCCATCCAGTGTGCAGTTTGGTTGGGTGCAGGCAGGTTGGTTTGTTGTTCTGAGTCCTGGTCCATGCTGGGTTGATGTCCAGCTGAGATTGGGACAGTGTTGAAGACTGCTGCTGAAGACTGCTACCAAGGATGGGCTACAAGGAGCAGCTGGTGTTGAGCATGGAGTGAGTGCTGTGACTAGAGGTCCTGCAGCATATTAAGTAGTCTGGTGGAAGGATTTCTGTGAGGGTCCCATGAGATGTGGAAACGTGTCCTGTGGTGCCGGCATAAAATGTGGTGCCATGTTTGCAGCACCATGATCAGCTGTGCAATTGCTGGCAGGTGATGCTGGTGGGTGCTTCTTTTTGAGCACGCTTGAGTTTGGCATGTACACACAGCAGTATGTACAACCACAGCTGAGACTGCTGGATATGTCTGGCTTTGGCAGAGGACTCCTAGGGGTATGGCAACCTGCTAGCTGTGGATTTGTTCCATGTGGCCAGGTGAGTGGTGAGATACTACCAGACATTGTGGAAAACTGGTGCAGAAAACAGGATCCAAGGGTCAGTCCCAGGAAAAATGTTGTTGTACCATTTATGAGGAAAGAAGTCCAGCATACATACTGGAATCTCAAGATCCTCATTGAAACTCAACCAGCAGAGTGGGTAGTGAAGCACAGAGTGGTAACCCTGGATGCAAAACTATCATGGAGCCCACATAGAAAGAATATATGTTACACAGAAAAACTACTCTTATGAGCACTAGAAGGGACTGTGGTAAAAACTGGGGTCTAAACCCCGTGTGTATGTGCTGGATATACACCACTGCAATAAGATATATGATAATTTATGGGGGCTACAGTATGATAGAATAAACCAGAACAGAAGGTGGCCGCTAAGGAGCTTGGCACCATGCAGAGACTGACCTACTTAGCCATAACAGGCCAAATTAGCAGCACACCCACTGCTGGAATGGGGAACATGCTGGACATGTCCCCACTACACCTTTTGGTTATGATGGAGGCAGCGGTAGAGCCATACAGCTTAAAAACTTGAAATAACTGGATTCCTTTAGGACATCCAGAATCTCACACCAATGTAGTGACTGTGGTAAATATAGGAATGGTTAGGGAAATGCCAACTGACCACACAGTAACATCCAACCCCACCAACAAACCTTTCTGTGTAACAATTAGAAGGGAGCAGTGGAAGAACAAACCACAGTACCACTCAGGAGACAGTCTGGTTGACTGACGTTTTGAAAACAGATGAAGGTGCTGCGGTCAGAGTATATGGGGTACAGTCTAGGCTAGAGAGAGAGCAGTCTCTCTAGGCAAGCTGGACACAGTATTCCAGGTGAAATTATCAGCTAGCAGAGTGCATGTAAAGGAGAATTTACGGAGGTGATACAAGGATTGGAGCATCTACATTTATTCAGACTGCCAAGCAGCTCTCATATCTCTATCGGTCCCTGCAACAAGAACTAACGTTGTTGCTGAATGCCATGAAGCCCTTGGAAGACTAGGGAAAAGCAACAGGATAAACCTACAGTGGGTCTCTGGTTACTCAGGAATTAGTGGCAATGAACAAGCCGATAGACTGGACAGCACAGGTGTGATGACTTCATTTATTGGACCAGAACCTGTCCTAACCATCACTAAAGCAATGGTAAAATCAAAACTGCATAGATGGATCAGAAGGCAGCATGTAGAATATTAGACTATGATCCAAAAACTAAAACATGGCAAGCTAATAATGTCAAAGCCAAGTTTCAAGAAAAGGTCTGCAATCCTGAACTTGAATAGGAAACAGGTTAAACCCATGGTGAGAGTCAGAACTGGCCATGGGAACTTTAAGACACGCCTGTATATGACGGGTATAGTGGAAGAAGCCCCTAAATGAGACTATGTGGTGAGGATGATGAAACTGCACATCATCTAATCTTCCAGTGGAAAGTTCTGGAGGGCAAAAGACACAGAACTAGCAAAAGGTCTCCTACTACTTCTTAAGGATACTAGTTTGTTTTACTAGAATCACAGGGAACAAAACTGCACAATGAACTCAGTTTCTGTGCAGACAACAGGGCAGTAAGACCACTTATTTCTTCATTTTTAAATTGCCTATGGCAGTAATTACGCATCCTCCAACTGTTGCTGAACTAAAGTGCTTCACTAATTCCATGGTGTGTGTTTTACAGTTAAGTTTGTGCTCTATTGGACCCAAAAATTTAACACAGTCTACGTTATGTATTTTGTTAGACTATTTTTATAGTTTGTGGAGTTGTGAGAACTATGGAGTCTTATCACAATTTAATGGAAATATATTTGCCTTAAACTAGTCAGCTGCTGATATCAAATATTTCATTAGCTTCCCTTTCAGTAAGAAGACTAACACTTTTGATTCATAAACTTGTATCATCTCCAAAAAACAAAGAGCTGCATATTTGGACAATGCAATTGAAAGATCATTTATGTATATCAAAAACACAGAGGACCAAAAGTAGAATTTAGTAGCAAGCCTCGTTTGATTACTTCTAATGCTGAGTACCTATTATACTGCAATTAACATGAAACTGATACACACTTTTGTAACTCCCTGGGATGCATCAATGGATGATGCCATACTAGCAATACGCCTCATTACACCAATGACTGGCAGGGTTGCTGTGAGTGATGAGCATCACAGCATTTCTAATCAGCTTGTCACATGGGCCCATTGGCAGGTAAGGCCAGGTGGCCACAGGTCCATTCTCACTTCTACAGGGACTTATTCTGTAGGCTACATGATGCTGTGTGGTGCAAGAGACCGGACTTGCAATGGAAAGGAAATTGGCATCTCCATCACAATAACGCTCCAGCGCATTCCTCACACTTGATTCAGACATTTTTTTGTCAAAACCAGATGTGTGTGCTTCAACAGGCTCCTTTCTTTCCTGATATAGCTTCCAGTGGCTTCTGGCTGTTCCCCAGACACAAGAAGCCACTGAAAGGAACGCAATTTCAGATAAGAGAGGACGTTATAGCAGCAACAAAAGCTGAGCTGACCTCCATTCTGGAAGAGTTTTTTTCCGTATGCTCCCAAGAATGGCAGCACTGCTGGGAGAAGTGTGTGGAGTCCCAAGGGAACTACTTTGAGGATGATTAGGTGTCCAACATTCCAGGTAAGCCAGTTTTCTCCCCAGCCAAATATCAGATACTTTTCTAACAGACCTTGTAGCAATGTTCACTGACCTCTATTAAGTTCTACTTCAGCAGACTGTGATACTATTTAGACCAAGTGATTGATATCAGCCTTACCTACAAGTTGTGTTGATTCTGTTTGTTTTTCATTTGCAGTTACGTAAAATTCACAGGCTCAGTAATTCACAGGCTCAGTAACTGCTACGAACTATGCATAATTTATTCTGTGTTTCATTGTATTCAATAAAATGTTAATAAGTAACATTTGTTATCTGAACTGGGGACCACAAAATTGGCAACAAAGTAGGTTCCAGTTCAACTGCAGCTTTAATGACACACAGATGGTCTGGGACATTTACCATAAGTAATACTGATAATACCTTCAGCTATAAGTTTTTTATTTTTATTTCCAACCAGTTTTGATGATGCAGTCCACAGTCTTCAGGCCCCTCTACAACTCAGTTGCAAATAAATGGTGGGCTGCATCCTGAAAACCAGTTGCAAATAAATTAATATTACTACATAAAGCTGAAGGTATTACCAATATCACCATAAATATGCAACTGCTGTCCCTGTACCCATCAGAAGGGGGGCATCCAGAAATTTACCTTAAGTGATTAGCACTACATTTCCAGGCAAGTAACATATAGTACCCACAACAATAGTGGACTTCACTGTTACCCACCTACTTCCACATGTATTATCTAATGCAGAAACATCCTCCTGTCTGAACCCTCAGTTACCTCTTTTGGACATTTACACTTTGTTAACAGGACATTTTTTTATTACAATGCATGCTTTATGGAGCAAAGATCTTCAAGGATTGAGTGGGAACTGTAAATTTACATGTGCTTGTGATGTATCCTATGCAGAAGGTTTTATTAGGGAAATTGTAATTTGTTCCACGCTGGTAGTTATGTACACACACAGGCCTTACATCATTCAGGTCCATTGTTAGTGTAAATGTTCCATACAGGTCATGTTTTTGAAATTTCCCAAGCCACCCAGTAAACATTTTCCACCTATTTGGAAATATCTATGATGCCCCAGTGAGGACTGGCAAAATGCATTAGAACTTTCCTTCCAAACCTGATACAGGAAGTTGACTTAGAAGATGGGGGCTTGTATTGACTCATGTCTTGTTGATGCAAAAGAAAGTGAAGATTATACAGGTAAAAGCAGCATGTGCACAAATTGTAGTGATGAAATCAGGAAGTTAAATGGTTGCCTAAGTAGTCTTCAACTAACAATTAACATCCTATTGAGTGATAAGGAAAGACTTACATCTGAAATGTGTGAGCCATCATGAAATCGTGTACACTTTTGCATGAAAGCCAAACTGTTGCATATATGAATATGAAGAACCTAATGTCTAAAAAGTAGTGTGAACTGTTATCACTATGAAAACAGTATACATTTCCAGATGATAGTCAAACTCTTCCAAATAAGTGGACTGCAATTACTGCTGAAACAACTGTTACTGATAAAAATGAAAATGTGAAGTGTGATGGCAATGAAGCTCATAAACAACTTGACGGTGGGACAAATTAAACAACAGCAAGACAGAGTGACGACAGAATCAAGAATCCATCACAGAAAAGGTACAGTGTTCTTTTCTTGACAGACAGCTACAGAAGAAATTTGGTGAGTATTTTACAAGACAATAACAAAGACTTCCAAGCAACATAAATAGTAAAATTGTGAAAAATGTTACAGACATCAACCTGCAGGAAACAATGAAAGTGAATAAGTGGTGTGCACAACTGGTGAAAATGATGTCACAAGAAATGAGACACAAAATTTCTTAGCAAGACTGGAAAAGTTCTTAGAAGCTAACAAATCTTGAAACACAATAGTTACAATACTATCTCACAGGCATGACCTGATATAAAATTTGTGTATCAACAAGGAGATACGACAAAGCTATGCTAATGACTTGGCTTTTGTCAGTTGGGGCCACAATATACAAATTACTACAGGCAGTAATGAAATCAATTACAATTTTTTGTCAAGTTATCTTACTGCAAGTAAGCTACTTGTAAATAAAGAGAAGACAGTGGCAATGCAATTTATGCTTCACTATAATCAGAACATTTACATCTCCACCGGCCCTTTGCTACACAAACAAACAAATCTTTGGATATAATTATTGACAAACACCTGTCATGGAAAGAACATGTAGACCATATATGCCAGAAATCAGTACAAATGTGTATCTACTGAAATGAATCTCTGCCTTCCTGGACCATGACAGCTCGAGACAAATATACTTTGGAGTGATACATCCACATCTTCCGTATCGTATTGAGATATGGGGCCAGGCACCAGCGGTCTATACAGAAAGGCTCTTCAGACTATGAAAAAAGGAAATAAGAGTGGTAGCCAAGGTAAACAGGAGAGAGCCTTGTAGAGAAATCTTCAGAAAATATAAAATACTGACTATCTACTCTATGTAAATCCTATAGGAAATAAGGTATAAGGTTTGTGTGTGTGTGTGTGTGTGTGTGTGTGTGTGTGTGTGTGTGTGTAGGGAGGGGGGGGGGGGGGGGGGACAACCTGCAGACTGTAGTCCACATGCAATAGGAACAGCCTTTTATAACAGACTACCATCTGACCTCAAGAGAGCTAATTTAAATACCTTAAAGAATAAACTTGAGCATTCATTAAGAGAGAAAAGCTGTTATCCAGTAGAAGATTTTAAGTTTTAATATCCCTTTCTAAAACAGTGTATACAACATAAGGTTTTTTTTGCTACAACAACAACAACAAAAATGATAATTTCTGATCTTCACACACTATATCAATGAATGCATTTATATTTCAAGTTGTTATGTGTCTATGTAAAACCATGTATATAGTTTGAGTTTGTTTTGAAACAAAGAAAAATTAATTCCTGACCTTCAATATTTATATCCATGTGTGCACTAAATGTATTTTAACTATTGCCCAATTGTCTTGACTTTCACTTTACATCATTGTCAGGGTTACTAGTACCAATAGTCTCTTATCAAGAAACACACAGCAGAACTATGTCAGAGTCCGAATGGTGCCCAGCTTGTGTGTTTCTGCAATAGAGATCAACAATATTACAGAAAGTGATCATGCAATAGTTCCACAAAAAATACTGTTATGCATAGAAATCAGGAATGTATCTAGTAGATTCTTATTCCACAAAAAATACTGTTGTACCCAGAAATCAAGAATGTACCTAGTACATTCTTATTTTATACAGGTGTGTTCGTCAAACATATTTTTGCTCTGCCTTCGAACAGTGCAGGGTCTGATTGGCACCCTGAAATTCTATTGATATCCCAGTCTAAGGTCTCTGAAGTATGAACAAGTGATGAAGACAATGACATTTATTGTGATCACCGCTCATTTCGCAGAAAATTTTTTTTGGACTTTATTTGTATTCGGATTTTGGTTTTTCTGTTCAGCATACTGTTAATACTTTCCAACTTACAGTGCCATGTGAAGATATTGACACTGTGCGATTATTTGAGCCTGGTCCAGGGAGATCCTTGAATTCTGCAGTGCCACATTTTTCAAAATGTAAACCAAATTCTGTTGGCCTTTCAGGGTGAAGTGAAAGTGGAAGTAGATTGGTTTGAACAACATTAAGTACTTTCATCTATTCTCTTTAGTCAACAGGCCTCTCTCTCAATAGTCATACAGAAGTCCGCACCTGTGTGGTGACATTAAACTTACTGTCAGTGCCCAAACATAAATGGATTAATATTCCTTACCATAGCCAGATGAATGCTTTTCCAAACTGGCTGGCAGTTCTTTTTACACACTGATCCTGCAAGGGCTCATTTTCAGCTTTCATTGGCCGAGGAGACAAATAAAATCTCAGTATTACACACCTTTTGGCCTTTTCCAGTATAACGGGTTGCCATTTGGGGTTGCGTGTGCATCTGCTACCTTCCGAAAGTTTTTAGAACAGTTGATAACAGATATTCCCAAATGCATCAGCTATCTTGATGACATCCTAGTTTAGATTGCACAAACAAGGAACACTGACACAATCTTCACTGGGGTTTTGCAGTTCTGTCGGCAGTTTTTCCAAAGGTTCTTTATTTTGACCTGCCACTTACCTAGCACATGCGCTCAGTAAAAGGGGACTGCAGACTTCATAGGAATATGTTGAGATGATCAAAAATATGCTGGTTCCCAAATATGTGAAGGGCCTCCAGCTGTTTCTCAGCAGTATTAGCTATTATGCCCAGTTTATTCCTCTGGCAGCTTCCATTGCCTATCCTTTCAATCGGCTGCACTGCAAGTGTGTTATTTTTCAGTGGTCCAAGGCTTGTCAACAAGACTTCCAAATTTTCAAAACTTGCCTAAGTCAGCCCCTTATTTAAATATGCACCAGCCTCAGTTGACATTGGTTTCAGCAATGGATACCTCTCCTTACTGCATCAGGGCAGCACTTTCCAATAGGTTCTGAAAAGCCTCCTGTAGTGTTCATTTCAAAACCTTAACTCTAGCTCAAGAACACTAGCCATATTTTCCTTTACAGAAATAAGTTTCATTTACATACTGATCACAAACTTTTGCTGTCTTTATTTGGACCCAAGAGTAAACTGCTGGAATGGATGGCTTGTGGTCTTCATCGAAGGGCTTTGTACTTATCCAGCTACCAGTACTCTGTACATTACCACCCTTGCCATCAACATTCTAATGCAGATGCTCTCTCCAGAGTCCCTATGGGCCAATACTTGGAATTTGACAGACAGGAAACTGTATGTTTTAGATTAACTCCCATATTGGCAGTCTTTGAAGGATTTCTCAAGAAATTGTGGAGATGTCGCAGCAGCATACCTGAAGAATCCCGTGTAGCATGGTATTTTCCAGCATGTTCAAGCAGGACAGCCTAAGCACTGCCGGGCCTCTAATGTTTTTTCACATGAAGCCAACAGCTCCAGATTTCCTGAGGTATCCTGCTACTGGTGGAGGACGACTGTCAGATAGATGGGTTCATAATTCTCCAGCACTGCATGCTGCAGCTCCTTCATCGCTCTGCAGGAGGACCTCCCATATGAAACAATTTGTTCGCCATTATGTGTACTGCCCACGAATGTATGACAACATAATATAGGTGGTGTGCATTTGGGTGACCTGTAAGGCACACCAACCAACATCTCTTCATTCATATTCCCCTCAGCTGGTATCCTCTTGACAATGGCATGTGGATTTTATCGCACCTTTCTCACATCTCTTACATCCATCCATGACTCATTTTTGTTAATCATTTCTCCCACTTCCCCTATGTTGTCACATTGTAGCATCCAATGATGACAATGATGATCACTACTACCAACAGAACTGTCAAGGAAAAATTTTATATTGGACCTTAGTCACAGATAATGGCCCAAAGTTTATGGCAGCTGCCTTCCAGCAATTCTGCACCTGTAATGGCATTGAACCTGTCACTCCTACTACATTTCACCAGCCTCCAGTGACCTGATGCTATGTTTTGTCCACACTTAAGACCCAAATGTCAAAGGATAGGAGGACAGCCACATCCAATCTAGCTCTTAACGCTTTCCAAGCTTCTCACAGTGTGACATACATCCATCCATCGCTGAAGTCTGGAGAAGGGTCTGCAAAAGCATTCACATCTGATGCTGCTCAACCTTTAATACCGCTGTCTGCTTGAGTTGAAGAAGCAATGCTATTTTGCGTGGACACCTCAATCTGGATGCGTAATTTTGGGTGGACCCATGTTGGATTCGGGAGTTAATTTTGGAGTAACAAGGCTGCCAACTGTTTTTGGTGGCGACTTTGTGGGTGTTACTCCGCAAGTGTTGGAATCAGCTTTGGTTGTAGCATTTCTGCCAGATGTGTCCACCATTCAACGTGCTACCTCAGCAGTGGCTGGCTCCATGCCATGATCTCCATCTCACCAGGCATGATGGCATTTGGTGCTGCTGCTGCTGGTAGTCCTTGTGGACTTTGACGTGGTTCTCCAGTGGTCAAACCATCTGTGCTTCCAGCACCTCAGTCTGACCAGCCAGCTCCAGCTTCTTGACCACCTCTCCCAGCCAGAGCATCAATGTCCAGAAGGTGCCAGCTGGGACCACATCTGGCACCAACAAATTGCCACCATGCCATCCTCTAATGGATCCACCAGGTCATTTTCAAGTGAAGAGGGATCTGGTAATGCTGCAGGAAGTATTAACAGATAAATCCACACTACTGATATGCCTTGTTACACCTACGTCCAGTAGGGTCACTGTGAGCTGCAAGCAGCAAAGCATCTCCAGCCAGCAGCGTAAGTGGGTTTGTCAGCCAGTCAACGTAAAGCAAAGTGACTGCAGGCCAATTTTCATTTTTTTTTTTTTTGACAGATAAACGTGACAGGATCAGTAGCTCTTATGAACCATGCATCATTTATTCTGTGTTTACATGTATTCAATAAAATGTAAATAAATTTCTTTCTCTAAATTGGGGAATACAAAACATTCTTCTTTCTATATTGCAAATTAGGTAAATGACACAAACCTGCTTTCTACTATTCCATATTATTTTAACTTTTGCATGAGGCTATCATGATTCACACACTCAAAAGCCTTAGCAATATCACAAAATATCCCAACTGACAGTGATTTCAAATTCTAGTACATCATCTGCCAAGGCAAATATAGATTGTTCATTTGACAATCCTTTTTGAAAACCAAATAGTTTCCAGTTCGCCATTTTTTCTGTATTAAGTGTTTATAAATTCTATTGTATATTATCTGTAAACAACAATGAATATTTGAAACTTCACAATACATTCTATAAACAAAAACACAGTAATAGGCACATTAACTTTGGAAAACAACATACAGTTGAAATTAACAGAAGCATTGTGAAAGGGAAGGGAGGAAGAATGGAATTTAATGTCCTGCTGAAAACTAGGCCTTAATGTCCTGCTGAAAACTAGGCCTTAGAGATGGAGCAAAAGTTCAGGTGGAACAATAATTGGAAGTACTTACCTTAAGAAATTTATAGAAAGCATGAAAATTTGTGTAATCTCGTGGAAATTTCAATCCTGCTCTATCTTAATCCAAGTCACTGCCACCGATGCACATTTCAGGCTTAACTTTGCTGCACTGTTCATGCTACACTTGATACAGGGTGCTAAGCAACTAATCACATTCTGACCTTCAATAGGATGCTGGCATAGTTCAGCAATGATGCAACAAATGTGAAAACATTTTATGAAGACAATGTACAAAATATGTTGTTGTTATATTAACAAAACACTTTCCAAGGTCAGTTAACAGTTCTTTGTCCAACTTCCCTGTTTTCTATTATTCCAGCATCTGTCTGTCTGTGTGTTCGAGAAATAACGGGTAAAAGTATTCGTAATAAAATGATCATCAAATGTTACTTGTGAGATGATTGAGGAATGTGTTGTCCAGGCAATCAACAAAGCTAGTCAAAATTGGTTTGAAGAGGCTATTTATTATGAAGTGGCATTAAATTATAACATAGGTAATTTTACTGGTTTATCCGATTCAACATGTATAACACAAATTCACATAAAATGAATATTTTCACAATATAATTCTGATGTTATTTTGTATTTAATGACTTGTATTCCTCAACTGTTCCTAGTATTATGGTTTCTGCTTTAATATTATCTTCTTTACATTTTTTAAGTTGTTGAGTGCGTTTAATTCTTTCACGCAGTTTTGTACACATTTTACTGGTTTCCACTACTTTATGGATATTCTTTTCTTTCATTTTTTCTGCTGATTGTGGATTTGTTTGCAGATCTTTCCTAGACAGTGAGCCACCATTTAGTGCACTAATAGTTATTTGCAATGGACCTGTATTATGGAAGACAGATTCTACTCCTGTAGAGTTATGAATACATGATGATTCTGAAGTGCTAGGAAGGCAACTGTCACACCCAACTGTTTCATTATCACCACCTTTCCCATTTCCATGTGCCACTTCTGTTGAATTGTTTTCTGGAATTTTAGATTCCAAAACTGTGTAATCACCAGATACAAGCACTGCATTGTGACCAAGTCTCTCATATACTGTAAGTTTACTTTTACAGCTTAAATCTGTTCCGCTTTTCTTACATGATGTTAGGACCACTTTAGATCCAGGTGCACATACCAAGAAAAGAGGATCTAATTCTTGATGCTTCTGGGTCACAGTCATACCATCTAAAATATTGTGTTTTCTATTACCAAATTCAGTTGAACCAATTCCTGCGGACTTGTCACTAATTTCAGATACATTTTCTCTTTCAGCATCACACTGCATTATCAATGACCGAATTGAACGAGCTCGATGTTCGAGCTCCACAAGCTCCAACGAATCCCCACCAGGGGCATCTGAGTCAACTTCCACAACATTTAAGGCATCCTTGTCAATTGTTGAGACATCATCTGACATATCGTGTTTTTTGCCACTGACTGATGCTACACTATGTGATGGTGAAGGCGTAGCCGGAGTATCCTTTGAAGTATGCTGAGGATTTGGAATTTCTGTAAAAAAGGAAGAACACTAGAGTTAAAATTATTTCTTTACAAAAATATTCACAAAGAACAGATATTTGAACCCAATTTTCGTACAAACAACACTGATATAGAAAATACAAAATTGATACTAACTGTCCTCAGTGGTAGGGTAGGGTGCAGACAAAAGAGGGAGGGGGTGGAGTTATAAATTTATGCCGGTCAATGCAACTGCAATTTCCAAAAGCATGAGCTTTATTTCGTTCAAGGTATCTCAATATCTCACGTCAACAACAGGGTGCTGAAGGCATTTAGCCTACCAGTGGAAAAATGAATTTGGTAGTGATATCAGAGGCATGAAGAACCATTTGGCAGTCATTTCGCACCAACACTAGGCAAAAAAAAAAAAAAACACCTAAACTCTTTTATTGCAGGGAACTACGCATACCATCCATATTTTTAAGAACCCGTGTGTAAGAATAAGGAATCAACTGACATGAGAGACCAATCAGTGACAAGTATGAGTTGAAATGTTGAAATTGGTTGAATCTTAGTATCTTTGAGATTGAAACAGTTTGTTTAAACGGCAAATGGCTCTGAGCACTATGGGACTTAACATCTGAGGCCATCAGTCTCCTAGAACTTAGAACTACTTAAACCTAACCAACCTAAGGACATCACACACATCCATGCCCGAGGCAGGGTTCGTACGCGTGACTGTAGCTGTCGCGCAGTTCTGGATGGACTTAAGTGCCCAGAACCGCTCGGCCACAACGGCTGGCAAAACTGCTTGTACATAATATATTTGAGTTTCAATTTGAGTGACATTCAATAAATATGTAGAATCTGTGGGGCACCATCTAAAAAACAACTAATAACTTGTATTTTTGATGAGTTTACGATAAGATTTTACATTCTATTAAACAAGACGTTGCAGCAGTACAAATGAACACTATCTTCAACTGAGATACCATGCTGCAATGGTGCGGTAACATTTCAACAAACTAAAATAGTGCCTATCATCTTAAGATGGCAACCAAAGTGGACCACTGAATCGTCATGTTTAGCTAAATGCAAAAACTAACAGTAACCTGATAAGAATAAAATAAAATATGTATAGGTCTTGAGGTTAATTTAATACATTAAATCTGGTTATAATGAACTACATATGGACCTTAAGTCATGAGTATTTCCTAGTCTAAAAATATGGTGAAGCACTTTCTCTTACATATCAGCTGGCAGCAGCACCCAAGGAACAAGGTCTGACATTCACATCTGACGACTTCATTAGTTTGTTGGCTTGCTGACTGCATTGCTTTAACTTCAAAAAACATTAAGTAAGGGCTACGGCTCTAAATATTTCTGTTAACCATGCAATCAAAAGACACTGGTCTAATGAGCAGCAAAGGTTAAACATTTCATATTATAAAAAAAAATTCTTAAGCACAGAATCAACACACGATTTCCAGCTGAATAAACAAATGTAAATTACGAAAAAAGGTTATTGCTCAGGATAGTTTGATCTCTTAGTTTTGATCTATGTTTAGTGCTTTTAATTTCTTTGGCTATTTTTGTTTTAACAGGAGCTATGATCAAGTGTGAGTTTCACTAGCAGATGAGACTAGGGACTGCAGCCAAGTTAGTTCAGCCTGACCAAGTGAAATGAGACAACATTGTTGTTGTGTGGTACAGTAATGAGGCAGTTGGAGAGCTGTGGCATGTGCTTGTGCTGTGGCACTTGTAGAAAGAAAATTGCCATTGTGTCTTTCCCATGACAGGAGCAAAATTGTCATGTTTTCACAAAGCAGCATCGAAAAACGAGGCAGCCAGAAGTACTCTGAAACAGTGACGGGGCCTTCGGTCATTAAATGCAGCGATATGCCGATAGATGAAACAAAGATGATGACCGTACACCTGTCCCTCCCTTGTAAATACAATGCAGAGGTACAAGAGAGATTTATGACAAGATTGCTAGCTGCTGCAAGCACGAAATCGGCATCGAGTCTGTCGATTCTGATGCCACAAACCAGCTGCAAGCACTGAGCATTCCCGAATACAGGGTAGTCAAAGAGCGCTGTGGTCACCCACATCATAGAGGTGCTCAAGAATAAGAAGTCGCCACCACAACTCCGTGTCAAGACGACCAAAGTGCTCCTCCATGGGTTGCCTGGATCTGTAATGAGGTGGTAGTCAAAGAAGTGCTGTTGCCTGCTGGTTTGGAGGATGTGGCAGTCAAGCTGCATTACCAGACCAACAGGAAGAAGCTGTCAATATTTGTCAGAGCCATCATGGTCTCGCGGTCGCATTCTTGCTTCCCAAGTACGGGATCCCGGGTTTGATTCTCGGCGGGGTCAGGGATTTTCACCCGCCTCGAGATGATGGTGTGTGTGTTGTCCTCATAGTTTCATCATCATTCATGAAAGTGGCGAGACTGGACTGAGCAAAGGTTGGGAATTTGTATGGGCACTGATCACCTCGCAGTTGAGCACCCCACAAACCAACCATCATCATCATCATCATCATCATCATCATCATCATCATCATTTATCAGAACCATACAAATGGCAGGTGACATCTTCACATTTCAGAAGCACCTAGACTTCTCGATTCAAATAGAATCTCTCCCTACAGGCCTGGGCCCTAAGCCCCAGTGCTTCAGGTGCCAAGAAGAGGGACATGTGGCTAAGTTTTTGCTGCAATGCCCTGAGATGCATCAAGTACTCAGACAGGCATTACAGCTGCACCTATGACAGAAGGAAAGAAGCAGCTTCGACATGTGCTAACTGTGTTGGGCCGTATATTGCAAACTGGCACGGCTACCCAGCCTTCTCTTGTCACAGCTGAGCCAGGTACGAGAAGACCATGACCAAGAAGAAAAACTGTTGAAGATGAAGGCACAGATACACAGCAGGCAATTGTGATTGGCTGGAAAATCTCGCCAGTGGCAGTGGTGGGGAGGACTGGCTGCAAGCAGAAGAGAGGGCAGTGTAGCCAGCACCTGAGAAGTTAGAGGGGGGAAGCAGACGGCCACCCCATTTTCTGAAGTCATCACAAAGGCAACTGTGCACCTCGAGGCTACTGAGGCAGAATAGGTAACTTACAAAGCTGCCTTCACAGTAGACGCTGAGGAAGCCTCCCACTAGTTGCAGTAACAACACGCAGACCTTGCGGCCGTCCTCTGTACCACAGCAGCAGCTCCCTGGAGGAAGCCGAACGTCTCGACAGGAAGCAGGGCTGAACCACTGGAGCTCCCCACCAGTGGTCTACAAGGTGGAGTTGGGAAAGTCATAGCTTGCAACACTACCTAAAGAGATAATGCTGGGAAACAGGCTGCAACCATGAGGGGACAGCAACTCCACCCTGTCACCCCATTGACTGAGTTGTGACAGGACACAGCAGTGGCACCAACCACAGTAGCACATCGTATCGCAACACAGATGACTGACCTCTTTATGATGAGCAGATGGCAAGGACACTGGCATCGAGCTGCACGATACCTGTTACTAACATAACATGATCAGTCACAGATAGCAAGCAATTTACTACTGCTCCTACTACCAGATTATTTGGCTCTTGCCATGGCCCTTTTTGCCCTCTGCCCTTAAACCTGTTATTCTTCAACATTTCTGTCCACTTTCTATCTCTCAATTGGCCCGTATTACTGGGTAATCATACCTAAACATATAGACAACATCACAGTCCTGCATCCTGTGATAACCTCAATTCAAATAACTAACCAATGCAGAGGTAATAGCAGAATTTTTGTTATGATCACCACAGTAGTGCAGGTGTGGAGAGACTCCACCCTTCCTGGATTGCAGGCATTACTTCAATTAAGAAATAACTTGTGTGTGAAAAGCTGGATGCTGAGTTAGTAAGTATCAGCCAGTTTCATATGGCAGCATCTGTGCCTGTGGTGGAGCAGCAGTAAGCGTTACAGAGCTTGGCAGTATCTCCCATTGTTTATGGCATCCACACAGAATCTCGATCACCTGTTGGTGGTGGGTTGCACTCTGATGTGGGTCTCTTTGCATAAAAATATTGTTTGTAGGAAGTGTCAATAAGGCCTCACACTTTTACGAAACAAATCTGGTTATTGCCTCCATATGACAAAGAGGTAAGAACCAATGAGCCTCATCTCTTCTGCTTGAGCAACAGCCTCTTCTTCATTGAGATTCAGGCTGACACATAGAGGGGTGGGGTGGAGGAAATGGCTGCTGGATGCAGGCACTTGAAATATTAGGGACACAATGGTCTCTCCTACACAATTAGTATGATGGGAGGCTAACGAAGCTGATGTACACACTGTGTGTGTCTCTTGTGGAATAGGCCGTCTTGGAAGCAACTCAGAGCACAGGTTATAGTCAGTTGCAAATTGTCACTTATATTAGCACCAATGATGTCTGTTGCTTGAGACTTGAGACTATTCCCAGTTCTTTCTGGAGACTGGTGGTAATGATGACACCAAGCTTCACTTGTGGGGTTTCAGCACTAATCAGGGTGCTCTGGTGTGGAGTCAAGTGAAGGAATTAAACTAATTGCTTTATTGTTGCAATACGAGTTTGGCTGTAAGTGTCTCAATCTCTTCTACAGGGTGAAAAGTTGTGGAGTTGCACTTGACAGTGTGTACACTATGTTCTGGAAACAACCACTCAGGTATCAGAGTGCGTGTGGAATCTATACCTTTTCTTCTCCAAGATTTTTCCCCCAGGTAAATACTCATTAACGGAGGACCCATTATTAAAACCCTTTAGTCATCAAATATGGCAAATGAGAATATTATGCTACAAGTTCTGCTGAAGAGTCCCAGAACACCTCACATAGATGGTTGGCTTCACGTAATGCAGCTTGCCACTCCTCCCCAAAAGCTGCAAGGCTTTTGGACTCAACAACAGAATGACAGCCTTAACCAGAATTTTACACAGAGCACACCAATTTCTATGTTGATCTTCTTGGCTGCCACATCTGATATCTCATTTCTCCAAATTCTTTCATGCCCTGGTACCCATTACAATGTTACCAGCTTCCCTTACTGCTGAAAGGGGAGCACTTTGTCCCACATTAATTGAAACTGGATTATTTCATCTGCTGAGTACATTTGTTCCAATGCTTGTAGGACACTACGAGAATCAGAACAGATGAACTTCTTGCCTGATGATGTCTCATATGCTCCAATGCTTTCGAGATCACATACAGTTAAGCATCAAAAACTTTAAACTGATCAGGGATTCAATACCTGAAGATGCAGCCAGGGAATACCACCCAAAGCCAAGGGTATTCACTTGTTTTCAGCCATGTGTGTACACTTCAGTAAGAGTGTGGCACTTGTCTATAATATTATAAAAACAGATTTAAAAATTACATTTGGACTGCACTCTTTCTTAAGTATAGCTGAGTCTAAAATAATTATATGCCTCTTAAGAAGCCAAGTGGGATTTTAATTCCAGACTTGTCATGAATCATGAATCATCAGTATCTGTCAAAAGCATTTATAAAAGAAAATTCTTTGCATGTATCCCAAAAGGCCTCACTGCTCAGCGACTGTTGGAGAAGAGTGGTTTGAAATTTAGGCAAGCAATATAGTGGTAAGCTGTTTGGGGTGGGGAGTATTACATTTGTGTCACACCACAAGGAGTTACCACCTGATGTGAGGAAGCAGCTCATCAGCCTCAGCAGAGAGGCTGAAAATGGGGCTGATCTTACATGCCCTGATGGCCAGCCTAATTCTCTCATGGTGGGCGGCATTTAATATTTTTAAATATAATTCTCTAACTGACCCATAAATCCATAATGATTAAAATTATTCTGGGTGTTTTACCATGACATTGGTATTAGTACATTATATTTGTGAAATTTTACTGGCCCCAGAATGTAATACATTAGTCATTATGAAAGGAAGAATGTAGTAAAGAAGCTACCTGTGGACTATTTGGCTTTTACGTGATTTTCAGACTGTCACCAATTACTAACAAGCTTACTTCCTATGCTCTCCCTTTTGTAATGACTAATGTATTATATTCTAGGGCCAATCAAGTTCTACAGATATGACATATTGACATCGATCATCTGTAATAAATAGAAGCATCTTTCCTCCTTGCAAACCAGTCTTGTCCTGAGGAAGGTCACTGCAAGATGGCCAAAACATCAGTTTTATAGTTTATAATTAAAGTATTTTATACAATGATGTAGTACAATACCCAGCGGAATTATACTCATTGAGACACCAACAGCGGAAGCCTATTTAGTTACATTGTAAATCCATATCCGAGCTGGAATTGTACAAAGGTTTGATAAAACTCCAGCAGATAAGTTTTTTCTGCATATCCAGCCCTCTGACTAACACATTTCAAAACATTTAGGGCTCTCAGACAGATTGCTTTCAGACTTGCCAGGTGTGGCAGCCAAGTAAGATTTTCATCAAAATTAAGGCCCAGAAACTGAAGGCACTCTTTAAAAATTTAAATGGTGTCCCTCATTCTTAAAAACAGAGAATTGACAGTTAAAAAAAGGACACACACAGATATCTCAGTCGAAAATCTAAAACCAGTTTTATCTGCCCATTCCTTCACCCTCATGTCAGAAGTAGCTGGTACTTTCTACCTGCAATGCTAGAAGATAATCTAAAAACTAAAGAAGTTATCCACAAATAGGGAGTACTAGATGTTGTTCCTTGCCGAGTGTGGTAATACTGTTAATAGCAGTTGACAATAGTGCCACACTTAAAAACACTACGTTGAGTCAAACCATTCCCTTATTCAAGATGATTCAAAAAGATATTTCCAACTCTATACAGGGTGCTTCATGAGGAACAGTAAATATTTTAGCAGGTGGTAGTATAGACTTATTTGAGTAAAACATTCCATATAACACATGTTCAATTTTTATTGGTTACAGAGACATAGCCATTTACAGAGAGAAAATTTCATTTTTGTGTTTTGTTACACCAGTTCTATGAGTTTATTTATCAACTATCATTTTTGTTTTGAAGTCACAATTCTGAAGCTGTGCTTGAGTTAACGTAATTGAATTTTTACATCTGTGATTCTCATTGTGATTTATTATGCAATTCTATTGTATCTTTGAGACACATTGCACATATTTACAAATGCTGGTATAGTACCTGTATATGACTATTGTATCGGAATTGCTGCTGATGCTTGTAGAGAATACAGTAGATAATTTTCTAACCACAGGGTGCCATATTCAAGAGTGTTTCCTCACGTTTTCACTGAACTGCAAGAGACTGGTTGTAAGGGATACTGCTACGATATTGGGATGATGAAGTCAGTTGCAGCCTTTCTGATTTGTTAGTTCTTTAGAATATTCATAGTTGAGGATACTTTTTCCTGTGGGAAGCATTATCTTGCTGTTTTGCTCAACAATGTAAACTGCCATTGTTCATGTGCCTGCATGCAATGTGAGGGCAGCAGTTGTTTCGGTTTCACATGGAATAGTCCAATGCAATCCACACACCAAAAATATATGAACAGTTTGCAGTTGTTGATAAACATACAACAACAGTGAGTGATTAATCAGTTTATCTGCAGCAAATTTGTGCAATGACACACAAAAACAGTGAAAAAATAAGTATCATCATTCTTACTCAGTATCTGTTGAAGGGTTACATTATTGTTTGAACAATTATTAAGGCTCCCATGAACTGTTACAAAGCATAATTTGGAAAAGTCCACAAAGAAATGGCAAACTTGAAAGTGGAATTGATTTTAGATGCTAATATGAGCACGATTGGGTCTAACCACTGTTAGGAAGTGCATTACAAACTCAAAAAATGAAATAAATGGTATGAACTGTTATCCTCTCAAAGCAACCTTTTCACTTAAAATTAGTAGTCATAAAGGCAAAAAAGGACACATTCCCATTTGAGGCAACATGGTCAGGTTTCAAATGAAGTGTGTTGCTCATGTTTGATTGTTGCAAAGAAAACTGTTTCAATTAAGCATCACCAAAATTCAGCAGATAAAGGTTACATGGTGCAATCAGTGCCCAGCAGTCAAACCTCATCTGAGCATGCAAATGAACAGTGTGTGTTAAAAAAAGACAACATTCAGTTGGTCAAATGTAGGCCCCCAAAAAGTACATGCAGAATTTCTATGTGTATGAGCATGCCACATACACTATATGGCAGATATTAGGTATGAATGGCCACTATCCTTACAATTTATTATGGATTCAGTACCACTGAGAAGGAAATGAAGGTACATGATTGGAACATTGTTCTTGCCTCATAGAAAATTTCTGAGTAATCCAACTAATACTGTTTACTGATGAAGCCACTTTCACTTATGACAGTATCAATAAGACTCTTAACTCACATCTGTGGACCAATGAAAAGCCACATGCCTTTGTGGAGACATTCTCACAAATGCTTCTTTGTAAATGAGTTGTCTGGTATGATAGACAATTGGTTAAGGAAATGAGTTCACAGTATTATTGCAAGAGGTTCTTTTGGTTACAAGGATGAGTATGTTCTCCCAGTATCACACTTAAGCTAGGGGTAAATTTACGAAAATCAACTTTGAACTTAATCATTTGCCTTTGCTTAACAGCTTCTGTGAGTTTTTGTTTAGGTTACATTGTTATAGTTGTAACACTGTAACCGATTGAAAAAAGCAGGACACATATTACACTTTATGTTTTCTTCAAATTAGTCTAGATTACCACCTCCTAAAATATTTAATGTTCCTCCTAAAACACCCTTTATATAAAATGATGTAAGGAAAGAAAGAACAATTGAAATACAGGGAAATATCTAAGAATGGCTGATTCATGGAGCTCTCAAATTATATTTTGACTCCTAGTAGTATCACAGGCTATCTCAAGGTCAAAGAAAACAACTATTAGGTGACATGTACAGGAAAGCCTGTTGTATAGTCACTTCCAGGAGGGTCAGATTATCAATGCTGGATTGCTATATTTTGGAAACATTTTGGGGAAACAACATTCAGTTTCACAACTGTACTTAGAAAAACAGTCTAGGTGACGTAAATAAATGTGATGTGTGTGATTTAGACTCTCTTTCTAAGTATGATTGATATATGTTGAACTCACGCTGAATGCAAACAAGAAACTGCCTGGACTTCAAAATCCAAACAAGGCAGCAGTTGATCATTCACACTAGGGTTTTTCCCATGCAACTAAGAGGGTAGCACTATGATGGCTACTAGGATTTGTATGGTCCTCTCCAGATTTCAGAAAGGATGATTAAAATGGGTTCTCATCAAATTAAAATGGGCTAGGAGAATTTCTTTGCACTACTTGTGAGGTGCCATACCATGCTGTAATGGATCCTATCAAGACCAGGTGATATGTCATGAGCCACAGACAATGACTCCTAGCTCCCTGAAGTGGTAGTCATTACTCCACTAGGAGACAGACTGTCTTCATAGCTGACTGAAGACTGTGTGAAATGTGAAAGAAAATTCAAAATAAACATAAATAAATCATAAAGTATCAATACTATTTGTAGAAAAAATCAACTGCAAATCTTTGTTCTGTTCTTGGTGTCTCATTGAAGAAAACATGTTAAACTGCTGTAAACTGAATTTCAGGAACTGCTCTAACAATGAAAGCTAGACACTTTTTAACTAACTTTGACTGTTTTCCATATTTATTGTCACTATATACGACATGATAACCAGTTCCAATTTTCACACAAAATAGTTGGTTACAGGCAGACACGTTCAAATTCCTACAAAACAGTTTGACAATCACAGTGCACTTTTACCTAGATAATCTCACAGTTAAATATCAAAGTTGGCTTCTGATTACACAGTTAGAGGCAACATTAAGTTGCAAGATGATAGATATTAACGTAGAGAAATATTTTCAGTAGACATGGAAAATTAATACAATATATACAGCTGATAACTTTGAAGTACTGCACGATCAATGATTAGGTGCGAATTAAATTTTGATGATAGAGATTCACAAAGATACGACAATGTCAGTGACTTCATGGGATTTTCACAGAGATGTCAGTATGTTACGAGTGGAATTTGGACTTTGCATTTTGGTTTGAAAAGTTACTAGTTCAAATTTTGCTAATTCAGATGGGCTATATGTTATGATGATACTTTTGTTTATAAAATATGCAGCAGTGTATAAAAATGCAAAATATAATGAAACCATTTTATACATTTGCATTGGGAAATTCATGTGGAATTTTTAGATTTATAATCATAAATGCAAATTCTTAATTACTGGTTCATTCAATTAGTGAAAGGTGTCATCTGATTCAGAAAAACTGGGCAACAGAAGTAGTGCTGAAATCTGGAATGTGACAGGCATAATGGTACCAATGGTGAAAGTAACTGAGAGTGTTTTGATTAGTTGCGTTAATTTCTTCTTTTTATTGGTGAATATGATGTCAGGTTTGTTATGTGGTGGTGTTTTATCTGTTATAATGGTTCTGTTCCAGTATAATTTGTATTCATCATTCTCCAGTACATTTTGTAACTTTACTTTTTATGTGCAGAATGAAAAACTGGTACTGGTGCACAGTGTAACCACTGTGTAAAGAAACAGCCTTAAAACTACTTTTACAAGAATGTATTAACAGTCTCTACTGCTACTTTTTATAGCTAATTTGAAATTCATTAATCAAACCAGAAGTATCTGAGAAATACCCTATTTAGTATGCAACCTGTCATATGGGCACTGATGGAAGTGTTTACCTGCAGGTGACAGTAAGCTGGGCAGTGCAATTCTAACGCTGAGTTCAACCACTGTCGACCTCACCTTGCACCTTGTGCTGTGTGCTATTTCCATGTGCTCAATCATCAGCCACCTGAACTTGCCATGGGTTGTGTTCATCCTCATGCACATCTCTATTATGTACAGACATTCTGCTTCCCTGCAGATAGACTCACATGGTGAGTTTTATTTTCTTGCTGAGGGGTTCTGTCCCCCCATCATCTTGCCACACAGTACCTCATGCCAACACTTCGTTTAGCAGCATTGTCACACCTGTGCAGGTACTAAATCATGAATCATTATTTTTGAAACCTAGATAAAATGGCTCCTCTCTTTTCCTATGTATGGAGCTCTTATACACATAAATATCTGTTCCTGCACCAATACGTTCTTTCCAACTAAGCAGTTCATCTTTTTCATTTTTGCTTCTGAATTGCGCAAAGTGCAACAAAACTCACCAGGACCCGGTTCATCTGCAGAAAATTGGATATGTCTATAATTATTCAGGGTATCATCAAAAACTTTGTTGGCAGTTCAGGAACAGGAAGATATGGACTAGAGTTCACTGGCCAAATGACAGATGTATGGTTAGGATAAATTACAACCTTTATATATATTGAGTTGTAGCCAGTTACATCAAAACTACAAGAGCAACATCACTGTAATTTTTGCTTGGCTCCCTGATATCTTCAATGCATATATGGAATACCTCATGCAGCAAAATGACTTATCATGATCAAATTTATTTTCGAAGTATGAGAAACATACTTTCTTTATGAAATTCGTAATGTTCCTCAATATTTCTTAATCATAAGCTCATCTAAAACGTAACAAAAGTTGTTGTGACAGCTTTATCAATGACTAGCCATTGTAAACTTCACAGGCACTAAAAGCAAGGGAAGTGCTAAGCTGTTACAAAATGAACAGTTGTAAATAAAGGACAAGAGCTACATCTTCATATTATTAATTGAAATAATGTACGAAATATATAGTGTTAAAATGAGTAAAGACTGCATTTTTTTAAAAAAAATGTGGAGTGTTAATTGTACAAAAGTGTCCAGTGACACAATTTTTTGCACTAAAACCCACAAGACAAAGCCTTTTCCTTAAAAAACTATTCATATCTGTTCTGTGTAGTCAACATGGGGAAATAAATACAGTACCGAATCTTACCTAACACCCATCAGCATGACTATTATCAATTCCCAAATAATTCCAATTACACAAAATTAGCAAAGCATTTTAAAATATTATTTTGTTGCAACAGCACTTCAGCAGCACGGCAATATAACTGGCAGCATCATGTGCAATATATACATAACCTATTAAAAGATTTTGCAATAGTCTGTTGTAATTATTCACAGCTGTGTCTTGTACCTCACATTGTGATAAATCACCTTCACATTCAAATAACAAATCTGATAAGTGAACACTGACACACGAGGAATTTATTAGCAGCAGAATTTAAACACGTTCTTTAGTATTTTGAACAACACATACCTTTAAGCAAATGACTCACTTCCTCCTCAGAGATTCCTATTTCTAGGATGTCTTTATTCTTTGAATCGGTGCTAGTGATAGTGTCTTCCGAGTCAAAAGCCCTGTAAAACAGATAACTGTGCAGAATACACCACACAACATCTAATCATGTCAAAAATATAAGTAAATAAAATTGAACAGTGCATTTGGATCAAATATCTGTGAAAATAATGACTCCAAATATATGAAGTTATCTCAAATGTAGTCATGTTTGTCTGAAAATGAATTACGGAAATGGAAATCCCATTAGCCACGTATGTGGAAATGATCTTTACAGAGAAAAACTTCATAGCAGACAACATTCATCATGTTTTCTGTGCAAAGGTGTTGCATATCAATGGTGCTGCATGTTTGAAAAAGGAAGGAAGTAAGATTAGAATTTAATGTCCTGTTGACATCATGGTCATAGCACATGAGGCAAGACATCGGAATACAAAAGGATGGGAAAGGAGATTAGATTTGGCCTTTTCAAAGGACTCATCCCAGATTTTGCTGGGAACGATTCAGGGAAATCACGGAAAACCTAAATCTGATTGGCTGGATGGGCATTTGAACCATCGTCCTGCCTATAAGGCAACAGATGCTGAGGGCATTCAAAGGAGCACTTGTTTCTAAATGCGTGCATCTGGCAGTATCGGTGGCGATAGTCCATCCCAGTGGACGGAGCTTAAGCACAGCTGCTGGCTTCCTGGTAAACAGTGAGGCATGAGAAACACTTGACAAGCAGTGAATTTCCCTGTTGCCAAATACAACACATACACATGCATGGAACAGAAGGGGTGTCACGGTGAGAATACTAACTACAATAAAATATCATGAAAAGTAACCACTTCGCTGCTCTTATAAGTTATTTAATGACCAGTTTTGTTTCATAAAAGCCACATCATCAGGTTAAATATGGTGAATGGTGACAAAGTTGCAACATGGACAGGACTGAGTTTCTTTGTCTATTAATAGATGAAACAATTAGTGGATTGTCAGGTAAAGTCACAGACAAGGAACATTCACTCCCATCCGTGTTGCAACTTTAATGTCATGGCTCACCATATTTAACTTGATGATGTTTCTTCTACGCTACAAAACCGGTCATTAAATAAATTGTTTACAAGAGCAGCCAAGCAGTTATTACTCAAGATGTCTGCTTATGGCTACTGTTGTCCCTCATACAAGATAGTGTGACATAAAATATGTCTATGCAAAAATTTTGGATATTTAGTGTCACACAACTCAGTAATGCTACATTAACTCCAGCAGACTGAGCATGATAATGTGACGAGTCCCTGACTGCTTACAATATTTTTATATGCCAAACACTACACAAGTTAGAGCAACATTAACATATGTCATTTCTATTAATTCCTTAGCTGATAAATTGTAGGATAATCTAAGAGCCTACTACCTCAAATGAGGTGGAAAATGAAATATACTTGTCTATACTGTAACCTGTGAGCTCCATGACACAATAAACTTAATATTTTTAACATTACAAGCAATAAACAATTTTGCATTTAGACATATTAAGCCAGAATATGCAACTCTCCACACTAAAATGGATTATGAACTCAGCATAGTGTAGGAACATCCATTACTTGATTCCTATCTTAGTTATTTTACAGCATTCAGTGTTTTCAACAGATTTCTTAAATTTATTTGAATTAGCCATTAACAAAGGCTTTTGTGATATGAGTATGGTGCACATATTGTAAATTCTGAAGGCACTAGATGAAAGGTCATCTAAAAACAATGCGGAACAACTGGCCACTGTTTTTAATGTTCCATTGTGCAAACCAATACTGGAAAAGGGTTTCAATATGTACAATTTTTTTTACAAGGAAAGCAAGACATATAAAGTAGTTTGTAGATGGCAAATGACCACAAGGAAGGGGGCTCTCTGTATGTTGTTGTTGTTGTTGTTGTGGTCTTCAGTCCTGAGACTGGTTTGATGCAGCTCTCCATGCTACTCTATCCTGTGCAAGCTTTTTCATCTCCCAGTATCTACTGCAACCTACATCCTTCTGAATCTGCTTAGTGTATTCATCTCTTGGTCTCCCTCTACGATTTTTACCCTCCACGCTGCCCTCCAATACTAAATTAGTGATCCCTTGATGCCTCAGAACATGTCCTACCAACCGATCCCTTCTTCTGGTCAAGTTGTGCCACAAACTTCTCTTCTCCCCAATCCTATTCAATACTTCCTCATTAGTTATGTGATCTACCCATCTAATCTTCAGCATTCTTCTGTAGCACCACATTTCGAAAGCTTCTATTCTCTTCTTGTCCAAACTATTTATCGTCCATGTTTCACTTCCATACATGGCTACACTCCATACGAATACTTTCAGAAATGACTTCCTGACACTTAAATCAATACTGGATGTTAACAAATTTCTCTTCTTCAGAAACGTTTTCCTTGCCATTGCCAGCCTACATTTTATATCCTCTCTACTTCGACCATCATCAGTTATTTTGCTCCCCAAATAGCAAAACTCCTTTACTACTTTAAGTGCCTCATTTCCTAATCTAATTCCCTCAGCATCACCCGACTTAATTAGACTACATTCCATTATCCTTGTTTTGCTTTTGTTGATGTTCATCTTATATCCTCCTTTCAAGACACTGTCCATTCCATTCAACTGCTCTTCCAAGTCCTTTGCTGTCTCTGACAGAATTACAATGTCATCGGCGAACCTCAAAGTTTTTATTTCTTCTCCATGAATTTTAATACCTACTCCGAATTTTTCTCTGTATGTATGGAGTTTTAATGTTTTATTTGCAATATTTAAAAGGTGACCATAAAAGTAAATTTCATTGTAATGAACAGACAAGTGTGATGTCAGCAACATATACAAGGGAGACACATCAGTGGCAAAGGGTCTTTTTATGTGGCAGTTGTGGGTATTGTCTGTTGGTGATTAGTTCGGAATAGGCAGTGCTGGAGATACATTTTGTTTGATGTATTGGCTGTGCCACATGTGAAAGACTAAGTTTTCCACTATGTGGTGTACTCTCAATGTAATGTATTACTCACAAGTGACAGTTGTTGATAGACTGCAAGAACTTTTATCTTTCAATGAGTACTAGAAAGTTAGCCGACACATTATGGTTCAAAAATGGTTCAAATGGCTCTGAGCACTATGGGACTTAACTTCTGAGGTCATCAGTCCCCTAGAACTTAGAACTACTTAAACCTAACTAACCTAAGGACATCACACACATCCATGCCCAAGGCAGGATTCGAACCTGCGACCATAGCGGTCGCGCGGTTACAGACTGTAGCGCCTAGAACTGCTTGGCCACTCCGGCCAGCTACACGTTATGTTTTGCGGTGTGTGTCTCAATGTGCTGAAGTGAACTGTAAAGCCTGTTTAAATTAAATTCTTGGGAACTAGCAGTGCTAAACAGAAATTAAATACATCATTGCACAGTTTTGTAATTGCCTTTCAGGGACTACCAAATTAAACAACAATCTATAATTTCCTATTTCCCGGAAGTTATGTGCTTCCAGACTTTGAAACTGAGCACCAATGCATGATATTTGCTTGGTATGGAAGTAGGCATTGCTCAGATCACAAGTACTGCTAGCATTACTGCACACACACATAAATGAAACTTGCTGACAAAGTGTTATTGTCAAAACCGTTTTACTTTACCTCTTTTATTGTAAGGGCACCACTCACTAGTGAATTCAGTTTTATAGAATAAAACGAACTTTATTCACTTTCAGTCATAACCACTTCTTGTCTTTAATTACTTAGCTTCATTATTCTATTTTTTCACTAATGTTGCTGTATTTTGCAATTTTTATCAGTTGCTTGGAAACTCAGTAAAATCTAGCGATTCTAGAGCAAGTTGGCCAAAGTGTGATAAATGGAGTGATGAGTAACCACTCAGACATGTTATCAAGCCAAAATTCTACTAGAGTGCACCTTTACCTGACCCTCTGCTATTTCAACTACAAATTAGAACACTAATTTTATCAGTTGAAAGAGAGATGACAGCTTTCACCCCAAATGTAAGTCCAGTGTGCTAACCATAGAACCACCACACTCATAGAAATGGAATGATCACATGGGTTTAGTTGTAGGTAAAGTAGGTGGCAGACTTTGGATTACTGGCAGAATACTATGGTAATCTGCACCAAATATGACTAACAGGGGATATTGAACATATACAGAGGAGGGCAAGAAGAATGGTCACAGTTAGTTTGAGCCAGAGGGCAGTGTCACAGAGAGGCTGAAGAAACTGAACTGGTAGACTCTTGAACATAAGATATCAACTATTCCGAGAAAGCATATACATACAAAGCTTCAAGAACGAGTTTCAAATGATGACTCTAGGAACATACTACAACCCCCTATGTACCATTCCCATACAGGTCATGAGAACAATATAAGATTAATTGCAGTCTGCACACAGGCATTTAAACAGTCAGTATTCATGTGCTCCATATGTGAATGGAACAGGAAGAAGTCCTAGTGACTGGTACAACGGGATGTACCCTCTGCCATGCATTTCATAGTGGTTTGCAGAGTATAGCTGTAGACGTAGACAGAATGAAGTAAATATACACCACCAATGAGAAAGGAACTCTTTTAGAAAAGTGATGAAAGACTTAATGAAAACAACATTACTTACAATACCGTATCTCAGGCTGCAGAACAATTTCCTGTACATTTTTCAACACTAAAAAATCACTTGAGAGGTACTTATTTCTGAAAAACCACAAACACTGCATACATAATCTCTTCCCAAATCTTTCTGTTGGAAGTGTTGTGGCTAACATATTTTGGATGTGAAAGGACTGACAGGAATGGGAAGAACTGTATAGTTTATGTAATAAAGATTGATCATTTTTTGAAGACTACTGTTAAACTTAAGATAGCAAAAACACACACACACACACACACACACACACACACACACACACACACACACACACATACACACAGCCAAAACTTTATAACCACTGCCCACTGCAAGACTGAGTGCCATCTGGTGATGTAGTGGACATGTAACATATTAAGTAAGTACATAGCAGGAGCAGAGATGAATGGGGAGTCATTTTTGTGATGATATTGGTGGCAAAGCAGGAAATCCACTGACATAACTTTCACAAAGGGCAGATTGTTATGGCCCAGCACCTGGGAAGAAGCATCTCAGAAATGGCAAAGCTGGTAGTCTGTTTGCATGCTACTGTTGTAAGGTGTCTGTGGAAAGTGCATGGAGGATGGTGTAACCATAAATACACAATAAGGTGTTGGGTGTTCACACCTCATCACAGAACATGGAGGTCAGCAGCTTAGTCACACTGTAAAGCAGGGTAGGTGGCAATATGTGGCAGATATGATGATACAGTATCATGCTGATGCAAGCACAAGGGTTTTGGAGCACACCATTCAGTGCACATTATCGAACACTGGACTCCACAGCAGATGACACACATTTGTTTTAATTTTAATCCAGTGATGTTGCCAAATACGATTGCAGTGGATACAGGATCATCAAGAGTGGACTGTGGCTCAATGTAAATCTGTTGCCATGTCAAATTGGTTAAATTTCTTGTTAGACCAGAGTGATGGTTGTGTCCAGATATGCCCTTGTCCAGGTGAATGGCTGCTCAAGCATGTACCACAACATGGACACAGGTCTCTGTGGGCAATATTATGCTATGTGGGATGTTTACCTGGGTTTCCATGGGACCTGTGTTAGTAATTAAATGCACCATGACAGCTATGAACTGTGTAAACACTTATGCTGATCCCAGCTTTCCTTCATACTTGTTGTATTCCTCAGTGGTGATGGCACCTTCCAGCAGGATAACTGTGTGCAGCACAAGACTAGAATTGTGTTACAGTGGTTTGAGAAGCACCCACCATAGTGAACTCACAATGATGTCTTGCCAACAAAATTAGGTTGATCTGAACTTGATGGAATATATCTACATCTACATCTACATCCATACTCCGCAAGCCACCTGACGGTGTGTGGCGGAGGATACCTTGAGTACCTCTATCGGTTCTCCCTTCTATTCCAGTCTCGTATTGTTCGTGGAAAGAAGGATTGTCGGTATTCCTCTGTGTGGGCTCTAATCTCTCTGATTTTATCCTCATGGTCTTTGCGCGAAATATACGTAGGAGGGAGCAATATAATGCTTGACTCTTCAGTGAATGTATGTTCTCGAAACTTTAACAAAAGCCGTACCGAGCTACTGAGCGTCTCTTCTGCAGAGTCTTCCACTGGAGTTTATCTATCATCTCCGTAACGCTTTCGCGATTACTAAATGATCCTGTAATGAAGTGCGCTGCTCTCCGTTGGCTCTTCTCTGTCTCTTCTATCAACCCTATCTGGTATGGATCCCACACTGCTGAGCAGTATTCAAGCAGTGGGTGAACAAGCGTACTGTAACCTACTTCCTTTGTTTTCGGATTGCATTTCCTTAGGATTCTTCCAATGAATCTCAGTCTGGCATCTGCTTTACCAACGATCAACTTTATATGATCATTCCATTTTAAATCACTCCTAATGCCTACTCCAAGATAATTTATGGAATTAACCGCTTCCAGTTGCTGACCTGCTATATTGTAGCTAAATGATAAGGGATCTATCTTTCTATGTATTTGCAGCACATTACACTTGTCCACATTGAGATTCAATTGCCATTCCCTGCACCATGCGTCAATTCGCTGCAGATCATCCTGCATTTCAGTACAATTTTCCATTGTTACAACCTCTCGATACACCACAGCATCATCCGCAAAAAGCCTCAGTGAACTTCTGATGTCATCCAAAAGGTCATTTATGTATATTGTGAATAGCAACGGTCCTACGACACTCCCCTGCGGCACACCTGAAATCACTCTTACTTCGGAAGACTTCTCTCCATTGAGAATGACATGCTGTGTTCTGTTATCTAGGAGCTCTTCAATCCAATCACACAATTGGTCTGATAGTCCATATGCTCTTACTTTGTAACGACTGTGGGGAACTGTATCGAATGCCTTGCGGAAGTCAAGAAACACGGCATCTACCTGTGAACCCGTGTCTATGGCGCTCTGATTCTCGAATAGCGCGAGCTGGGTTTCACACGAGCGTCTTTTTCGAAACGCATGCTGATTCCTACAGAGTAGATTTCTAGTCTCCAGAAAAGTCATAATACTTGAACATAATACGTGTTACAAAATTCTACAACTGATCGACGTTAGAGATATAGGTCTATAGTTCTGCACGTCTGTTCAAGGCCCTTCTTGAAAACGGGGATGACCTGTGCCCTTTTCCAATCCTTTGGAACGCCATGCTCTTCTAGAGACCTATGGTACACCGCTGCAAGAAGGGCATTCAGTAAGTAATGCAACACACTTTTTTATGAAAGCAGGTTGGTTATATTAAGGGTTCCAATACACCAAATTATTCCCTACTCTTTCTGTTACAAAACCCTATTTTTCAAAATAATCTCCATTCAATGTGATAGTCTTGCACCATTTTACTAGGAGGGGCTGTATACCTGCATGGTACCACTCTACTGGTTGACATTGGAGCCAGTGTTTTGCTGCATAAATAACTTCCCCATCATACACATACTGATTCCCACAGAGTGCTCTGTTCATTGCGTCAAACAGCTGGAAGTCACAAGATGCAAGATCCGGGCTGTAGGGTGGATGAGGAAGAACAGTCCAATGAAGTTTTGTGAGCTCCTCTCAGGTGTACAGACTTGTGACAGGGCTACCAACACAAACCTCTAGTTGTGCAGTGAAGTGTTTGATTGTGATGAGAATGTCCTCGCATTCCAACATCGCAGGAGTCACAGCTGTGTGCATGCGGCCCGCAAATGGCAGATCAGACAAGTTTGCGTGACCTTGTTGAGAAGATGACAGGCTCCCAGGACTTTTCTTCGCTGCCAGGTCTCCGTAGACATTTTGCAACCACCTACGAATACCTGTGATACTCTGGTTTTCTGGCAAAAGAAACTCAGTGACAGCTCTCTGCTTGGAATGCACATCCATTATAGGTGCCGTTTTGAAGGCTATGTATAGGACTGCCACCTATTTGAACTTCATGAAAGTATACCAGGAATAATTCCACATTTTTTCAACCAAAATTGGACAAGAAAAAAAAAAATGGTTGCATTCCTTATAAGTGGATATGCTTAAACAAATTAGTCTTACAGTTCATGACTTCTGGCGCTGAATAACGTTACACAGATTTATCCAGAATTAGACTGTGGTATCCACTACTATTAAATCTCTGCAATGAACAGCCACACGCTCCATTACGCGCAGCTGAGAAACGCATCATTGGCTACACTTCTCCGTGCACAGCCCACTGCTAACATCGCAGGCCGCCTTCATGCCCAAGCACTTCAAACCACAGATTGGCCACCCATAACACACTGTGATTGGCTGCTCAGAATATACAGCAACCCCAGTCACTGGCTAAATTAACTATGGAGCCTTATTTAACGCCACTACTGACATCTACAGGCCAGTTCTCATCATGCTGTTTTACTCCACAACGCTGGAGTGCTATACTACAGTGGACCTGCTGTTCGATGTTGATTTGGCTGCTCCCTGGACTTAGAATCCGAATGCTATAATGGAACTTGGACTTCAGCGTTCACTAGGCTTAGTGTGCCAACAGACTTGTGATTTCCACTGGAATTCTACGTTTCACTTGCACTTCCTAGACACTGGTATAGCTACCATTAATTTATATAATTTTCCATAAAGTGTTCATCTACAACTTTGGACTTTGTAACACAATCATCTGTATCAGTTTTGTGTCAATAAACCATACAACGGTGATATATTTACTATATTATTCCTGGTTATAACACAGTAAAATGGTGATGAGCTAGAAACCATCTACATTGGAAGCTCTACTCACGCAACTTATGAATAAGCAGGATGAGAACCACAAGCTGCTACTGATCATCCTCCAACCACCTCTTTAAAGCTTACTGCAGATGCAAGCAACATAGCTTTTCTTTCCTTTGATGAGGATTTAGAGGATTGGGAAGCCTTTGAATCAAGTTTACTTGAGCATTTCCATGCACTCAATGTAACTGATGGCAGCCTCATGAAATCTTCATTTCTGTCTTGGCCAGAGCCTGAGATTTACCTGCTACTGTGCAAACTGGCGCCCTTATCTAAGCTTTCAGAGCTCACCTTTTCAAATATTCATTCATTGCTGACTAAATAACACCAGCAGCATAGCCATGTTATTTTCTCCCAGGCGGCATTTTACCAATGCAAGAAATAGCCAAACAAGACTCACTGAGAATGAGATGCAGAGTTTCAAGGTTTATGGTGAAAATGTCATTTTGTTACCCCTAGAAGTAAGGCCTCCTATACAGAACAAATGATCAGTTACATGATCATCTGGGGTACTCCAGGCAGGGATTTCCAGCATGAGGCATTTGAACTCTAAGGACTGTCATTAGACACAGCTTTGGACTTAGCACAAAGCTTTGAAGTGACCCGAGCAGCAGGCAAGAAATTGGAGTCCTGGATCGACATACCAGTCATAATTAACACAACTGAGCCAGCAATCAATGGCCACATTAGTGGCAATTTGGACGTAGCAATGGTACAAATGGGATGCCGTACCGTTAACCAACAATGTCCTCCAGCCGACTCGAGCTGATCAAACCGGTCTTGGGTACTGAAATGATTGCCATCATGTCCAGATTGTTTTAAGTACATCAACATGAAGACTGTCTTGACAGATAGGCCTATTGCCCAAACTGTTCTGCCAATGGCCTTTTAGCTTCTGTATGTTGTAAGTCCTGTCAAGCAAGACAGCCTCCTGTCCAATAGATGGATGTTAATCTGGTAGTCAGTATAGACCATTAAGAGACCTCCAATAAGCTTTTCGTAAAAGTGCAAATTGTAGAGAAACCAGTTCAATTACAAATAGACACCAGACCAGCCGTGAGCATTCTGAATTACGGTACCTACCTGAAGCTTGGAGCTCCTCCCTTGCAAGAAACAAAGAGATGTCTAATGACGTGTAATAAACATATCATTCCAGTATGTGGTCAAGTCGAGCTGCCAACAACATATCATAATGTCACCCACCACATTACCTTCTTAGTCGTTAACAGCAATTCTGCTGAGAATTTGAATGGACTTGGCTCTTTTCAGAAATTTGGATTTTCAATAGATGATTCTGTGAATTTGGTATCTGAAGATGTTCTATACTTGGACCTAGAGACACTTTACCAGGATAATGAGGACCTGTTCACCCAGGAACTTTTTACTGCAAAGGATTTTGAGGCACACATCGCACTGAAACATAATGCATGGCCTCAGTACTTTCAAGCCTGCGCTATTCCATTAGCTCTCAGAGACCAGATACAGGAATAATGGGATCACCTAACTGCAATTTGAGTTCTAGAACCTATTCCTTCAAGTCAAGGGGCTAACCCATTAGTCCTAGTGCGAAAGCCATCCAGGAAGATCAGCCTGCGTGGTGACTTTAAAGTAACTATCAATGCCCAATCAGAGATTGAGACATATCCTATTCCAAAGCTGGAAGAATTACTGCCAAAATTTAATGGTGGAAACTACTTCTCTAAAATAGACCTAGTGGATGAATACCTCCAACTTCCCCTTGATGCAGAATCTCAACAGTTGCTCACACTTAACATGCCGCAAGGACTTTGTCATTTGAAATGCCTAATTTTTGGTATAGCAAGTGCCTCGCCATTTTTCAATGCTTTTTGGAACAATTAGGACTCAAAGTGGATGGTTGCATTAACTATTTAGACAGCACTATTGTAACAGGGAGAAACACTGAGGAACACCTTTGCAATTTGAAATCTTTATTCAGCATCTTAAGGGAGGCTGGCCTAAAATGCAGAAAAGAAAAATGTTTTTTTCCAGACTGAGATTGAGTACTTTGGCCACATCATTTCCAGCTCGGGCATTCGTCTTCTGGATAAACATGTCGAAGCCATAATCAAACTTCCCAGACAAACAAAGCTTAAGTAACTTCGTTCCTTTCTGGGGAAGACATCGTGTTACTGAAAGTTCTTACCTTCACCAGCAACTGAAACTGCCCCCTTGTCCCAGTTATGCAAAGAAGGGGTGTCTTTCCAGCGGACACCAGCTTGCATGCACATCTTCCACAGATTGAAATCTCAGTTGTTGATGGCTCTATGCCTTGCACGTTTTGATCCAACAAAGCAGATAGAGAAGTGGCACACAGGGAAGTGGATGGCTCTGAGCATGCTGTGGCATATGCATTGCAAACATTGACTGACACCCAACGAGGGTACTCCCAAAAAGGAGAACCACTGGCCATCATCTTCACATTAAAGAAATTCCACGTTTTTGTTTTTGGTAAAAGTTTCACCTCATCACAGACCATAAACTGCTAATCTCCTTATTTGATCCTGCATCAAAAATTCCAGACACAACTACTCACCGCCTCCAGTGCTGGCCTTTAATTTTGGTGCACTATCAGTTTGAGATTCTCTTCTGCAACACGACTGAAGCATGCCAACACTGATGCCCTCTCCCACCTTCCATGGGGACCTGATCCTGAGTTCGACAAAGAAGAAATTCTGCATTTTCACACTGATGGAAGAGGCAGAAGCTGCCATAGAGTCTTTTCTCATTACCACCTACTGGGTTGCAGACACAACCTGCAACGACAAGTTACTCCAACAAGTCCAGAGTCACATACTTCATGGATGGCCCGAACAACCACCTTCCGAGGCGTCAACGGCATTCTGTCAGTTCTTTAATGTCCGCCATCAGTTCATGTTGATTAACAGAGTAATTTTACTCTTTTCTGATGGACACCCACAAGTAGTCATTCCTTATTCGTTAGGCCAGCACATCCCGCAATTATTGCACCAAGGCCACTGGTGGCAGGGGGGGACGGGGGGAGGGGGAGAGGGGGAGATCCCAAACTCAACTCCTGGCTTGTAGGTTCACTTACTGGCCGGGCATGAACCACGAGATTGAACAACTCACCCAAACATGTCTATCTTGCCAAAGCCAGCAGACAGACCTACAACATACATTTGCTTCTTGGCCACGATGTGCTCGCCATTGGGGGAGGGTACACATTGATTTTGCGAGGCCAGTGTTTAACACCTGTTCTTGATAGTGGTTTATAATTACTCCTGATTTCTGTACATTGTCCAATGCAATGCTACATTAGCAGCCAACACTATCATAGCCTTCGCAAAAATTTTGTGATTGAAGGTCTACCAGAAGTGCTCATAACTGACAATGATCTACAATTCCTTAGTGAGGAGTTTCGTGGTTTGTGCACTCAGCATGGCATTCACCACATTCCAACACCCTCTTTCCATCCACAATCTAATGGAGAAGCCGAGAGGATGGTCCACACTATCAAATCTCAGGTGAAGAAATATCTTCAGGAACACTCCACCGATATGTAACTAACTCTTACCGAGCGAGGTGGCGCAGTGGTTAGACACTGGACTCGCATTCGGGAGGACGACGGTTCAATCCCGCGTCCGGCCATCCTGATTTAGGTTTTCCGTGATTTCCCTAAATCGCTCCAGGCAAATGCCGGGATGGTTCCTCTGAAAGGGCACGGCCGACTTCCTTCCCCATCCTTCCCTAACCCGATGAGACCGATGACCTCGCTGTCTGGTCTGCTTCTCCAAACAACCAACCAACCAACTAACTCTTTTTTTGAGCAGTTATTGGTCCACATTCAGCGGAGACTAAAGTCCTGCAAAACTTCTCCATGGACAGCAGCCCTGGACCCTATTGAGCCCGCTCATGCTGGCATCACAGCAAGCACCACCACTGCTAGCTTCCAAGTTCTGTCCCGGGACCTTGGTGTGGGCAAAAGGATTTGGTCAGCAACCAGCCTGGATTCCAGAAACAATTGTCCAGCACCAGGGCCGTAAGGTATTTGGGGTGCTGTTTCCGGACTGGGAGGATCTGCGACATGCAAATAACCTTCATCCGCAACTAGATTCCAAACAGTTTTTTCCGTCTCCCTCTCCACACCACCATTACGAGTCACCTTGTTCCTATCCTCCGCATGCCACCCAGCCAGTGTAACACTGGACTTATATATGCCTTTTGCCCACAGCCAGCTGACCAACATCACACCCCAACAAGAGCAATTTACCCCAGACATCGCCCAGCCCCAGAGGCTGACCTTCCCGGACTATGAGATGTTGCCTGGTCACCAATCTTGAGTAATTCCGGATAAAGATGAAGACATGCCACTGGCTGCTTCTGCTCCACTTGCTCTGCTGCTGAAGTACACATCATAACAACTTTCACCACCGGCCGGGGCATTTTCATCTGTATGCTCCTTGGCCCCGAGTCACCAATGTCACTGAGGACTCTGAGAATGACCCCAAGGATGTGGCATTCGTTCACAGTGGATGCTTCCCTACTTCCAAAAGGGAAAAGGGGTGTAATATCCACAACTATTAAATTTCTGCACCATGCAGCAGCATGCTCCATTACGCGAAGCCAAGAAAAGTTTCCTTTGGTGCACTTCTCTGTGGAGCCCACTGTTAACATTGCAGGCCACCTTTGGATGCGCTTTCAAACCACAGCAATTGACCACAAATAGCCAAATAACTAACTATATTTATAGTCAGTCAGAGAAATCTGTTAGATCAGATTTCATAAAAAGGAATATATAATATTGTAAAACTAAAGTCTGTGGCACAAGCCCATGACTGAATCATTGGCCTGCCTGAAGGTAGAGGGGCAACCTGTCTTCACCACGGTGGTGGGTTCATCATCCTGATAGCAGACTGAGTGGATAAGAAATAATGTTCTATGTCAACCACACAGCATGTTTGTCAAATGTGAGTAAGATGGTGGCAGATGAGTGACATAGGTTAGTTTGACTTGCAAGTTTATCTGAATTTTTGGGGTGGTGGTATGCAGTTAGGTCACTCTATGTATCACAAGAATCAAGTGGTGAGTGCCTAGTGTCACATTAGCATTATATTTTAAGAATCTGCAACCTGGAACTGGATTTAAAATGAATAACCATCAAACAATGTGCAGAATCACCATCAGTCAGTCTGAAGATAGTTCTGGGGTCGAGCCGACACTGGGAGCTGTGGCTGCACAGCCTGGCATCGGCCATGTTGATGTGCTTGTGAAGGCTGAGGGGAGTGCCATGATCCAATCACAAGACATGCTCAGGCTCGTTGTACAGATGCTGTCACTGATGCTGCCACTGCAGCAGTGGTGGCCAAAATACAGGAAACTCTGGAAAAAAATACGAGGGCTATCCACAAAGTACATTACGTTTTGGAATTAAAAATAAATAAAGTATTGGAAATTTTTATTTTATATACAGACGAAAGCCACACTTAAATACTACTTTTCTACATAGTTGCCATTTAAATTAAGGCACTTATTGTAGCGATGGACGAGCTTGGAAATTCCTTTGTCGTAAAATTCGGCCGCCTGCGCCTTCAACCACGTGGCGACTGTCTTTTGGGACAGAAAAGGTGTGATTTTTGTGGATTTCCTGGAAAGAGGCACTACAATAAACTCTCAAAGGTATTGCCAAACTCTGCACAGCCTCAGAAGAGCAATACAAAACAAGCACAGGGGAAAGTTGGGCTCAAAGATCTTGCTGATTCACGACAACGCCCGGGCTCACACGGCAAATGCCACTCGTGAAGTTCTCGAATCTTTTAAGTGGGAGTTGTTTCCTCATCCGCCGTACAGTCCTGACCTGGCACCGAGCGACTTCCACTTATTCGCAGCAATGAAGAAGTGGTTGGCTATGCAGCGTTTTGATGACGACGCTTCAAGAAGAGGTAACCACGTGGTTGAAGGTGCAGGCGGCCGAATTTTATGACGAAGGAATTTCCAAGCTCATCCATCGCTATGATAAGTGCCTTAATTTAAATGGCAACTATGTAGAAAAGTAGTATTTAAGTGCGGCTTTCATCTGTATATAATAAAAAAAATTTCCAATACTTAATTTATTTTTAATTCCAAAACGTAATGTACTTTGTGGATAGCCCTCGTATTAGCGAGGTCCATGCTCTTTAAAAGAAACCGAGAATACGGCACAACTGTTCAAACAGAAGCTGATCAAGAAATCTGACAAACATTAACACCACTAGAGATGCAATAATCTCAAACCGTTTGGGATTCCTGCGAACAACAGAGAGAATACAGACGAATTAGTGATCAATCTTGGATGAGAGGAGCTAGGCCTGCAGGTGACACTGAATGACAGACAGAAATCAGAGTGGGGCATGACACACCAGGATCTTCAAAACATAGACTCATGACAGTGAAGTCTGTGTCCTACAGGAAAAGATCTGAAATCTTCAGAGTGAAGAAGAAACTTGCAAAGTCAGGTCTGACAATACACAAAGATCTCACCTCCGAAAGACTACAAGATTTTGAAATGTGTGGTCTCGAGATTTGCGTGGCAAAACATGTGGATAAATGACAGCATGATAATGCTGAAGACTGAAAATGGGAAAAGATCAATCTACAATGCAGGTGAACTAGAATGCCTGTGCTGTAAGAGCTAAAAATATGTCAATTCTTGCTGCCTCTAGTTCATATGTTTATTTCTGTGTTTTCATTTTTGTAAGGAAACAATCTTTTAACACTTTCTGTTCAGTTTTCATACTTCCAATACCAATATAGTTCATTAGTTCACTATTACTTGACTATCAGCATAGGGCTATGATTCAGACAATTATTGTTGTACTTCCAGTTTTATTTAGCAATTTATCATCATATTATTGCCGTTACTCATCATTAGAAATATTAAAACTGCACTCTGTTTTTATTCCATTTATCTTTGTTTTGGTACTGTTGTGCACAAATTATTCCAGCCCTGTTTAGCAAGTTTCTTTTCCTGTTAACAGCTGGCTGTTTAACGACCACTACAAAGTTTGCTGGCCTTGGCCACAAAACCTCCCTTCTCCCTGAAGATACTTGCTGCTTTCACTTCCGGGAACCTGTGCTCCCCCACCTCAGAGTGCTCCATTATGCTTTGTTCCCTCGCTCGTGCAGCCTAAGAGTCGCTAATGTCCACCAGCAGCATCCTTACGAGTTATGCATCAGACTGCATTAAGCTCCACATTGCACAAGCAAATGTCCAATCTCAGTCAGATCATCTCAACAAGTTCACACACATCCAACAATAATGAAGATAAATAAATGGAATATATGTTCGTAAAGATCAAACACTTGAATGCCTCCAGGTGTCTGATGTGTGTCCTCTACAGATCACCTAAGGTAGGCAGGTTTTCCTGCTTCAAAACTGATTTTTCAAGCCTCAAATTAACATATGAGCTTATAATTATAGGTGGTAACACTAATACAAAAATTTCTATGTAATAGTTCTTACAGGGTGAAATTTAAGTGGATACTTTCTTTTTCAAATGTATCATTACCTCAGCTTTCTCCTAACCATTATACACATTGTAGGCACACTCTCAAATATAGTCGCAACAAAATCCCCAAACAGAGTAATTCTTACCTCTCAAATATCTGCACTTGGTGTGTGCGCTCACGACAATTTTCATTGACAAACTCACTAAAATGTCCCAGAAATAAACTGACTTAAAACATATTAGCTTATTTGAACTTTCAATTGAGGCACAAGAAATACCTGGGGGATATCTTCTTTTCCCTTCTCAGTCATAAATGAGAAACTATCAATTTACGAGGGCCATTCAATAATTAAAGAGACAAATTGGTCTGGAGAAAAAAAAGCGTTTATTTTTACAAAACAACACTTTTCCTAATTTTCAATGTAATCCCCTTGAACATTTATTCACTTGTTCCAATGGGCTGCAAGATTACTTATTCTGGCTGCAAGGAACTCTTTATCTTGATGTTTGAACCAATTTCCCATGAACTTTTTCAGGTCCTCGTTGTCCTGGAACCTCTTCCCACGTAATGCCTCCTTCAGTGCACCAAACAAATGTAAATCATTAGGTGCTAAATCAGGACTGTAAGGAGGATGAGGCAGTACTTGCCAGCCCATTTTTGTCGATGGTTTCATGGGCTAGTTGAGCAATATGAGGACGTGCGTTTTCTTGCTGGAGAATAACATCTCTCCTCTGAGATGCACGTGGTCTCTCTCTCTCATAGCTGGTGTCACCTTGTTTAAAAGCATATCTGAGTAGTATCTGCTGTTCATTGTACACTGCTCTTTGAGACAATCACAAAAAAAAAAGAAAAACTGGACCTTCAGCGTCCCAAAGCACCATCAACATGACTTTTCCTACTGATGCTTGGGTTTTTAATTTTTTCTTGACAGGTGAGTTGGCTTGCTTCCACTCCATGCTTTGTCTTTTTGCTTCTGGCTCATAATAGTGAACCCAAGTTTCATCACAAGTTAAAATTTTGTTGAGGAAGTGCTCACCTTCTCTTTCGTAACGTTCCTTTAGCTCTGTGCACACACTCAACCTGTTTCCTCGTGTAGCCATGTCAACTCCTTTGAGACCCATCTTGCACATGTTTTGCGGTACTTCAGCTTGTTACAGATAATGTTATGAACTGTACCAGTACCAACTTGAACATTATCAACTATCATTACCACAATCACATGGTGGCCGGCACAAATAATGTCATCAATTCGACTTTCAAGTTAGGGAGCGGAAACTGCAACTGGTCGGCCAGCACAGTGTTTGTCGCAAACATTTTTGAGCTGCTCTACCCACTTGTAAAAATTTGCATGATTCATACTACCTTCACCATAAACTTTAGACATTCTACAGTATATATTCACTGGTTTCTCGCCTTCAGTAAGTAAAAAACAAATAACAGAATGTTGTTCAACTAACGTGGACATTTCAAGTGGACTCGCCATCTTGAAATGTATTTTTGAGGTTATACACAAATCAATGTTGACACATCAGCTGATCAGGGTTCATCCCAGTGATGCCAATTTAAAGCCATAAAAGTACCAAACATGCCCTACAAACTGTTTTTTCCCCAGACCAATCTGTCTCTCTAATTACTTACTGAATGACACTCGTACTAACAAACTTACTTAAGTACATGACAAATGTGCTCTCCTAAAGACTCGAAAAGTAAGAGGGAAACCTGCATCTTTGCTAACTGAACAACTAAAGCGGCTCACGAGTTTCAGACACTGCACACTGGGCATACAAACTGCAACCCATGCCTGAAAATTCTAATACTTACAAGAAGAAGTGGAACAGAGTCAGTTACACTGTGAGAAATTCAAAACTCAGGCATTCCCATGCATTAACTGGCAACACATATAGACCAGCTGTCCTATGGAAAAACCTGCATGGTCTTGGAACAGGCAAAGTAAAAGCTGTAGCCAATTCCATTGTCCCAGCCGAAGAACAGAACTGGTGCTTCAAATTACCTACAACCACAACTGAAACACATAGGAAAAACATAATAGGTGATTACTTCATGGGGTAAATGACTGTAACCACAAAAAAATCTATCTAAAGTATGTTACTTGCAATACTGTCAAAAAAAGCCATCATGATATCAAATCACCATCTACTGAACACAATGTCATCACAGTCCAAATGATGAAGCTTATTACTGACCCACTTCTGCCCACTATAAGAGGTATCTTCAACTACTCATTAACAACAGTTGTTTTCACTGAGGTCTAGAAACAGGAAGTCGATAAGCCTCCACCTAAAACGGACACCACGACCAGATAACAAACTACAGATGACCTTCTAGACAAATACCAACCAGTTTATGCAAACTTCGCCTTAATAAAAGTAACAGATGACCTGAAGCTTGCCATGGATGCACAAGGGGCAGCTATTATGTGCTTCTTAAGACATCTTCAAAGCCATTGACACTGTCAACTTCAACATTTTAATTGCCAAACTTAGTAGCCTAAATTTCTCAGCCAAGTGCAGAGCAAGGGTTCCACTCATACCTGACATCTCGCCACCAATGCATCATGTCCAGCACCATAAAGTCTCAATGGGGTCAGGTAGTATCAGGCATCCCCAAGGGTCTGGTACTTGTTCCTCCATTTTTTTCATTGTATGTCAATGATGTGTCATCAGTTTTCTCCTGTTGCAAATGCTACACGTATGCTAGTGACCTGCAGTTGTGTCCAAGTGCAAAACCAGTAAACTTGAAGACAGCTATTGAGAATCTTGATACCCACCTGTGTACACTATCAAAACAGGCACAGGATATGGGGTTTAATGTTCAACCCATCTAAAACTCAAGCAGTACTGATTGGTCATTCTAGGCTAATTAGCCTTAAAGATTGGGAATCCCTACCATCTTTGAACCTAAATGGGATAAATATCAATTTCTCTCCTTCAGCCAAGAGTCTAGGTGTAATAATAGATGGAAATCAAAATTTGACTGAGCACATAACTGTAATGTGCAAGAAGGCATCAGCATCTCTCCACACCCTACAAAAATATAAAAATCTCTTCCCTCTTGCCCGAAAAAGAAACAGAGATTTCTATACCCTCTATCTTCTCTACCATCTTATCAACATACACCGTCTGTTGAATCTCTTCTCGACCTTAACACAGTTCTCTGAACAACATAGCAGAAACACCAATTGCCAAAGAAGTAAAATCCTTTCTGTCTCACTTTGTTGTTCAGTCACTTTCTCGAAGTCTTTCTCAGTAGCAGGAACGCAACTCCGGGGTAAACTCCCACGTTATATTAGAGAACGGAATAACATTTCCAGCTTCAGAAGACAGTTAACGACATATCTACTTGAGCAACAATAAGAATTGCCATTGTCCCTTTATGCACTTGTTACACCTGTACACCATCTTTCCAATCCAATCTCGTTTATTTACCAGTATGCTTAGCTGGTGCAGTCTCATTAAATTTCCTTTATCCAGAGCTTGCCGTGTCAGAAAATATCTATTTTGTTCACCTATAAATTCTTTCTACATCTGTCAGTATCATTATTGTTACTACTGTCAGTATCATTATTGTTACTATTGTCATTATCATTATTACTATTACTATTACTATCATCATCATCATCATCATCATCAAGATCATCATCCTGATCGATCATTATTAGTGGCAGCAGCTGAAGTAGTAAAAGTACTGCCAGTATTAACTTTATTAGTTCACAGTCAGGATTATTTAACATTGCCACTTTAGACACTTAAATCAGTTTAATACTATTTGTCATAGCAAAATTATTGTTTCTTAGATATCTATGATGCAAAAAAGGTATTGTTTGTGTGAAATCCTGGTTTGATGTAAGACCGGGCCTGATTGCCCTGATCATACCAAGTTATATGTGTAATATCAATGTTCAGAGGGGCTTTAAACAAGTAATGCAACACACTTTTTTCCCAGCCTATTTCAGTTGTAAAATGCAGAATTTATTGTGGGAAGTGATGAAATATTCCCATTTCAGCTCTTATAGTTTCGTTAAATTCCATGTCTGTAACGGACTTGCATTCCACGCAGAAAGCTGCCATTCAGTATCTTTTGGGAGAAAACCTGAGCATCACAGATTTTCACAGGTGCTTGCAGAATGTCTATGGAGACCTAGCAGTGAATCAAAGACCACCGAGTAGTTGGGCGAGGCATCTGTCAGCGTCGCAACCAGGTCGCACAAACCTGTCCAAACTTCAACGTGCCGACCAGTTACACACAGCTGTGCTACCCTCATTACATTGGAGAAATGACTTCAGTGTGTGCAAGTGAACTCTTTCTCTACGAAAACACAAGGCCTTGCACAAGTCTGTGCACCCGAAAGGTGCTCACAAAACTTCACTGGACTGTTGCTCCTTGTCCACCCTACATCCCTGATCTCTCACCTTCCATCTTCCATCTATTTAGCCCAATGAAGGGAGCACCCTGTTGGAAGCAGTACATGGATGATGGGAAAGTTATTGATGCAGCAAGACACTGGCTCCTATGTCGACCAGCACAGTGGTATCATGCAGGTATACAGGCCCTTCCAGTAATGTGGGGTAAAGCCAGCACATTTAATGGAGATTACCATGTACACTCTATTATCTGTGATAATCAGGGAGCTGAAAACTGTGGATAAAAATTAATTAACTGATGTTTACAATAAATTCTACTTTGTTCATCACATTATGTGCAAGAATACAGTACTTAAAAATAATAGAGTGCAAGCCAGTTTCACATTACACTACACTATTGTGAAACCAAATACTTTTGAATTAATTTCTGTCTCAGTGAGGTAGCTTGTCTTTTACGTATCACACCAAGAATTATACCCAACACCAACTTGTCAGAAAGGGGAGCATCTTTTTACTGTTCCAGGTAGTCCAGTAATCCCTTGGCCAATTGTAGTGCTGATACATCACTGATTACTGTTTCCAGAATTAGAGGAACGTCGCCATGTTCATCACTGCCATTCACCTTCTTGGATTTCCCTTGCACCTTCTGAACAATAGCACTATCACTCAACATCTCATGACATTGCTCTGTGCAGTCTATGTCAAACCATTCAGAAATATTTTCTTTGTCGACGGTTTCACACCCTTGAGTACTTTTCAAAAAAGCAGCTATGGTTGCTCATGAGCAATCTCCTGGATATCATGACACTGTTTAAACCTTGTTTGCCAGCCAGAAGAGGCATTAAAATCTCCTTCAATCCCCCAAAGTTTTGAAGAAAAACTGGACCTGTTTGAGCCAGATAGTTGTGCACCCTCTGTGCTATTTTCTGCTGAAACCATTCCAACATGGCTTTGTCAATTTCTGCATATGTATAAATTTTCATAGCCTTCTGCTTTGACAAACCTTTAAACAAGTCAGAACTGCTAGCAAACTGAATTATTTTGCGTTCGTTTTTCTTAAGATCATGGATCGTAGTTTCACCCACACCGTAAATCAGTGCCAGATTCCCTTTTTAAGTATACGTATTATTTCCAATTTCTGCTGTATTGTCAGCACAGCATGTTTTCACTTTTCAGACACTGTTTTGCATTCACAAAAAAAAAAAAAAATGACTACAGTATCCACTGCAACAATACAGCCCGCTGCTTGAGGTTTCTGAGCAACACATTGTTTACCACAATTGTGTTGTTATGTGACATTATCATTCATCAGCAACCACTCCTGGTTAAGAGAAAAATTTTCAGCAGTTAAAAAAAAATTAGTTAATTAAATAAAATAAAATTGGGAGACATAGGCCATGGATAATCCTCAAAGCAGATAATCTGCCTGTGGATAATCTATGGTTAACTGTATGTTGAAAAATAGGGTTTTGCAGTCAAAATAGTGGGGAATAATATGGCGTATCAAAACCGAGAATAAAATGAACCTGCTTTCAGAAAAAAGTGTGTTGCATTACTTATTGAACAACGCTCATAAAAGCAGAGCCTGATACAAAATACATGACAGATCAACAATAGTCACAAACAAAAAAGTTACAAGAGTTTGAAAACAAATAAAGCAAAAAGAGCATAAAACCCAAATACAATGAAACTGTAAGAGGTCTTACAGGAAAAGACTGAAATTTATGTAAATAAGCAAAGTGGATAAAACTTAATGACAAAACAGAAAAATTTTCTTTAATCTTGCTTAAAAAGCTTTTTAAATGCTCTGGAAATATCAATATACCACAAATAATATTTGCACATCTACATGTACTTTTATTTTAAAAAGAAACATCATCTGTAATAGGATTAAAAATACACTGTTGTGCAAAACTGAAGGACAGAAGTAACTTTTGCAGGACGAGTCACTGCCAAGTAAAATAGCTTGATGAAATATAGATAGGAAGAACAGCTACAGCATAGTACAGAAGGTAACTGTAAGAAATATGCAATGAGACGAACATATATGGCACTTTTACTGAAAGACAATACTTAAACTGAAGTCACCATGATTAATGATGGCCCCTGGCCATTACACAAGGCAGGACATGGTTCTTATTACAGTGAGATATCACCACAGATGGCAATGCCTGCTCTGCAACATGCTCCCATACTGGTCACAAGTTTGGTAAGGAGTTCTTGTGGTAGTGTGTTCCATTCCTCCACCAGCAGAGTTGACAACTGCAGGATAATCACTGGTGCTTGTGGACACACTGCAATGTGTCTCTTCAATGCATCCCAAGCATGCTTGTGCTCAATGGGATTTAAGTAAAGGGAACAGGCAGTCCAGTCCAGTCCAGTACAGACCATTCTACATCTACATCTATATCCATACTCCGCAAGCCACCTGACAGTGTGTGGCGGAGGGTATTTGGGTACCTCTATCGGTTCTCCCTTCTATTCCAGTCTCGTATCGTTCGTGGAAGGAAAGATTGTTGGTATTCCTCTGTGTGGGCTCTATCTCTCTGATTTTATCCTCATGGTCTCTTCGGGAGATATACGTAGGAGGGAGCAATATACTGCTTGACTCCTTGGTGAAGGTATGTTCTCGAAACTTCAACAAAAGCCCATACCAAGCTACTGAGCGTCTCTCTTGCAGAGTCTTCCATTGGAGTTTATCTATCATCTCTGTAACGCTTTTGCAATTACTAAATGATCCTGTAATGAAGCACACTGCTCTCCACTGGATCTTCTCTATCTCTTCCTTCAACCCTATCTGGTACGGATCCCACACCGGTGAGCAGTATTCAAGCAGTGGGCGAACAAGCGTACTGTAACTTACTTCCTTTGTTTTCAGATTGCATTTCCTTAGGATTCTTCCAATGTACTCCAGTCTGGCATCTGCTTTACCGACGATTAATTTTATGTGGTCATACTATTTTAAATCACTCCTAATGCCTACTCCCAGATAATTTATAGAATTAACTGCTTCCAGTTGCTGACCTGCTATATTGTAGCTAAATGATACAGGATATTTCTTTCTATGTATTCGCAGCACATTACACTTGTTTACATTGAGATTCAATAGCCATTCCCTGCACCATGTGTCAATTCATTGCAGATCCTCCAGCATTTCAGTACGATTTTTCAGTTACAGCTTCTCGATATACTACAGCATCATCCGCAAAAAGCCTCAGTGAACTTCCGAGGATATCCAAAAGGTCATTTATATATATTGTGAATAGCAACAGTCCTACGACACTCCCCTGCGGCACAGCTGAAATCACTCGTACTTCAGAAGACTTCTCTCCACTGAGAATGACACGCTGCATTCTGTTATCTAGGAACTCTTCAATCCAATCACACAATTGGTCTGATAGTCCATATACTCTTACTTTGTTCATTAAACGACTGTTGGGGAACTGTATTGAACGCCTTGCGGAAGTCAAGAAACATGGCATCTACCTGTGAACCCGTGTCTATGGCCCTCTGAGTCTCGTGGACGAATAGCGCGAGCTTGGTTTCACACGATCGTCTTTTTCAAAACCCATCCTGATTCCTACAGAGTAGATTTCTAGTTTCCAGAAAAGTCATTATACTCGAGCATAATATGTGTTCCAAAATTCTACAACTGATCGACGTTAGAGATATAGGTCTATAGTTCTGCACATCTGTTCGACATCCCTTCTTGAAAATGGGGATGACCTGTGCCCTTTTCCAATCTTTTGGAACGCTACGCTCTTCCAGAGACCTACGGTACACCGCCTCAAGAAGGGGGCAAGTTCCTTCGCGTACTCTGTGTAAAATCGAACTGGTATTCCATCAGGTCCAGCGGCCTTTCCTCTTTTGAGCGATTTTAATTGTTTTTCTATCCCTCTGTCATCTATTTCGATATCTACCATTTTGTCATCTGTGCAACAATCTAGAGAAGGAACTACAGTGCAGTCTTCCTCTGTGAAACAGCTTTGGAAAAAGACATTTAGTATTTTGGCCTTTAGGCTGTTATCCTCTGTTTCAGTACCATTTTGGTCACAGAGTGTCTGGACATTTTGTTTTGATCCACTGACAGCTTTGACATGAGACCAAAATTTCTTAGGATTTTCTGCCATGTCAGTACATAGAACTTTACTTTCGAATTCGTTGAATGCCTCTCGCATAGCCCTCCTCACACTACATTTCGCTTCATGTAATTTTTGTTTGTCTGGAAGGCTTTGGCAATGTTTATGTTTGACGTGAAGTTCCCTTTGCTTCCGTAGCAGTTTTCTAACTCTGCTGTTGTACCACTGTGTCTCTTTTCCATCTGTTATGATCTTGCTTGGCACATACTCATCTAATGCATACTGTATGATGGTTTTGAACTTTTTCCACTGATCCTCAACACTATCTGTACTTGAGACAAAACTTTTGTGTTGAGTCGTCAAGTACTCTGAAATCTGCTTTTTGTCACTTTTGCTAAACAGAAAAATCATCATACCTTTTTTAATATTTCTATTTATGACTGAAATCATCGATGCAGTAACCGCTTTATGATCGCTGATTCCCTGTTCTGCGTTAACTGTTTCAAATAGTTCGAGTCTGTTTGTCACCAGAAGGTCTAATATGTTATCGTCACGAGTCGGTTCTCTGTTTAACTGCTCAAGGCAGTTTTCAGACAATGCACTTAAAAAAATTTCACTGGATTCTTTGTCCCTGCCACCCATTATAAACGTTTGAGTCTCCCAGTCTATATCTGGTAAATTAAAATCTCCACCCAGAACTACAACATGGTCGCGAAATCTACTCAAAATATTTTTCAAATTTTCCTTCAGGTGCTCTGCCACAACAGCTGCTGAGCCAGGGGGTCTATAGAGATATCCAATTACCATGTTTGGGCCTGCTTTAACCGTGACCTTCACCCACAATATTTCACATTTCGGATCTCCATCAATTTGCTTTGATACTATTGCACTTTTTATCGTTATAAACACGCCTCCCCCTTCACTGTCCAGCCTGTCTCTGTGGTATACATTCCAATCTGAGTTTACAATTTCATTACTGTTTACATCCGGTTTCAGCCAACTTTCTGTCCCTAGTACTATGTGGGCATTGTGACCGTATATTAATGAGAGCAGTTCTGGGACCTTTCTATAGACGCTCCTGTAGTTTACTATTACCACATTAATATTGTTATTACCTGTTGCGTTTTGCCAACTACTACCTTGTCGAGTCTCAGGAGCCGTCTTGTCGGGCCTAGGGAGGGAATTCTCTAACCTAAAAAACTCATATGTGCACTCCACACGTACTCCACTACCCTTGTAGCCACTTCCTGCATGTAGTGCACGCCTGACCTATTCAAGGGGACCATACATTTCTCCACCCGATAGCGGAGGTCAAGAAATTTGCACCCCAGATCTCTGCAGAATCGTCTGAGCCTCTGGTTTAAAGCTTCCACTTGGCTCCAAACCAGAGGATCCCTATCAGTTCTGGGAATTATACTACAGATAGTTAGCTCAGATTCCACCCCATGAGTGAGGCTTTCCGCCTTCACCAACTCCACCAACTGCCTGTATGAACTGAGGATAACCTCTGAACCCAGACGGCAGGAGCCATTGGTAGCAACATAAGCAACAATTTGCAGTCAGGTGCACCCAGCGTGCTCTATCGCCGCTGGCAGGGCCTCCTCCACATCTCGGATGAGACCCCCCGGCAAGCAGACAGAGTGAACACGGGCCTTCTTCCCCGGCATTTCCGCTATTTCCCTAAGGGGCTCCATCACCCGCCTAACATTGGAGCTCCCAATCACTAATAAACCCCTCCCTCTCGTGTGCCTGTACGGACCTTACTGAAGGAGCGGCCACATGTCCACTCACAGGCAGAGCGGGCGATGCCACACGGCCAGCCTCCAAATTGACCCTGTGTCTCGAGCAACGTGAACACCGCTGAGCACGCCACTCCCCTTGTTGAGAGGGTGGCCCAACTGCGCCCGGTACCCGTGAAGATGTCTCGACAGCAGGACCATGGTTGAAGCATATAACACCTGGGGTGTACCATGCGATGCCCCAGATTCCCCACTGCCACTACACTCCGAGGCAGCAGCCTGAAGACAGCTGACTGTGGCCATCAGGACGTTCAGCTGCTCACGAACAGTGGCCAGCTCCTCCTGCATCCGTACACAGCAGTCACAAATCCTATCCATCCTAAGAAACCAACAATTTACTGTAGAGAGTTAATCAACTTTTAGCTAGACTGCTAATTCACTAAAGGTGGCAGATAGCTGACTAAACTGTGGTTACTAAACACTTATTGTTGAAAACAATGAAAATAAGCACTATCTGTCTCTGGATTGTATTCAAAACAAACACAAAATCTATGGAACACTATTACTAGTACTCGAAAATTAAAGCTTCCTAAAAGCAAAAACACATGGAAAAAGAAATGACAAGTAAGAAAAACACAGTTAATACTTAAATTTACATAGCTTGCTGCACAGCAGATGTGAAGCAGACAGCAGTTACGACGACACTGGCACTACAGCTGACTAAAGGGACTCTCTCTGACTGTATTCAAAACAAACATGAAATCTATGGAACACTATTACTAGTACTTGAAAATTAAAGCTTCCTAAAAGCAAAAACACACAGAAAAAGAAGCGATAAGTGAGAAAAACACAGTTAATACTTAAATTTACGTAGCTCGCTGCACAGCAGGTGTGAAGCAGACGGCGAATAATTTCTCGTTACAAGACTCCCTTTGCTGTCTGATGCGGTCGTGTTGTCTTCTACAAAAATTAAGTCAGGGCCAAAAGCACCCTTGAAAAGTTGCACATGGGGAAGTAGTACAGTGTCAAAATAATGTTCACCAGTGAGAGTATCATGTTCAACAATTTGGAGGTAAGTACTCCTGTGGAACATGATGCCTCCCCACACCATAACATAGCACCTGCACCAGCAAAACAGTCATGTTTGACATTGGGTCTCAATGCATCACGTGTTTCCACTTCTCGCCTTATATAGACTCATAATGCTTCCAAGAAAATTGTCAAACATGATCATTTTGGTGGTCCAGGTGTTGTGGTATAATGGCGCATATTCATTGAATGGACTGTCCTGCCCGTTTCCTGGACTTAAATCCCACCGAGCACATGTGGGATGCACTGGTGAGAAACAATGCAGCATGTCCACATCCACCAACAACCATCCAGCATTTGCCAACCATGCTGGTGGAGGAGTGAAACACCTTGACACAATAACTCCTTACCAACCTTGTGGCCAGCATGGCAGCACACTGCAGAGCATGTGTTGCGGTCCATAGTGAACATACACCCTATTAAGAATCATGTCCCACATTTTCTAACATCCAGAGGACCATCAGAAACCACAGTAACTTCAGTGTAATTATTGTTTTTCAATAAAAGTGTCATTTCTGTTTACCTCTTGTGTATGTAACTTCTGTAGTATACATTATCATTTCTTTCTAAATAAGGAACCAAGTTTCATCAAACACTGTTACTTGGCAGTAACACTTCATGTAAAAGTTATTTTCATTCTTAACCTTTGCACAGTAGTGTATTTTTATATGTAAAATTGCCAAAAACCTATACAAAGTTGCATATTTGGAAATAAGATGCTGTTAAAGATGCTAATCAAAGGTAATTTTCTTAATTAAAAGTATTTTAATGGTACAGATAAGGAACATCCTATACAAATTAAACATTTCGAATCTTTTTCAATTTAATTCTTGTAAGCTTGAAAACAGCTAACACCTTTGCTTAACATGAGCTGCCAAAAAAATGATGTATCTGAATGCATAGTGACAAACAAGTTGTGTGCTATGGCAGATTTTTTCTTTCATTATTATTATTATTATTATTATTATTATACAGTACATATAGTTTTTTGTTACATGCAGAAATTTTACTGACATTCTTCAGTGCTGTTTCTAACATAAGCACTTCAGCATAACTGCAACATAACTACACCTTATCTCCAGACTGCTGGTTGCCAGACACATCACATGGACATGCTGTGAGTGAAATTTAAAATAAAGAGCAGGTTGAATGTCTGGTCTGTATTTATCTTCAAAAGGAAACATTTCAAGTACTGCCAACTGACAAATTTAAAAACAGCAGAGACAACACCTATCATCTGGAACTTTTAATCCCTCCCTCATCAATTGTGAGGACAGAGCATCTCTATCACCCCTTCTTTACTACAGATTTTCTGACCTTCCCCCACCAATCCACCTTTTCTCCCTAAAGGAAGAAACTAACTGTTCCAAAAGCTAGTTACTGTTTTTTTTTCTTCTTTTCCCGCCCTACGCTTAAATGTCTATAGGTACTTCTGGGAATCTCCTCTCCTAAAGGTAAGCACTGGCCAATCAGTATGACTCCTAATTTTACAGTTTTCTCAAGTGAGTTTCCCTTTTGATATATTTAAAATCAAGAAAGTAAAAAATTCACCAGATGATGATAACATGACTACTGACTGTTGTGTTGAACAGAAATAATGTGTGGGTGATACAGAAAATAGTTGTTTATTTGTGCATTATTAACCAGTTGCAGTCCTCTAAAACCATTCCATTACAAAGACTATTGTAATGCAAGATCTGCTGGATACAATATAGCGTGGGAGACACATGAAGCTAACTGTGAGATTTTGAAATCAGAAGAACCAGTTATCCTTGAATGATACCAGCAACAACTTTGAAGATAATGCAAAATATTGAGACAGAACAAGAGGGCAGGGGGAGGAAGATGATGTCCACCTATCTTCAAAAAATCCGCATTTGTGTTCAACCTAGCATCTGTGTTACAGTTTTATACAGGCTGTATTAACCTATTATGAACCTAGCAGTGGCTCTCAGGAATTGTGTGGTTTCTGCTGACATAGCTATATGATAAAGACTCCATATGCTAAATCAGTACTCTAAAAATGGTCACACTAGCATCTTGCTTGCAGATTTCTTTGCAGATGCACTATACTTCCCCCAATCCTTCAACAGGGTGTATATGTGGACAACGAAAAAACTCCCGGATTTCCCGGTTAAAAGTACACTTTCTGCCGGGTGACAGTTTATTTTCCGTTATCAATCCTTTGAATGGTTATGGTTTTATACACGGGCGTACAATTTACCGGCACTTTAGAGAACGAAACTCAGGGAAAAAGACACGTTTTGGAAACATCTTTGATGTGCAGCAACATGTACGCTGCGTATTTTCGCATTACGAAAGTATACACTGGAATTCCACCAAACAACGCATGTTACTTTCCGAATCATTGAAATCGAGATTTTCATGCGCTTTTGTAGGCAGTTCGTAGCTCATGTCACGTGATCTCGCCAGCCGATGACAGCGGATATTCAGAGCATATGACACGTGATGTAGTCAGCCAGCAGCAACATCACTGTTAAGAAGCACGAACACACAAACAGGGAAAGTTAATAGTTTAAATTAATATACATAGTGTTGCTACAAGAAAAGCAAATATAATATTGTTCTCAAGCTGCAAGAGAAGCTAAGCTTTCGCATATATTGTTGATCTTTTTTGTGCGTGTTACACTTTAAGATATATAACACAAATGTGCCAGTAAAATTTTTAATAATGACATAAATGTCTGATATTCAGGGTTCGAAATTCTTCTAAATGGAGCGTCATCAAAAAGTTGATTTTTTAAATGAGAGTCAAACGCTCTGTGATTTAATAAATTCATGGTACATTCTTGCACATTGTTCAACTTACGTAAAAGGATATTCACTTTCAAAGTAACGCTTTTCAAACCACTATTTGCAATATTTTCCCGCGACCTGTTAGAAATTGGTTCGTTTCAGCAGTTGCCAGAAAGCGCAGATAACAGGCGACACCGCGCTTGGGTAGCTATCATGACGTAGGAAGCCCGTATGTACGTACGTGTAAAACATTGAAAGATCATACATTATGTCATAAAAGAAACAAGACATCAGAGGATACTGCAAGGGCATCGGAATTTCATGAACAATATTAAAGTGTGCACATTTAAAGTGCATACTTAAAGTACACATTCGTATGTCCGGATTCCCAATGAAGTAGACCTCGACCTGATATTAAGCTTTTCAGTGTGGTTTTCGGGATGTAAATTTTCTTGGAGCACCAGTACTGTATTATATCATGTTTGGTTCTTTATTATGACATAACGCCATACCGGTACGTGCTAGAAAATGAAAACGTGCACTTGAAATGTAGCGTACAGTTGAAACTAGCCAGTACTGTGGAATTAAACATATCGTCTCAAATACATTGACTGCCTCTGCGGAAAAGGTTACCAAAAGTCAAATTTCTTTAGCAAACAGACAAAAATAACTTCATTGTTCTGCAAGGCGATTAATGCATGCTGTCAGAAAATCGGAAATAAAATAAAATCTGAAACTAATGACATATTTTGGGCTTCCGTAATTATGTGAATGTGTTTTAATTCACTTTATAGCTCCCGGCCACAGATATCCGTTTTGTTTTCATTTGACGTGAGAGTAAACGTAGGGGAAACAGCAAAATCACTAAATGGAAACACGGGTCATGTGGAGACTACACAATGTAACTCAGACTGCTCTGCGCATCAGCCCCGGATCTACGACATTTGCGAACCGAGTCAATACTAAAAAAAATCGAATTTTCAAAATATGTTCATCTTGTAGCGCACATCTGTGTGAAACATAAAACATATGTATTCAAGGAAATGTAAGACCTATTATTTGGTCTTAAGTATGCCAAAGTGCAGTGCCACGCCTCTTCATAAAGCATTTTTCTACCGCACGTCCAAACTATATTCAGGCGAGTGGAAATGAAATGTCCTGTGGTGCCTCTCCTGCTCCCAGTAGGCCGGTTTCACAGCCTGCCCCTCTTAAAAAAAAATCTCGCAATTAATAGCGGATGGGATTATTTGTAATCGAGAGAACAAGAACTCTTCAGAAAGTCAGAACTCTTTGTTGCCTATTAGTTAATAACTTGCTGTTTTGTGTGACATAAAATTAAATATAGGATATATAAAACCAATACTGACAAGAGATAAGCAAGAAATTACACATTTCTTAAAACCTTAGCTGCTAGCATTTTTTTCTCTCTAATCTTGCTACAGCTTTACATGGCGTGCTTTCCTTTCTGCGAAAGAATCTATTACCTCGTCAAGCGTTTTGCTACATGAAAAATCGAAATTTCATTATCTAATACTGAAAAAGCTGTTAATACAAATAATACCCGAGACTGGTGTGGTTTCTAGATCGTCTATTTTGTCTCTGTTTGCTAGATAAAACAAAATAGGCGTTTCTAATATGGCAGCAATTTATAACACACCAAATAAGCGAGACTGTTTTGGCACAAATGGCCATTTTTATAACACGACAGAATATAATCCAGGAAGTACCAATATCAAATGGCTATTAGGCCTACTACGAGCAAAAGGCTTTATGTTAGGAAATAGTTTCACATTTCATTCATACGCACCAGCTTCTCAAGCATGAGATCGAAAAGTAGTATTACGAAATTTTTATATAAATTTGGAATCGTCTTATTCTTCCATAATCTGTGTGATGTCCCCGTTTCTTCTCCTTCCTCGTTCTAACAATCTTGTCATCACCAATTCTGTAGCTATTGCTGCCACTGTCAAAATTTGTTCGCAGATTAACTTCTCTAACCCTGTCAGAATCACAGGTTTAGTTATCCTGCGATTATTTTCCGGTTAGGCGTTATCACGTGTTCGAACAACACGTTTTCCGAGTTACTTCCAGAATAGAACTTACACGTCTGCTAGCCGGCGACTGTACAACTGGTCCTTACTAGTGTAGCGATCTGGCCAAAAATTTTCTGTCAAAATTTCATTTTCTTGGATACACCGAGAAGATAATACGTAATCTTTCTCACCTGTTATTCCTGTTAGTCGTTTATTTCCATTCTGGTAGTCTGAATCTATGGATTTCGCTAGTAATTATAACAAACCCAATCAACCACATAATCAGACAGCGATTGGCGTTCGACCTTTCGGCTTTACTCCCTCAGCTCGTATTGCCCCGCCCCCTTTTGTCTGCGGAAAGTTTATTTGAAGATGCGACGAGGATTCTCCTGACAGAGACATAACGTACACTACGCATGCATTCAAAAGTCAACTTATCATTCATTCAGAAATGAACTTAAAATGTGTTCAAAAAAGTTCAAAACCAACAGGGAAGGGTTTCAAAATCATATGAATAATCGATAGAGAAACGTGTGCTGGATTTCCCTCAAGAATATGAATTTGGCGCCCCCTTTTCCCGGTAGCATCTAGCTGCTTGCTGCGTCTGCTTGCACAGCCAACAGCCACATTCCTGTAGCCAGAAACGGGGGACTCTACTACTCAAACGTGACTCAACTGTGCATGCGCATGAGCCCGCGCGTAACTGCTAAAACAAATCGAATGTAAACAGTTGCGACTTCACGCTCATTGGAAGCAATTTGTTGTTATGGAACACTGCATTGTCTTCCTAAAGCCTGGGACACATTTTCAATTGGCAGACGCTTGCATGAGCACTGTGTGTCGTTGTTGTATATGGCGCATTTCCTTTGCAAAAGTTATTTTCGTTTTTTTCTCTCGTTTATGTTTTATTGTTGAAGTATTATTACGCAGTAGCGGGATACAGTAATATCCTTTGTTAGAGTGTCGGTTCTTACCAGTCAAAATTACAAAAATTTAACTGAAAACTCAAACAATGAAAAATTCCCGGAATTCTGAAGATATCCCGGGTTTTTCCCGGATGAAAAAATTCCCGGGTTTTTCCCGGACCTCCCGGGTTGTATATACCCTGTCCAAACAAATTTAATTCTACCATTCACCTACCCTATTGCTGATTTAAACTGTTTGCTCCATTTCATGTAGATTATTAGTATTAGCTATAGGTATTTAAACAATGTAAAAGGCTTCTGAAGTGTAGTGGTTATCTAATGAGGTACTATTGAGTTCTTTTTCTTTGTTAAAGGATTTATCTAGCATTTATTCACATCTAAAGAGAATTAAAGTTCAGCACACCAAGAAGAGATACTAAGTCATACTGCATTTTCTTATAAGCATTTTCCTGTAAGTCATAAACCTTTGTCAGCAATCACTCAGATTTGGATACCCTATCTGATAAATTATTCGTGTATGTTGAGAATATTGGTGGCCATGTTACACATTACTGGAGCACAGCAGATACTAATTTAATGTATTTTAATTACCACCATGAAGTATAACAAAGTGGGTTCCATTAATCAAAAGTTCTCCAAGCAATCACAAATTTATGAAAATATCCTGCAAGATCACAGGTCAACTGGCAGTCAATAATGTTGTACAGTGCCGAATGACTTTTGAAAATCTAAGTAAACAGAATCCACTTATTCACCTGTATCCACTATATTGAAGATATTGTGAAAAAAAGATTGTGCTTTACACGTGGTTTTTCTAAGTCCCTGCTGATTCTTAAGAGCAGCTTAATGGCATCCATAAAAGTCACAATATTCATGCTTACCATATGATCTACAATCCTGCAACAGACGATAAGGATATTGGCTTACAGACTGTGAAGTACATTTATTTACACTTTTTGCAACAGGGATGACCGGCACACAATTTCTGTCATGTGAGACAACGCACAGCGTGAATTCTCAATAACTATGAGCTAAGACATAGGCTAATTTTCCAATATATTCATGTACACTGAGGTGACAAAAGTCATGCGATAGTGATGCGCACACATACAGATGGCAGTAGCATCACATGCACAAGGTGTAGGAAGATAATGCACTGGCGGAGCTGTCATTTGTACTCAGGTGATTCACGTGAAAAGATGATGAGAATTAACTGACTTTGAATTCAGAATAGCAGTTGGAGATAGATGCATGGGACATTCCATTACAGAAATCTCTAGGGAATTCAATATTCCGGGATCCACAGTGTCAACAGTGTGTTGAGAATACCAAATATCAGTCATTACTTCTCGAGAGCAGCAGTGTTTGGGTAGAGTTGTCAGTGCTGACAGATGAGCAACACTGCATGAAAGAACAACAGAAATTAATACGGAACATGCAATGAATGTATCTGTTACAACAGTGTAGCAAAATCTGGCATGAATGGGTTATGGCAGTAGATGACATAAGTGTTTTTGCTAACAGTGTGATATCGCCTGCATTGCCTCTCCTAGCCTCGGCTGGACCCTAGATGACTGGGAAACAATGGCCTGATCAGATGAGTCACAATTTCAGTTGGTAAGAGCGGATCGTAGCAATTGAGTGTGGTGCAGACCATGTGAAGCCATGGACCCAAGTTTTTAGCAAGGCACTCTGCAAGCTTGTTGTCCTCCATAATGGTGTGGGCTGTGTTTACATGGAATGGACTGTGTCCTCTGGTCTAACTGAATCAATCATTGACTGGAAATGGTTATGTTCAGCTACTTGGAGACCATTTGCTGCCATTCATGGAGTTCATGTTCCCAAATAATGATGGGACTTTTATGGATGACAATGCATCACGTCACAATTGTTCACGATTGGTTTGAATAACATTACGGACAGTCTGAGTGAATGATTTGGTCACCCAGATCGCGCGACATAAATTCCACTGAACATTTACGGAACATAATCAAGAGGTTAGTTCACGGACAACATCCTGCACCAGTAACACTACGATCATTACAGGAGGCTGTAGAGGCAGCATGGCTCAATATTTCAGTGGGGGACTTCCAATGACTTCTTGAGTCCATGCCACGTCAAGTTGCTGCACTAATCTGGGCAAAAGGGCGTCTGACACAACATTAGGAGGTATCCCATAACTTTTGTCACCCGAGTGTTATGCCCGCCAGCATATGACGAGCGTCTCTACTGATTATCTTCGTGATTATCAAAATATTTTGACCAGCAAGGCCCCTGGATATCTCCTCAAAGAATGTCTTTAGCATTGTGGGTAGGGGCCTCCAACCAGTTCAGTATTGTGACAATCTAACATACCAATTGGACAGAATTAGGCACAATATCCCTCATGAGGACATCTAATAACTATATCAATCAATAGTTAAAATGAAACTCCATCTGAAAAGGCCTCTGAAAGCCCAACAGTACCAATCGACTGCGTGTAATCCTCTGCCAATAGGCATCACTGAATACGGATTGGAGGGCATGCGGTCAGCACACCACTCTCCCGCCCGTTGTCAGTTTTCATACCCCAGCTGCTACTTCTCAGTCAAAAATCAAACAATGGAAAATCCAGGATGGAATGTAACAGTATTATGGAAAGGAAATCTGCTACTCACCATATAGCGGAGATGCTGAGTCACACATAAGCACAATAAAAAGACTTTCAGAAATATAGCTTTCGGCTAGTAACATCTTCATAATTAGACACCCCCCCCCCCCCCCAGGCCACACTGCAAGCGGAAGCAACATTGCATGATGGGAGTGGCGACTGGGTGAGAGGAAAGGGGGAGGCTGGGGCGGGGAGGAGGAGGGATAGTGGGGTAGGGGTGGCAGACAGTGATGTGCTGTTGGGGAGCGTGCAGAGACGAGATGGAAAGAGGGCAGGGCAGCTATGTGCAGCCAGGAGGTTAGACGAAGGGCAGTGGAGAAGTGAGGAGGGGCATAGCAGAAAAGAAGGACATTTCTGTGTCCTATCCACTATCCTTCCCACCCCTCCCACAGTGGTATTCCGCTGCCCACCAAACCTACACAATATACTCGTCCATTCCTAAATAACCCCTGCTCCCAGCCCCTTACCTCATGGCTCATAACCCTGTAATAGACCAAGATGCAAGACCTGCCCCATACATCCTCCCACCACCACCTATTCCAGTCTGGTCACAGTCATCATCTACCCCATCAAAGGCAGGGCTACCTGTGAAACCAGTCATGTGATCTACAAGCTAAGCTGCAACCACTGTGTTGCATTCTATATGGGCATGACAACCAACATGCTCTCTGTCCTCATGAATGGCCACTGACAAACTATGACCAAGAAACAAGTGGACCACCCAGTTGCTGAACACACTGCCAAACATGACATACTTCATTTCAATGACTGCTTCACAGCCTGTGCCATATGGATCCTCCCCACCAACACCAGCTTTTCTGAACTGCGCAGGTGGGAACTTTACTTGCAATATATCCTACGTTCCTGTAATCCTCCTGGCCTCAACCTTTGTTAGTTATTGTCCTCTCCCATCCAGCCCCTTCTCTGTTCCCAGTCCAGCTCTACACAGCCCTCATTCCATCATCACAATCAGTATTTTTACTTCTCTCCTTTTTCCCTATCCACCTCCCCCCCCCCCCCAACACCCACCTCACTGCTGCACTCCATCCAACCTCCTGACTGCACATAGCTGCCCTACCCTCTCTACACCTTGTCCCTACACTCTACCCAACTGCATGTCACAGTCCGCCACCACTACCCCACTATCCCACCCCCGCTCCTGCCGCCTCCTTATCTCCACCCAGTCGCCACTCCCATCACACACTGGTGCTGCTGCTCGCAGTGTGGCCTCAGTTGCCTGAGACTCCAGTCATGTGTATGAGTTGCATTTGCGTGAGTGTGTATGTGTGCGTCTGTTTAATTCTGACGAAGGCCTTACTGGCCGAAAGCTATATTTGTGACAGTCTTTTTATTGTGCCTATCTGCAACTCAGCATCTATGCTATATGGTGAGTAGCAACTTTCCTTTTCATAACACTGTTACTTCTCAGTGAAGTAGCTCTTCAACTGGCCTCACAAGGACTGAGTGCATCCCACTTGCCAACTGCACTCAGCAGACTCAGATGGTCACCCATCCAAGTGCAAGCCAAGCCTAACAGTGCTTAACTTTGGTGATCGGACAGGAACCTGTGTTACCACTGCAGCAAGGCCATTGACAAATTGTATGGATTATATTACACGATAATGTAACTGATATTAAACTTAGGTTTAGGGTAAGCCTGAGTCCTGCTCTAATACACCACAATTTACTACATAGATGGAACCTTGCAATTTTCCTATCACTTTTCCCACCTTAAATTTCTCTGCACAAAATTTGCACCTTGCCTACCAATTCTGACAACATTCCAGAAGACTAAAATGGAAAAATCTATGGGACATAAACTCAATGAGTCCTGAACTGAGTGGCTATCATAGGTTGATAAAACACTACACATGTACACTCCTGGAAATGGAAAAAAGAACACATTGACACCGGTGTGTCAGACCCACCATACTTGCTCCGGACACTGCGAGAGGGCTGTACAAGCAATGATCACACGCACGGCACAGCGGACACACCAGGAACCGCGGTGTTGGCCGTCGAATGGCGCTAGCTGCGCAGCATTTGTGCACCGCCGCCGTCAGTGTCAGCCAGTTTGCCGTGGCATACGGAGCTCCATCGCAGTCTCTAACACTGGTAGCATGCCGCGACAGCATGGACGTGAACCGTATGTGCAGTTGACGGACTTTGAGCGAGGGCGTATAGTGGGCATGCGGGAGGCCGGGTGGACGTACCGCCGAATTGCTCAACACGTGGGGCGTGAGGTCTCCACAGTACATCGATGTTGTCACCAGTGGTCGGCGGAAGGTGCACGTGCCCGTCGACCTGGGACCGGACCGCAGCGATGCACGGATGCACGCCAAGACCGTAGGATCCTACGCAGTGCCGTAGGGGACCGCACCGCCACTTCCCAGCAAATTAGGGACACTGTTGCTCCTGGGGTATCTGCGAGGACCATTCGCAACCGTCTCCATGAAGCTGGGCTACGGTCCCGCACACCGTTAGGCCGTCTTCCGCTCACGCCCCAACATCGTGCACCCGCCTCCAGTGGTGTCGCGACAAGCGTGAATGGAGGGACGAATGGGGACGTGTCGTCTTCAGCAATGAGAGTCGCTTCTGCCTTGGTGCCAATGATGGTCGTATGCGTGTTTGGCGCCGTGCAGGTGAGCGCCACAATCAGGACTGCATACGACCGAGGCACACAGGCCAACACCCGGCATCATGGTGTGGGGAGCGATCTCCTACACTGGCCGTACACCACTGGTGATCGTCGAGGGGACACTGAATAGTGCACGGTACATCCAAACCGTCATCGAACCCATCGTTCTACCATTCCTAGACCGGCAAGGGAACTTGCTGTTCCAACAGGACAATGCACGTCCGCGTGTATCCCGTGCCACCCAACGTGCTCTAGAAGGTGTAAGTCAACTACCCTGGCCAGCAAGATCTCCGGATCTGTCCCCCATTGAGCATGTTTGGGACTGGATGAAGCGTCGTCTCACGCGGTCTGCACGTCCAGCACGAACGCTGGTCCAACTGAGGCGCAGGTGGAAATGGCATGGCAAGCCGTTCCACAGGACTACATCCAGCATCTCTACGATCGTCTCCATGGGAGAATAGCAGCCTGCATTGCTGCGAAAGATGGATATACACTGTACTAGTGCCGACATTGTGCATGCTCTGTTGCCTGTGTCTATGTGCCTGTGGTTCTGTCAGTGTGATCATGTGATGTATCTGACCCCAGGAATGTGTCAATAAAGTTTCCCCTTCATGGGACAATGAATTCATGGTGTTCTTATTTCAATTTCCAGGAGTGTATTTTCTGATTATGATGGCACGGCAGAAACTCAAGTCCCTGGAGGTCGCATAATGACTGATGTGTAGTACAAACACATTTCCTTACCAATTATTTCTATTAGGAGCAGATGAAAAGAAGAAACACAAGCATATTACTCAAAAATACCTACATTGAATGAGGAAATGCTATTTTCTTTAATATTGCCTCAATGGTATCAGTGTCAGTCTTTACTGGACAACGCATATAAGAGAGAGTTATGGAGACAATCCCAGATCCCATAAATCATCATTTCCTATGTTTCTGCTCCCTTGCCCTGCTCTGAATGGGGGCTGAGCAAGTTACAAGCTTCTGGGTGAACAGTCTCTTTGTCAGCATACTGATATACTGCTTCTTAATTCAGCTTCAGAAGAAAGAATACACAATTTTAAGAGCTTAAGAAATGATCTTTAGTACTTAGTATGTCTAACAGTTACACCAAGTCATTTGTTCCATCTTGTGAAGTACAATTTTAATATCTATTGTTGTTCACACTCAGTTTCTTCTTACAACATTCTTATAGAAGAAAAGAAAAAAAGCTCTTTAATTTTGGGGATATTGAATATTTAATTTCCCTTTAGTGTTATCATTACTTACTCCAATCCACAAACTGTTCTCGGTTCATGGCTGCCTGTGAGGAAAAAGAAAGAAAGAGACATGGTATTCATTTCAAATGTTTTTCCATCACTATACAAAAAAATATTGTAGTAATTGAATGAAAGCACAAAACTCACTTAGCATGATTAAGAGAAACACTCATTCAACAACCTACAGTTAAGCAAATGGTTCATAAAACTCCTATAAAAGTCTGAACAGCACCATGAAAATAGTTAATGGTAAGAACATGGAACTCACACATATATGGTAGACAAAACACATTGTTCAAGTTTTCTTACATGGATTGCTTTCAGTTATTGGAGAAATTTTATTCAATAGGCACAAAATAAAACTAGAAAATTGTAAAGATGGTCTCTCAAAGTTATTAAACTTTTTGGTCATATGCCCCACGAATACCAAGGATGTGGCAATAACTTCAGAACAAAATGGCTGTACACGTTAACTTTTTTATAGTGAAGTTAAAGGATATTTTTATAATTTCTACATACAATATAATTATGATACATGGCACTCCACATAATAAACTGTGGACCAAACAAAATGCCTGTAAGTCTTATCACCTAATAAAAAACATTTCAGCAATGAAACTGTTCTGATAAATACATAGTTTCTAAAATGACATAAAATGGACAGCATAACACAAAAGCACAAATGACTTATCTTTTCTAACAAATGAACTTCATACAAACAGTAATGACCCACAATGATTGAAGTATGTATATGGTCAGCTGAAGAATGCAGCAAGAATAAGGTCCTGACATACTTTCCCTGTATCATACATTTCCCTCTCGACTGTTCAAAAGATCACACAGTACTCTCATCTTATGAAAAAATAGAAATATGAAAGGTGCATATAAGTTACTAAATGGCAAATTCAAACTGAGAAAGAGAAGTAACAGTATGAAAGAAGAAGGGGAAACTACTTACCAACTGCAAATACTGGAACAGTCAACTTAAGAACCAAGAGAACAAGTAACAAGTGTTTAGTTTTTGGAACTGTTGTTCAGCCTGACGAATAATTATTTCATCTTTGGAGGCCATACTTATGAACGATATAGGGTACATCCAAGACAATGAAGATCTCTGTGTCCCTGTTGCTAATCCCTGCATGGGTCACAGATTAAGGCCTGTGTTTATCAGTTTCTGATATGGTCCAGAACTAGATGAAACCTTTGCTATCATAAATGGATGAGAGATTTGCTATATCAACTAATGTTGAGTCAGGAAAATCAAGATACCCCCTTATTCTAAACAGTACTATAACTGATTATCTGGAGTATAAAGTGATATTTCTTCAGGATTTTTTAATATTAATGTTTTGTTAAGTCTTGGAGGAGGGGTGGGGTGTGGAGGGGGGCGGCAGTGATGTATCTTCACTCAGGACATACACAATTTCAGACAGTGCACATCCACACAGTTCACAGGCTCGTTTGAATGGGCCACCTCAGTCAGCCACCCTGGCGCACTCTAGTCATCCGCCAAAGAACAGCATTATTTAAGCGATCGCTAACGAGTGCTAGACCTTTTCTTTATGCTGTATGACTGTTGTCCAGTCAAAGTTTTCAGTGCTATGCACAATCTGTATCTTATGTGTTGCTCTATAAAGTACTATGTTCTGTACATCATGTTTGTTCTTGCTATAGCAGGGGGCACCTGTGCACTACTGTTCACACACAGCACAAGAATACAACAATAGACTGATTCAGTCATTGTCATTCCTTCCATATTCAGAATGTTCTCATTGTGAAGTACACACCTTATCTCATGAATAATTCCACTTACAGCAAGTACCCATTTGGGTACACATCCAACTCCATGAATAATATCACTTACTTCAAGAATCCATTTGAATATGCACACAAATATATTTCTGTGATTAACTTGGTTCAATCCAATCTCAGACATTCCACAAACACAGGAGAGGGATAATTCTTCTATAACACATTATTCTACCTGACTGTTATATATTAACAGTTCCAATGCTGCCTGCCTAACCTGCCATTCAGTGCACAATGTAAAGCTGAATACTTCTATTTAGCGTAACATAGTCCTGTAATGTTATTTCTTGTATTATTTCTTTGGTCAGTCCTTCAGAAGAACAGCTGTTTAAAACTTCTAGGAAACAGTACACAGAATTTCCATTGGTTTTACACTGTACTTTTTCCTCGGGTGAAGTACTCTGATGAAAAATTGCAACATTAGTTTCATCCCAACTAACGTTTCTTTTTATGTGTCTATTTCCTACTATTTTATTACAATCAATATTGTTCTGCACTAGTCCATTTCATAATAACAATGATCTATGCATAAACAGAAAACTTCCAGAAAAACGGCACTAAGTAAATACAGTTTTATACACACTGCCTGACCGAAAAAACAGGAGCTCCCACAAGGAGAGGAGGAGCCAAAACGAAACTTCACAGGCTGAGAGGGTATGTGTTGTGACTGGGATGATTACAAAATTGAATCCAATTCACAAATAACTTGGCATTATGAGCCTACTTACCAGTATGACATTGCACCCCCTTTGATGAATGCCGAGGGATGATACACAATTTTTGCAGGGAATCCATTACTTGCTGTCAGATGGCAGGTGGAGATGTGGAGGTGTTATAATGTGCTCCGTGCACAATTATGATGAGTCTCCCTTGTGGTGGTCAGATGTGGTAGACCAGAACTTTGACAACAAGTGTGAGTGCCCTCATGTTCCCATGCAATCTAACATCAGGCTATCACACCTGAATGCCCCACAAATCTGGATATTGCACGATTTGACTAACTGGCAAAATGGAGACCCACAATGAGACCCCTTTCAAACTCTGTCAGGTACTTATAATGCTTCCTCACATGAGTGCATGGCATATCTGTGTTCTTCACAGGGCTCACTCAACATACTGGTTCCCCCCTTATACACCTCACCAGACTTGGTAACAACACTAAACATAAAGAATACTAATGTACTCTGGTGGCCATTCAACCCGTCCTAGAGAACTGCAACTATAAGCATTTACATATCCACCAGTGGTGTGTGTGTGTACAAAGTGACAATGACATCTTACTATGTTTTCTCGATGTATCACTGTTTTTGTCAAGCAGTGTAGATTGCTCAACAAACAAATGAATTTATTTCCAGTATTAAGACAACACATTTACACTGAGAAAACTGTGGCTGGGTTAAGTCACAACATGCACCAATGGTAGCTTCTACAACATATGCCATGACTCTGATTAGAAAAGATTATGGATCTCCTCACATGAGGACAGGAGAAGTGGCATTTTGTGATTTACAAGCACATCTTTTGTCCTGTAGCCCAAACCCTCCATGAAAAATCCAGTGACTTTCAGTTTTTTATGTGAGAATGTGTAGGGCACTTTTGGTGAGTTATGTTGAGCAAACACAGCTCTCAAAACACCACAAGGCTCAATATCTTAATCTCTGAGGTAAGCAGATGATGAATCTCTCAGTATGCTGTGCACATTAAAATTTAATTGTTGCCGACATAAGCACAGGTGGCAGTCTTCCCTGTGCACATTAATGTTCCATCTTTAGCAGTAAGAATCTTTCCTGCCTTTTCGTTTTGTTATGGAAATTGACAGTTACAGTGTGGCACTATCTGACAGAATAGTTTAGTACATGAAACACTGTTCATTCTCCTTTTAGTAACATGCTGAGATGAAGTACTAGATAGCACAAAGTTTTACATAGTGGCCACAGGTGTGCAGTTTCAGGTCAATGGATTGTACACCCCACTTTCTTTACCACCACCACAAACTCTCAAATGTATGTAACGGAATTGTTCCAACCATTCACAGCACAGTTACTGGACAGAGAACAACAGTATACATTTTTCCAGCAAGATAGCACTATGCAGCATACTTGAAGAGTTTCAGTGTCAAACGTCCATGTAGCTTTCAGAGAAGAACATACAGTTTCCATAAGTTTATAGCCTCCTAGATCGCACCAACTGCCTGTCTGTCATTTTTATTTGTGGGATAATTTAAATGGTAATGTCTACAGTGACAATCTGCATAGAATTGAAGAGTTGAAAACAAACATTTACAATGTGATTGCAGAAATAATATCAAATGGCTTGGCAAAAGTTTCCAGAAACATGTTGAGATGCTGAGTTGTGTATCGAAGTTTATGGTGAACATTTTCAGCACCTCCTGTGAACTATTGATCTGCTGAATGTACAGTACATTTTTTTCATAATAACAATTTACTACTCTGTATTCTGAATTTACAATAAATGAGTGAATTATATGTATGTTGTTTGTAAGACATGAGGCCTCTTATTTTGGCCATCCTCTACAATCTAGGCTGAATGGCCATTGCCAAACTGTGGCCAAGAGCAAAGCAGAGCACCCTATGGCACAACATACAGCTGAACATAACATGCTGGATTTTAATGGCTGCTTCGTTGAAAGGGATGCCGACGTGTCCTGGGGTCCACACAAACACCACTGAATGAGGGGACCGGTCCAGGGCATGGATGGACTCCTGGATGGATGGCGAGGGTAGCACTGATTGATAGCTAGTAGGCTGCTCAAGGAGACAGTACACAGAAGAAACGATTCCTTGGAGCATGAACGGATATCCAGAAGTGCATGAGATATGGCCACCAGCTCTGCAGTGAATACACTGCAGCCATCGGCCAAGGAATGCTGTTCAATATGGCGTCTGTGGACAAAGGCATAGCCAACATTACCATCAGCCATTGAGCCACCAGTGTAAAAAACTTCAGAGCCCCGGAACACTTCAAGAATCAAGAGCAAGTGACAGTGGAGGGCTCCAATGTTAACAGAGTCCTTAGGGCCACGTAAAAGGTCCAGGCGAAGCTTCAGTCTACAGCTACACCACGGAGGTGTACGTGAATTGACCTTGAGGAGAGGTGGTACAGTCAAGGACTCCAGTTCAGACAGAAGCAATCGCACGTGAACCACAATCGTTAGCGCTGACCTGGGCCGACTATGTGGGAGGTGAACCGCCGAGGTTGGGAAAAGAAGACTGTAATTAGTATGTTCAGGAGAGCTATTAATGTGTGCAACATAACTGGCGAGCAGTTGTGCGTGTCTGATCTTCAATAGAGGGACTCCAGCCTCCACCAGTACACTTGTCACCGGACTCATCCTTAACGCTCCTGTCGCTAGTCTTAACTGCGCAATGGTGCGATGGGTCAAGCAAACGCAATGCTGAGGGTGCCGCTGAACCATAAATAACACACCCACAGTCAAGGCGGGATTGAATGAGTGCTCTGTAGAGCTGCAGCAGCATGGAGCGATCTGCACCCCAGGTGGTGTTGCTAAGGCAGCGGAGGGTATTGAGGTGCAGCCAACACTTCCATTTAAACTGACGGAGATGTGGAAGCCAAGTCAAACTAGCATCGAAAACCAAACCTAAGAATTGATAGGTCTCAACTATACTGAGTGGATCATCATTAAGGTAAAGTGTTGGTTCCTGATGAACAGCACGGCATTGACAGAAATGCATGATACACATCTTCATGGCAGAAAACTGGAAGCCATGGGCTACAGCCCATGACTGCACCATGCGGATGGTTCCCTGTAGGTGACACTCAGCAACACCAGTACTGGAGTAGCCATATGAAATGCAGAAGTCATCTGCATACAGCTGCTGATAGACCATTAACGGTCACTAAAAATAGAGACACACTCAATAGAGAGCCCTGCGAGACCCCATTCTCCTAGATATGGGAGGAAGTATGGGAGGCACCAACTTGGACCCGGAAAGTACGGAGTGATAGGAAATTTTGGATAAAGATCGGGAGTGGGCTCCGGAGACCCCACTCATACAATGTGGCAAAGATATGATGTCACCAGGTCATGTCGTATGCCACCATGTGTTGGCATCTGGAAAAGGCAGTTCAGATGGCAGACTTGAGGGACACAGTATTATCAGTGGTAGAGCAATCCTGACAGAAGCCGCCCTGGCATGGAGCCAGTAGGCCACCTGACTCCAGGACCCAACCCAACCGCCAACACACCATACATTCCACCAGCTTACAAAGAACATTGGCGAGGCTGAGAGGCTGATAGCTATCCGCATGAAGTGGGTTTTCACCCAGGTTTGAGCACTTGAATGATGGTGCTCTCCTGCCATTGCAATGGAAAGACTCCATCGCACCACATCTGGTTGAAGATGATGAGATGTCACTTGTAGTCAGATGAGAGGTGTTTAATCACCTGACTGTGGATCCCATCTGACCCAGGAGCCATGTCAGGGCAATGTGCAAGGGCATTGAGGAGCTCCCACTCCATACATGGGGCGTTATCAGATTCACCGTGGCGTATAGTGAAAGAGAGGACTTTCCCTTCCTGCCGCCATTTGAGAGTGCGAAAGGCTGGGGGTAATTCTCCAATGCAGAGGCTCCAGCATAGTGCTCAGCAAAGTGCTCAGCAATCACGTTTGCATCGGTAGATAACACACCATTTATGGTAACACTGGGAACACACGTTGGGGTCTGCTACCCTAAAATGTGTTCGATCTTTGCCCAGACTTGGGAAGCTGACATGAGGCACTCAATGGTGGAGACTTATCTCTCCCAACACTCCTGCTGCCGTCGTTTGCTAAGTTGCTGAATGCGGGCACGGAGCCGTTTAAAGGCTATGAGGTGCTCCAGGGAAGGGTGTCAGTTATGCCGCTGTAGAGCTCGTCTATGCTCCTTAATTGCCTCAGAGACTTTCGTCAACCACCGAGGGACTGCCTTATGCCAGGGGCACCCTGAAGAGCGAGGGATCGCATTTTCTGCTGCAGAAACAATTTTTGTAGTTACGTGCTCAACAACCACATCGATGATCCCGTGTGGGGGAGATTCAACAGTGACAGCAGAGGTGAGGATTTCCCAGTCCACCTTGTTTAAAGCTCATCAGGGCAGGCATCTGTGGGCATGACACCAGGGCAGTGAGAGGAAGATGGGGAAGTGGTCACTACCACACAGGTCATCATGTTACCCTCCGCCACACACCGTCAGGTGGCTTGCGGAGTATGGATGTAGATGTAGATGTGCCCTCCGGTGGATAGATGGGAGAAGTCCTGGGCTGCAAATTGATAAATCAATGGTTGAGTAACTACAATGAGCCAAACTGAAATATGTGGCAGCCCTAGTATTTAAGAGGCAGAGGTCGAACTGAGACAGTAAAGTTTCTACATCACTGCCTTGGAGAGCAAAAACTGGTACCACCACACAAGGGGTTATGGGTGTTAAAATCTCCCAAAAGTAGGAAAGGGTTAGGGAGTTGGTCAATATCTGCAGCTAATACATTCAAGGGTACTGACCCATCTGGAAGAAGAATACATTGCATAAAGTTATTTCCTGCGTCATACTTACCCTGACAGCCACAGCATCAAGAGGGGTTTGAAGGGGCACAGTGTCACTACATACTGAGTTTAGGACATAAAAGCAAACTCCACCTGACAATCAATTATAGTCGCTACAGTTCCTGTAATATCCCTTATAGCCACGGAGGGCAGGGGTCCGCATTGCCGGGAACCAGGTTTCCTGAAGGGCAATGAAGATAGCAGGTGTAAAGCTTAACAGTTGCTGTAGCTCAGTCAGAGGGTGGAAAAAATTGCGGCAATTCCACTGGAGAATGACATCGTGAGACTGGGAAGACATGGGACATTCCCTGAGGCAGTTTACACCTCGAGGTCACCTGCTGCTACCGACTTTTTGCCTGAGCAGTCTATATCCATTGTGTCTGAGGGTCTGGCGAGATCTAGGTCCTCAGCAGACGCCAGAATCTCCACCCCATCCTCTGACGCAGAGCTTGTTGGTAGCGGTGGTGTGGGTGCCACCGCAATTTCCTTGGTCTTAGAGGCCTTCTTTTTGGATTTCTTTCGTTGTTCCTTGGGTTTCCCTGGCTGGGAGGATTTCACTGGCTCAGTCTCCGGGACTGAGGATGAACGTGAAGCCCTACGACCAGCAGCTTTTGAGCTCTTCAGCCACTGGTGGGTGTCATCTTTCCCACTAGCAGAAACCTGGGAAGGGAGTGACCCAAGGGACCCCTTCCTAGTGAGAGAAGCTGAAGAAGACTTATACTTCTGTGGCTTAGAAGTGGGGATGGACATCCCCGATGGTTGGGGGTAGGTGTTGCTCCCCAAGCTTGTGGTGCGGGAGCAACAGGGAGGGAAGTGGCCCCCACCATCAAGGGGGCAGGTGTAGTCTTCCGGCTCTGAGAGGTGACGGGAGATAGCGGAGCTGATGGTGCCAGAACTGTTGTAGCGGTGGCATAAGACAATGTCATACATACAGGATGCAGGTGTTCAAATTTTGTCATAGCCTCAATGTAGGTCAGTTGGTCCAGGGTCTTGTACTTCACGATTTTCCTTTTTTTCAGGAGAATCCTGCAGTCTGGCGAGCAAGGCAAATGGCGCTCTCCGCAGCGGACAGAGATGGGAGGCGAGGCACATGGAGTATTGGGATGTGATGGGTGTCCGCAATCTCGACATGTGACGCTGGAAGTACAGCAGGAAGACATATGGCCAAACTTCCAGCACTTAAAGCACTGCATCGGGGGGAGAGATATAGGGCTTTACATTACAGTGGTAGACCATCACCTTGACCTCCTTGGGCAATCTATCACCCTCGAAGGCGAAGATGAAGGCACCGGTGGCAACCTGATTATCCCTCGGACCCTGGTGGACATGTCGGACAAACTGTACACCTCACCGTTCTAAACTGGAGCACAGCTCATCATCAGACTGCAAAAGATGGTCCCTGTGAAATGTGATACAATGAACCATACTTAAGCTCTTATGGGACATGATGGTTACAGAAACATCCGCCAGCTTTTCACAAGCGAGCAACGTCTGTGACTGGGCAGAGAATGTTGTTTTGATCAAGACTGACCCAGATCTCATTTCGGACAATCCCTCCACCTCCCAAAACTTGCCCTCTAAATGCTGAACAAAGAACTGAGGCTTCATCGTCGTGAAAGATTCCTCATCAGCTCTCAAACATACAAGGTAAGTCCCAATGCCCCAGGGGGATGGGCACCTACCCCTTGGCATACATGGGGAGTCAATGGCGCAGGCATCAGCAGAGTGATCCCTGTGTGGTCAGGGGGCACAAACAACATGGCACATGGCAGCCCCACCACAACGGACTGGCTAGCATGCTGGGTATCAGGTGTAACCAAGCAAACAAGTCCATTATCATCGTCAGCGTAGAAAACGATACTACACAGTTGATGGAAAAATACGCACCCAGGAGGGAGACCTCGAACAACAGTTGGAGAATGAACAGAAGTGCAGATCCACGTCAATGAAGGATGCGATAGGTCTCAGCGCATGATGGACACGGTGCACCATGTAAGACACCTTTCCCCAATTGGCTCGCTCTTCAGGAACATTTTGAAAAATGGAGGTCAAACTCTACAGGGGGACTCTTTTGACAGGCACGAATACCTCGGGCCTATTCTTACCCCCTGACCCGCAAGGGGTTATTGTGAATATTCCAAGCAACTAACCCTGGTAACTGGATGTATTGTTTCAGGGACACTTAACAGAACTTAAATTGATGAAGAACCTTACTGTATTAACATGTGGAGAGAAAGTGAGAAATACCTTAACTTTTAGGCAGAGTGTTGCTGTGCAGTTTTGAGAAGCACCTTTGATAAGTTTCCATGGAACAATGTTTAAAGGAAGATGCAAAATAGAAACCACAGTAAAGAAATAAAGTTTGTTTCTAACATGATGGCTCTTTAATTTAGATAGCTGGAGTTTTTGTCTTAATTATGTACTCTCTTGTAATACATTCCGCTTACTATGTACTGTCACCAAAACACGATTAAGTGAAAACTGCAGTATACTAACAGATGACAACAGTGCACCAATCACTTATAAGAAAATCATTGTATATTATGTCTGTCTCCTTTGTGACTACAGCTTCTGCTTTTAAGCAAAATCCAAACTCAAAGTCAGATTTATCAGAGATGTACACCAACTACAGACTGACACTGAAAACAGGTATGTTTTAACAATATGTACCAGTTACAATCTTCCCAAAGCAGTTAAATATTTTTTAACAAATATTTTCATTCACTTACAAAAATATACAGAATACATAACTTACCGATTTCCATACTGCTTGTGGTTTTCTCATCCTCCGAACTTGATGATTCATCCCACTTATTACCTGGAAGAAATCGCACTCATTTATTCAGTTACTACAGATGATAGCTACTACTGAATATGTGTATGACTACCATCAAACTTTCCAGAACAAATATCAAGAATCAAAAACCTTTGTAAGTGAATCAAGAAAACAATTCAGTTAAAAAATACATTTTCAGCATAAACTGGAATCCACAGAATCAAAGATCAAATTGTGATACAAAAACTGCATACATGATGCACAAACTTGTAAATCCTAACAAGTAGTGCATTCAGTGTATAACAATAGCTGTCAGATTAACTGGAATCCAAATTCAAATCATATCTGCTCAACAACTCCATCTACTCCAAAGAAGAGTTACTCAATGTGCAACACTATTGTGTGTGTTTCATTCATATTCAGCCTGACAAAAAAAAAGTGAAGCACCAACAGAGGGAGGAAGAAACAGAAACAAACATCACAGGTTGAGAGGGTATATAATGTTATTTCAGTGATTACAAAATTGAGTCAAAATTTAAACAGAACTTGACAGCATGAGCCCACTTATCAGTATGATGTTGCAACCGCAACCTGTGAAGGACATGGAGAGAGTACTTCCAGCCGTACAATGTATGAGTGTCGTTCAATAAGTAACGCCCCACATTTTTAAAAAAAATCATTAATATACATAGACGTTCTTGTTGTTGCTGCACATTTGATGTTTGTTCTGTGCGACACTGAAGTTTTGAACTGTTTGGCACATGGCAGAGCCATAGTACAGTGTCAAAATAGCATCTACATACGACTCACATTACAAGCAGTGTGCTGTTATTGAATTCTAGTGTGCAGAAAAAGAAAGCGTTGTGAAAATCCATAAACATTTGTGTGCAGTGTATGGTGATGCTGCAGTTCATAGGAGTACAGTTGGGTGATGGGTAAATAAAGTTACAGCCTCAGGAAATGCTGAAACAGAGCTCCTTGATCAGCCATGCTCAGATCATCCTGTCACAGCCAATGCTCCAGACATGCTGAATCGTGCGGATGCCATTATTCATGCCAAGTGGCCCATCAAAACTCGACAATTGGCTCTACAGTTGTCGGTCAGCATTGGAAGTGCATCTGGAATGATCAAGACACTCAGATATTCAGAGATGTGCTAATGAAGGGTTCCATGAATGCTCACAGTGGACCACAAGATTCAAAGAAAGGCCACTTGATCTGAATTATTGGAGTGTTTTGAGATCAACAGAGAGACCTTTCTGTCACTGATCATTACAGGGGACATGCAGTGAAAACAAGGCTACACCTACAGGGCAAGAGCTTTTACCAGCAGTGAATACATGCTCTTCCACAATGTTGGTGTACGGCCATAGAACATGATGGAGACTATGTAGAAAAAGAGGACAGGGACAAGACATACTGATGTATGAGAGAAAAATGTGGGCCATTACTTATTGAACAACTTTCTTATTACGGTTTCTTCTAGTTCCATTCACATTGGGAGAATGGGAAAAATGTTTGCTTATATGTATCTGTGTGTGCCATCATTAGTTTAATCTTGATTTCACTGTCTTTACGGGAGTGAGATGTAATGGGTTGCTGTATATTTCTAGATTCCACACGTGCTCTGCTGGTTCTTGAAACTGCAGGTAGGCTCTCATGGGATAGTTGGCATCCATCTTCAAGCCTTTGCCACTTCTGGCTTTACAGTGTACCTTTGATTCTGTCCCCTGGGTCTAAGAAACCTCTGACCATTTGTGTTTTTTGGTATGGGTCCCATATACACTTGAGCAGTATTCTAAGGTGATTTTCACAATTGTTTCCTGAGCAATCCCCTTTCTAGACTGACTGCATTTTCTCAGTATCCTACCAACAAACCGAAGTCTGGCACCTGCTTCCTCCACAACTGAACCCATATGAAAATTCCATTTCATATTTCTTCAAGTTGTATGGGTTGACCGATTCCCATTGTGACTCAGTGATATTTTACTAACAGGATATTACAGTTTTGCATTTAGTGAAGTGCAAAAGTTTACATTCCTGAACTTTTAAAGCAAGTTGTTCATCTATGCACCACTTTGAAATCTTCTCAATATATGACTGCATACCATATTTGTGCAAATTTTCTCAGACAGTACTTCTTTACAGATAACCACATCAGCAACAAAAAGTCTGAGGTTACTATTAATATTTTCTGCCAGGTCATTAACGTACAACATTAACAGCAAGGGTTCCAACATACTTCTCTGGGGCATGCCTAAAGCTGCTTATACATCTATCAGTGCCCCAACTTTCTGTGCAATGAGAACTCAATAATACAGCCCTGGATCTGCAATTTTTAATTTTCTGCTTATTCTCCTAATTTGTTTACATACTGCAAGTACTGTAATAATTAACAAGTGATACAAGAAATAATGTTCTTATTCCCACTCAAGCAAAACAGTCTAAATGGCAATATGTAGCATGGCAAGAAGTTTTGCTAAGGTCGGTGAGAGGCTGCTGTCAGGTGCAACAACCTGTGCGAGGCTCCTCATACATGCACAGATTTTGTACATGTGGTGTAGCTACAATATGCACACAGTAGAAATGTTCAAAGCTGTATTTTGATATTTCTCGTGTGCAAGGGGGAAACACAGGTGGGTAGGGGAGGGGGGCTGAAGAACCTGAACAAATGAGATTAAAAGCATGGTGGATTAAGACAACTGTGGAACTACCACATCTAATTCTCCTCACTAATTAACTATTACCTACCATATCTTTAAAGCATGTCACTGCAAACATGGCATATCGCTGGGACACTGGGAACTATCATGCAATCAACTGGAAAAATTCAACCAGAATGGCTCTAAACCAGTAGCAGTAGCAGCCATAACCATTGCTGATAAGCCATAGCAAGTTAGACTACACAATTTAAAAGAATTACGCTGTTAGCTACTGTAATTACAACAAAGGATCATCATCATCATCATCTAAGACCGATTATGCCTTTCAGCGTTCAGTCTGGAGCATAGTCCCCCTTATAAAATTCCTCCATGATCCCCTATTCAGTGCTAACATTGGTGCAGCAATTTAAAAATTTTTACTTATTCTGTATACACAGTATAGTGGAAAGTGTTGTGGTATAGACATAGAGAACTGCAGGGACAAGCAAATTTGGGACATGGTATTCCAATTACCGCCCTGAAGTCATGGAGCTGATGACACAGCTGACCTGCAATGTGCCCCACACATTATGCCAGTTGGTGATGCATTCCTCCACCACCAGACAGTCAATCATCAGGGCATTATTTATACCCACTGATGAAGCCACAAGACAGATTCAATGTGGCGACCATAACTAGATGGCTGCTGTGCAGCTGTAAACTCCAGCATATGTTGGACAGCTGTCGTCATCATCATCATCATCATCATCATCATCCTCATCATCCTGCCATTTGTAAACCAAGGTCCGGAGTTTCAGGACATTGTGCCGCCCACCTTCATACTGCTACCTTCGCACGGCCACAGCTGGCTGTGCTAAGCACAGTTGCGTCGGCCTGTAACAAGAATACTGCACTAGCTTAAACTGGTGCTACTAAGCACTGTGTAAGCATGCTGCCTCCCACAATGTGCATGACCTTCAGGCATGTCCACCACTGGCACACTGACATGAAGATGCCATGGATTGATTCCAGGCAGTGTTACCAGACAAGAGTGTGCACCTGTATCTCCCCTATAGCTTGTTGCAACAATAGAGTTTTTAAGCAGCCCACTGCACCCACAATACCCAGATGGGAGAGGCAAATGTTATCCTGACAAACAAGAAGAATGGCTCCTCTAGTGCCCACACCCCAGGTCTCTACAAGTGGTGTCAGAAACAAGATTGGAGGGAGTGCTACCATCATTGTCAATACTGTCAAGTGTAAGTAGCAGCATGTATGTTCTATAACTACTCATGAGTTCCTTGTACATGTTGTTCCTGGATTTGTGTCCATCCTCTTCCCTCTGTCCTTTAGAAATACCATACTTAAATCTGGAATAGATATGGTTGTGGTACCGGCCTGCATTGACACCCATGTAGACTACACCAGGTACTAAAAAGGGTGTTTCAGCATGGGTCAATACCTGGTGCCTCAGAACCACTTGTGCTATTGATCTATAAGTGTTATAATTTCATGTACTCCATGTGCACTGTTGCAACAATGGATCTTGAGTGAATTTGAAACCTCTAAAAGGGTGTACTAACTTTTTCTTTCCAACAGTGTATTTTGGGTTAGTCAAACATCTACCCTGTCCTCTGGAATTTTATCATCTTCCCAACTTTCATTTAACCTTATCTGATTGCAGCTTTCAGGACCCTCATTACACTGGACACTCAGATTATTAAGTTTTCCAAGTAAAGGTAAACCCTCATTTTCCAAATATCAGCTGTCAGATGTGTCATACCTTTCTAGCAACTGTATACTTACTTTCACTTCTTGCAGAGGATTCCTCAAGTAGTATTTCTGCAGTTCGAAACTGTATCGCTATTGCTTGTGTTAGTACCACTACTTTATTAATAGTTCTTCAAACTAGCATTTCTATCTGTCTTTCGTATGTTTAAGTCCCATTAATAGTTTCCAGTTTCTAATTGTACTAATCTTTTTTTTTCCATTTATGCAGCTTTTACATGCTCAGAAAGATGCCCTTGTGTCTGTCTGTCTTGCCATTTCCTATTTTATTCAGAACTTCCCACTGATCAAGGTAGTGCAGTGGTAAGACACTGCTCTTGCATTTTGAAGGATAGCTGTTCAACTCCACGAGCAGCCATCCAAATTTTCATTTTCCATGGTTTTCCTAAATTGCTTAAGCTGAATGCCATGATGGTTCCTTTGAAAAGGACACAGCCAATTTCCTTCTCCTATCCAAGCTTGAGAACTGTCCCTAATGACATTATCGAGAGAACACTAAACTCTAATCATCTCTCCTTTTCAAAATTTCCTTAACTGAAATTCCATTTTCTTTTTATGGCAGAGAAACAAGCTTTATGGTTTTGGGTTAAGGAGGATTTGTTTTTATTATCGGGATTTTGTAGGAATTTCATTCTTATTATCTTTCCATTAACAGAAGCTTCAGCACATTCCTCATCAAACCATGTACATGTATACCTGCATTGAGGTATTTTATGTCGTACCTCCTAAGCATGTCAGTTCTGTTCAATTGTAGTATTTGGTTGGCTATTTGCAGAGGAACTTGTGCTACTTTTATTTATCTAATCTTTTATGAATTTCTGAGATATTACAAGATTTTGGAGCACAATATAAATCTAGTTGCAGGAGTATTGCTTGCAACTCAGCGTTATATGGTCAAAATGCTTGTATTTGTAGCACCGAACAGGGTTAGATACATAAGACCCAACCCCAGGTCAAAGAAACTCTTAGATTAGCTTATATTTAGTTTTCATTCCACAGACCCAAAAAATGAGATGATTCTTACGTGTGAGGAACATGTCAGAAAGTTTAACATAAAAACATAAAACATTTGAATATAATACTTACCACCCAGATCATTTGTCAGGAGATTGTCAAAATACGTGAATACAATGCTCTAAACTGGAATAGCTAATATTTACAGAATTACATGCTGTCAGAATGAAACATTGTTATGCACTATTAATAAATTTATCACAAATCAATACCTAATCTTGACTGTTGTGACCAAGTGATGTCAAAACTGAAGTCTAACAGACAGTTTTACTTAAGCTGGTTTAACAGTCTCTGTTAAGATATTCATCTATGGAACAGGAGGAGTTGCCTATCAAAAAGTCTTTCAAACACTGTTTAAACCATGCTTTATCTGAAACCAAGTTTTTCATTCTTGCTGGCAATTTATTGAGAATCTGTGTTCCCGAATATTGGTCCCCTTTTTGGACCAAGGTAAGTGATTTTAGGTCTTTATGTAGATTGTTTTTATTCCCAGTATTGATCCTATGTATTGAGCTATTGGTTGGAAATAAAGATATGTTACTTGCAACAAATTTCACAAAGGAATAAATATATTGAGAAGCAGTGGTTAGAATACAAAGTTCCTTGAACAGGTTTCTACATGATGTTCTTGAATTTACACCACAAACAATTCTTATCACATGCTTTTGCACCCTAAAAACTTTTGCTCAGTTTGATGAGTTACCCCATAATATTATCCCGTATGACACAATAGACTGAAAGTAAGCAAAGTATGAAAGTTGTTTTTATATTTGTATCTCCTATATCTGAAATCATTCTCACTGCAAATACAGACTTGTTTACTGACTTGTTTAGGTGCTTAAGCAATTCTGTGGTATGCACTTCCCAACTGAATTTATTATTGAGTTGTAATCTCAGAAATTTAACACTGTCAACCTCTTTGAACTACATATCTTCATCTGTTATACACATGCTGAAAGGCAATCTCTTCCAGCTTCTGAATGGCATATAGTGGGTTTTCTCAAAGTTTCACGACAGTGAATTAGCTTTGAACCATTTATTAATGTCAATAAAAATTTGATTAGCAACTATATCTAAATCTGTACTTGACTTGCTACTTATTACAATGTTTGTCATCAGCAAACAAAACAAATTTAGCATCTGGCAATGTAACAGACGAGAGGTCACTAATGTACATAAGATAAAGCAATGGACCCAAGATGGAACCTTGAGGAACACCATATGTAATTAATTCCCAATCAGATGAAGACACTGCTTATGGCACAGGTATTTCACAACACCACCCTTCTTTCCTGTTAGATAGATAAGACTCAAACCACTTCACAGCATTGCCAGTGACACCATAATATTCTAATTTACTTAAGAGACTGTTGTAGTTCACACAGTCAAAGGCTTTTGACAGGTCACAGAAAATGCCAGTAGCCTCTAATTTATTATCTAATGAATTAAGTACATTCTAACTGTATGTGTGAATAGCTTTCTCCATATCAGGACCCTTATGAAATCCAAATTGTGACTTGGACAATATATTATTTGCAGTCAGATGCTTAAGGAGACGCTTGAACACAATCTTTTCAAATCCTTTTGACAAAGCCAGCGAAAGTTAAGTTGTTCAATAGTTTGATGGTATCTCTTTATCGCCCTTGTAAACAGGCTTAGCTTTAGCATATTTTAGCCAGTCTGGAAATGTTCCACTGATAAGAGATTGAGTACACAAATAACTTAAAATAGAACTCAACTTGCATTAGCACTCTTTGATTAACTTCGTTGGTATGTTATCATAACCACTGAAATACTTAGATTTTAATGATTTTATGATGGCTGCTGCTACTTTGAAGACGTGTCATTTCCATTTTACTGACATTATTTTTGAAGACTGGTCTGCCATTGTGTGTTCGGGCAACACTGAAGAATTGAAGGTCACAAAGACGGTGGCTGTCTTCTCAGTTTCTCCATTATTCCTGTGTGTGCTTTGCTCCATATTCCCTATCCCTTGTGATACCCATTCTTCTTTCTTCGGCTCTGTTACACCCACGTCCATAATGTCGCAATATGTGGCCGTACCCTTGCTGGAGTTAAGGGTGTTATGTAACTCAAAAATTATGCTTTAGTCATCTAGTTTCTGTGACTTCCTAAGTCCTTCCACTTGCTTTGCCCTGTCAGTCCCCACCAGCAAAGAACCATTGCTTGATAGATTTGAAGGTACCAAGCAAGCCCTTATGGATACAGAAGGGGGACACTTTTTCGAACATCCTCTCCTTCCTCTTGATCACTGCAAAAATATTCTGGTTTAGATTAGATTTACTTTCATTCCAATTGATCCGTAGTGAGGAGGTCCTCCAGGATGTAGAACATGTCAGAAAAACAATAATACACGACAAATATTTACAACTCAAACAAATAAGCTAATGTACCATTCCACAGGTCCTAAGTGGAATGATCGTTATTTTTTAGTGAACACTATATCAAAGAATCATTTTACAAAAACTAATGCACTGAATTTAAAATGAAAACTGTTTATTTATTTATTTATAAGGTAATCAACGTGTAATACAACTACTATAATACTTATTTACAATGAACACATTACTGCACTGAAATTGTGCAGAAGTTATATTGTGTGTGTGTGTGTGTGTGTGTGTGTGTGTGTGTGTGTGTTATTGTTATTGTTTCTATCAACGTACCAACGCTTTTGTTTGGTAAGTTACAGAATCTTGGTACGTTGATAGAAACAATAACAAACACAAACACAAACACAAACACACACACACACACACACACACACAAATTTCAAGCTTTCGCAACCCACGGTTGCTTCATCAGGAAACAGGGAAGGAGAGGGAAAGACAAAAGGTTGTGGGTTTTAAGGGAGAGGGTAAGGAGTCATTCCACTCCCGAGAGCGGAAAGACTTACCTTGGTGGGAAAAAGGGACAGGTATACACTCGCACACACACACATATCCATCTGCACATAACAGACACAAGCAGACATATGTAAAGGCAAAGAGTTTGGGTAGAGATGTCAGTCGAAGCGGAAGTACAGAGGCAAAGATGTTATTGAATGACAGGTGAGGTATGAGCGGCGGCAACTTGAAATTAGCGGAGGTTGAAGCCTGGTGGGTAACGGAAAGAGAGGATATATTGAAGGGCAAGTTCCCATCTCCGGAGTTCTGATAGGTTGGTGTCAGTGGGAAGTATCCAGATAACCTGGACGGTGTAACACTGTGCCAAGATGTGCTGGCCGTGCACCGAGGCATGTTTAGCCACATGGTGATCCTCATTACCAACAAACACTGTCTGCCTGTGTCCGTTCATGCGAATGGACAGTTTGTTGCTGGTCATTCCCACATAGAAAGCTTCACAGGGCAGTTGGTAAATCACATGGGTGCTGTCACACGTGACTCTGCCTTTGATCGTGTACACCTTCCGGGTTACAGGACTGGAGTAGGTGGTGGTGGGAGGGTGCATGGGACAGGTTTTACATCGGAGGTGGTTACAAGGGTAGGAGCCAGAGGGTAGGGAAGGTGGTTTGGGGATTTCATAGGGATGAACCAAGAGGTTACGAAGGTTAGGTGGACGGTGGAAAGACACTCTTGGTGGAGTGGGGAGGATTTCATGAAGGATAAATCTCATTTCAGGGCAGGATTTGAGGAAGTCGTATCCCTGCTGGAGAGCCACATTCAGAGTCTGATCCAGTCCCGGAAAGTATCCTGTCACAAGTGGGGTACTTTTGGGATTCTTCTGTGGGAGGTTCTGGGTTTGGGGGGATGAGGAAGTGGCTCTGGTTATTTGCTTCTGTACCAGGTCGGGAGGGTAGTTGCGGGATGCGAAAGCTGTTTTCAGGTTGTTGGTGTAATGGTTCAGGGATTCAGGACTCCACCTCAAAAAACTATCCAATCTTATGGTTTCCCACCTCCGGAAAGGCAACTCACTCACCCTCTCCAACCTTTCCAGCAAACCTCAACCTCCTCTCACTGTACACAAACCCAGTCTCTCCCATCTACTCAATCTCCCACCTCCAGCTCCACTCCACCCAAAACCTCAAAATTCTAATCAATACTATCTGGAACCACAACACCCCAATTCAGTAGTTAACCTTTCCTCCAAACCTCTCTCCTAATCCGAAACCTCTGTCCTATCCAAAGGCCTCACCTTCAGCCCTACTCCCAGATTCAACCAAACAGCCCTCGTCAAAGATTTACTGTCCTACACTCGTACTCTCTGCTGGAAATATCACTTTGCCACAAAGAAAAATAACCCTGATCCTACTCCTAATGATCCAACTCCCCAAGACACTATCCAAATTGAACCCTGCCTGGAACAGTTCAGTCCTCCGTCACAGCGGGACCCACCTCCTCTTCCTCAAAATCACCCTCTCCAAACCTTCCAGGAATTTCTCACTTCCAGCATTGCCTCTCAATCCTTCTTGAAAAACCTTAATTCTATTCCCAACATCATCACAGCTGAAGCCCAGGCTATCCGTGATCTGAAGGCTGACCGATCCATCGTCATTCTTCCGGCGGACAAGGGTTCCACGACCGTGGTACTTGATCATCGGGAGTGTGTGGCTGAAGGACTGCGTCAGCTTTCAGACAACACTACATACAAAGTTTGCCAAGGTAATCCCATTCCTGACGTCCAGGCGGAGCTTCAAGGAATCCTCAGAACCTTAGGCCCCCTACAAAACCTTTCACCTGACTCCATCAACCTCCTGACCCCACCGACACCCCGCACCCCTACCTTCTACCTACTTCCTACTTCCTAAAATTCACAAACCCAATCATCCCGGCCGCCCCATTGTAGCTGGTTACCAAGCCCCCACAGAACGTATCTCTGTCTACGTAGATCAACACCTTCAACCCATTACATGCAGTCTCCCTTCCTTCATCAAAGACATCAACCACTTTCTCGAATGCCTGGAATCCTTACCCAATCTGTTACCCCCGGAAATCATCCTTGTAACCATTAATGCCACTTCCTTATACACAAATATTCCGCATGTCCAGGGCCTCGCTGCAATGGAGCACTTCCTTTATTTATTAATTTATTGTTCCGTGGGACCACATTAAGGAGAAGTCTCCATGGTCATGGAACGAATCAATACATCAAATTACAACACGATTGTAGAAACAGATAAAATGAAATATAAGAAACATATTCAGGCGACACGTCGTTAGTTTAAATAAAGAAAATCAAGAATGTAACACTGGAATTTGCTTAATTTTTTAGCTCTTCCAGGAGCTCCTCGACAGAGTAGAAGGAGTGAGCCATGAGGAAACTCTTCAGTTTCGACTTAAAAGCGTTTGGGCTACTGCTAAGATTTTTGAGTTCTTGTGGTAGCTTATTGAAAATGGATGCAGCAGAATACTGCACTCCTTTCTGCACAAGAGTCAAGGAAGTGCATTCCACATGCAGATTTGATTTCTGCCTAGTATTAACTGAGTGAAAGCTGCTAACTCTTGGGAATAAGCTAATATTGCTAACAACAAACGACATTTCTCTTCTTCAGAAACGCTTTCCTTGCCATTGCCAGCCTACATTTTATATCCTCTCTACTTCGACCATCATCAGTTATTTTGCTCCCCAAATAGCAAAACTCCTTTACTACTTTAAGTGCCTCATTTCGTAATCTAATTCCCTCAGCATCACCCGACTTAATTCGGCTACATTCCATTATCCTTGTTTTGCTTTTATTGATGTTCATCTTATATCCTCCTTTCAAGACACTGTCCATTCCATTCAACTGCTCTTCCAAGTCCTTTGCTGTCTCTGACAGAATTACAATGTCATCGGCGAACCTCAAAGTTTTTATTTCTTCTCCATGAATTTTAATACCTACTCCGAATTTTTCTTTTGTTTCCTTTACTGCTTGCTCAATATACAGATTGAACAACATCGGGGAGAGGCTACAGCCCTGTCTCACTCCCTTCCCAACCACTGCTTCCCTTTCATGCCCCTCGATTCTTATAACTGCCATCTGGTTTCTGTACAAATTGTAAATAGCCTTTCGCTCCCTGTATTTTACCCCTGCCACCTTCAGAATTTGAAAGAGAGTATTCCAGTCAACATTGTCAAAAGCTTTCTCTAAGTCTACAAATGCTAGAAACATAGGTTTGCCTTTCCTTAATCTTTCTTCTAAGATAAGTCGTAAGGTCAGTATTGCCTCACGTGTTCTAGTGTTTCTACGGAATCCAAACTGATCTTCCCCGAGGTTGGCTTCTACTGGTTTTTCCATTCGTCTGTAAAGAATTCGTGTTAGTATTTTGCAGCTGTGACTTATTAAGCTGATAGTTCGGTAATTTTCACATCTGTCAACACCTGCTTTCTTTGGGATTGGAATTATTATATTCTTCTTGAAGTCTGAGGGTATTTCGCCTGTTTCATACATCTTGCTCACCAGATGGTAGAGTTTTGTCAGGACTGGCTCTCCCACGGCCGTCAGTAGTTCCAATGGAATATTGTCTACTCCGGGGGCCTTGTTTCGACTCAGGTCTTTCAGTGCTCTGTCAAACTCTTCACGCAGTATCATATCTCCCATTTCATCTTCATCTACATCCTCTTCCATTTCCATAATATTGTCCTCAAGTACATCGCCCTTGTATAGACCCTCTATATACTCCTTCCACCTTTCTGCTTTCCCTTCTTTGCTTAGAACTGGGTTTCCATCTGAGCTCTTGATATTCATACAAGTCGTTCTCTTATCTCCAAAGGTCTCTCTAATTTTCCTGTAGGCGGTATCTATCTTACCCCTAGTGAGATAGGCCTCTACATCCTTACATTTGTCCTCTAGCCATCCCTGCTTAGCCATTTTGCACTTCCTGTCGATCTCATTTTTGAGACGTTTGTATTCCTTTTTGCCTGTTTCACTTACTGCATTTTTATATTTTCTCCTTTCATCAATTAAATTCAATATTTCTTCTGTTACCCAAGGATTTCTACTAGCCCTCGTCTTTTTACCTACTTGATCCTCTGCTGCCTTCACTACTTCATCCCTCAAAGCTACCCATTCTTCTTCTACTGTATTTATTTCCCCCATTCCTGTCAATTGCTCCCTTATGCTCTCCCTGAATCTCTGTACAACCTCTGGTTCTTTTAGTTTATCCAGGTCCCAGGTCCCATCTCCTTAAATTCCCACCTTTTTGCAGTTTCTTCAGTTTTAATCTACAGGTCATAACCAATAGATTGTGGTCAGAGTCCACATCTGCCCCTGGAAATATCTTACAATTTAAAACCTGGTTCCTAAATCTCTGTCTTACCATTATATAATCTATCTGATACCTTTTAGTATCTCCAGGATTCTTCCAGGTATACAACCTTCTTTTATGATTCTTGAACCAAGTGTTAGCTATGATTAAGTTATGCTCTGTGCAAAATTCTACAAGGCGGCTTCCTCTTTCATTTCTGTCCCCCAATCCATATTCACCTACTATGTTTCCTTCTCTCCCTTTTCCTACACTCGAATTCCAGTCACCCATGACTGTTAAATTTTCGTCTCCCTTCACTACCTGAATAATTTCTTTTATCTCGTCATACATTTCATCAATTTCTTCATCATCTGCAGAGCTAGTTGGCATATAAACTTGTACTACTGTAGTAGGCATGGGCTTTGTGTCTATCTTGGCCACAATAATGCGTTCACTATGCTGTTTGTAGTAGCTTACCCGCATTCCTATTTTCCTATTCATTATTAAACCTACTCCTGCATTACCCCTATTTGATTTTGTGTTTATAACCCTGTAGTCACCTGACCAGAAGTCTTGTTCCTCCTGCCACCGAACTTCACTAATTCCCACTATATCTAACTTCAACCTATCCATTTCCCTTTTTAAATTTTCTAACCTACCTGCCCGATTAAGGGATCTGACATTCCACGCTCCGATCCGTAGAACGCCAGTTTTCTTTCTCCTGATAACGACTTCCTCTTGAGTAGTCCCCGCCCGCAGATCCGAATGGGGGACTATTTTACCTCCGGAATATTTTACCCAAGAGGACACCATCATCATTTAATCATACAGTAAAGCTGCATGTCCTTGGGAAAAATTACGGCTGTAGTTTCCCCTTGCTTTCAGCTGTTCGCAGTACCAGCACAGCAAGGCCGTTTTGATTAATGTTACAAGGCCAGATCAGTCAATCATCCAGACTGTTGCCCCTGCAACTACTGAAAAGGCTGCTGCCCCTCTTCAGGAACCACATGTTTGTCTGGCCTCTCAACAGATACCCCTCCGTTGTGGTTGCACCTACGGTACGGCTATCTGTATCGCTGAGGCACGCAAGCCTCCCCACCAACGGCAAGGTCCATGGTTCATGGGGGGGGGGGACTGACCATATGGTTTTAATTTTATCCTGAGACTTAGCTATTCTATCTGCATACCACATACTTTTTGCCTTCCTAATAACTTTTTTAAGCACCTTACAATACTGTTTGAAATGGGCTATTGCATTTAGATTGTGACTGTTTCTAACGTTTTGATATAATTGCCACTTTGTTCTACAAGATATTCTTATACCTTTAGTCAGCCACCCAGGCTGCCTGTTTGTGCTAGTACCCTGTTTTGAACGTTCTAACGGAAAGCAACTTTCAAAGAGCACGAGAAAAGTCTTGAGGAAAGCATTATATTTATCGTCTACTGTATCAGCACTATAAACATCTTGCCACTCTTGTTCCTTGATAAGGTTTACAAAAGTCTCTACAGCAACTGGATCAGCTTTCCTAAAAAGTTGGTAACTATATTTAACATGTGTTGCAGCACAAAAATCTTTTAGACTTAAAATTTGTGCATCATGATCTGAAAGGCCATTCACCATTTTGCTAACAGAATGCCCTTCTAGTAATGACAAATGAACAAAAATATTGTCTATGGTTGTTCTACTGTTCCCTTGCACTCTCGTTGGAAAGAATACGGTTTGCGTAAGATTATATGAATTAAGGAGGTCTACCAGCATCCTTTTCCTTGCACAATCACTTATACAATTTATATTGAAGTCACCACATATAACTAACTTTTTGTATTTCCTATAAAGTGAACCAAGAACCTCCTCTAGCTTTAGCAAAAATGTTGTGAAATCGGAGTCTGGGGATCTATAAATAACAACAGTAAGAAGTTTAGCTCCACTAAATTTAACCGCACCTACACAACATTCAAACACCTTTTCAGTGCAGTACTTTGAAACATGAATTGACTCAAATGGGATACCGTTTTTCACATACATGGCTACTTCCCCACACCACAAAGAGCTCCTAGAAAAGCTGCCAGCCAACCTGTATCCTGTTAAAGGAAGCCTCTGAATTATCTCCTTATTTAAGAAGTGTTCAGATATACCAATAATTTCAGAGTCAACATCTATAAGCAGTTCACTAACTTTATCTCTAATGCCTTGTATGTTTTGATGAAATATACTAATTCCCTCATTAATCGGATACCTAAGCTTTGTCGAAAGTGGTTTCTTTGTTAGAGAGACTTCCCTTAAGCAGGAATACCTGTCAGCTGACTTCAGTCTAAAAAAGGTACAGCTCTAACATCCCACAACTACCGGAATTTTCCCATGAGTGATCCCACCACCCCCACCTATGCTGTCACCTATAAGCTTTGCCAACCTCCCCTTTCCATACCTGTTGAGGTGAAGGCCATGTCTAGTGAAACCCGTCCTGCTGATAGACTCCACCAACACCACTGAAATGTGACCCATGCTTTCTGTCATCAGCGCACCCCCAAGTTTCATGTTATTACGCCTGATGGCTATATTAAGATGAGGCCGATCGTGACGCTGAAACAGTTCCACAAAATGCACATTCGTGTTGCCAGTCTGAGTGGCTATCTTTTCCAGGTCACCATCTATGTCATACTCCCCATCCCTATCAATACTACACTCCTGGAAAATGAAATAAGAACACCGTGAATTCATTGTCCCAGGAAGGGAAAACGTTATTGACACATTCCTGGGGTCAGATACATCACATGGTCACACTGACAGAACCACAGGCACATAGACACAGGCAACAGAGCATGCACAATGTCGGCACTAGTACAGTGTATATCCACCTTTCGCAGCAATGCAGGCTGCTATTCTCCCATGGAGACGATCATAGAGATGCTGGATGTAGTCCTGTGGAACGGCTTGCCATGCCATTTCCACCTGCGCCTCAGTTGGACCAGCGTTCGTGCTGGACGTGCAGACCGCGTGAGACGACGCTTCATCCAGTCCCAAACATGCTCAATGGGGGACAGATCCGGAGATCTTGCTGGCCAGGGTAGTTGACTTACACCTTCTAGAGCACATTGGGTGGCACGGGATACATGCGGACGTGCATTGTCCTGTTGGAACAGCAAGTTCCCTTGCCGGTCTAGGAATAGTAGAACGATGGGTTCGATGACGGTTTGGATGTACCGTGCACTATTCAGTGTCCCCTCGACGATCACCAGTGGTGTACGGCCAGTGTAGGAGATCGCTCCCCACACCATGATGCTGGGTGTTGGCCCTGTGTGCCTCAGTCGTATGCAGTCCTGATTGTGGCGCTCACCTGCACGGCGCCAAACACGCATACGACCATCATTGGCACCAAGGCAGAAGCGACTCTCATCGCTGAAGACGACACGTCTCCATTCGTCCCTCCATTCACGCCTGTCGCGACACCACTGGAGGCGGGCTGCACGATGTTGGGGCGTGAGCGGAAGACGGCCTAACGGTGTGCGGGACAGTAGCCCAGCTTCATGGAGACGGTTGCGAATGGTCCTCGCCGATACCCCAGGAGCAACAGTGTCCCTAATTTGCTGGGAAGTGGCGGTGCAGTCCCCTACGGCACTGCGTAGGATCCTACGGTCTTGGCGTGCATCCGTGCATCGCTGCGGTCCGGTCCCAGGTCGACGGGCACGTGCACCTTCCGCCGACCACTGGCGACAACATCGATGTACTGTGGAGACCTCACGCCCCACGTGTTGAGCAATTCGGCGGTACGTCCACCTGGCCTCCCGCATGCCCACTATACGCCCTCGCTCAAAGTCCGTCAACTGCACATACGGTTCACGTCCACACTGTCGCGGCATGCTACCAGTGTTAGAGACTGCGATGGAGCTCCGTATGCCATGGGAAACTGGCTGACACTGACGGCAGCGGTGCACAAATGCTGCGCACCTAGCGCCATTCGACGGCCAACACCGCGGTTCCTGGTGTGTCCGCTGTGCCGTGCGTGTGATCATTGCTTGTACAGCCCTCTCGCAGTGTCCGGAGCAAGTATGGTGGGTTTGACACACCGGTGTCAATGTGTTCTTTTTTCCATTTCCAGGAGTGTATTACCAGCCCCACCCACAATCACTACCTGATCCACTTTTGTAAAATCCCTACATAATCCCCCCTATGTTAAAAGTCACCTGAGCCAATCCTGCATTAGGCTTCACAATGCTGGTGACCTGGTACTCACTCCCCAAAACTTCCTGCAACTGCTGGCCTACACCTCTACCATGAGAACTACCTAACAGCAGAACCTTCTTCTTTCTCTTAGACTTTGGAACTGTCCTAGCCACCGTAACTGCTGAGGTCTGCCGCATACTTCCTACATCTACAGCTACTAGAGATTCCTCTCCACTAGACTCTGACAGTTGGTCATATCTATTACAAACACCAATAGTAAAACTATTTGAAAATCTCCTTCTGCTAGCAGATCTCTTGCCAACAGCCAGCTCCCATTCCCCATTCCCCAACCCCCTTCTCCTTCCTCATCCTATCTAGCTCCTCCTGTGCGTTTTTCAACTGCACCTGAAGGGCACAGATCTTATGCTCCTGCTCCTCTATCAACTTACTCTTGCTACATAACCTGCAGTTCCAGGAGAGGATCTCACCAGAATGCCCACTGGCTTCCCCACTACATTCCCCCCAGTGAAAATACTTCGAACAAGTCTCACACCGCAATCCACTACTCACGAACCTACGGCAAAGCCCACACTTCTCACTCATGGTAAAATTTTACAGTTATTGAAACAAGAAAACAACTTTATCTAAGTTCCACTACTACAATAAGAAGATGTTAAAAACTGACTACAATAATCACAACCTTGCTCTACAAGGAAAGTAACTACTATTATTGACAGTATTAATCAACAACAAATGAGAATATAACAAAATACTAACACAGAAAGGAAATCAAACGTCTAATGACAGTAACAAAACTGAAAGCAGTTCGCAAAAATTTCTTCTGAAGTTATTTCACCGGAAAACTCATGGTAAAATTTTACAGTTATTGAAACAAGAAAACAACTTTATCTAAGTTCTTTCACGCCGATCACCTGCCACCCTACCTAAAACCTCTTTCCTCATTACCTTAGCCAGCTTCATCCTAACTCACAACTTCTTCTCTTTCGAAGGCCAGACATACCTACAGTTAAAGGGAACAGGCATGGGTACCAGGGTGGCCCCCTCGTACACCAACCTATTTATGGGTCGCTTAGAGGAAGCCTTTTTGGTTACCCAGGCCTGCCAACCCAAAGTTTGGTACAGATTATTGATGACATCTTCATGATCTGGACTCACAGTGAAGAAGAACTCCAGAATTTCCTCTCCAACCTCAACTCCTTTGGTTCCATCAGATTCACCTGGTCCCACTCCAAATCCCATGCCACTTTCCTCGATGTTGACCATCTGTCCAATGGCCAGCTTCACACATCCGTCCACATCAAACACACCAACAAGCAACAGTACCTCCATTATGACAGCTGCCACCCATTCCATATCAAACGGTCTCTTCCCTACAGCCTAGGTCTTCGTGGCAAACGAATCTGCTCCAGTCCTGAATCCCTGAACCATTACACCAACAACCTGAAAACAGCTTTCGCATCCTGCAACTACCCTCCCGACCAGAGCCACTTCCTCATCCCCCCAAACCCAGAACCTCACACAAAAGAATCCCAAAAGTGCCCCACTTGTGACAGGATACTTTCCGGGACTGGATCAGACTCTGAATGTGGCTCTCCAGCAGGGATACGACTTCCTCAAATCCTGCCCTGAAATGAGATCCATCCTTCACGAAATCCTCCCCACTCCACCAAGAGTATCTTTCCTCTGTCCACCTAACCTTCGTAACCTCTTGGTTCATCCCTATGAAATCGCCAAACCACCTTCGTAACCTCTTGGTTCATCCCTATGAAATCGCCAAACCACCTTCCCTACCCTATGGCTCCTACCCTTGTAACCGCCCCTGGTGTAAAACCTGTCCCATGCACCCTCCCACCACCACCTACTCCACCGAGCGAGGTAGCGCAGTGGTTAGCACACTGGACTCGCATTCGGGAGGACGACGGTTCAATCCCGCATCCGGCCATCCTGATTTAGGTTTTCAGTGATTTCCCTAAATCGCTCCAGGCAAATGATGGGATGGTTCCTCTGAAAGGGCACGGCCGACTTCCTTCCCTGTCCTTCCCTAATCCGATGAGACCGATGACCTTGCTGTTTGGTCTCTTTCCCCCAAAAAACCAACCAACCACCACCTACTCCAGTCCTGTAACCCGGAAGGCGTACACGATCAAAGGCAGAGTCACGTGTGACAGCACCCATGTGATTTACCAACTGCCCTGTGAAGCTTTCTATGTGGGAACGACCAGCAACAAACTGTCCATTCGCATGAACGGACACAGGCAGACAGTGTTTGTTGGTAATGAGGATCACCATGTGGCTAAACATGCCTCGGTGCACGGCCAGCACATCTTGGCACAGTGTTACACCGTCCGGGTTATCTGGATACTTCCCACTGACACCAACCTATCAGAACTCCGGAGATGGGAACTTGCCCTTCAATATATCCTCTCTTCCCGTTACCCACCAGGCCTCAACCTCCGCTAATTTCAAGTTGCCGCCGCTCATACCTCACCTGTCATTCAATAACATCTTTGCCTCTGTACTTCTGCTTCGACTGACATCTCTACCCAAACTCTTTGCCTTTAGATATGTCTGCCTGTGTCTGTTGTGTGTGTGTGTGTGTGTGTGTGTGTGTGTGTGTGTGTGTGTGTGTGTGTGTGTGGGGGGGGGGGGGGGGGGGGGGGCGCTCGATTGTATACCTCTCCTTTTTTCCCACCAAGGTAAGTCTTTCCACTCCCGGGATTGGAATGACTCCTTACCCTCTCCCTTAAAACCCACATACTTTTGCCTTTCCCTCTCCTTCCCTGTTTCCTGATGAAGCAACCGTGGGTTGCGAATGCTTGAAATTTGTGTGTGTGTTTGTGTTTGTTATTGTTAGTGCTTCTATCAATGTACCAATGCTTTCGTTTGGTAAGTTACAGAATCTTTGTTTTTAGATGCATTTTTCCCACATGGAATGTTTCCCTCATGTGTGTGTGTGTGTGTGTGTGTGTGTGTGTGTGTGTGTCTATATATATATATATGTATATATATACACACACACAAATCAATTGGTTCTACTGAGAAATTCATCAATGGAGTGGAAGGAATTGGCCACCAATAAATCCTTTAGGCTTCTCTTAAACTGAATTTCATTGGTTGTTAAGCTTTTTATGGCTGCTGGCAAGTTATTGGAAATGTGTGTTCTTGAATAATGCACTTTTTTTTGTACAAGACTAAGTGACTTTAAATCCTTGTGAAGATTATTCTTATTTCCAGTATTGATTCCATGAATTGAGCTATTGGTTTTAAAAAGTGATATATTTTTAATGACAAATTTCATTAAAGAATAAATATATTGGGAAGCAGTAGTTAGCATCCCTAGTTCCCTAAACAGGCGTCTGCAGGATGTTCTTCAGTTCACCCCACATATAACTCTTACTGCACATTTTTGTGCCTGGAAAATTTTAGCTTGGCTTAATGAATCACCCCAAAAAAATAATCCCATATGACATTATGGAATGATAGTAAGCATAGTATGCCAGCTTTCTCATTTTTATATCCACTATGTCTGACAATTCGAACTGCAAATAGAGATTTGTTAAGATGCTTCAGCAGTTCTGTGGTGTGCTTTTCCCAGTTGAATTTATTATCAAGCTGTAATCCCAAGAATTTAACACTGTCCACTTCTTCTATTTGCTTATCATATGTTAGGCATATACTCGTGGGGACACCCCTTACCAAGTTCTGAACTGCATGTAGTAGTGTGTTTTTTCAAAGTTTAGTGACAAGAAATTGGCTAGGAACCAGTGATTAATGTCCACAAATATTTTATTAGCTGATCTTTCTAAGACTACACTTGATTTGCTATTTATTGCAATGTTTGTATATCGGCAAACAAAACGAACTTGGCATCTGGTAATGTTACTAATGAAAGGTCATTGATATACACAAGAAAAAGTTAGGACCCTAAAATGGAACCTTGTGGGGCCCCACATGTAATTAGTCCCAGTTTGATGATGCCTTGATAGCTTGATTACATGTCTCTTTCCTAATAACACCCTTTGTTTCCTGCCAGAGGTACAAGATTTGAACCATTTTGCAGCATTTCCTGTTACACTATAATATTCTAATTTACTTAAAAGGATATTGTGATTTACACGGTCAAATGCCTTTGGACAGATCACAAAATATACCAGTTGCCTACATTTTCACTGGAAGTGTAGATAGCCTTTTCAATATCAGAACCCTTTAGAAATCCGAACTGTGACTTTGACAGTATGTTATTTGAGATAAGATGGTTATAAAGCCGACTGTACATTACTTTTTCTAAAATTTTTGAGAATGCTGGCAAAAGTGAAATTGGACGGAATTTTGATGCTATTTCTTTATCTCCCTTCTTAAACAGTGGCTTAACTTCAGCATATTTTAACCAGTCAGGAAAATATTCCTCTGATTAACGACAGGTTACACAGATAGCTCAAAATGTTACTTAACTCAGAATCACATTATTTAATTAGCTTTTGTTGATGTTTCATCATATTCACTAGATGTTTTTGATTTTAAAGATTTTATGATGGACATTATTTCTGCTGTAGTAGTGAGGGTCAAATTCATATTATGGAAGTCACTTGAAATGTCTGGTTTGAGGTATTCCATAGCAGCATCTACAAAACCTGACAACTCCGTCTTTTCAGTAATAGTTATGAAATGTCACCAATGTATCATTTACTCTTAATGATATTTTGTCCCTCTTCATGTCTGGTTCTACCGGTCTTCTCCTTCACTATATCCCACATTGTCTTTATTTTGTTATCTGATATGACTATCTTTTCCTTGTAATATATTTGCTTTGATGTCTGTATTACAGTCTTTAATATTTTGCAGTATTTCTTGTAATGTGCTATAGCATCAACATCGGAACTGTTTCGGATTGACAGATACAGTTTTCTTTTGTTTTACAAGATTCCTTGAGCCCCATTACTAAAGAAAGTTGATTGTCAGGACAACCAGCCTCTCTCATTTGTTTGGATGAGTGGCTGTGAGTATTACCAGGTGGTACACCCATCACACTGGGAGGACAGCCATGCAATCATCAGCATGCAGTATATCTTGAGATTGAGTTTTTTTTTTTTTTTTTTTCCTTTTTCTTTGAGGTTTGTCCCATTCTCATGATCTGGACAGCCAAGCCAAGGTCCCCATTCCCCTGTGGCGAACACAATGTTCCACCGCCATGCCAAATGGTGGTTACTGAACTATGCTCAGAACTTACAGTGAGACAAGACTGGTGGCACTTACCAGATCCAGATCAGGAATCCCGAGGTCAACAAGCCCGTAGCCAGCAAACAAATGCTGAGCCCCTGAGGGTAACAGTGTTAATCGAATGCAGTTGAATTAAATCAGGGCAATGCTGCAGTAATCAGATTAGGAAATGAGACGCTGATGGTAGCGGATGAGTTTAGCTATTGGGCAGCAAAATAATTGATAGTGAATGAAGTAGAGAGGATATAAAATGCCGGACTGGCTATAGCAACTAAAGCATTTCTGAAAAGAAGAATTTGTTAACACCTAATGTCAATTTAAAACATTAGGATGTCTTTCTGAAGGGTATTTGTCTGGAGAGGAGGTGTGTACAGAAGTGAAACATGGACAGTAAACATTTCACGCAATAAGAGAGAGAAGCTTTTGAAATTTTGTAGTACATAACAATGCTGAAGCTTTAATGTGAAGATCAGATAATTAAGAGGTACTGAATTGGGAAGAAAATAAATTTATGGCACAATTTGAATAAAAGAAGGGATAGGTTGTTGATGGGGACACTCCTAAGTCATTGTCGTCAATGAATCATCAGTTTTGCAATGGAGGGAGAGAGTGTGTGTGTTGTGTGTGTGTGTGTGTGTGTGGAGGGGTGGGGGAAGAGGAGGAGACTAAGGATTTACTATAGAAGGGAGGTTTAAGTGGACGTAGGTTGCAGTAGTTATGCAGAGCTGAAGAGCCTTGCACAGGGTAGACTAGCATCGAGAGAAAGAATTTTAAATTCTATTTGCAACCGGTTGGCTGGAAATCTGTGACACTGTAATTAATTACGGTTGCTGATCACAGCCATGTTCAAAACATTATTGAGAAATACATCAACCAGCTTTCAGACTGAAGACCACAACAATATTGAAATAATACTTACATTGTATATTCACCATATGATTATATTTCAAATGGCTGGCTCATACTCTGAGGAGACAACAACAAATAGGTTTACACTGCTCTGTAATACTGTTCGGGACCTGTTGGTCCCTCACACTGAAAAAACACACATTGATCCTAACTTTGTATTCAATTTCTCAGGCATATCAGCAATCCTACCTGATATTATTTATTCATGTAGATAAGTTCTGAAATTGTGCCATTAGTTCAAGGAATGGAGTTCTAGTAAGTCATTTTTAAATAGAGCTTCTATTGTCTGTTTTTGAAAGAAGTCTATGGCTGAGTCATTTACAATTCTTTCCAAAAAACTAAGCACATACAACTTTTAACATTACTACAGTCTCTTTAAAAAAAAAGTTACACAAAACGAAGTTTGTTTTTCAAAATAAATTTTCTGTGTGCCCATAAAAAACAAAAATCTCATCTCATTTTCATAAAAGTTTCACTTCTGCCACATGGCAATTTACTACCAAACTAGAAACATTTTTCACAATTTTTTAAGTGCAAGGTGGCTGACATATATTACAAAGTCTCACTGTAATTCCTACGAAAATCTTAAAAAGAACTTTTGTCATCACAACTTTCAAATGCAGATGCACTCTTACTAGTGAAGTAGGAAGATAGCTTCCATTGTGAGCTTAGAGTGACACATGCTGTCAGATTCTATGAAGTTCAATTACCAGGTAACAGGTAATAATCAAAGTTTAAACCTCACACATCTCCTATAGCAAATATATTGAACACATCACCTGAGGCATTTGCCACACTAGCGATATGTACTCTGCCTCTCTACACACACAACAATTTTCTGCTGGTGGCTGACTAAAATTACATAGGTTACAGCTTCTAAGGTCCCAACATATGTCAGCCAGTTCTTTCAAAATTGGTTACAGCTGACTGACCTCAGAACATCAAAACTGTATCACTTCCCATCACACAGAAGCTATCAGCATGAGACCACAAAAATACTGTCCTTGCATGAAACTGATTGCAGTGAACCATGGCAAAATAACTTTGAAAACTTATAAACTTTCGCTATACATGTTGTTGGTGTGGTCTTCAGTCCTGAGACTGGTTTGATGCAGCTCTCCATGCTACTCTATCCTGTGCACGCTCCTTCATCTCCCAGTACTTACTGCAACCTACGTCCTTCTGAATCTGCTTAATGTATTCATCTCTTGGTCTCCCCCTATGATTTTTACCCTCCACACTGCCCTCCAATGCTAAATTTGTGATCCCTTGATGCCTCAGGACATGTCCTACCAACCGGTCCCTCCTTCTTGTCAAGTTGTGCCACAAACTTCTCTTCTCCCCAATTCTATTCAATACCTCCTCATTAGTTATGTGATCTACCCATCTAATCTTCAGCATTCTTCTGTAGCACCACATTTCGAAAGCTTCTATTCTCTTCTTGTCCAAACTATTTAACGTCCATGTTTCACTTCCATACATGGCTACACTCCATACAAATACCCTTCAGAAACGACTTCCTGACACTTAAATCTATACTCGATGTTAACAAATTTCTGTTCTCGCTATACATAGTTACTCAAAAAAAACAAAAACAACAAGAAACCACTTTGTCTCCAAATTTAGCTTGACATTTCTACAAATTAACACAGGATGGGTATTATTTTATGGTCTCTATTGATGTTATTAGTTTACTGTACTGAACTGAATCTGTAATTCTATAAAAATGATTGAAAAACACTAATAATTAGTGCACATCTAATCTGAGACCAATATGGTTTTCAGGAAGTTGTTTTTAGACAGACACAGATCTTATTCCATAGTTGCAAAACTTTCCACCTCCTATATACACTGCCGAGGAAAAAAAGTATACCTGCAAAGACGACATCGATTTTCTTCCGATGACGGCATACCTGTATGCCTCCTGAGGTATGGTAGATGTACCGATAACGGCTTCAACATTGTCCTCCTGTCGAATAGCACAGTGGCATAGTTACTCCAGAGTGCCATCTGTGTTCTACCTTTAACAGCGAATGCTCACAAACAGAAGGTTGCAAGCATGTGAAGCAAGCAGCCAACCATCCCATGGAAAATGCACTCTTGCTTTCTACAGCCAACTGAGCGAGTTTGAAAGGGGTCAATTGTGGCCTTCCGAGCAGAGGGTGGTCCCTTTTGCAGAACTGTCACACAAGTTGGATAAGCTATGTCAGTTGTGCAATGATGCTGGTATCACTGGTCACATTAACTTTCTCAACAGCCCTAGACAAGGCTATGGATGTCCACACAGCACACTAACCAGGGGCTCGGTACATGCTGAATGTTATTAGACCCGTTCTTTTGCCACTCTTTTAACAGGAAGGTGACGTGTAGTTCCAACAGGATAATGCTCACCCACGCACAGGCCACGAAACTCAATGTGCTTTGCAAGATGTACAGGATCTTCCCTGGCCATCTCAATCTCCAGACTTGTCTCAAAGTCAAACATAAGTGGGATATAATTGGATGAGAAGTGACTCATGCAGACTCATGAACCAACATCTCTTACAGAACTACGTGACCTGGTCAAGCAGGCTTGAACAACACACTCCAGAGACAGTATTTGCCATCTGGACGATTGACTGGATGCCAGAGTTAGCACCTGCATTGTTACCCATAGAGGCTACGCCACGTACTAATATGGATGTTCAGCACTGGTCGATACCCGGGGTACCTCAGAACCACTTGTGCTACCTGATCTGTAAATGTAATTCATTTTTATGTACTCCATAAATCATTAGCGAATTGTAAACCTGTAAAAAGGGTGTCCTAAGTCTTTTCTGGCAGTGTATTTCAAACAATACTGATAACTACTAATTTCACTGCTTAACAACTGAATACAGAAAACAGTACTGTCTCTACTGATTTAATCAATTAATCCAATTTTTGGGATGAAACAATTTTGCAATGAAATTGTGTAATTCTACTATGTCCTCTGCAGTGGCCAAACAATGGAAGAAATTATTGGTTACAATACAGTGGAGATTGGAGATTCACTTCACGACTTTCGTCTGAGACGATTTACGTATCCAGAACTTAATTATTGATATGTGTAACAAATCACTAATATATTCATTTTGCACCTCTAAAGCTGATGATTCATTTATCTAGTTGCTATTGTACAGAATACAGCATCTGAAAGTCCTTGCATTCAATTCTTGCAGAATAAAGTTATTACAGCTTTTAATAATGTTTGATTATAAAAAAAAATTGTTAAGTTTTATGTAATTATTCACAATATGTACTGAACTCTACTATTTACATACTCATATACTCTCCATGGACGCATAGTTTTGTCAGCAGAAAAATTATTCACATAGTCTTTTTCTTTTACATCACAGCCCCCTTTAGTTACTTATAACAGGAAGGAGTCAGAAATAGTATTTGTAACAAACGTTCTTAAATATTTGTCATTACTGTAGGAGAAAATGATGTATGAAGCTGTTTGGGATGAGGTCAGATCATTATATTCAACTAAGACAACATTCCAATAGAAAAGTCAATTATGAGATGTTATAAGTCTCATTTCTGGCAAAATACCTTCACAAAATGATATTATCAATAGATCTATAGATTAACAACACTTTACTAATATTTTGAATACAAGAATTGTGAAATTAAGTGCAACCAATATGATTTTTGGGTGTTTCAAAAGCGAAGGGTGTGTTAAAGCAGAGATTGTATTTTTATGCAGTGACAGCAGCAAAACAACAGTCAAGTACTGTTTACAAACTTTCATATAAATATCTTACTAACCTTCCAAAATTGACTTTAAAGCTTCATCTGTAAGACTACAAAGCTCTTCATAGCAGATTATCTTCAATTCATCAAGTGTAGCATCCTGAAGAGAAGAAGATATAAAAAACTATTTCAATAGTGAATTTAAGAGATGACACAAATAAAAAGATATTAAGATAGCATCCAAGGGAAATGTGATAATTGTTGGTTAACAAGAGAATGACTTAGTCATAGTCATTACTCCTACACAAATATCAAGAAATACTTAAGGAAAAAATTTAAAAATGTCACTTGCAAAGGTGCACCAGATTTTCCAGCTATCACATATGAATAATTACTGTAGATACATCATAACGCAAAGAAATTATTCACAACTACAGAAATCTTTTCTAAATCTATGGAAATTCACTGATTCACATTTATCAAAAAGCAAATATGAATTAATACAATATGCTGGATTGACTATGTATGTATGAAGCAAACGCTGGAATTCCAATCCGTGCTGTGGCATATGGCCCCTTTTCCCTTTACCACCACCAAAATACTAACCGCAAAATAACCTCATGAAAAAACTAGCTTATTGAAGGTAACAATAACTTGGAACACCTGCTGCTGGAATAGAAGGTAGTGGATTGGATTGGAGTGGAGTGGAGTGACAAGTAAGAACATCTTCAGAAGTTTAAATTAGTGTGCAGTGTGTCAACAAAATAGCATAGCTAAGTGTCTACCCTTTTTGCCATGTGTAACACTGGGCACAAGGCAGATGTACAGTGTGTAAACTTTTAGATGGCAGACCTCTCCCTAGTCCTGAATCGGTGGAAGTCGGTAAACGTCGGGAGGCATCGGTAGGCACACAGTTTCGACTGCTGCCAACATTACGTAGCTGACGGTGTTGTACAAGGTAGCCATTGTCGTCGGCTTCATTATTGTTTTGCGCTGTACTGTTCTGCATGTTTTTATTGTGCAGTTGTGCTAAACATTATTAAAATGAGTGAAGAGGCAGTTGCTGGCCCATCTCGGGAGTCGCCAACATCCCCTACTGGTAGGCCTAGAAGGAAACCAGTATTACGTAGCGATGCTCGCAAAATTATATTGCGTGTGATTGAATGCTGCGAAAGGGAAAGGGAGCAGAAAAAATTGCTTCACCCCATTTACAAATCTTCAGTGAGAGCTGCTACATACACAGGACAAAGCATGCGTAGCATTGGAAGATTGAAACAATTTTCCAAGAAACATCCTGGCGTATCACCACAAACGCCTGGCAAAAAAAGGAGAGTTTCCATTTCAGATATATAGATTTTAATGTACATGATGATTTCAGTTTCGTTTACGAACAACATTTAAAGCGAGTTTTACTTCCAAGCCTTTCGTTTGCTTTCGTGTAAGCATGAGGTGCAATTTGTAGTGCCAGCACTGCAACTGGTAGGCGTGCCTCAACCCCCCCCCCCCCCCCCCACACACACACACCAACGGCTCCTCTCCCTTCGCCAGCCAATGCTTGCTTCCTCCTCTCCCCACACTCCCCTCACACGTCTGCCATCTTACAGTTAACACACTGTAGTAGTAGTAGTAGTAGTAGTAGTAGTAGCAGTAGTAGTAGTAGTAGTAGTATTAGCAGCTTTATTCATCCGTATATCTCTTTTTATAAGGATATAGGACATGTCAAAGCATTTTTCATAACACTACACACACACACACACACACACACACACACACACACACACACACACACTGGTCATCTCTGGGCCATTTTCTGTATTCCCATTTGCTATCCTGAAAAAACTGAGTCAGCATCCCTCTATAATGTGTGAAGTGTTGAGCTCAAAAAGAGGAAGAGGTTGTTAGTATTTCTACAATGCATAGCTTGGGCGTAAGTTTTTCTAGAAAAGGAAAAAAGAAGGAAAAAACAAAGTAAAGTTGTTATGTGGAATGTTGGATATTTTTATACTCATATATTATTAACACTACTGGCCATTAAAATTGCTACACCACCGAAGATGACATGCTACAGACCCCGAAATTTAACCGACAGGATGATGATGATGATTAGAGTTTTAGGGCGCACAACAGCGAGGTTATCAGCGCCCGTTCCCAAAAGTTCAATTCAGAGCCGAATCGTGAGAGAAGTGGTATTGTTCAAATTGCAAGATTGGACACAGCACATCAAAACAGGGAGAGAAAACTAAAAATAAAATAGCAGTACAAACAGGGAAAAATAAGTAACGGTGGCCTGAGTGACCACTTACAAATAATGGGTGACCAAACCACTGGACAGCACATTAAGACTTCAATCCCAATATTTTGGGAAGAAGGCCAGACAACACACAAAAACGTAAAACTCTAGTGACACTCGCCTCATTATTAGTTAAAAGAGAGGGTAGGTCCGGTGGGAAACTGAAATCTTCCCTCAAACCTGCATATAAAACCACACCTCAGTTAAAATATGCCGTATCGACAGCTGTGCCCCACATGTCTGACACGTTGGTGGCTCCTCACGACGTAACAGAAAACCATGAGTCAAAGGACAATGTCCCTATTCTAAGCCGTGTAAGGGGCGACTTCCTCAGCGCGTCGTTGTCGGAAGGAGGTGAGCCACGGTCGGACAGAATCCTTCACCGCTCGCAACTTATTATCCCCTCACGTCAGCCACTGAGCCTCCCCACCAACGCATGACCTTCCGAGTCACGAAAGACATAATGGCCTGCAGGGGGACGGAACAGCGAGCAGGAGGTGGGATGGAGCAAGCCTCCTTGGCAGCCGCATCTGCAAGTTCATTTCCAGGAATCCCTACGTGCCCTGGAACCCAGCAGAAAATCACATCCTTACCCTGCTGTTGCAAGAGCAGGAGTGCGTCCTGCACCTCTTGCACCATCCGATCTGCAGGGTACATTTGTTGAAGAGCGTGTAGAGCACTTTGGGAATCGGAGCAGATAATGAATTTCGTGCCACGATGTCGGCGCATATGCTCTAATGCGTGCAGAATGGCAAACAGTTCTGCGTAGTAAACTGAGAACTGCTCTGGGAGCCCTATCCGATGGACAGTATGGGGAAACACAGCAGAGCAGCCCATAAAATCCCCCTGTTTAGAACCATCCGTGTAAACAGGAGTAAAATCGGAATGGCGTTCTAAAATCTCAGTAAGTTTAATTTTAAAAAGGTGGTCCGGGGTACAAATACTTCCTGTAAGCAGCCAGATCAAGAAGTAATCTTGGCCTTTGTAGTCGCCAGGGAGATCCCCTACTCCATCCCTGGTGGAGGACCTTAATGCCCTCCAGGTGTACCGACTCGAGACTCTCCCTTTGCACGGATTGCCAAACGGGCTTTGTCGCTGCCGGACGGTGGCGGAAGAGACGTGCCAGTGCCGGCTGGGAAAAAGTGTCGGACGCCAATGAAAGAGGAGTGGACCTGGTCCTGTACGCGTGCCGTACCACGAGGAGAAGACGCCGAATGGACAGCGGAGGCTCTCCCGCCTCGACACACAGACTAGCAACCGGACTCGAGCGATAAGCCCCCTGTTGAAAGCCTAATACCCTCATGGTGAATCACATCCAACATTTTGAGGTAGGAAGGTCTTGCAGAGCCATAAGCTTGACATCCGTATTCCAGTCGAGGTCGCACAAAGGCCTTATAAAGTTGGAGCAGACGTGCCCTGTCAGCGCCCCAGGATCTATGACTGACGCATCTAAGGACGTTTAAAGCCTTGAAACAGCGGACCTTTAGATCCTTTAAGTGTGGCAACCATGTGAGCTTCTCATCAAAAATAAGCCCGAGATATTTCACGTTTTCCATAAAGGGGAGAACAGTGTCTCCTAGTTTTAAAACAGGGAGGTTAAAAAGAGAACGGGAACGGTTAAAATCTACACAAATGGTCTTCTCCAAAGAGAATTTAAAGCCCGTGGTCTTAGACCACTTCTCCAATCGCACGAGTGTCAGCTGTAATTGGCGTGTAGCAGCTGTGACGGAGGAAGACGCACAGAAAATGGAGAAATCGTCCACAAACAAGGAGCACTGCACGGGCCGGCGCACCGTGGACGCAATACTATTGATGGCAATTGCGAAAGCTGTCACACTGAGGACACTTCCTTGAGGGACACCGTTCTCCTGCTTAAAACGGTCAGACAGGACATTCCCAACCTTATACATAAAATACCTGTCTGACAGAAAGGATCGGATGAGTGTGGGTAAACGCCCACGGAAACCCCACTCATAAAGCTGCCGCAAAATGGTATGCCTCCAGGTAGTATCGTACGCCTTCTCCAGGTCGAAGAAAACCCCGATAAGGTGTTGCTTACGGAGGAAAGCATCTTGTATTGCTGTTTCGAGTAGGATCAGGTTATCTAGGGTGGAATGATACCTCCTGAATCCACACTGGCAGCGGGTAAGTAAGGATCTAGATTCGAGAACCCACACCAGGCGCCTATTGACCATACGCTCAAATGTCTTTCCGACGCAGCTCGTGAGACTAATGCTACGGTAGCTGCTGGGTTCGGTCCGATCCTTCCCTGGTTTTAAAAGCGGAATTAAAATCGATTCTTTCCACGAACTAGGAAAGTCGCCGGTCTTCCAGATTTCATTAAAAAGTTGAAGGAGGACTTCCTTTGACCGCAGATCCAACTGCTGCAGCATGCTATACGATATCAGGTCTGGACCAGGTGCGGTATCCCGAGATATGGACAGTGCAGAGTCCAACTCCCACAAAGAGAAAGGCTGGTTGTATTCCTCAGTGTTCTGTGAACGGAAATCAAAACCAGCCCTCTCCTGTGTACCCCGATAGCGCAGAAATTCGGGGTCCTGGCTAGAATCGGCCGTAATAGTTTGAAAAGATTCTGCCAACGCCCGGGCGATGTCTCTCGGAGATGTTAGGAGACACCCCCGCTCACGTATAGCGGCTAGTGGCGGTCGAGAGTATCGCCTTGAGATCCTCCTAATGGCTTCCCATACTTTGCTTGAAGATGTGGACCTATTGATGGAGTGCAGGAACTCACGCCAAGACCTCCGTTTACTCTCCTGAACGATTTTCCTCGCCCGCGCCCGTGCTATCCGGAAAGTTGTCAGATGCGCAGCAGTGGGGCACCGACGGAATCTCCTCAAAGCCGCCCGCCTGTCTCTGATGGCGGTACGACAGTCGTCATTCCACCAAGGGACAGGCTGCCTCGCAGGTGTTCCCTTTGACTTTGGTATGGATACATCAGCGGCATGGTGCATCACAGCCGTAATGTGATCCACCCAATCCTGGACGCCTTCACACCGTTCAAAAACAGCCAACTGCCGGTAGAGCGTCCAGTTTCCCTTCCGGAACAACCATTTCGGCGGCTGTGCGACACGACCCATTTCAACTGGCAGATGGAGCCAGATAGGGTAATGGTCGCTGCCATGAAGGTCGTCGTCGACGACCCACTGAGCAATGTCCGCAAGCACAGGCGAACAAATAGAGAGGTCTATGGCAGAAGACGAACCTGAAGCGGTGCTAAAATGCGTGGCCTGACCTGTGTTCAGCAGTATGACGTCGGAAGTACTGAGCAACTGCTCAATCATCTGGCCTCTGGGGCAGGTTTTGTTGGAACCCCATAATGCATTATGAGCATTAAAGTCTCCTAAAAGGAGAAAGGGACGGGGTAGCTGAGCAATGAGCCGTGCGAGGGCTTCACTGTCAATGAGCTCAGCGGGTGGTAAATAGACGGAGCACACTGTAACATGAACCTGGGCCAGGATCCGAGCTGCAACCGCTTGTAGCGTCGTGGTTAAGGGCACAGGTGAGGAGTGGAATGTGTCCTTAATGAACACTGCCACCCCACCCTGAGCCCTATTACCAGTCAGGTCGTCTTGCCTGTACATGCGATATCCCGTAAGCACAGGCGTGTCAGTCTCTTTAAAATGGGTCTCTTGCAAAGAGATGCAAATGGGGTTTGCCTGTACTAACAGCCGCAATTCTGCAAGGCGAGGTCTGACTCCATTCAGATTCCACTGAAGTATGGGAGCCATATCAACGTTTCGGTTTAGATTTCCCCCTGTCTTTGTGCCGCGCTGGTGAGGCACTTGTAGAGCGAGTGGCAGCAGAGGGGCTGCCAGGTTCTGGGGAAGAGGTATCAAAATCCATGACGATGTCCTCCTCATCAGTCAGGGATGCCATGACGACATCCGATGGTGCCTTTGGCAGGCGTGACGTCAAACGCCGTGCCCCTTTCCCTGGTCCCGTTTTCTTTGTGGAAGCTGGGGATGCGGGAAGTGGAGAGGCACTCTGTTTCTGGAGGGCCTTCGAAGGTTTCACTGGAGCCGTCTCTGCAATAGCGGTGGGTGCAGGCGGAGCAGCCTGAATAGCGATATCGTTAGTGGGAGTGCTCTGGCAGGTACAAACACAGGTACAGGTATTGGAGGAGGATACTGCGACGCTGGACATGGTCTGCGTCGAAGCGTCGACTCGCGACGCACGGTTGTGCACCAAGGAGGCATAGGACGTGGCGAAGACAGTGGGTTTTGTAGCCCTGTACTCTTTTTTGGCTTCCACATAAGGTAGCCTCTTTGTCACCTTGATCTCCTGAATTTTTCGTTCTTCCGCAAAGACGGGGCAGTCTCTGCTCCAGACGGGATGGCTCCCAGAGCAGTTTATACACAGCGCTGGAGATGTGCAGTTGGTCCCAGCTTCATGAGCTGCCTTGCCACAGATACCGCAGGTTGGTTCACCCCCACAACTCATTGTCGTATGGCCAAATCGCTGACATTTGAAACAGCGCATAGGGTTAGGTATATAAGGCCGAACCCTAAGTCTGAGGAAACCAGCCAGAACGTATTCAGGTAAGACAGGCGAATTGAAAGTCACAATGAAAGTGGCAGATTTCTCCGTGACGCCATTATTTCTACGTGTCCTTTGTTCCACGTCTACAATCCCCTGTGTTGCCCATTCTTGCTTCAGCTCGTCGACATCGATATCCATTAAATCACGGCAGGTGACAACGCCTTTACTGGAGTTGAGGGAATTGTGCAACTCGACAGTGATATCATACTCGCCTAACTTGGGTGACTTCCGAAGCAGCTCCACTTGCGATGCCCTAGTAGTCTCAACTAACAGGGTACCATTCCTCAGGCGTTTGATAGATTTCAGTGTACCTGCGAGTCCTTCTAAACCTTTATGTATGTAGAAAGGAGACACTTTTTCAAATGAGCCCTCCTTCCTCTTAATCACGATGAAAACATTGTCATTTACGACTCCATGAGCCCTGTTACTCTTTTCCATATGCATATCTGGAGGACTAGCCTCCCTCATGCGCTTGACTGATTGCGAAGTTGGTGAAGGGAAATACGTGGTTGCCATGTGCGTCCCACGAGCAGCTAGGGAACGAAACGTCAGCCCAGACAGAGCCCCCGCATGCCTGGGTAAGCCTTATACAACTGAGGTGCGGCAGGTTCCCCAGAGGTTGCCCGCTATCGACTGTTCCACCTCAACAGCCATGCATCTCATCAGCGCGCAGCACACCTTGAGATTGAGGGGTTTTTTATAGAGGTTTATTCCATCCTCACGATCCGGGCGGTCAAGCCAAGATCCCCATTCCCTGAGACACACAACGTTCCACCGCCGCGCCGCACGGTGGTCGCTGAAGCATGCTCAGAGGTTACGGTGACAGGGGACGGGCGGCGCTTACCAGTCCCCAGCTCAGGAACCCCGGGGTCGCCAAGCCCGTACCCAGCACATAAATGCTGAGTCCCCTGAGGGGCCCGACAGGAAGAAGATGCTGTGATATGCAAATGATTAGATTTTCAGAGCATTCACACAAGGTTGGCGCCGGTGGCGACACCTACAATGTGGTGACATGAGGAAAGTTTCCAACCGATTTCTCATACACAAACAGCAGTTGACTGGCATTGCCTAGTGAAAAGTTGTTGTGATGCCTCGTGTAAGGAGGAGAAATGCATAACATCACGTTTTCCGACTTTGATAAAGGGCGGATTATAGCCTATCGCGATTACGGTTTATCGTAACGCGACACCCGCTGCTCGTGTTCGTAGAGATCCAATGACTGTTAGCAGAATATGGAATTGGTGGGTTCAGGAGGGTAGAACGCCATGCTTGATCCCAATGGCTCATATCACTAGCAGTCTAGATGACAGGCATCTTATCCACGAGGTGGGGGCTGTAATGGATCGTCCAGCCACGTCTCGATCCCTGAGTCAACATATGGGGACGTTTGCAAGACAACCACCATCTGCACGAACAGTTCAACAATGCTTGCAGCAGCATGGACTATCAGCTTCGAGACCATGGCTGCGGTTACCCTTGACGCTGCATCACAGACAGGAGCGCCTGCGATGGTGTACTCAATGACGAACCTGGGTGCACGAATGGCAAAACATCATTGTTTCGGATGAATCCAGGTCCTGTTTACAGCATCATGATGGTCGCATCCGTGTTTGGCAACATCATGGTGAACACACATTCGAAGCGTGTTTTTGTCATCGCCATACTGGCGTATCACCCGGCGTGATGGTGTGGGGTGCCATTGGTTACACGTCTCTGTCACCTCTTGTTCGCATTGACGGCACTTTGAACAGTGGATGTTACATTTCAGGTGTGTTACAACCCGTGGCTCTACCCTTCGTTCGATCCCTGTGAAACCCTACATTTCAGCAGGATAATGCACAACCGCATGTTGCAGGTCCTGTACGGGCCTTTCTAGATACAGAAAATGTTCGACTGCTGCCCTGGTCAGCACATTCTCCAGATATCTCACCAACTGAAAACTTCTGGTCAATGGTAGCCGAGCAACCAGCTCATCACAATACGCCAGTCGCTACTCTTGATGAACTGTGGGATCGTGTTGAAGCTGCATGGGCAGCTGTACCTGTACACGCCATCCAAGCTCTGTTTGACTCAATGCCCAGGCATATCAAAGCCGTTATTACGGCCAGAGGTGGTGGTTCTGGGTACTGATTTCTCAGGATCTCTGCACCCAAATTGCGTGAAAACGTAATCGCATGTCAGTTCTAGTATAACATATTTGTCCAATGAATACCCGTTTATCATCTGCATTTCTTCTTGGTGTAGCAATTTTAATGGCCAGTAGTGTATTTTTTTTTTTTTTTTTTTTTTTATTTCCCCCCCCCCCCCCCCCCAAAACCCCCAACTCTGTTTTATCCAAGTAATCCTTCAATGTATAAAATGTATCGCATAACAGGGAATTTTTTAGCTGCCTTTTTAAATAAGTGTATTTTTGCAATTTCTTTTCTCTCTATTGGTAATTTATTGTACAGTTTTATTCCTTGGTAAAAAATGCTGTTTTGAGTTTTAGGTTTATTTTTTCTTAGCAAATGTAAGTTGAGTCTAGCTCTTGTTCCTTGATCATGGACAGAACTGTCTGTGCAGTAATTACCAATGTTAGTTTTGATGTGTACAACTGACTGGTAAATGTATTCACAAGCAGCAGTTGAAATCCACAGAGTTTTGACCACATCTTTACAATGAGCTTGACCTACCGTTTTTGGTTATGATTCTTATGGCTCCTTTCTGTAGTTTGAAAATTGTGTTCATATTTCGTGCATGTGTTCTGCAAAAGAGAATGACATAGCTAAGAACTGAGTGTACATATGAATAGTACGTAACTAAAAGACACTGCATGTTACACACTGATGATAGGATTCTAAGGGCATAACATGCTGATGACATTCTGTTTGCAAGTTCCTTTGTGTGTTCACACCACTTCAACTGAGAATCAATATTCATTCCTAGAAATTTTGCATGTCTTACACGGTTAATAGAGGTGCCATCTACATTCAATTTAACATTGTCATTTTCCCTCTTCAAACTGAAATTCATGCCATTAGTTTTCTTTATATTCAATTTCACTTTATTGCTTATTGACCAGTCACAAACTACCTTCAGAGCTTCATTTGCTTTCTCTGCAATGAGTTCTCTTATTTTCTCAGTGACCATAATATTGCTGTCACCAGTGAAGAGAATTTTTTCACCATGAGTAACACTACTGGGAAAGTCATTGGTGTGTATCAGGAACACTATTGGTCCTAATATGCTACCTTGCGGAACTCCTATATTAATGTATTTTGGTTCTGATAAGTGTCTTACTAAATGTTAGATCTATTTGTAGTATGTGTTATCTCTACTCTTTGTACCCTACCTGCTAGGTATAATCGAAACCAGTCATTAGCTACCCCTCTTATTCCCAATGCTTCTAATTTATTTAATAGAATCTTGTGGTCAACTGTATCAAAGGCCTTATTAAGACCCAAAAATATGCCTGTGACACACTCATCTTTGTCAAGAGCATCAAGTACAGCCTTTGTGAACTCTACTATGGCTGACTCCATATTTTTGCCACTTCGGAAACCAAACTGTGATTCGTTTAAAAGGTTGTATTTATTCAAGTAATTCATTAATTTGCCTTTCATAATTGCTTCTATTATTTCTGAGAATGGTGACAGCATGGTAATGGGCCGGTAATTTTCTACATCTTCTGCATTATCTTTCTTAAGCAATGGTACAACTCTTGCCTGTTTTAACTGTTCGGGAAATGTCCCTGATGCAAAGGATTCATTTATTACATTTGTTAAGGGGCCTTGTATTATCTCTACGCATTGTTTTAGCACACACAATGGTACTTCATCTAAGACTACTGACTTTATTTTTTAGTTTTTGAACAGTTTGCTTCATTCTCTGTGGTTGGAAATAACATCACTGTATTTAGTGCAACATTATTTACAGGTGTTATATTTGTTTGGGAGAATTTTTGTTGTAACTTCTCTGTAATACTTTAAAAATATTCATTTACGTAGTTTGCTAAGTGTTGTGGATCATTTATTACCCTAGCCCCCTCCCTTAGCAGTATGTTATTCAGCGTTCCTTTGCCTCTCCCCATTTCCTTTTTTATAACATCCCAGACTGCTTTGCTTTTATTCTCTTCATTATATATTATTTTGTAATTAAATGACATTTTTGCAGCAATCAGCACCTTCCTATAGATCTTTTTGTATCCATGATACAAATTTAAGAATTCTGGATTATTGCAGCTTTTTCATGGAACTGAAGTGTAAGAGTGTGGGAGGACTTCTTAATACCTGCAGTTATTGACCTGTTTTTGTGAGATGCTGATGTAGACATGCATACTTTTGGAAATGCCTTTTCAAAGTTCAATTTAAATAATGTGGAGAATTTAGAGAATTTCACATTCACATTGGTTTCCCTATACACTTTATCATAGCGTTGTTTTGCAAGTTCCTTTGAAAAATCTTTTATTTTGATTTCTGATAGATGTGGTTTCTAGGCTTGTAGTTTAAGGAATGATCCGATGCCTGATTTTACTGTTGTTATTTGACAGGGATGGTATGATAGTCTGAGATCTTTTACAGCTACATCACATTTTTTCCTGTCTATATTTGTGGTCACATGGTCAATTACTGATGCAGTAATCCTTGTTGCACTATTGACCAATAGGGACATA